>NC_090439.1:468531011-469172516 GCF_031143425.1 Pleurodeles waltl
GAAGTGACATAGAGTGGAGTATCACAGAGTGGAGTGGTGTATAGTGGAGTGGGGTAGGGTGATGTGATGTACACTTGTAGACCATAGAGTGGAGTGGCATAGAGTGGAGTGGGATAGAGTGGAGTGCTGTAGAGTGAAGTGGCGTAGAGAGGAATACCTTAGTCTTAATTGGCATACAGTGGAGTGACATATAGTGGAGTAGCTGAGAGTGTGGCAGCATAGAGTGGATTGGTGCAGATTGGAATGGCATAGAGTGGAGTGATGTATAGTGGAGTGGCATAGACTGGAGTGCATAGAGTAGAATAGGATAGAATGGAGGGGAGTAGCGCATCATGGGATGGCGGAGACTGTAGTGATGTACACTGGCCTAGGATAGAGTGGTATACAGTGGAATAGTGGAGAGTGGAGAGGCATACAATGGAGTTGCATAGAGTGCAGTGTTGTAGAGTAGAGTGGCATAAATGGAGTGGTGTAAAGTGGAGTGGCATAGAGTGGAATAATGTATAGTGGAGTGGCATAGAGAGTAATGGCACACAGTGGAATGGCATGTAATGGTGTGGAGTTCAGTGTCTTACAGTGGAAAAACGTAGAGAGGAGTGGCATAGAGTACAGTAGCATACATTGGAGTGGTGTACAGTAAAGTAGCCTCAACTGGAGAGGCATACTGTTGAATAGCATAGAGTGGAGTGGCATAGAGTGAAATAGCATAGCATGGAGTGTCATAGAGCGGAGTGATAAAGAATGTAATTGTGTAGAATGGAGTATGGTACATTGGAGCTATGTAAAGTGGAGCAGCGTAGAGTGGAAGAGTGTAGCATGAAGTGACGTAGAATGGAGTGGCATACAACTGAGTGCTGTAGAATTAACCCATTCTGTGCCGGGGACGTAATGGTTACGTCCCGCTGCACAGTGCTCCTGTGCCAGCACCGGAGCTCAGAGGAAGCGCTAAAGTCCCTCTGTGGGCTTGCTCCCCACCCCGCCCCCCATGGCAGGGCTGGAAGGGAATCACTTCCCCTTCCACCCTGACCCCCCCAGTGACGTCTGATGATGTCAGCACTCGATCCCATGCTGACCTCATCAGAGGTCATGTCCCATTGCGCTGGAAGCATGCTTCCAGCGCAATGCGGGAGAGAAATGCTGAGCATTTCTCTTCCGCTCAGGAGGAGGGGGCCGACAAAGGCATGAAAGGAAAAGAAAGGCCTTTCCTTTCCTTTCATGTCTCTGCAAGTATTTCTGCTGCCCTATCGTGATGCGATCGGGCAACAGAAATGCCCACTAGACACCAGGGAATTTTTATTTTTAGGGAATTGTTAACAGGGGAGCGGCCCCTTGGGCAAGGGCCACTCCCCAGGGGGCCAAATAATTTTTAGGCCATTAAATTAGGCTGATCTGCCCCCAGGGGGGGCAGTAAACCCAAAGACACCAGGGATACATTTTGTTTTGTTTATTTTTTTCTTTTATGTTTGGGGAGCGACCCCTTAGGCTAGGGTCGCTCCCGGGGGGCAGAAACCACTAGAAAAACAGGGATTTTATTTTCATTATACTTATGCATAAGGGTACTGGCCCCTTGGGCAAGGACCCCTCCCCAGGGGGCAAAATATTTTACGCCATTTCTACCCCGTTGGCAGAAAACACATAGACACCAGGATACATTTTTTTTTTTTATATGTGGGGAGCGACCCCTTAGGCAAGGGTCACTCCCCGGGGGGCCAAATTATTTTTAGGCCATTTCTGCCCACGGGGGGGGGGGCAGAAACCACTAGACACCAAGGTTTTTTTTTTTTATACTTATGCATAAGGGAAGCGGCCCCTTGGGCAAGGTCCGCTCCCCGGGGGGGTGGGGGGCAAAATATTCCTAGGCCTTTCAGGCCAGGGGGCAGAAACCTCTAGACACCAGGGATATATATATTTTTTTTATTTACTTTATGTTTTTATGAATGGGGAGCAGCCCCTTAGACGAGGGTCGCTCCCCTGGGGGGCAAATTGTATTTAGGCCATTTCTGCCCCCCTTGGGGGCAGATCGGCCTATTTTCGTTAGGCCAGAAACCACTAGACACCAGGGATTGGTGTGTGTGTATGTGTGTGTTTTCTTTGGGGAGGCAGCCCCTTGGGCAAGGGTCAATCCCCATGGGGGTACATTACTGTTGCCCATAACTGCCCCCCCCCCCGGGTGTAGATCGGCCTATTTTTGGAAGGCCCGGGCAGAAAGCCCACCAGAGACCAGGGAAGATTTTTTTTTCAAAATAAGAGGGTGGGGGAATGGCCCCACCTCAAGTAAATGGGACCAAAGTTGTTCTGCCCACCAGTGGGTGGATGGGAAAATTACCCCCGATCCACACCCCGGGGGTGCAGAAACCACTAGACACCAGTTTTTTTTTTTATACTTATGCATAAGGGGAGCTGCCCCTTGGCAAAATATTTGTAGGCCTTTTAGGCCGGAGGGGCAGAAACCTCTTGACACCAGGGATATATATATATTTTTATTTACTTTATGTTTTTAAGTATGGGGAGCGACCCCTTAGGCGAGGGTCGCTCCCCTGGTAGGCAAATTGTATTTAGGCCATTTCTGCCTCCCTTGGGGGCAGATCAGCCTATTTTTGTTAGTCCAGAAACCACTAGACACCAGGGATTGGTGTGTGTGCATGTGTGTGTTTTCTTTGGGGAGGCAGCCCCTTGGGCAAGGGTCGCTCCCCATGGGGGCACATTACTGTTGCCCATATCTGCCCCCCCTGGGGGCAGATCAGCCTATTTTTGGAAGGCCCGGGCAGAAATCCCAACAGAGACCAGGGAAGATTTTTTTTTCAAAATAAGAGGGTGGGGGAATGGCCATACCCCCACCCCAAATAAATGGGACCAAAGTTGTTCTGCCCACCAGTGGGCAGATGGGGAAATTACCCCCCGATCCACACCCCAGGGGGTGCAGAAAGTCCACTAGATGCCATGGAATAAGAATAAAAAAAAAATTGTGGGGTGGTGGCTACCAACCAGTATGGGCCTGGTTATGCCCCCACCCCAATTGAAGGGGTGAACAGTCCTTCAGCTCTCCCACCACACACTAAAACATCTTATCCCACAGCAAGCAAGAGGATATTTGATTGTTTTGGGTTTTGGGTTTACATTTGGGCCATGAAAGCTTGGTAACTCTCAAAATCGTCCCACTTGGAATGGTGAGGACTGCACTTTTTTGACTTTGGGACGCTGCCATGTAGAAAATTCCACAAGATCTAGACACATCTGAAAACTAACATCTGGTTGATTCCAGGGTGGTGTGCTTCACATGCACCCTGTACCATTTTCTTACCCACAATGCCCTGCAAACCTCCAACTTTGTTGGAAATCATAACTTTTTCCCACATTTGTGTGATGGAACCTTCCGGAATCTGCAGGAATCCACAAAATTCCTACCACCCAACATTGGCTCATCTATACTGATAAAAATTCTGCTGCACTTGTCAGCCTAAAAATGTTTTTTTTTTCAAACTGCCCTTTTGGACCCGCTTTGGTTCCCCCTCAATTTCGACATGTTTCTGGCTCTTCCCTGTCACAGGCACTTGGCCCACCTAAACAAGTGAGGTATCATTTTTATTGTGAGACTGAGGGGAACGTTGGGTGGTTGCAAATTCCGAAATGTGCAAATAACCACTGCTTCTCAACACCTTATCTTGTGCCCATTTGGGAAATACAAAGGTTTTCTTGATACCTATTTTTCACTCTTTATATTTCAGCAAATGAATTGCTATATACCCGGTATAGAATGAAAACCCATTGCAAGGTCACACCTGGAGAAAAATAGCTGTTTTTTTACTTCAATTTCAATATTTTTTATTTCAGCTGTTATTTTCTGTAGCAAACACTTGTAGGATCTACACAAATTACCCCTTGCTGAATTCAGAATGTTTAGCTTGCTGGGATCCATCATTGGTTTCACACCCAATTCTGTCACCAACTGGACGGAGGCTGAAAGCACAAAAGATAGTAAAAATGGGGGATGTCCCAGTAAGTAAAATGCCAAAATTGGGGTTTTCTGATTCAAATCTGCCTGTTCCTGAAAGCTGGGAAGATGGTGATTTTAGCACCGCAAACCCTTTGTTGGTGCCATTTTCTGGGGAAAAACCACAAGCCTTCTTCTGTAGCCCTTTTTCCCATTTTTTTTTTAAAAAACGACATTTTCACTGTATTTTGGCTAATTCCTTAGTCTCCTTCAGGAGAACCCACAGTCTGGGTACCTCTAGAATCCCTAGGATGCTGGGAAAAAAGGACGCAAATTTGGCGTGGGTAGGTTATGTGGACAAAAAGTTATGAGGGCCTAAGCACAAACTGCCCCAGATAGCCAAAAATAGGCTCGGCACAGGAGGGGAAAAAGGCCTGGCTGCGAAGGGGTTAAGTCACAAACACAGGAGTAGTGTTGATTGGAGTGGCATAGAGTGAAGGGGCATACAGTGGAATAGCGTGCAGCAGAGTGGAGTGTTGCACAGTGGAATAGCTTAGAGTGCAGTGGCAAAGTGTAGATTTGCGTACAGTTGAGTTGCATAGTGTCAAATAGCACAGAGTACAGTGGTGTAGAGAGTAGTACTGTTGAGTGGAGTGGAGTAGTGTGTGGTGTAGTAAAGTGTATTTAAAAAGACATGAGGGCATATTCAAGAGCACCTAGCGCCTTTCTAATGCCACATTAGCGTAATCTTTTGAATGCTAATGTGGTGTTAGAAGGACAAAAACGCTGCACCATTGCTACAAAGTGGCACAATGCATGCATTGCACCACTTTGTAACCCTTTGTGCTACATCATGCCTGTGCCAGGCATAATGTATGCAAAGGGGAGTTCCCCAGTTAGGGAGGCCAAAAAAATGGTGCAAGGAAATCTGAGAGATTTCCTTGCACCATTTTTATTCAGCACCTTTAACGCCTGCTCAGAGCAGGCATTAAAAGGAGGCTTCCATTGATTACAATGGGCCCCTAGGTGCTTGGCAAGAATTAGTGTCGGAATTTTTGGTGCTAATCCTCAAAGCGCTGGGCTAGCATCAAAAACTCTGATGCTAGTCCCCTAACTACCTCCACGGTGCACCGTATTCTAAATACGGTGCACACATGGTGGCGTTAGGGGTGCTAAGGGGTGCAAAAAAAGTGGAGCTGCACTATGTGCAGCACCATTTTTCCTAAATATGCCCCATAGTATGAAAGTGGCTGAATGGATGTAGATCAAATTTGGCAAGAATATACATTTAGGTTAGGAAAGAGTAATTATTAGTATTAGGTCTAAGAAGGTGAAGTAGTAATAAAGTGTCAAAAGACTTAAAGCCTGATTTAGATATCGGTGGACCAAAATATAAATCCCATTATTTCCTATGGGATTTAGATTTACTTGGATGGGATATCCATCACTGCTGTGACAGAGTAAGCCATCTGCGGATATTTAAATCAGGCCCTTAATTCTATAATGTGCCTCGTTAACTTTGTGGTATGTGACAATACATGCCAAGTACCATGCAGTTTATGATTGGCTATTACACACATTTGTAAAAGTAGAATGCAGCTATGTAGTTTTCACCACACTGTGGCTGTGTTCTGGGTTAGGGCCTTAGATATAGGTAAGCAGTAGGTTTTGTTGTTTCCTATCTATTTCCACTTTATTAAAGTGGTAATAAATGTGGAAAATAATGAATATTTGTCAATATATTTTTTCAAAACGTTTATGCACTACTGCACTCATTCTTACAAAGTACTGCAGTAGTTACAGGAAAAAAAGAAAAAAAAAGAAATACGTAAAAGATAAAAAAAATACAATGTAGTAGAGTATTTTTCTGAAAAGTAATGTAGTACAGTGTGTTGTTTTTAGATTTGTTTTAAAATATTTCTAAGTAGCATAGTACTTTCTAAGCAGTACCAAAAGTGAAATAATTTATTTTCTAAAAAATGTAATATGTGCACCAATTTAAAATACACTGAAGTAAACTATATTTGTGAAATATTGTGTAGTAGAGTGTGTATTTAACTTTTTTTTAGTATTGGGCTACTTTGTAGGTGGCACTATGGTACACTAGCAACTTCTAATTAATTTGTTGTACCTATTACCGCTTTTATAAAATGGTAATATATAGGTAAAAAATATAAACCCTACTATGACCCTAGATCTAAGTCCCTAATACACAATATTGCCAAAGTGTACTTAAATTAACGTTTGCAAAGACAGACATTAGCTAATAACGTAATGTTTTGTCATCAGCATTAACTGCAGTAGTTTCGCAAACTTTTGCAAAATGTCACAAAATTTTGCAAAAATACCATAGTCTGAGAGATCAATACGTTTTAATCACATATAACTTTAAAAGTACTTAAACTACTTACCTGTACTACCAAAAATGATCATCTGCACACCATCATCTATAACCCTGCCAACTTTCATGGAAATGCAACAGTCCGTTTGGCTCTATGCATGAGTACAAAGTCTATGGAAAATGCATTAGTTCTAAAATGTGTTTTGGGACCCCTCCCCCCTGTTTTCTTTGCACTCCCTTGACCAATCACCGCAAAACTTTGCATTATCAGCCAATATAGAAAAAGGTGTAGGTCTTCAAAGTCTCATCAAGATTTATCAAATGGGTGCCAAGTTATTAATTGTCAAAAATTCACGGATTTTCTATCTAAGGAATCCTAAGCTATTCTACGCTATGCCTTTCAAGTGTACACCACTCTATGCCACTCCACTCTATGCTATCTGACTCTACACCACTCCACTCTATGCCATACCACTCTATGATATTCTACTCAATTTCACTCCATTGTATGGTATTCCACTCTACACCCCTCCACTGTATGCCACTGCACTCTATGCCATTCCACTCTACACCACTCCACTCTATGCCACCTCAGTACGTATTACTTCACTGTAAACCAGTTCACTCTACACCACACAATGCTATTTCACTATACACCACTTGATTCTGTGCCACTGTACGCCACTCCACTCTAGGCTGTTCAACTGTAAGTCACTTCACTTTATGCCACTCTACTCTAAGCCACTCCACTCCACGCTATTCAATGTTATGCCACATTACTCTACACCACTCTATGCCACTCCACTCTACACTATTCCACTCTGTCATTCCACATTATGCCACTCTATTCTACATTTCAATCTACACTACTCCATTCCACTACACTCTATGCCATTCCACTCTATGCCACCCTACTGTGCACCACTCCACTCTACACCACTCAACTGATCGCAACTCCACTCCACACTATTCCACTCTATGCCACTCCGCTTTATGGCACTCAACTGTATGCCAATCCACTCTACACCACTACACTATATGCTAATCCAGTGTAGGCCACTTCACTCTATGCCACTCTACACCACTCCACCCTATGATATTCTAATCTATACCACTCCGCTGTATGTTACTCCATTCTACGACACTGCACTGTATGAAACTATCTTATACGACCCTGTCTTTCACTATACTCTAGAACACTCCACTTAATGGCATTCTACTTGACGACAGTGCACTCTATATTTTGAGACACTTTATTATTAAAAAATAAAACCCATTAAAATGCAATGAAAAAAACAAAGTTTAACAAATATATAGTTAGAAAAACTTTATTTTTTCAAACCAAACCTAAAATGCACAAACAGACATTCTAAAGCTATAGTTAAACCTTAAATTTATAATTTATGGCCTCCCACCTCCCCAAAATACTATAACTCACTCACCTCCATGCACAGTGTTGTCAATTCAATAGCTACACTATTCATAAATGTATTTTAAAAAGCATCAAAGCAAATTGCATTTTCTATGTATTATTATTACGGAATAGTTAAATTATATAGTCTTACATTAAGTTAGCTACATCATTCGAAAAATATACATTTAAATATAATCTACTGTATCATGGTTCAGTGATACTATTGCTCACCAGTGTCATCTCTTGTGATCTGCGAGTCTCAGTTCGACTCTCAGCAAGGCTGGCTCAAGCCACTACACTCCTCTCCATTCTATTCTACTTTACTCCACTCCACTCTACATCGCTCTACGCCACTGCACTCTACACCACTCAACTCTGTGCCTGTGAGTTTAGTACCATGAAATATTACTTCCCAGGCAAGGAGATTGCAAAACTGCACTACGAGCTGTAACATAAAACAAAAGTTAATATAATTTTTATTGTGACGTCAAATATGTTTCTAGTAAAACAATATATCTTTTTGCTTGGACAATCTTTGCTTGCTTGTGCCTACAAGATTTACAATTATGTACACGTGAACACCATTTTTGCTTCTCATTTTACTTCATTTAATAATTTGTCAGAGCAAATATGAGTCAGATCACAAAAGGTTTATAGATCAGTATTCATCTGTTAGTGTAGTCTTGGAAGTCTTTCTTTTGTGTAATTAATTTAATTAGTAAAAATTAAAGTGCTGTTGCTTATTATCTAGTTTAGATGAATCATTCGTTTGTATAATTCACTTCAGAGTATTTTTGTTTTTTGTAATTCTATCAGAAAATAATTAGAATAAATATGTTTCAGTCAATGTGTCACAAGTATTCACAAACGTTGTAACATCCGGCAACTTAACTTCCAATGGAAATGTCAGTGTGTCTAGTTTTAATTTCTTGAATTTTTGGATATTATATTTTCCGTCATCCACAGAATTAATGTTCTGTATATGTTGGCAAGCAATCCACTGGTAAAATTCTGTAATAAATGTCCATTCAATGATAATGCTTAAATGGAACAAAATTCAAATTGACGTTGCAATTCTTTCTTGTAAGGTACCTGCCACCTCTTCATGTCTTGTTATACCGCACCCAGTCACACGGAGATTCTGATTTTCAGTAGCTCAGACTGATAGAGTTTACCATCACCCAAGTGACTGGGATGCTGTTGCGGGATGCATGGAAGCAATGGTTGAGGTTTTCACACACACCATCTTTATTATTTTAGAACTGTGAATCAAGTCAGCTATGTTTTTGTTTGCATTTTGTACCCTCGCCTTCAATCCTGTTGTTTACCCATATAATCAGTTTTAATATTGCCTGTAACAATATATTTTAAACCTGGATCTGTAAAAGATGAAACGATGCTTTAAAATCCATTAGGAAAAGAGAATACATTTTCCAAGAATGTGTTTTCCTTCTAGGAAAAATGATAGTTTAAAATCTTTTATTTGCCATTGCAATCACTTCGAGCTGTGTGGGGGAGGTGAAGAGTTTTGTTCTGCTCTGCCATTTAAACATGCTCCTTTTTTAATTTGCATGAAACAGTTGAACTTTGACGGTCCAAACATTTCTTCATGAATTCTTTGTGAAAGCATTGAGGCAGGAGTGTGCAGTCTCCTGTATCATGTGTGCTGAGACACAAAAGACATGATTCATCTGTTGCGGTCTTAATGCATGGATATCGATTATGCGTCAAAAATAAAAGCAGTCCAAATTCTAAAAATGTGAATTGGTAAGAGGATTTCCGACTAAAAATAAACATTTTTTAGAAACTGTATTGTCATTAGGTTTAGGACTAAGTGAGATGTGTGTAATATTTGGCATACTGTTTGACACACTAAAAAAACTCCCTATCATATCAAGATAGCCCTTTAGGGCAATATATAGATATTAAAGAGTTGATAAGCGACGTAGGAGCTTAACCTTGAGCATATGTGGATATTGCTCAATGTGAAAAGGCCATAACTGGGGCAAATATGTGTATGATATATTTTTTTTACTATTTGCAATTGACTGGCTACTTAGAGAGATAACTTGAGGGAAGATAACATTTTATTCTACGCAATATATCATTGCCAAGGGATATCCACTGTGCAAAACAGTATAGCTCAGTGGGCAATGAGGAGATCCTGGAAGGGTGGTTCAAAAGCACCAGGATTTCAGTTTTGGTCAAAAAATGCATAGAGTGCACAATTTTTCCAGGTCGTCCTATTACATTACATTACATTACATGCTTGTGCACCTGCATAAGATGTTCCTGCCAATCTCCAAAACGTGCTCTAAAAGTCTGTTTCTTAATTAAAGGCATCTGGGAGCACATTTTTGTCAATGTCCTAAGATAGCAAAGTTCTGGGATCGGATGTCCAGACAAATCAGCACATTATTAAGATTACTTTAACTTGGGAAACTGATTCCAAAATGGTTGGCTAAGGTATGGACAGTCAGATATAAAACCATGCAATCAGGATTTACATACCTTTTTGGTTCATTAATGGAGAGATCCCAGATAGCTCCTTATAGGATCAACAAACGTTTATAAAATGGAGTGACATAGCAGGAGGAAGTGCTTTACACTCAATTGGACCTGAATGATAGATTTGAACAAAGCTGTAGGAAACTTCTTAACACTGGATCATCTCCTCACATTTGCCCCATTGACATTGTACTGAGGCCTAGACAACTTATGACATTTATGCCCATTCTGTTTGAAATAGGCAAGACCACTGCCATCTAATCAGCAGCAGTTTCTCCTTGAGGGAAGAGGAGCATCGCCCCGCACCCGCTGCGAGCCGCGCTAAACGTGAAGAATAAAATGGAAATGAAATGATTTCATTGTCATTTTACTTTTTCACATAGCGTGTGCAGCCTGACCCAGAGCAATAAGGGGCGTGTCCTCTTTTTACTGAGGAATACAGCAGCGCTGTCCAGACACTGCAAAGTGAGATTGTGAGTTTGGCCATCAGAATTGCACCGCCCAAACTGACATGCACACTTTGAAGCTCTCCACCCGGCTGCCCTGGACAGCTGGGTGGAGATCAAACACAGGCCTAAAGGGCCGGAAAGAGCGTCCTGCCAGGATGCTTCATCCAATCCTGGCACTGCTCACATGTTGGCTAACAGCAGGAGAGCAGCACCAGGATTGCTTAGGGACGTTTCTGCTTCCACTCGTGGCGGTTGGAGATAAGGAAGAACACAGAGGACGATGCAGCTCAGGTAAGTACAATTATTTTATTTTTAATTGTAATATAATGCATGCTTGTGTTTCGCACTTCGCTCGCCCCACTACTTTCATTTATTAGCGGCCACTGCTGCATCTAATGGGATGGTTTGAGGGCCCAACAGCCCATTGACATTTGTCAAGACATTGAATTGCTTCACACCTAGTGAGCGGCAGGGTCTGTGTTCCCATCTATTGTATATACATGCAGTATGGCTCCCGCCCTAACACTGAGATAAAGAACTAGCTGTAAAGTATATGGCTGAGGCTGTGATGGTGACAGGAATATGTCAGAAGCCAGCATATCAAAAGAAGGCAAGAGGAGAATTGAAAGCAGGTTTATTCTGCATGAATCTTTGTAATATACAGAATACAGTTGATGTGTGGGCTCTGTAACCATTTATTAAATGGGGTCATGGAAAGGGCATACACCTTTACTTTGTGGAGCAGAGTTTGTATCATGCTCTTTCTATCATCCTCTTTCTGTTTCTCAGGCACTTAAATGCACTTCAAGGTATAGAGAAAGACTATCTGTGTGCTGAAGAGAGTTTGTCATAGAATAGAGGCATCCTTGGATTGTGGGTTGTAATGAACCTGGTTAGTCTTCACCCCTCTATGGAACGTCAAGAAGTCATCTTTCAGAATGAGATGGAATAGGATGGAATGCAGAAGCCTGATCTCTGACTGAACCACTTACATCACAATGTTTGAATGACTAAATTATTTAGAAAGGCCAACCTGGATTGTTAGGTGGATGGCCTTAGGTTTTCACTTTTCATTGAATGATAGCTTCTGCTATCAATGAAGAGGGTCAAAACTTGTTTGATGGAATCAACACAGTCCACTGAGGGTAAAAACAATGTGTTTGTGCTTAATTTGGAGTTTTCACACATTCTTGGCCAAGACCCCTGTGTTGTTGGTAGTATATTATTAGTAGTAGAGTTATGATATGTTATTTGGATTTGTAAATGTGCACACTTCTCCCTGAAAGGATATCCTTGCACAATCAAATATGATCATGTGAGTGAGGCAAAAGCCCAGAAGACTGGAAGAGCCCGGTCTAAAGACCCTTCCTAAATGGGAGAATCTGGGGAATAACTCGCAGAGAAAGAGGTAGAGTAATCCAGTGGATCACTGCAGGATGAGGGAATTAGCTCCACCATTATTTGGCTTCATAAATTCAGTGTGGCATGTTCAGGGTATGATTAGCTGATCTTAATGCTCTCCTGGACTGATAATGAAGCTTACAAATGCCCTTCTATATACCAGCAGCTAATGTGGTGAATTAATGCTGGGATGAAAATTGATCTGTTAGATAGGCTGCAGATCAGACTAACTGTTGTGTCCTGGACGACTTGTGGGCATGAGAACAGAAAATCCACCATACCAACATACAAAATGATACCATAGTCCAGAAGACTGATAATGAGTGCCCGGGCAATGGCGGGAAAACAATGCATTGGAAGCCAGCAGAAAATCCTGCTCAAAAGATGAAGGTTAGACTAGCAGGTTTACACACCGCTGAAAGCTGGTATTTCATAGACAATTTGGTGTTTATGATGATGCCTTGGTTTCTAGTAGACCTCTTAAGGTTGGGAGTGCGACCAAGGAAAGAGGGCATCACAAAAATAATAATGAAAATGGAATCTGCCTTTCCAACTGAATCACCTCTGTCTTATCTCTCTTCAGCTCAGGGAATGATTCTGCATCCAGATCAACACGTCTTTAAATCATTCCACAAGATTAAGGCCCTCATTACGAGCCTGGTAGTCCTATGACCGCCAGACTCACAGTAGCGGTCGGGTCTGGCCTCCACATTATGACCGTGGCGAACACGCCACTGTCGGACCGCCGGCACTGGCCATTTTTTGCCAGCCGACTGCCTGCTGGTGCAGGCGGTCTTAATCGGCCAGGGCAGCGATGCAAGCAGTGCTGCCTGGGGGATTATGACTCCTCTCTCCACCGGCTTTTACATGGCCGTTGCACCGCCATGTAAAAGCTGGCAGAGACATGGTGCTGGGGGCCCCATGAGGACCCCTGCACTGCCCATGCACTTGGCACAAGCAGTGCAGGGGCCCCCATGGACAGCCCCTGTCACGTTTTTCACTGTCTGCATAGCAGACAGTGAAAAGCCCAGTGGGTGCTGCTGCACCTGACGCACCCCAACATTGCCGCCAACTCGATTACGAGCCGGCGTCAATGTTGTGGGCTGTTTCCCA
Organism: Pleurodeles waltl; assembly: GCF_031143425.1. NCBI lineage: Eukaryota > Metazoa > Chordata > Amphibia > Caudata > Salamandridae > Pleurodeles > Pleurodeles waltl. The sequence goes on from NC_090439.1 coordinate 468,544,169, forward strand.
CTGGACCAGCAGGTGCAGTGGCAGTCTCCTAAACACAGGAGTTTGTCAGGCAGCATTTTCCACCCACCAAACTCGTAATGAAGGCCCACGTCTTGTGGCTTCAGCATTTTCCACAATTGACACAATTAGCTGAATGTCAACTGTGTATGAGAACATTTTGAAACCTCTAGCTAGAACTATAACTGCCAGAAGTGTCTTATATAAAATGAATAGTATTGGGCTTAAAGATGACTCCTGTGGAGCACCACAAGTAGCCTGAACAGGAGGAGGTGAACAGATTGAGTATGGCCCACCAAAAAGGATTGGAACCATTTAAGGACTTTATCTTAGAGGCCAGTCTCGTGCAGAAGCTCTAACAGCGTGTGACGTGACACTGCATCAAGCACTGGCACTCATTCAAGAAGTATGAGGGCCGCAGATTTACCCTCATCCGATAGAAATCTAATTTTGCCTGTTACTGCCAAAAGAGTAATTTCAGTACATTTCTTTGCTCCAAACCCTTCTTGAGTGGCATCCAACATATTACTCATCTCCAGATACTGAGAGCCCCGAGGTTTATATGTTTTTAAAGACATTTGGCCAGATTTAAGGGATAAAGTACCCCCTGCAGTATAATATGGGATAATATAAGTCACAAAGGAGTTTCGTAACCATAGTGTGGAATGAGTCCGAAGGCTGAGTTCCTTTATAAGTTTATGGAACTCTGAGTGACTTGCAATATCCTTATCATGTATGCCAGGAGATACTTTAACCCATATAATACATGATCACACCATCACCTTTCCCACAAATCACTTAAAACCTTGGTGCATAGCTCTTTCATATAAAGAGCATGTTTGCAAACATGAAGAATTCAGCTAAAATCCCTAGTGCAAAATTAACACATCAAAAACCTTTTATATATTTGTTGCAAATAGACATTAGAAACAGTTCAGTATAAGTTGGTTAAAGCTACAGTAGGTCGGAACATGCAGAAAGATTCTAGCTATTCTCTAGGTAGTGCAAAAAATAAACATATTCTGTCTGTTTGTTATTGTAAGCTTTTAAAATAGAACAAAAGAAAGTAAAGCAGCTTCCACTTGTTGCTTTACACAGCTGCTTCAATTATGCCCGTAACCTGACCTGCCTTTCAGTCAGGTATTGTGATGTCAGAACTCAACTGTACTAACTTATATAATAGTCGAGTTCTGACGTCTTTATTTTATAATCGGTGAATAAGTGCATCACAAGTCGCTGATTTTTAAGAAATTGTTCACTGTCTTATGCAGGGATTACAGAAGCCCATGTATTATTATAAGGTAATAAATAGATTGGATGATAGGTTGACATGTCCCTAGGATTATCCCTTATTTTTTTTATTTTTTTGTTTTAGTAATGGAAGTACAAGGGTTTCTTCCATCTCTCCGGAAATGTAGCTGTTTCCAGGGATATAATAAACAAATCAGTGATTCATGGAGTTAACAAGCTAGCATTAGCACATAGAACATAATGAGGGCATGGATCATCGGGGGACCTTACCTTGACCTTAACCAGTGGCGTCTTTTAGCAGAGTAGCCATTAGAGTTGTGATAGATTTCCAAACTACACAGGATAGGGGAGATTGTGGCAACATGGAGAAATGTTTTACATTTTCATCCACAGTTTCATGTAACATACAAAAAGAGAGTACAGACACAAGCGATATATACATGAGTGGCTCAGATTGCATGAAATACCTTTTACATGATCAGTGTAATTGTCCCAGGAATCAAATGTTCATCAGGGTTATTCATAATCCGATACTCTAACACATGTAGCTTGAAATGCCTTGTAACAGTAACCTGTCCTAAATTACATCTTCTTCATATTAAAGATTGATGATGCTGTCTTTAGATATATACGTTGGTTTCACATATATTCTTATTTTTAAAATAGCCTGCTTGGCTAAATTATATATTTGTTGGAACTCAAAGAAACATTGCAGATCCTTATTTTTAGAGTAAAATTGTAGTAGATGCTTATCCTTTGTCAAACCTGTTGTAACATGAGTGCTGCAAAAAATGTCCATCATGCAGGGATTCCTCCAAGGAGACATGAATGGAGAAAAACAGTTTAATGCTCCCACACTTTGAGGAGACTGTGAAACATCTCCAGCATAATATTATTTATAAAAATGTATCAGAAATTGAAAATTTACAATGAATTAAAGCTGATCATCTGGTACGTTGCTTCTAAACTATGGCCCAGTTGCCTTCTTTCTCGTGTTATTCACAAAGTCGCCATTACTCTCAGACATTAGCTGTCAATCCCAGAAAAGCTACCCAGAATACAGGAGCAGAGCATAAAGACAGCAGACTAACATACTTGTCAGAGATTCCTTAGAGGTGTCGGTAATAAAGACTTCAATATAACACTTGGCGGCGATAACTCGAGTCCCAAATGGCAAACCGACTGATTTCATACCTATGCATCGTGCAGTTTTGACGTTGTCCAATTACTGGGTTTCTCGGCCAAGTAAATGTGTGTGTGAGAGACACACTGCGGGGCTGTTATCATAGGCCCGACGCTTCCCTCCCGTCACTGAGCAGAGGTGACAACCTGAACCAGGTCTCAAAGCGACGTCTCCCAATTAGTAAGGCACAGGCAGGCCCAAGCAACAAGGCAACTCCCACTGAGCCCTTTCTTTCCAATCTGTTTCCGGAAACAGCACTTTCTGCGCCACAAGATATCTTTTCCGCCTCGCTGTTCTGCCTGTTGCAGAGTGTTCATTTAACTGTATGATTTAAAATTAAAAACATTTGGCTAATGAATAGGCAGCTGATCGCTAAACCAGTGACTCATACAGGGATATTTATGTCGAGGCCCTATTTTTCATGGCTTTACAATCTTGGTAGAGGGTGGGAAGCTTAAGAAATGAGGTTCAAAAACAGATGTTCCCAGCTCGGCATCCAGGGGAGAAATAATAGATGTTAGTGAAGGCCGATCTCGGCTTCAAATTGCAGTTTAACGTTTAAAACACCACGCTGATCCCTGTACTCTTTAAAAGGGCATCCAGCATACGTTTTCCCGAGGACCTGTTGACTGTGACGTGAGGTATATATATTTTTTCTATTTTCTGTTTGAAAAAGATTCCTCTCTGGAGCACGATTAATAATTAATACATTATTATCGTGTGATCTACACAACGTACTATCTCATTTTTAGGACGGAGCACTCATTGTACACGTGTATTTATTTATACATATACACAGACTTGTAATTGACTCTCCACTGTGAAGAGGCAATGCACGATATACTAGGGGCTCCATTCGCGCAAGATAAATGCTGAACTATGTATGACTTTGCAACAGTTATGTTCAAGAAACGAGGGTTGGAGTTCGATGTTTGAAAATAATCAGCAATGTTTGAAGGGAAGTGACAAAGAAATATATAGGATGATGCGGCTTACTTAGTAATATCCCCGTTGGATGTTGTCAAGCCCGCCCTACTATGGAAAAATCACCTTTTCTCAGTACATAGAGAATATGGCCCTCATTCTGACCCTGGCGGTCGGTGATAAAGCGGCGGCCAATCCGCCAACAGGCCGGCGGTCCAAAATATACAATTCTGACCCTGGCGGGAACCGCCAACACAGCCCGCCGCATTAACACTCCGCCCGCCACGGCGGAACAAACAAACAGCGCGGCGGTCCCCGCCAACAGCCAGGCGGCAGACAATGTACCGCCCACCCTATCACGACCCACCAATCTGCCACCTTTTCCGGGGCGGGAGCACCGCCGATAAAAACACGGCGGAAACAGACTACGAACGGGAAAACGCTCACCTCCACATACTCCACGCGAGATTCCGGCAGTATGGAACCCGAGTTACAGGTCATCCCCGCACTCCTATACCTGCTCCTGTACCAGGAGCACGCCCGGCGGCGCGGAAGACATCGGTGAGTACTGCACCTACGACACAGGGGAGGGAAAAGATTACCGGCACACACCCACCCACCCACACCCACTACAACACACACATCAATGCATTCCCACAGATCACTGTCACAACCCACAAACCCCCCCCTCCGAAATAATGCAAAGACCAAAAGAAGAGATCTTAAACGGGCAGATATATTGAAAAATGGACAGCAGTAATCCAAATAAATAAATAAACTATGTACAAAATATATACATCTACTATATGTAGTCCAACCACTGTCCGTGGACCACAGGGGTCCTGAGCAAAGGGGCAAGGCCCAGTCCCACGACAAGAACTCCACGGAGAGAACACTGCAGGGGCATCAGAAAGAAAAAAGGACAGGCACCTCAGGGGGAAGGGAAGGGGGGGCACCTCAGCCACTTGAGTACACGACGCCAGATCCACGAGGGGACTCCATGACCACTGGCCCATCCTGGGGAGAGCAAAGCCACAGCCCATACAGTCCATACAGTGGGTGGCCTGCCCACTGGGCCATCCTGGGGAGTGCAAAGCCACAGTCCATACAGTCCATACAGTGGGTGGGCTGCCCACTGGGCCATCCTGGGGAGAGCAAAGCCACAGTCCATACAGTCCATACAGTGGGTGGCCTGCCCACTGGGCCATCCTGGGGAGAGCAAAGCCACAGTCCATACAGTCCATACAGTGGGTGGCCTGCCCACTGGGCCATCCTGGGGAGTGCAAAGCCACAGTCCATACAGTCCATACAGTGGTTGGCCTGCCCACTGTGCCATCCTGGGGAGAGCAAAACCACAGTCCATACAGTCCATACAGTGGGTGGCCTGCCCACTGGGCCATCCTGGGGAGTGCAAAGCCACAGTCCAAACAGTCCATAACAGACTCCACTGCCACAGGAGGAGGCATGTTAGCCAGAGGACATCCTGCAGCCCTGCCCGAGACAGATCCTGCCCTGCCACGTCTGCCAAAGGGCCATCGGTTCTTGCCTGGAAGGGCCCAGTTCAGCGGTTCTTGCCTTGAAGGGCCCAGTTCAGCGGTTCTTGAGACGGCGGTCCCCAGCGGAGCGGTGCTGGAGACGGCGGGGCCCAGTTCAGCGGTTCTTGCCTTGAAGGGCCCAGTTCAGCGGTTCTTGCCTTGAAGGGCCCAGTTCAGCGGTTCTTGAGACGGCGGTCCCCAGCGGAGCGGTGCTGGAGACGGCGGGGCCCAGTTCAGCGGTTCTTGCCTTGAAGGGCCCAGTTCAGCGGTTCTTGCCTTGAAGGGCCCAGTTCAGCGGTTCTTGCCTTGAAGGGCCCAGTTCAGCGGTTCTTGCCTTGAAGGGCCCAGTTCAGCGGTTCCTGAGACGGCGGTCCCCAGCGGAGCGGTGCTGGAGACGGCGGGGCCCAGTTCAGCGGTTCTTGCCTTGAAGGGCCCAGTTCAGCGGTTCTTGAGACGGCGGTCCCCAGCGGAGCGGTGCTGGAGACGGCGGGGCCCAGTTCAGCGGTTCTTGCCTTGAAGGGCCCAGTTCAGCGGTTCTTGCCTTGAAGGGCCCAGTTCAGCGGTTCTTGAGACGGCGGTCCCCAGCGGAGCGGTGCTGGAGACGGCGGGGCCCAGTTCAGCGGTTCTTGCCTTGAAGGGCCCAGTTCAGCGGTTCTTGCCTTGAAGGGCCCAGTTCAGGCGTTCTTGCCTTGAAGGGCCCAGTTCAGCGCTTCTTGCCTTGAAGGGCCCAGTTCAGCGGTTCCTGAGACGGCGGTCCCCAGCGGAGCGGTGCTGGAGACGGCGGGGCCCAGTTCAGCGGTTCTTGCCTTGAAGGGCCCAGTTCAGCGGTTCTTGCCTTGAAGGGCCCAGTTCAGCGGTTCTTGCCTTGAAGGGCCCAGTTCAGCGGTTCTTGCCTGGAAGGGCCCAGTTCAGCGGTTCTTGCCTTGAAGGGCCCAGTTCAGCGGTTCTTGCCTGGAAGGGCCCAGTTCAGCGGTTCTTGCCTTGAAGGGCCCAGTTCAGCGGTTCCTGAGACGGCGGTCCCCAGCGGAGCGGTGCTGGAGACGGCGGGGCCCAGTTCAGCGGTTCTTGCCTTGAAGGGCCCAGTTCAGCGGTTCTTGCCTTGAAGGGCCCAGTTCAGCGGTTCTTGCCTTGAAGGGCCCAGTTCAGCGGTTCTTGCCTGGAAGGGCCCAGTTCAGCGGTTCTTGCCTTGAAGGGCCCACTTCAGCGGTTCTTGCCTTGAAGGGCCCAGTTCAGCGGTTCTTGCCTGGAAGGGCCCAGTTCAGCGGTTCTTGCCTTGAAGGGCCCAGTTCAGCGGTTCCTGAGACGGCGGTCCCCAGCGGAGCGGTGCTGGAGACGGCGGGGCCCAGTTCAGCGGTTCTTGCCTGGAAGGGCCCAGTTCAGCGGTTCTTGCCTTGAAGGGCCCAGTTCAGCGGTTCTTGCCTTGAAGGGCCCAGTTCAGCGGTTCTTGCCTTGAAGGGCCCAGTTCAGCGGTTCTTGCCTGGAAGGGCCCAGTTCAGCGGGTCTTGCCTTGAAGGGCCCAGTTCAGCGGTTCCTGAGACGGCGGTCCCCAGCGGAGCGGTGCTGGAGACGGCGGGGCCCAGTTCAGCGGTTCTTGCCTTGAAGGGCCCAGTTCAGCGGTTCTTGCCTTGAAGGGCCCAGTTCAGCGGTTCTTGCCTGGAAGGGCCCAGTTCAGCGGTTCTTGCCTTGAAGGGCCCAGTTCAGCGGTTCCTGAGACGGCGGTCCCCAGCGGAGCGGTGCTGGAGACGGCGGGGCCCAGTTCAGCGGTTCTTGCCTGGAAGGGCCCAGTTCAGCGGTTCTTGCCTTGAAGGGCCCAGTTCAGCGGTTCTTGCCTTGAAGGGCCCAGTTCAGCGGTTCTTGCCTGGAAGGGCCCAGTTCAGCGGTTCTTGCCTTGAAGGGCCCAGTTCAGCGGTTCTTGCCTGGAAGGGCCCAGTTCAGCGGTTCTTGCCTTGAAGGGCCCAGTTCAGCGGTTCCTGAGACGGCGGTCCCCAGCGGAGCGGTGCTGGAGACGGCGGGGCCCAGTTCAGCGGTTCTTGCCTTGAAGGGCCCAGTTCAGCGGTTCTTGCCTTGAAGGGCCCAGTTCAGCGGTTCTTGCCTTGAAGGGCCCAGTTCAGGGGTTCTTGCCTGGAAGGGCCCAGTTCAGCGGTTCTTGCCTTGAAGGGCCCACTTCAGCGGTTCTTGCCTTGAAGGGCCCAGTTCAGCGGTTCTTGCCTGGAAGGGCCCAGTTCAGCGGTTCTTGCCTTGAAGGGCCCAGTTCAGCGGTTCCTGAGACGGCGGTCCCCAGCGGAGCGGTGCTGGAGACGGCGGGGCCCAGTTCAGCGGTTCTTGCCTGGAAGGGCCCAGTTCAGCGGTTCTTGCCTTGAAGGGCCCAGTTCAGCGGTTCTTGCCTTGAAGGGCCCAGTTCAGCGGTTCTTGCCTTGAAGGGCCCAGTTCAGCGGTTCTTGCCTGGAAGGGCCCAGTTCAGCGGGTCTTGCCTTGAAGGGCCCAGTTCAGCGGTTCCTGAGACGGCGGTCCCCAGCGGAGCGGTGCTGGAGACGGCGGGGCCCAGTTCAGCGGTTCTTGCCTTGAAGGGCCCAGTTCAGCGGTTCTTGCCTTGAAGGGCCCAGTTCAGCGGTTCTTGCCTGGAAGGGCCCAGTTCAGCGGTTCTTGCCTTGAAGGGCCCAGTTCAGCGGTTCCTGAGACGGCGGTCCCCAGCGGAGCGGTGCTGGAGACGGCGGGGCCCAGTTCAGCGGTTCTTGCCTGGAAGGGCCCAGTTCAGCGGTTCTTGCCTTGAAGGGCCCAGTTCAGCGGTTCTTGCCTTGAAGGGCCCAGTTCAGCGGTTCTTGCCTGGAAGGGCCCAGTTCAGCGGTTCTTGCCTTGAAGGGCCCAGTTCAGCGGTTCCTGAGACGGCGGTCCCCAGCGGAGCGGTGCTGGAGACGGCGGGGCCCAGTTCAGCGGTTCTTGAGACGGCGGTCCCCAGCGGAGCGGTGCTGGAGACGGCGGCCATTCTATGGCCAACTGCTCATTGCCTGGTGGTGCCCTCCTGGGCAGCGGGGATGGTGCTCCTTCAATGCCCACCTGGGCTGTGGGTGGTGGGGCCCTCCTGGCCAGCTGGGCTGGGTCCTCCCTGTGCAGCGGCTATGGGGGTGGTGGGCTCTCCCGGGGCAGCTGTGCCGGTTCCTCCCTGGGCAGCGGCTATGGGGGTTGCGGGCTCCTCCTGGGCAGCAGTGACGGGTCCTCCATGGGCAGCAGGCCTGCTGCCTGACTTCTCCGCCTTGCTGCCCTTGCCCTCCTTAGTCGGGAGTCTGTGGCCCTTTCCTCCCTTTGGAGCTGTGGCTGTTGACGGTGGCTGGCTAGTGTCCTGGGGGGATATAGAACCCGGGCTCCTGCGGCGCCCCTTCCGCCTTCTGCTCCTCTTCCCAGGGGTTGGGCTGGCTGTCCCCTTGCTGCTGGGCGAAGATCCAGACCTGCGGGCTGGTGGGCTCCAATACCCCTGCACCCTTGTCAAGGGGGCTGCAGGGCTGGTGGTGGCTGAGGTGCTCTTCTTACCCCGACGAGAAGGAGGGGGGGGGCTCAGGGTCAGGAAAGAAGGTAGCAGTAGAGAGATAGATTTTCCTGGGACAATGGATAGTGGTAGGTACAGTGGGTATGGGAGTGGAGGGAGAGGATGTGGTTGTAGGCGAGACAAGTTTGCTGTCTTTGGGTGCAGGTGCAGGAGCGGGAGGCTGTCGTGAGGTGGATGGCTGTTGGGTGGGTGGGTGGCTGCGTTTGTGTGGTGTGGAAGAGGGGGTGACAGACACAGTGGGAGAGGACACAGGGGACGTGTAAATGGCAGTGGGGGTGGTGACTGCACGTGTGCGGACTGTACTGGAGGGTGTGCTGGTGATGGTAACACTGGCTGATGGTGAGGTGAATGAAGGTGTGAGTGTAGACGTCACAGGGAGGGAGGAGGGAGACGAGGAGGTGGGGGTCACAGAGGTGGTAGTGACTGTTGGCATGTCTGCATCGGAATGTTGCTTGTGTGAATGTCTGCGTGATCTGTGGTGCTTATGTTTGGATGAGCTGCTCTTGGGTGTTGAGGTGTGTGCAGGCTGGTCTGATGGTGTGGGTGGGACAGGCAGAGGAACAGGAGACTGGGAGGAGGGAGTTAGTAGAGGGAGGCAGGAGACAGGGACAATGGCTGCCGTCAGTGCTGAGGCCAGAGCCTGGAACGATCGCTGATGGGCAGCCTGACCCGAATGAATGCCCTCCAGGTACGCATTGCTGCGATGAACCTCCCTCTCCACCCCCTGGATGGCATTCAAAAGGGTAGTCTGCCCAACAATGAGCGTTCGGAGGAGGTCAATGACCTCCTCACTGAGGGCAGCGGGGGTAACAGGGGCAGGGCCTGAGGTGCCTGGGGCGAAGGAGATGCCCGGCTTCCTGGCAGAGCGGGCACGGGGCGAACGCTGAGGGGCTGCTGGGAGGGCGGAGATGGTGCGCTGGGTGGCGGCTGTACCTGTAATGGCGGGGGGCACGGATGGTGCCACCCCCGCAAGGGAGCTCCCTTCCGAGGACGTGTCCGTGTCGCTGCAGGGTCCAGTCGTCCCCGTTGTGGAGCTCCCCTCGCCCTCCGTCTCACTGGTCCAGTCAGACTCTGTGGCATGGCCCTCCTGGGCCATGTGAGATGCAGCTCCCTCCTGCCCCGATCCCACTTCTCCTCCGCCTGATGATGCTGATGCACACAAGCACAGAAAGACAAACAAAAAGGGGGGGGGAGAGAGAAATAAAGAGATTTTGAGTACATGGATCACCGGTACAGTTAGCGGACATGACAGACACAGATGCCCCCTGCACTAAGTTGCGCACTTGGGGTCCCCTACGCATTCCGTGGAACATGCCCTACACGCCTAGAGTTGACAACTGCACCCATGGATGACACGGCCCAGGGATGGCTGTACTGGCACACTACTGAGGGTGGTGGCTGAGGACACAGGGGCTTACGGGGGTGCCCAGCCTACAGATATCGCCCTGGCCTAGGGGGACCCACAGCCCTCCTCCCCCACCCAGACACCTCCACTGCGTGACAACAGAGTAGATTATGCTTGTACTCACCCCCTTGTGTCTGCTGTGCTGCCCTCACGCGCCCATCCAAATCAGGGTAGGCCACCGCCAGGATCCGGAACATCAGGGGGGTCAGTTGACGGCAGGCACCCCGCCTACGTTGGGAGGCCATCCCCAGCAGAGACTCGGCGGTCTTCTTGGTCCCGCGGCGGATGTCCTCCCACCTCTTGTGGCAGTGGGTGCCCCGTCGATGGTGGACCCCCAGGGTCCGGACTTCCTTGGCGATGGCACGCCAAATCCCGATCTTCTCATGGGCGCGGACCTATGTGACACGTACAGGGAGGGAGAAATACCACGTTCAAGTTTGTCTGCATTATCGTTGCCAGTGGCCCAACGCCCCCCATCCCCGCCAGGCCCCCCGCCAGGCCCAACATGCCCCCCATCCCCGCCAGGCCCCCCGCCAGGCCCAACATGCCCTCCATCCCCGCCAGGCCCCCCGCCAGGCCCAACATGCCCCCCATCCCCGCCAGGCCCCCCGCCATGCCCCCCGCCAGGCCCCCCGCCAGGCCCAACATGCCCCCCATCCCCGCCAGGCCCCCCGCCAGGCCCCCCGCCAGGCCCAACATGCCCCCCATCCCCGCCAGGCCCCCCGCCAGGCCCCCAAGCCAGCCAGCGGCCCCAAATCCATATTGAATTAAACTCACTTGTTGGTCTGGAGGACCGTAGAGTAGCGCATACTGGGGGAGGACCCCATCCACAAGTTTCTCCAACTCTTCTCCAGTGAAGGCAGGGGCCCTTTCCCCAGGCGCAGCAGCCATTGTCCCTTCCAGACCGAGGTCACAGCAACACTTGCAGTATAGGTCCTCTCCTGTGAAAGTTCAAGTCGCAAGTGAATAAGTAGATAGAAAATGGCGGTCACGTCCGCGGCGGTGCGTACCGCGGCGGTGCGTACCGCCACCGCCGGCGCCCTTCGCCATTGGCTCCTGAAACCCATAGGCTTCAATGTTAACCAATGCGGCTTCGCGCCGCGGTCTTCGACCGCCTACCGCCACGGTGTGCCACACCAGCGCATTGACCTCACATCCCATTGTCACACTTCACAGGTCAGGCAGCCGCCATTTCGAGGGTCCACATGGCTCAATTTCAACTGCGTCACACAGGCCTAGGCCTTGCATAGCCACTCAGACATGCCATTCACTGCATAGAGAATCGTTTACTGTGCAAGCTGTGAGTACGTACCTGTGGGTTGCTTGACTGTGTGCTCCATGTTGTCCTTCCTAGGCACCGTCCGCTGGGTTTGGCGAGGAGACGGATGAATCCTCCCGTGTACAGGCCGCTGGTGGACCTGTCGACAATGGAAGCACGCCACATTATCCTGACCTACCGGCTTGACCGTGCCACTATACATGAACTGTGTGCCCAGCTGGAGCCCGACCTGATGTCCCCCATCCGCCAACCCACAGGGATTCCCCCTCTGGTGCAGGTCCTGTCAGTACTCCACTTCTTGGCAAGTGGGTCATTTCAGACAACAGTGGGAATTGCTTCTGGGATGTCTCAGCCCATGTTTTCGAAGGTGTTATCCAGAGTGTTGTCGGCCCTGATGAAATACATGAGGAGCTACATCCTTTTCCCTGAGGTGGGCGAATTGGCTGCAGTGAAGGGTGATTTCTATGCCCTTGGACATATTCCCAACGTCATTGGTGCCATTGATGGGACCCATGTGGCTTTGGTTCCCCCAAGAGACAGGGAGCAGGTGTACAGGAACAGAAAAAGTTACCATTCCATGAACATCCAGGTGGTGTGTTTGGCTGACCAGTACATCTCGCATGTAAATGCCAAATTCCCTGGGTCAGTGCATGACGCCTACATCCTAAGGAATAGCAGCATCCCTTACGTGATGGAACAGCTAAAGAGACACCGTGTATGGCTATTGGGGGACTCTGGGTACCCCAACCTGTCGTGGCTACTGACCCCAGTAAGGAATCCCCGGACCAGGGCAGAGGAACGGTACAATGAGGCCCATGGGTGTACTAGGAGGGTGATCGAACGCACCTTCGGCCTCCTAAAGGCCAGGTTTCGGTGCCTGCATATGACAGGTGGATCCCTAATGTACTCACCTAAGAAGGTGTGTCACATCATCGTGGCCTGCTGCATGCTTCACAACATGGCTTTGCGCCGCCAGGTGCCTTTCCTGCAGGAGGATGGTCCAGATGGTGGTGTTGTGGCAGCTGTGGAACCTGTGGAGAGTGAAGAGGAGGAAGACGACGGGGATGAAACAGACAACAGGGACAGAATCATTGCACAGTACTTCCAATAGGACACAGGTAACAATTCAAACATAATTTTGTTAATGTAAACTACTCTCCTGCATCTCTGCTGCCTGTCTATTTGCCCCAGTGTATGATGACTGAGTTGTGGCTTTTCCCTCCCTATTTCAGATCTGGGGTCCCCACTACGAGTCCTGTGCTTCGTTTCCCCATGGACTACAGCTTTGTGGCAGCTGTTTGTTGACTTCACTATGTACAAGGACATATTTGCACTGTCATGTCAATTACAATATTTTGAATTCACAGCCAGACTCCAGATAGTTTTGTGCAAAATAGGTGTTTATTTCAGTGCTCAAAATGGGATGGGTGGTTTCAAGTGGGTGGGGGCTATGGTGAAGGAATGTCCATGGCAGAGTCCAGAGTACCAGTCACACAGGTGCATTGTCCATAGGCCTGTGGAGAGATGGAGCATGGGCAGTTCAAGGATGGACAGGGTGACAATGTGGGACAGTGGGATGACATCAGGTGGTATCCTTTGCTGGCGGGGGTCTTGACATCCTACTCTGTCTTCTTGCGAGATCTCAGGGCCCTCTTGCGGGGTGGTTCTTCTCCTGCAGGAGGTGGGGGTCTGGTGGGCTGCTGTTGTGCGGGGGCCTCCTGTCCACTAGCGCCGGCGGAGGTGGTTGGCTGTTCTTGGTCCAGGCTAGTGGCAGGGGCCCTTTGTTGTTGTTGAGTGTCCGTCCTGGTGTTGATGAGTTCCTGCAGCAGCCCTACCATGGTAACCAGGGTGGAGGTGAGGGCTCTGATGTCCTCCCTGTACCCCCGATAGTGTTCCTCCTGCAGTACCTGGATCTCCTGGAACCGGGCCAGTACCGTCGCCATCGTCTCCTGGGAGCGGTTGTATGCTCCCATGATGGTGGTGAGGGCCTCGTGGAGAGTGGGTTCCCTGGGCCCGTCCCCCCCCTGTCGCACAGCTGCCCTCCGAGTTGCCCTGTTTCCCTGGGCCTCTGCCCCCTGGCCGGTGTGCCCACTACCACTGCCCCCAGGTCCCTGTTGTTGTTGGGGTGGTGGGTTATCCTGGGTGCCCTGTAGTGGTAGACACACCGCAGATTGACGCGCCCTGGAGACAGAGGCATGGGCCCGCTGGGTGGGAGCTGTGCTGGTGTTCCCAGAGGGGTTTGGGTCTGTAGTGGCCTGTGCCTGTGTGAGGGGAACCGACTGTCCAGAGGTCCCCGATGGTCCGGGCTGGTCATCAGTGTCCAGGTCGACAGAGCTGCTGTCATCGCTGACGGCCTCTTGGGTGGGGGGTGTGGAGAATTCTGGGCCCTCCGCGGCGGTGTGTTGGCGGTCGGGTCCTGCAGGGGTATAGAGGTATGGTTATAGTTTCAATGTGTGGCATATGGGTGTATCTGTGGGTTCCCGTGTCCCCAAGTGCTGGCATTCGTGTGTGGGGGCTTTGGTGAGGGTGGCTTGTGGGGGGGATGTGTATATGCATTGGGCATGCTTTGGTGATGGGTGTCCATGCTTAGTGGACGCATGCAGGCCTAGGTTTTGGGATGTGTGGGTTGTGATGGTGAGACATTGGCAGGGAATAGGTGTGCTGGGTTGTGGGGGTGAGGATGGTGGTGGGGGTGAGGATGGTGGTGGGGGTGAGGGTGGGGGTGAGGATGGGGGTGGGGGTGAGGGTGGGGTTCGAGGATGGGGGTGAGGGTTGGGGTATGATTTGGCATGCAGGTGGGGGGGAAGCAGTAGTGAAGCTTCAACTTACCAGAATCCATTCCTCCGCCGACCCCTGCGAGGCCGTCAGGATGCAGGATGTTCAAGACTTCCTCCTCCCATGTTGTAAATTGTGGGGGTTGAGGTGGGGGTCCTCCGCCAGTCTTCTGCACGGCGATGTTGTGCCTGGATACCATGGAACGCACCTTCCCCCCGTAGGTCGTTCCATCGCTTCCTGATGTCTTCCCGATTTCTGGGGTGCTGTCCCACAGCGTTGACCCTGTCGACAATCCTCTGCCATAGCTCCGTCCTCCGGGCAATGCTGGTGTATTGGATCTGTGTGCCGAAGAGCTGGGGCTCTACCCGAACGATTTCCTCCACCATGACCCTGAGTTCTTCGTCTGAGAAGCGGGGGTGTCTTTGGGGTGCCATGGAGTGGTGTGTATGATGTGTGGCGTGGAGTATGTGTAGTTAAGTGTGTTGAGTGTGGTGGTGTGTGTTGTTTTGTGTGTGGATATTGTGTGGGTGATGGTGTAGTGTGCCTCTGTGTGATGGTGTTCTGTGATCGCTGCTGTGTCTCTCAGTGCTTCTTTTTGGATTTTGGTCGAAGGGGTTTGTGGGTGATGTGGGTGTGTGTTTTATATTGTATTGTGTGTGTGGGAGTGGTGTGTGTATGTGTATCAGGTGTGTGGAATTCAAATCGGCCAATGTGGCTGAGTTTTGTTCGTTTGTGTGTATTCTGACCGCGGCGGTGTGTACCGCCAATGGAAAACCGCGTTTGAAAGACCGCCGCGTGGATTCGTGGGTCGTAATGGCATGGGCGTATTTCTGTTGGCGTGACGGTGGAGGTTTTGTCACCTCCACTTTTCCACCGACCGCTGGTCTGGCGGTCTGTTGTGGCTGTCAGATTTTCGGAGGTTTGGCTGCTGCGGGTCAGAATGACCGTGGCGGGTTACCGCGACCGCGGCGGAATTATGGAGGATTTCTGACCGGCGGTAGGCGCCTTTTACCGCCGAGGTCAGAATGACCACCTATATCTCTCCTGTGAAGCCTTCTAGAATCAACAATGGGCGGGGTGGTAGCCTGTGCTAAATGCGGAATGCAGAGTGCAACGGATATTCATATGTTCATGGAATGCCCACCTGTGTTTTCTTTTTGGGAAGAGGTATTTGAAACAATATTGAGGTGAGAGATCTTGGTAAGCCTCCCTCAGATTTTTGGACGGCCACTGTGTTCTGATGGGTGGAGTAGAGTAAGGAGGAACTTGCTGTTCTACTCTATTCTTCTAGCGAAAAGAGAAATTTGTTTGAATTGGGTGACGGCGGCCCTCCCAGTACATAGGAATTGTCTCAATGCCTTATCCCGTAAAGCAAAAATTGACATAGCTGCGGGCAATGCTAAACAAAATAAGCCGAAAAAGGAGAAACTGTTGGCTTCCCTGCTAGAGTGGAGGGTAGCCGGGAGGTGAGGTGAGGAGAGGGCGAGTGATAAAGTCCAATAGTTAAACACCTCGTTTTTCACTCTTCAGCCACGTTGGTTTACCCCCTGAGTGGACTGAGTAAAAGAGTTTCCGGTCTCCCTGGCATTGGTCATCTCCACATACACTAGAGGGTGAGACGGTTGCGGTATGGAATTATGACTTGGAGTCTGGGGGTGCATGAGGACAACAAAAAAAAAGTAATAACAAGGTTGCCAAATGGAGGTCGCAATGTGATATATGCAGAATCCTGAGTACTCTAGTATTGTAGGCCAAAGACATGAATGAAGGACTATGTTCATAAAATGGGCCCGCCATAGTACTGAGTTAGGCCCAGTTGAAGACGTAGAGCCGATATGCGCCAGCTGCATTACTTTTTACTGTATACACACGGTAAATGGTATTGACTAGCTTGCATATAAACACACAATAAAGGAGCATTGGGGTGTCTGCTGTGATCTTGTCTGAGCTGTGTACACGTGTACACCTAAACACACATATATATGTATTCGAGGAAGAAGTGTTTATGTAAGGGCGAAGGCGGAGCGCCATTCCGAGCACCACCAGCGATTTGGAAGCACACCGGCATCCGCAAGCAGGAGTGTTTGTCTAAAGGTCGGAGTGCCCCCGGGGGCCTGTTACAGACCTTCGGAGCTGGGCATCACGCAGATTCCTGCAACAGTGGTGGAGTGAGAGGAAATATGCTTTTCAAGCAACAAGAGATTTCATTTTGCAGCGCTTAGAAAAGGATGTTAAGTATGCACCAACAAAAGACGAATATCCCACTTGGGAACGATTGAACAATGAAGGTGATTTAATGACTTATTTATTTTAAAGAACTGCAAAACCACTTATGAAATGCTGGTCGAATTCTAATTAAAGTTGTAGTGCACATGAAATGGAGATCGTACCTATTTAAGGAAAAACAGACGGGAGTATTTCTACCATTTTGGTTTTATCATCACATGTGCCAACTATTTAAATTGATTGTGCCACGGCGTTTCAAACAGTTGACAAAGGCTAACCTAATATCCGAAACGCGTCCTGAAGTGAATTAATTGTAATTAATTAAAGCTATGATCCTCAAACTGGAGTGCTGGCTTTCTTTGTATTCGAGGAAGAAGTGTTTATGTAAGGGCGAAGGCGGAGCGCCATTCCGAGCACCACCAGCGATTTGGAAGAAACACTGGCATCCGCAAGCAGGAGTGTTTATATATATATATATATATATATATATATATATATATAAATAGATAGAGGAGAAAGTCTTGCATGCCCGGGCTTCTTCCACCAGTCGGGTTGGCGCGGGAAGCAGGTGCGAGTTCCGCTCAAATATACCTAAGGTATATTGCGTCACAAAACCATCCTAGGGCACAAAATACACCTGCACTCTAGGACTTGCTCAGCTCAAAACATTTATTGGCAACACTTTTTGATCCATCCGATCTTCCTCACAGCCATTTTACAAAAAAAATACACCATTGCCCCCTAAAACAAAAGTGGTGCCCATAGACAGTGAAAACATACTATCTTATGGCACAAATCAGTGAAAACACAAAAACATACTACAGTGAAATTGACAAACTTCCAAATCTCCAAAGGTGTAAATCCAAATAACCTATGTATAGAAATATGTACACATGTCATCATAATTTAAAATGTCCAAAGCACATGTTTCACGTATTTTGAATGTATAAATAGAGCATAACGTCCTGGTCCTTAAAAAGGAAGAAGAGGAATTAGGAGTCATCATTTAGTTCATAAAATAAATACATATATGCCAAGTGGCAATAGTCAATCCTAAATATATGAAACTCTTAGAGGCAAAGTGGCCAAACTAATCCTTGGCTCCTGAAAGAAAAAAGTCTTAGTAATAGGCCACACAGCCATGCCATGACAAAAACATGTGGCAACTACATTATTCATAGCTCATTTAAGGTATAACAGAATCATAGACCCACTGGTACCATGCCCACGTCTCCACCAGTAGACATCCCCTCAGAAAACAATGAGCCCAAAAATAAAAATAAATTACAAATAATAGAAAAGAGATGACAAAAAATAATGAAAAAGACATTGGCGGTCATTCTGACCCTGGCGGTCAAAGACCGCCAGGGCGGAGGACCGCGGGAGCACCGCCGACAGGCCGGCGGTGCTCCAATGGGGATTCCGACCGCGGCGGTAAAGCCGCGGTCGGACCGGCAACACTGGCGGGCTCCCGCCAGTGTACCGCCGCCCCATTGAATCCTCCACGGCGGCGCAGCTTGCTGCACCGCCGCGGGGATTCCGACCCCCCCTACCGCCATCCAGATCCCGGCGGTCCGACCGCCGGGATCCGGATGGCGGTAGGGGGGGTCGCGGGGCCCCTGGGGGCCCCTGCAGTGCCCATGCCACTGGCATGGGCATTGCAGGGGCCCCCGTAAGAGGGCCCCTACATGTATTTCACTGTCTGCTGCGCAGACAGTGAAATACGCGACGGGTGCAACTGCACCCGTCGCACAGCTTCCACTCCGCCGGCTCGATTCCGAGCCGGCTTCATCGTGGAAGCCTCTTTCCCGCTGGGCTGGCGGGCGGTCTGAAGGCGACCGCCCGCCAGCCCAGCGGGAAAGTCAGAATTACCGCCGCGGTCTTTCGACCGCGGAACGGTAACCTGACGGCGGGACTTTGGCGGGCGGCCTCCGCCGCCCGCCAAGGTCAGAATGACCGCCATTGTCTCTTTATTGCAGTGCACATATTTATATACATTGTATGTGACACTCCGGGACATACAAAATTCACAAAAATGTTCACTTGAAGCAGTGTTTCTGGAAACGGGCCCACATGTCAAGGAAAAGACAATTATCTCTTACTGACAAATATTACATAAGTGCATGGAATTTCAGGGCTACAGACTCCACCAGCTCATGTCTCACTTTTTAAGCAGACAGTGAATTAAACATTACTATGGTCTGTGGAATGGGAAGATCATCAGAGTTCTTCAATCGCTCTTTTTCAGTTTATTTAACATTTACACTCTTTTTCTCTTAATAGTTTTCTGAAACACTCAATCTGCATTTATTGCACTTCATCTCTTTCCTCTTCAGCACTCTCTTGTCACTCTTTCCTACATGCACTTCCTTGCATCTCCTGCACTTCATCATCTCCACACACAATGCAATCACCCAACTGTAAGCACTGCATTTTCTTTATCTTTTGCCCTGTCAATATTTTGACAGCTGTGCAGTTAAGTTGCCTCCTTCACACGCTTTCACATATATCACAGTTACAATTGGCACACCTGACTATTGTTCTGTGTGCTCCTCAGAGAGGCCAAGAATTGGATGAGCATGCATTCTGAACCAGCGGCGGCTGTCAACTATGGAGAGTAGTGTGATAAGCAAATGGGTGGTGGGTGAGTGCATGCATGTAATGTGCCTGTATACGAAAACAGTGGTTCCCAACCTGTGGTCCAGGGACCCATGGAGGTCCACAAAGTCTCCTCAGGGGGTCCACGACTGCTTAGAATAGTCAATATTATTAACAGATTAGGTCCTCAGCTTTCAGTAATGACTTAGTAGGGGGTCCCCGGGTACCAGTAATGATAAAGTGGGAGTCCACAGATGTCAAAAGGTTGGGAACCACTGTACTAAAATAAATAAAAGAAATAGTCACTTACCTTGCTTGCTGCATGAGACACAACACATCCTCCTCACTCCAGTCCGGTAGTCTTCTTCCCTCCTCAAGGCTGTCTCCAGAGATGTTCCCCACTCAGAGGGGCTCTACTCGCCTGTCAGTCAGATGGGAGGGTCTGGAGGTTTCCAGTCATCCAAAGATCAGAGGAGCGCCCGCCTTTCCTTTCCTTTCCTTTCCTTTCCTTTCCTTTCCTTTCCTTTCCTTTCCTCTATCTGTCCAAATCACTTCACTGCCACTCTCACACGCTGCCCTGCATCTCTCAATGTCTCCAGAGATGCCCTGCCCCTCAGAGACACTCTTTGTTCTTCTGTCAGCCTGGTAGGAGAAGGTGACCTATCACCCAGAGATCCTAGGCGCTTCCAACTTTGCTTTCTACTATCTGTTTCTATCACTTCATTGCCACTCTCACACTCTGCCCTACACCTCTCACTATCTGCTGAGATATCTGCCCCTGAGGGGAAGTATCTTGTCGCCTCTCACCCAGGCAAGTGGCTCTGGGGCTGTCCCACCAACCAGGGATCCCAGTGAATTGACCTTTCACTTTTTGCCTCTATCACTTCACTGACACATTCTGCCCTGGTCCTCTCGCTATCTGCTGAGATACCTACTTTACCCTTGAGGTGTGTACTCTCTACTCACCTGTCAGTCAGATGGGAGGGTCTGGAGGTATCCAGTCTCCCAGAGATCAGAGGAGTGCCCGCCATTCCTTTCCTTTCCTTTCCTTTCCTTTCCTTTCCTTTCCTTTCCTTTCCTTTCCTTTCCTTTCCTTTCCTTTCCTTTCCTTTCCTTTCCTTTCCTTTCCTTTCCTTTCCTCTCTCTGTCCAAATCACTTCACTGCCACTTTCACACGCTGCCCTGCATCCCTCAATGTCTCCAGAGATGCCCTGCCCCTCAGAGACACTCTTTGTTCTTCTGTCAGCCTGGCAGGAGAAGGTGACCCATCACCGGGAGATCCTAGGCGCTTCCAACTTTGCTTTCTACTATGTTTCTATCACTTTGTTGCCACTCTCACACTCTGCCCTACACCTCTCACTATCTGCTGGGATATCCGCCCCTGAGGGGAAGTATCTTGTTGCCTCTCACCCATGCAAGTGGCTCTGGGACTGTCCCACCAACCAGGGATCCCATGTGAATTGACCTTTCACTTTTTGCCTCTATCACTTCACTGACACTCACATTCTGCCCTGGTCCTCTCTCTATCTGCTGAGATACCTACTTTACCCTTGAGGTGTGTACTCTCTGCCCACCTGTCAGGCAAGAGGTCAAAGGGTATTCCCATCACCCAGAGATTAGAGGATCCTTGCCCCCTCCTACTTATCACTGTCTGCCCTGCCCTTTTTATTGCCCCTTCTTCTCACCATCTGCTCCTTCTGTGCCCATCTCTTGGTCCCTGCCACAGATTAGCCTCCAGCCTTGTATCCTGTCCTTGCAATTGCCTTACAGTCTGCCCTGTGCTCTTTGCCTTTTCTGTCCCATCTCAGAACTTACCCTTATCCCTGTTCCAACTGTGCCTTAAAGAAGACCTGCTCGTCCATCCAGAGAGAGGGAAAGGGGTGCTCTTCAGAGCAATCGGAAGCAGCTGGAGGTGCCTCTCCTGGGACTCTCTTAAAGTGACAGCCTCCTTTGGGGGCAGGTCCCCCTAAGGTCGCCTGGAGGACAGGCTTCTTAGGGATATCCCATCTGCTTCAACCGGCAGGCTGTGATCTATGTCCCTGTGTGTGCAGTCCAATCTACGGCCAGAGATGAGGTGTAATAACTGCAAACTCACAGACCCAGGCAGGTTGCACAGGGTAGCCAGGGAACTGCAAGCAGGCTGTGTTCATTTACAAACTAAAGAGTTTCCATAAAAATACCATTTGAGCGGTGCATACAAGCCTCAGAGTTTGATATGGCTGTTGTACAAAAAATAGATTTAACAGAAAAATAGGCACGATCTTGCGATACCATACACAACATTTAAAAAAAATGTTTTGCAGTGTACACGAAACTGTTGTGAGCACAAGTGTCTAGGTGGATCTGTGCATTTGTGAACAATGGACTTTTAACACCATATTTTGCACTTTTATGAGAACCTTAGAAACGTACCCTGGTGACAGTTCCATGTGACAAATCGTTTTGCTTCTAAAAGTCTACATAAGAATCTGGAAAACCAAAAAGCTTTACTTCTGAAATAACAGGTGAAATCAATGTCAGCATTTAGATGCCATTAACAATTTTGCAACCAAATCAACTGGAATATTCACTGTGGCCTTGCAATACATGGCCCAAACCCCTGTGCCATCTCCTACATGACATAGAAACCACCTGTAACTGCTCAAGGCTCCAGTGTGTGCCCCAGCCAACTCCGGAAACCAATCCTGCCGCTGCTCTCTTGCTGTGAGAAGCACCTTGGCTGGAGGGAGTGCTCTTAAGGGCTCTTGAGGCCTGTGCTTGCTCTCAACCCAGCTGTCTAAGACTGTTAAGGGCATTTTAGTTAGTGGGGAGATGCTCCTCAGCCCTAATCGAGGAGCCGCTTCTGTTCTGAGCCCCGTATGACTCACTGACAGCACAGTGTGAAATGTGTATTGTGTTCGACCTGAACACCACAGTTCTCAATCATGGCCCTCTCACAACCTGAATTCATGCAGCTCTATAGGAGCAACTTTTTTCACACTGCGCACCATACATGAGTAATAACCATCCTGGAGAAAGCCAATAGTCTTAGGTAATGCAAGAGTAAGAAAAATGTGAAATGTAAACAGGAACATCACAGCTGTTCCCAGGAAGAGAGGCAGTATCTTTTTTGCTGGGTGGCACTGGTGGTTGGGCACAAGGGAGGGCCAGGACATTTAAGGATGGGGCACCGGTCCTACCAGACTACATACCCCAGTGATGCCACTTTTGAGTTGTGATTTACCTCATACCCTTCCTTTCTTATACTGAACACTACCTTGAACGTTTGAGGATCATATTTATTACATGCAACTATTTTGTAGTTCAAAATGTGTCTGTACTCTTCTTGTTCTGCCTAATAAAGATGCTATCTTGTAACTGACCTCTTGCTGTTTCTGAGTCCATATTAGTTACAGTACCTTCTGATTTTATTTATTTTTTATATTAGAGACTCTTTTTGGCTAGGAATGAGCAAAGGCTACAATACCAAAAATAGAAAAATTGTATCGCCAGTCTAAACACCTTCATAAAGCAATTTTTAAACCAAACAAAAACTCTGTGAGGTGACAATTGCACCACTGCATGAACACATCTTTCCATGACAGATATCACTGTAGAGCCAGAAATATGTTGCACACAAAGCACTAACATATAACTGCATAGTTATTAACTGACACGACTATCTGAAAAATCTAACCAAGACTAAAAACATACATAATACACCATAATAAAAATGTGAAGAACACATTGAGCCATAGTTCAAAATGCTGCTTTTATTGAGGGCAAAGCAAACAGAGGCCACAAAAATATTAACCAAATGCACCCTGCAAGCACAAGACAGCACAAACCTAGGATTTACTTGCATGTTAAGTGAAGAGAGCAGCAACACCACAATTAATACATATCGGGCCACTGGCTGCCATGCCCTTGTGGCCCCAAAGCTGCAAATATAATGGCACGAGCAGCAACACCGTGCACACACTTGTTAAAAAAAGTAAAAGACAAAGTTGCTCCAGCAATGCAGACAAGAAAAAACACTTTGCTCTTTACACATGCAGCTCTGTATTTCATTTATGTATTCATGTCCGGCCAGGAATCCATAAAGAGAGTGACTCAACAAGGAGAACAATAATGACCTTTTAATTTTCCTCACCACACCCAGTTGGGTCTCTAGTTGGAGGAGGTATGCACCCTGTCCAAATAGGGACCATAATCCTAGTCAGGGTATGTCAGTGACACACCATAAATTAACCTGCCCTCACCCTCTGGTAGCTTGACACAGAGTAGGCAGGCTTAACTTAAGGGGCAATGTATTTGTGCTAGAACTCGAGATATGAATTTTTAAAGAATACCTATAAGTGCTTAGGGCCATATTTATACTATTTGACGCAAAACTGCGCTAACGCAGTTTTGCGTCAAAAACATTAGCGCCGGCTAACGCCATTCTGAAGCGCCATGCGGGTGCCGTATTTAATCAATGACGTTTGCCGGCGTTAGCCGCCGGCGCTGCCTGGTGTGCGTGAAAAAAAACGACGTACACCAGGCAGCGCCGGCGTAGGGGGATATGGAGCTTGGGTGCCAAAAAATGGGGCAAGTCAGGCTGAGGCAAATTTTTCGCCTCAAGCCGATTTGCGCCATTTTTTTCGACTCCCAACCCCCATAGAAATGACTCCTGTCTTAGCAAAGACAGGAGTCATGCCCCCTTGCCCAATGGCCATGCCCAGGGGACTTTTGTCCCCTGGGCATGGTCATTGGGCATAGTGGCATGTAGGGGGGCACAAATCAGGCTCCCCTATGCCACAATTTTTTTAAAAAAAAATACTTACCGGAACTTACCTTATTGTCCCTGGGATGGGTCCCTCCAGCCTTGGGTGTCCTCCTGGGGTGGGCAAGGGTGACAGGGGGTGTCCCTGGGGGCATGGGAGGGCACCTCTGGGCTCCTTCCGAGCCCACAGGTCCCTTAACGCCTGCCTTGTCCAGGCGCTAAAAAACGGCGCAAAAGCGGCCGTACGTCATTTTTTTTGACCCGCCCACTCCCGGGCGTGCATTTTGCCCGGGAGTGTAAATACGGCGCACATGCCTCGGAGTCAATTTTTTAGACGGGAACGCCTACCTTGCATATCATTAACGCAAAGTAGGTGTCCACGCTAAAAAATGACGCAAACTCCATGGACTTTGGCGCTAGATGCGTCTAACGCCAAAGTATAAATATGGAGTTAGTTTTGCGTCGGAATTGCGTAAAAAAAAACGACGCAATTCCGGCGCAAACAGAGTATAAATATGCCCCTTAGTGCTTAGAAACTTAAAGCATCAACTGGGGCTATCTGGTCGTGCTAGACCGGGGTAAATCCAAAGTTCAGGCTGACCCCAATGGAGCGTGGACCAGATACAGGGACCAACCATGTCCTGCTCAAACAGATCCTTGGATGGAGGGTTAAGTCCATGTCGAGGAGATGATGCAAGGGCAAAGTGTTGTGTCCGATCTGTGCAGTCATGAAGGTGATGCGTCATTGTCAAATTGCGCAGCCG
Organism: Pleurodeles waltl; assembly: GCF_031143425.1. Lineage (NCBI taxonomy): Eukaryota > Metazoa > Chordata > Amphibia > Caudata > Salamandridae > Pleurodeles > Pleurodeles waltl. The sequence continues at coordinate 468,568,391 of NC_090439.1, forward strand.
GTGATGGGCCAGGGCTGATGGTGATGCATTGAACCTGAGCCACGCAGTCAGCCAAGCAAAGTCCTCCTCCTCTGTGGCAGCAGAAGCAGTCAGGGCGAGGTGTGGCAGTTCCAATCCGCGCAAGAGCAGTGATGCATGGATGTTGAGGGTTGCAGCACAGTGGAGAAGTGTGGCTCAATGGTTAGAGCGGCAGACCCTGAAGCAGAGATCTGGCTCAAGACCAGGGTTCAAGTCCCGCTTCGGCAGGTGTTGGGCTCAATTCCCCTTGACCAGATAATTCTTGCCTCGGTGCCTAATCTAATTCATGGGTCCCACTCTGCAACTCTGGGCAATAGCTTGCTTAATCTCCACAACGGCCCCAACAGCGCTTGGATGCCTGGCTTCACCCTGGGGGTGCTCAGGAGTGGGTGCCTCACAGGGAAAAGCCAGGAGGGGTTCCATAGCGGTATGAGTACAGCGCCTTGAGACCCTAACGGGTGAGTAGTGCGCTATACAAGTGCTAATTTATTTATTTATTTTTACAGCACAGAAAAACCCACTTCCAAGGATTGGCACCACTTGGCAGGGCAGGACTCACAGGTTGCACAGTCCAGGTCCTGTAGGAGAGATGCAGGCAGCCTTTGATATTTCTGACTGCAGAACAGGAGGCAAGAAGGAAGCCCATGGAGTCACTTGGCTATGGGGATGAAGAGATGTCGATCCAGTCCTTCTCAATCCCAGGAAAAGGAGGGCAGCAGGCAGCAGGGCAGGTACAGCAGAGCAAAAGTCCAGCAAAGTCCAGCAGAGGTCCATCAGACTGACAGTCCTTTCTGCAGCACAGCAGTACTTCTTCCTGGAAGAGTATCCTTAGGTCCAGAATTATAGTGATTTGGTAGGTTCAGAAGTCCAGTTCTTATACCCAGTGGTGCCCTTGAAGTGGGGGTGATTTTAAAGAGGGGCTTTTAAGTGCACACAGGTGCTCCCTTGCCTGCTGTGGCTCTAAACACACCACAGGGGCGTAGACAGCTCTCTGTGTAGGGACAGGCACAGCCCTATTCAGGTGCAACTGTCTGCTCCTTCCTCCTATTTGGCTCAAGGAGGCCCATTAGCATGGTATGGGGCCATCAGGATAAAAATGGCACACCTCAGTTCCCTTTGTGTGTGACTGTCTGGAAGGAATGCACAAATCCCAGCTGTCACCCAACCCAAATGAGTATTGGAGGCCGGCAGCAGGCACACAGGGCTTAAGAGCAGAAAAATGCCAACTTCCGAGAACTGGCATTTGTAAAGTTGTAATCATAAATTTAACTTTACTATTAAAGAGGATTTATTATTACAAGTCCATAGGTACAAAATATGACAAGTCCTACCCCTTCTCAATCAGGAACTATACTTAATAAGTGTATTAGGCAATACCCGATTGTAAGGAAATGCCTCCTTGGCATGGTTACCCCCTGACTTTTTGCCTTTGCTGATGCTATGTTTTGAATTGAAAGTGTGCTGAGGCTTGCTAACCAGGCCCCAGCACCAGTGTTCTTTCCCTAACCTGTACTTTTGATTCCACAATTGGCACACCCTGGCATCCAGGTAAGTCCCTTGTAACTGGTACCCCTGGTACCAAGGGCCCTAATGCCAGGGAAGGTCTCTAAGGGCTGCAGCATATCTTATGCCACCCTGGGGACCCCTCACTCAGCACAGACACACTGCTTGCCAGCTTGTGTGTGCTGGTGAGAACAAAACGAGTCAGTCGACATGGCACTCCCCTCAGGGTGCCATGCCAACCTCACACTGCCTATGCAGTATAGATAAGTCACTCCTCTAGTAGGCCTTACAGCCCTAAGGCAGGGTGCACTATACCATAGGTGAGGGCACCAGTGCATGAGCACTGTGCCCCTACAGTGTCTAAGCCAAACTTTAGACATTGTAAGTGCAGGGTAGCCATAAGAGTATATGGTCTGGGAGTCTGTCAAACACGGACTCCACAGCACCATAATGGCTACACTGAAAACTGGGAAGTTTGGTATCAAACTTCTCAGCACAATAAATGCACACTGATGCCAGTGTACATTTTATTGTGAAACACACCCCAGAGGGCACCTTAGAGGTGCCCCCTGAAACCTTAACCGACTAGCTGTGTAGGCTGACTGGTTACAGCAGCCTGCCACAACCGAGACATGTTGCTGGCCCCATGGGGAGAGTGCCTATGTCACTCTGAGGCCAGTAACAAAGCCTGCACTGGGTGGAGATGCTAACACCTCCCCTAGGCAGGAGCTGTAACACCTGGCGGTGAGCCTCAAAGGCTCACCCCTTTGTTCCAGCACCGCAGGACACTCCAGCTAGTGGAGTTGCCCGCCCCCTCCGGCCACGGCCCCCACTTTTGGCGGCAAGGCCGGAGGAAATAATGAGAATAACAAGGAGGAGTCACTGGCCAGTCAGGACAGCCCCTAAGGTGTCCTGAGCTGAAGTGACTCTAACTTTTAGAAATCCTCCATCTTTCAGATGGAGGATTCCCCAATAGGATTAGGGATGTGACCCCCTCCCCTTGGGAGGAGGCACAAAGAGGGTGTACCCACCCTCAGGGCTAGTAGCCATTGGCTACTAACCCCCCAGACCTAAACACGCCCTTAAATTTAGTATTTAAGGGCTTCCCTGAACCTAAGAATTTAGATTCCTGAAACCTACAAGAAGAAGAAGACTGCTGAGCTGACAAACCCCTGCAGAGGAAGAACAGAAGACACCAACTGCTTTGGCCCCAGTCCTACCGGCCTGTCTTCTGCCTCCCAAAGAAACCTGCTCCAGCGACGCTTTCCAAAGGACCAGCGACCTCTGAATCCTCAGAGGACTGCCCTGCTTCAAGAAAGACAAGGAACTCCCGAGGACAGCGGCCCTGCTCCAAAAGACTGCAACTTTGTTTCAAAGGAGCAGATTTAAAGACTCCTGCAACTCCCCGCAAGAAGCGTGAGACCTGCAACACTGCACCCGGCGACCCCGACTCGACTGGTGGAGAACCAACACCTCAGGGAGGACCCTCCGGCGACTCCGAGACTGTGAGTAACCTAAGTTGTCCCTCCTGAGCCCCCATAGCGACGCCTGCAGAGGGAATCCCCAGGCTCCCCCTGACCGCGACAGCCTGAACCTAAAGTCCCGACGGCTGGAAAAGACCCTGCACCCGCAGCCCCCAGCACCTGAAGGAACGGAACTTCTGTGCAGGAGTGACCCCCAGGAGGCCCTCTCCCTTGCTCAGGTACTGGCTACCCCGAGGAGCCCCCCCCTTGCCTGCCTGCACCGCTGAAGAGATCCCTTGATCTCTCATTGAAATCTACAGAGAACCCGACGCGTGTTTGCACACTGCACCCGGCCGCCCCCGCGCTGCTGAGGGTGTACTTTTTGTGCTGACTTGTGTCCCCCCCGGTGCCCTACAAAACCCCCCTGGTCTGCCCTCCGAAGACGCGGGTACTTACCTGCTGGCAGACTGGAACCGGGGCACCCCCTTCTCTCCATTGAAGCCTATGTGTTTTGGGCACCTCTTTGACCTCTGCACCTGACCGGCCCTGAGCTGCTGGTGTGGTAACTTTGGGGTTGCTCTGAACCCCCAACGGTGGGCTACCTTGGACCCAAACCTGAGACTTGTAAGTGATTTACTTACCTGCTAAAACTAACAATAACTTACCTCCCCCAGGAACTGTGAAAATTGCACTGTGTCCACTTTTAAAACAGCTATTTGTGTTTTATGTGAAAAGTATATATGCTACTGTAATTATTCAAAGTTCCTAAAGTACTTACCTGCAATACCTTTCAAATGAGATATTATATGTAGAATTTGAACCTGTGGTTCTTAAAATAAACTAAGAAAAGCTATTTTTCTATAACAAAACCTATTGGCTGGATTTGTCTCTGAGTGTGTGTTCCTCATTTATTGCCTGTGTGTATGTACAACAAATGCTTAACACTACTCCTTTGATAAGCCTACTGCTCAACCACACTACCACAAAATAGAGCATTAGTATTATCTCTTTTTGACACTATCTTACCTCTAAGGGGAACCCTTGGACTCTGTGCATACTATTCCTTACTTTGAAATAGTGCATACAGAGCCAACTTCCTACACCGATGTTGTCTTATGAGAGGACTAGGCCTCACAGTAGTGAAAAATGAATTTGGGAGTTTTTCACTACCAGGGCATTTAAAACTAAAAAGTATATGTCCTGCCTTTTAGTTACACCACACTCTGCCCTATGGGCTACGGGGGGCCTATCTTAGGGGTATATTATGTGAAATAAGAGGGGACGTTAAGGCGTGGCAAGAGGTTTTAAATGTCAAGTCGACATGGCAGGGAAACTGAACATACAGGCTCTGCAGTGGTAGGCCTGAGACATGTTTAAAGGGCTACTTAAGTGGGTGGCGCAATCCGTCCTGCACTCCCTTTAATAGCTTTTAATTTACAGGCCCTGGCCACATATAGTGTTCTTTACTAGGGACTTATAAGTAAATTAAATATGGCAATTGTGGATACACCAATGTTACCATATTTTAGGGGAGTGAGCACATGCACTTTTGCAATGGTTAGCAGTAGTAATATGCTCAGGGTCCTAAGGTCAACAAACACAGATCTGCAAAAAGTTGAGGAAACATACAAAAGGTATGTGGGTGACCCAGCAGAGAGGGCTATTTCCAACAGTGGGCCATAACTGCAAATAAAAATGTCTTATAGCCATTATAATCGTCCAGTGAGTCCACATTTAACAGTCCACAATCATGCAAGGCTCTAAGGCAAGCCTTTGATGTTCTCAAACCACAATTCAAATGCCACATCACTTTCCCACTCAAACCACAAGAGATAAAACAAGCACAAAATAATTTTACAATAACAACCATCAAGTGTTCATCAGGTGCCATTGAGTCTTGCCAAAGGTTCTCCTTTGTCTAATCCAACCACTGTGATAAAGTGGATTATTGGTTGAAGTGGATGGTAGTCTTCTTCAAGTAATAATGCCACTATTCGACTAGGTCTCAATAATTTAACCCTGAGTTCCATCCTTGGTAGCTGTAGCACAGAGCAGACAGACCTAACTTAGGAGAAGTGTGTAAAACACCTGTGTAGGAAGCTGGGTTCTGATTGCAGTACCTCACCCACACTTTTTGCCTGTTTTTTGATACAGCTTTGATTGAAATGCACTGGGTCCTGCTAATCAGTTCCCCAGTGCCAATGTTCCTCCCTAAAACAAGACACCTGGTCACTTGATCCTCAAGCAGCCAGGCCCTTTAGCACCTCTGTCAGTCCCTAGTAAATGGTACCCCTGGTACGTAGAGCATGGGTACTGAAGAGGGCCCCTAAGAGCTGCAGCACAACTTGTGCCACTCTAAGGGACCCAGCACCAACCTCATGCAGACTGCCATTACAGTCTGTGTGACAAGGTGCACCCTAATAGTGAAAATACGACATCACACACACTTATGTGCCATGCTATCTAAACACTGCTTGTAATATTTGTGTCACTCCTACAGCAAGCCTTTCAGCCCCAAGGCAAGGTGCATTATATTACCAGTGAGGACATATATGCATGAGCAAATATGCCGCTACTATGTCTTTGTCAATTCTTAGACCTATTAAGAGTGTAACCAAGCCATTTTAAATACATGTGCTTGACACTGGTCAATACGAGTTTCCCAGCTACATGATGGCTTTTCTGAAGATATCAAATATCTTGTATTGATACTGATTCCAGCGATGGATTTATTAATACCTGCACCTAGAGGACACCTAAGAGGTGTTCCCTGACAACTCACCAACTGCTGGTGAGCTCACTGACCAGTTCTAGGCAGTCTGCCACCAACACACAATAATCAGACCTCCCAGGGTGAGAGCCTTTGCTCTCTGGAGGTCAGAAACAAAAGCCTGTCCGGGCTGGGTTGTGGAACGCCCCTCCCCACAGGGGAATATGCATTCCAAGGCAGGGAGCTTCAAAGAAGCCCACCGCCTTTAGTATGCAGATCCGACCTTCCTCAGAGGAAGATGCCACCACCGTGCCCCAGGGCTCATCTGACACCTGGACAGGTGGGAAAATTAGAAATGCAGGAGGTGTATTACATTTCCATACTGGAAACACCCCTAGGGTGAGCAGCCTAAATTGGACACGACTTAGGAAATTCTGCCATCTTGTGGAATTAAGGAACTCCGGACAGGGTGATATCCACTCCCCACAAAAAGTGGTCATCTAGGGGCCTAGTGACCCCAGGGGTAAGTAGCCCATTGGCTAATACCCTTTACTCCTCTTAACACACCCTAGATTTTAGTATTTAGGGGACCCCCTGATGCCAGTTTCTCAGATCTTCGCTGGACACAAAAGAAGGAGTGGACAAAAAGACTGCTGAACCTGAGAACCAAGGAGCATGACCAACTCTGCCAGAGTGCCTGCTGCAGCCGATCCTCGAGGACCAACTGACCTGTTCTGCCAGTGCTTCACAAATTGCCTAGAAGAACTCACTTGGAATAGAGGAGTTGCTCTCCTGCATCTGCAGACACCAAAGAAACAAATGAGAGGACTGGGACTGCCAAAAACCTGATGCCGGACACCACCTCTGCACCCGAGCCGCTTAGCCCAAGCAAGCTGAAGTGCGCCAATGGTGTCAGCATGGTTCCCAGGTCCTACAGAGCCAAAGCCCACCATGTGGACTTCGAGACGGCATTTGCAGCCTGTTTCTGCAGACTCCCCTGCAATGGTGGGTGACCAGGGGACAGAAACCCGACACTTCATGACACCTCTGCATCATCTGCGCTGGACTGAGGAGAAGAGAACCAGGGGTCTCACCATGTCTCCCAACCTCGTGGGACCTGAGCTCACTTGTTGGCTTGGTCAGACTGGACCCCCAGCCACTCCTACAGGCTGTTTCTGCAGCGGCAAGGAACACCAGCACTGGACCTGAAGTCAAAATGCACCACTGCACCTGAGCCTCACACCCAGAGGAGAAGTGGACCGACAGTGTCCCCATGTGCCCGAGGACATCAAGGGTCAAGTCCGCTTGTGGGTTTCCCTGGACTGGCCCTCCAGTCCCAACTTGCAGCAACTCAACAACCGAACCATTTTCCATTAAAGTGAATGGGACTCCCGCAGACGCAACAGAGCTTTCCGAGATGCCCTATTGGTGTGGCTTTGGACCCTGATCCATACTCACCTTAAGGCCTGTGGAACAGTTCCATAATTCACTGTGAAGTGTCCAAATGCAGTACATATTTCCCCCCCCACAGGATAACATTACTGCACCCAAAAATTGCACTTTGTCCACTTTTTAAAAAGTACTCACCTGATTCTGGTGGTCTTGTTATCTAAACGTATATAAAGGTTTGTGCTATTTTTACAAGTTGGTGTTGAATTTCTTTATGGAGTGTGTGTCTCACTTACTGTATGAGTGTATGCCTTACATGCTTAGCACTACCCTCTGATATGCCTAACTGCTTGTCCACATGACCCAAAAAGAGAGCATTGGGATGTCACTTGTGCATCTGTGATATCTCTGGGGATCGCTTGTACTCTGTACAGTGTGCCTCACTTTGTTCTACTATATAAAGAGACAAATTATTAGTGCCAAAACAGTTCGAAAGTAGATAAAAATCTCACTTCAATTTATAAAAATAGAGAACATTTTAATGAACATTTAGACACCAAAATGACAAAATTATGATGTAGGGAGAAACTACTAAGTGCCACCTGTGTGTATCTGGCTGCACTAAACTAGGTCAAAGTCAAAAGTTAAGCCTCACCGAAATGGACAGTGGGTCAGGTAGATGGTGGATTGATGGTGGATTCAAGAATCCCCTACTTCGTTTTTAAGTGAATTTCGTTTTTATGGGGGTAACCATAATCGCTCTCTCCGTACTTTGTTATTTGACAAGAAATTCTGTGGATGTTGTACCGGTCTTCATTCAATAAACCTTCCAAGCTACAAATTCCTACTTCCTAAGCTATCTTTCCCTGCCATACCTCGGATAGCCTCCCCCCCCCAGCTCTGTACGAATTAAAACTCTAAATGTCAAATTGCTCACACCGATTCCCAAACAAAGTGGCATCCTTGTCCCACACTTGTTTAGCTTAATCCCATGTGCAATTTTGTATCTAGTGTATGTACTGAGGCCCATATTTATCCTTATTGCACCACATTGGTGTCACTTTTTGACGCAAAAGTGGTGCAAATTTACAAAATACAATTGTATTTTGTAAGTTTGCGCCGCCTTTGCGTCAAACAATGACGCAAATGCAGCGCAAAGAAAGTATAAATATGGGCCTGAGAGTGCAAAGTAATGTTGTTTGCGGTTGAGTTGACAGGTCTGCTCTAGTTTGAAGATGCCAAGCAGGGCCATTCTCGGTCCCGTAGTTGTTTTCCCCAGTACTTAATAAACCTTTTCTTCACTTGTTTATTGATCCATTTTTTTGGACTTGCCTTAAATATCGATTTATATGAATATATTTTTTGTATGGCCTCTAATCTTTTTTTGTGATAAATTGAGAGTGCTACGGATTCTTACAAGTCAAGCAGAGCATATACTTTAAACTGACACTGGCTTTTAAACAGTTGCTAAAGACTTGGGAAATGAAGAAAGGATTAAAAAAAAGGAGTAAACTTTGTTTAAAAAGTGGCAGCCATATCATGGTGGATGTGCTTATAAATCATATTACTTAGGTTGGGGACTTAAAGAGGATTAGAAGGAACTGCTTATTTAGTGTCCTCGGAGTCTCCTAGGCCCAAGCTTTCAGTTCTCCCAACATGTACCACTGGCTGAGAGTCCCCCTGCCCATACAGGCTCTGATTATGAGGTGGGCGATATATTCCAACTTATACGTAAACCTGTGTTTGTGCCCAGTTTGGAATTATGGGCTGTTAGTTATGTAACACATCCAATAGTTATCTGCTGCATTAAATACCTCAACTGTCATAAAATTTAGCATGGTACTGTAATGCAGCATTTAATGTACCATGCAGATTTTATTGTGTTAAACACCAAAATCCGCATGTTATTTCCTGCACCTGATAAATAACAAACCCCGTGGTACTGTTGTTTATCAGGCGCGATAACACCTAAACTCATAATCAGGCCATAGGCGTTTTATGTGTAACTTAAACAGATGACAAAGTAAAGCAAACTTCACATCAGTGCATGATTATTGTATGTACTACTGTTCACATGAGCAAATAAACATGGCAACACTCCAGATTTTCCATGTAGATACTGTTTTCATTGTCAGCCAACTTTGAATGGTTTACTAATACTTTATTATTAGCTTACTTTTCCAGTATGACTCGGTGAGAATACTTGTTAGGGCCTCTTAAATATATTATTTTTCTTAGCCACCTGGTAGTATGGCTTATACCTGATGGTTGCCTTGTAGGAAAGCTGATATTCAATACAGTGGGCCTGAGTTGGCTATGGTGACAAGCTATAGGCCTGATTGGTGCCCTGGAAAAGGTTTTGTCAGATACAAGACATATGCTTATTATGAAAAGTTATGACACAGGCAGTAGGCTTAGCTTTTATGAAAAGCAATTGTTAAAGCTAGTACATAATTAATAGTGAGTTGTTATTACATTGTCTTTCTAGTTAAACAGGTATTTTGTTACATGTAATCAGAGACTGTAGTGGTCACGGGTTTTGGTGCTGGCCATCCTCGGGCATTTTAATGTGACAATACTTGTTAGGTCTTATTAAGAGGTGTTGCATATTGTTTTGCAAACTCTATTGTTCTACTTATTTGTACTTACCTGTATGCATGATGGTTGTCAGTTTATGTGCACTTGAATAGGTCTATGTTATTTACAGTGCAAAGCCTATGTTAAAGGCTATAGGCCATATCGGTTCATTGGGAAACATCTTGCTAGATTCCAAAGGTTTGATCTGACTATTATAAAGTATTATGACAAAACCAGCAGGCCTGACTTATACGCTGCATCCCGCATGGTCATTTCCTCTAAACTAAGCGATCATTATGAAATGCTGTTGTCCAGAGTGTATCATTATCTTACTATTACTAGATGTCAAACATGTCGGTTCTAAAGGTGGTGATAATGCTTTAACTTTAAAACAATTATAGACTATGTACAATAGCACTACACAACAAACACCACTGCTTTGTTTAGGTTCAGTATTGTAAGCATATACCCACCATATTTGAAAGGCAGAATATGTTCTTTTTTTCTACTTGTATTCTTTTCATTTATCTTGGATACGTTTTTTTGTTTTATTATGGTTGTGTTAGTGGGTGAATTCAAAAATGAGTCAGTGCGTGGATGAATAGATGCATAAGAGCAACAATGAGTAATAGAGTGCATGTATTATGCCTTAAATGCTCAAACACATCACTGACACAAAAGTCACTTTCATTTATAAACCAGACGTATTGGCATTGCCAATGCTTCTTAATAAGTGTTACGATTATGCACATCCTTTTATTCACATTGAATTTGTGGTGTGTGCAGAGGTGCCTTTACCATCAGGAGTCTCTTATAAGCTGCTTGTCATAATTAGCTCTTTGAAAGTTAAGTACCTTCCTGCCAGCTTAACCTCACTTAACATTGGTGAATGTGATTACTGCACGAGTGATAACCTCTCACCTATCGAAACCTTTTCCCATCAGGGTATATCTTGATTTATTATCATACTAATGTTTATGTCTACAAAACTATTGCATCTCATTATTAGAGATAAAATTACCTTCTCACATGTAAAGGATTTTGATCTGTCCTATATCACTTTCTTTTGTTGTAGCAAGCACCTGGCTCATAATATCTGCACACAATAATTCTCATAATGTCTTTTTTTGCAATTTCATATGTTTTAACCTAGTTATGTATTACTTCTTACACATCCTTTTCCATTTTGTGTTCCACATTTATTCAATGTCACAACCTATTGTCAGTCCAATCCACATATCACTCCAGGTACCTGTCCACCCCTTAATACTTTCATTTTACACCAGCAGTAGTGCTGCCTGTTCATCTTGTTTAAAGTGCACATGTGTGGAAAAACTGTGTTGATTGTAGGAGCCCTCTCACTTTTTTGCTGATACTGGTGTTTTCTGACTCTGATTGTGCTCTGGGCAATGCAAACCAGCCCCAGTGCTCTTTTTAAAATGGTATATGCAAATTAGGCCTAATTATAATTGGCTCTGACAACCTACCTATAAGTCCCTAGGACAAATTTAAATGTCATTTATCTAAGGCATTATTTAGATTGCTTTTAGGGCATATTAATTATTATTTTTTTTAAATATGGGAGAAGTCTTCTGACCACATTAGGGACAATTTGGAAGGCACATTCTTAAAGACATTCACAGAAATTATTGTATTGGTGCAGATTTATGATTTTCAGGAATCCAAAAACTTAATGAAATAAGCCTGGCAACCATACTCCTAGCAACGTATTTTAATTTCATTTTTCATGAGCAAATATACATGTACAAATTTTAAAAAGAGGAGCAAATTCACTTCTTAAAGCGCTCTTTTCCTTTTTTCTCCTGAGGGGCAATGATTCCTTCCATGGAAAAATGTGTTCCATAAACCCCATATTCTTTTTGGGAAAGGGAAAGGGGTTCTTCCCAACCTAAAACATGTTTTACTCCTGCCATTGTTTCTTGCTACAGAATCGAGAGGAGTGGCCAAATTCCTTCATTCCTTCCTTCATGTACATTTGCAGGAGTGCACCAGCTCACAGGGCACTTCAGCCCAGGAACTACCACTTCCAGTCTGTTTCTAGACCCTGTGAGTTTAATACCTCACACGGAAACCTTCATGTGAGTAAATCCTTTTAGAAGTGCAAAACCGACATTTTTAACCTGTAAACAAAACATAAATGCATAAATATCTATGAGAATCATCCCTATAACATTTTGACTGTAACAAGACTTAGCAGAATTAATCTAGTTGTAAAACGTAAACGAGTCATTACTCTAAGGGTTGATATATTCTAAACAAGGGAACGTCATCACAGTGGGATGAAGTGACCTGTCCAGGAATTACAGATTGTGGTCAAGTAGAGAAAGTCATGCAAAGTGGTCTCATTGATCTTCAGTTGGCAAACTATGCACTGGATAGGTTTATTCATAGTAACTTTTGTGAAATCGAGTGAATGTTTAAAAGTTAATTAACTTGAGCAAGACACTTTCTCAGAAGTAAGAAAGTGAGCAATGATACAATTAGAACAATTATATATCCTTAACTCTACCATGTACAGACATTCAAAATCGGATACTGCCATAATCAGAGCCCTACTTTGATCAAATGGATGTTCTAAACAGAACCCATTTATAAACATTCTATTAGTGAGGAAACAGAATACTGATGCAGAGATATTGTCATAGAAGTGGCAAAATGACATTTCAAGTGAACAGGCAAAGTTTCATTGTAGAAGCACTAAGGGGCATATTTATACTCTGTTTGCGCCGGAATTGCGTCATTTTTTTTGACGCAATTCCGACGCAAAACTAACTCCATATTTATACTTTGGCGTTAGACGCGTCTAGCGCCAAAGTCCATGGAGTTTGCGTCATTTTTTAGCGTGGACACCTACTTTGCGTTAATGATATGCAAGGTAGGCGTTCCAGTCTAAAAAATTGACTCCGAGGCATGTGCGCCGTATTTACACTGCCGGGCAAAATTCACGCCCGGGAGTGGGCGGGTCAAAAGAAATGACGTACGGCCGCTTTTGCGCTGTTTTTTTGCGCCTGGACAAGGCAGGCGTTAAGGGACCTGTGGGCTCGGAAGGAGCCCAGAGGTGCCCTCCCATGCCCCCAGGGACACCCCCTGTCACCCTTGCCCACCCCAGGAGGACACCCAAGGCTGGAGGGACCCATCCCAGGGACATTAAGGTAAGTTCCGGTAAGTATTATTTTTTTTTTTTGTGGCATAGGGGGGCTTGATTTGTGCCCCCCTACATGCCACTATGCCCAATGACCATGCCCAGGGGACAGAAGTCCCCTGGGCATGGCCATTGGGCAAGGGGGCATGACTCCTGTCTTTGCTAAGACAGGAGTCATTTCTATGGGGGTTGGGAGTCGGAAAAAATGGCGCAAATCGGGTTGAGGCGAAAAATTTGCCTCAGCCTGACTTGCCCCATTTTTTGGCGCCCAAGCTCCATATCCCCCTACGCCGGCGCTGCCTGGTGTACATCGTTTTTTTCCACGCACACCAGGCAGCGCCGGCGGCTAACGCCGGCTAACATCATTGATTAAATACGGCGCCCGCATGGCGCTTCAGAATGGCGTTAGCCGGCGCTAATTTTTTTGGCGCAAAACTGCGTTAGCGCAGTTTTGCGTCAAAAAGTATAAATATGGCCCTAAATAACTTGTAGAGGGAAAAGAGTGACATTCACAGGGTTGAAATTAGAAAATGTTATTTCTCTAGGAACATGTGTAAGTGTGCCTCAGCACCAGAAATAGAAGAAACCTTGAGATAGAATGAAGTAAGACAAAGCACATTTTTTGTTTATGTCATTTAGCATTGTGAATGCAGTCTTGAATACAAAGTGGAGCAGTCATCCAGGAACTGTGGTATTGGTGTTTGATGGGCCAAACCTAGAGGGGGGCAGTACTGCTAACATGATTTAATTAAGGAGTAGTGGAGGTTGTGAAAGTCATAGGTGAGGATTGAGCCGCAAATTGGAATAAATGGCCCATTAGGGAGGAGAATGGATAAATCAAGGTTTTCAATGGAATATCACAACAGGGATAGGGAGACATCAAGGATGTGGAAGTCTAATGTAATAAGACGTGTTTGGCAAAGGGAGAGAAATTAAGATGTCTAGCCCCTGTCGAAAAGGAGACCTTAGTCATGCTATATTAGTGAAACGTCTTAGAGATGAGAAAAGGGAGAGCTCTGAGTTATGAGTGGTAATGACTTCCTTTGGAAGGGTCTGTCCTGTTGTTATTTATGATAATATGTAGTAACAGGAAACACGCATAGAACTGTGATGACGGAGAATGAGGCCGCACTGGACATCTGTTAGAAATTCCACAGAGGCAGTCAATGTTATTTTAACCTGGCTTACACGCATGCCTGTTGTTTTTCATAACATACAGCTAAAGGTATCCAGCAGCCCATAAATACCCTAAGAGACAGGTCTGCAATTCTTGTATGGGTTGCAAACCTGTTTCATAACAGGTCAGCATAACAGGTCAGCAGCAGCAGTTTGGTGTAACAGGGGAATGATGTGGCCCAAAAATCAGGGTACCTGGGGGAGGCATTAGATCTTTCCATTGAGTAATGGAATCCTATGGGTGTTGGAAAGAAGCACTGTGATGAAAGAGAAGTGGCTCATCAACACTTATCCAACATGGTCATACAGCGAGTAATTACACAACATGGCTGTGATAAAGCCAATGCATGTCCCGAAATAATGTAATGTAAGGTCAGAAACAAAGTCTTTAACAGTGATTAGTATCTTGGAATGGTGGAACTACCTCAAACATTGACCTGACTAGCTTGCTTAGTCTCTTCCAGATATTTTTCACATCAGGTCTACTAGTCTCGGGCACTGATCCAAGGAGTTTGAGTATATGCTTCTCTTTTATAGGGGACCATACTTTACAGTAGCTGGTGTGATCCTGTTTTCCATAGGTATACAGGTGCGTTCACAAACCATTACAATGTACATACAAAATTTCCATATAATGTCTTGTCGCCGTGACAGTGATTGATTATGTTTACAGAAATCATGACAGCGATACCAGCTTTACCCCTAATGCATATTCTATTTCATACTCTAAGTTGAGTCTTTGGTGATATATAAACCTTTATTTAGAACTATTATTTTCACCCATAGACCAGTTTTTAGCAAGTCATTCATGGTGTCTGAGCCTGCTTATGCCATTAGCTCAGTTAATAGTACTTTTGTTTTTGGAAGCCTTTGAGTTTACATGGCACTGAGTCCTCCATGGTTTCACAGGCATGTCCTACGTAGTCATGTGGTGAGCGGTCTCTCAACCCGGCCTTCCTACTTGTCCCTGTAATTTTGTACAGAGGTTTGAAGGTCTCCTAGCAATGAATCTGTTATGGCTTATGACACACTTGCTATATATATAGTGTTTGCAATTATAATTATAGGCACTGTTTTTACGTTTTGTTTTGTACATGTGTTTTGAATTTTAGGCGTAAGTTTGTGTTCCTTACTTCTGAGGAGGCCGAAAAAACAGCCCAAACATGACAACCTTAAAAGATGAGGAGTCCCATTGAAATAACATTTTTTAATAATTCACTTCATTTAAAGAGTAATCCAGTAATATGATCCCCATTGTCTTTTTAGAAGATTGTGACTACCTCAGGGTGGATTCCATATTGGATTCACTTTATAATCACCCCGTTTTATGAGGCAAAGACAAGGAGCTTTTTCCAACATGGACTATTGCAATACTCTTTGGATTTTGTGTATTGCATTTTGTAACATAAATATTTGTAATAAGCAGTGTGTTTCTGTTTGATAGGTAGTGATTTTTATTTCAGAATGTTGGGCAAAGATAAGCTAAAATTGAAGTAATGTAAATGTTGATTATTGATTAAACCCTTTCCCTGTGGGACTTCTCATTCCATTGTGGGTAATTTTTTTAGTGTATCCCTGCTGCATTCTATTGTATTATGTTTTGTATACAATTTGCCCAGGATATATATGGGTGAACCCCCAGTTTTCAGTGTAGCTAACTTGCTTGTGATAGCCACCTGTCACAACAATGTATTGGACTGTCTGTTAGCCTGAATGAATTGCTGGTGTCTTTCAGCTGAGGGTGCCAATGTGGCTATACTGTTATCTCTTAATGCATTCCCTCCATGGACAATAACATTAGTAACAAAGATGGGGAGAATCTATGATAACCCGTCCTCCAGCTGATGACACAAAGGTTGCTCTGAGTTTTAAAGTTGACCATAATAAACCGTGACACTTTGTACAAACTATAAAGAACAATGGGAAATGTCAACTATTAACTTTTTTCCTATACTTAAATCTTTGAAACTGGTGAAGTGCCAAGATAATGAGTAACAAGGCATTTCTATGTGTGGCCAATTTCTGCTTTATGATTTCTGGAGTGTTACATTGGACTACAGAGGACTTAACTCCGTCACCAAGACAGATGCCCATCCCATTCCTAGAGCTGATGAGCTGATTGATAAATTAGGGGCTGCCAAATTCTTAATTACCTTTGACTTAACAGCAGGGTACTGGCAAATCAAAATGGCCCCTGGAGCAAAAGAAAAGACAGCATTCTCCACACCTGATGGGCATTATCAGTTCACTGTTATGCCCTTTGGTTTAAAGAATGCCCCTGCCACCTTCCAAAGGTTGGTGAATCAAGTCCTTGCTGGCTTGGAGTCCTTCAGTGCAGCTTATCTTGACGATATTGCTGTCTTTAGCTCCAACTGGCAGGATCACCTGGTCCACCTGAAGAAGGTTTTGAAGGCTCTGCAATCTGCAGGCCTCTCTATCAAGGCATCCAAATGCCAGATAGGGCAGGGAACTGTGATTTACTTGGGACACCTTGTAGGTGGAGGGCAAGTTCAGCCACTCCAGCCTAAGATCCAGACTATTCTGGACTGGGCAGCTCCAAAAACCCAGACTCAAGTCAGGGCATTCCTTGGCTTGACTGGGTACTATAGGAGGTTTGTGAAGGGATATGGATCCATTGTGACAGCCCTCATAGAACTCACCTCCAAGAAAATGCCCAAGAAAGTAAACTGGACTGTAGAATGCCAACAGGCCTTTGACACCCTGAAACTAGCAATGTGCACAGCACCAGTTCTAAAAGCTCCAGATTACTCCAAGCAGTTCATTGTGCAGACAGATGCCTCTGAACATGGGATAGGGGCAGTTCTGTCCCAAACAAATGATGATGGCCTTGACCAGCCTGTTGCTTTCATTAGCAGGAGGTTACTCCCCAGGGAGCAGCGTTGGAGTGCCATTGAGAGGGAGGCCTTTGCTGTGGTTTGGTCCCTGAAGAAGCTGAGACCATACCTCTTTGGTACTCACTTCCTAGTTCAGACTGACCACAGACCTCTCAGATGGCTGATGCAAATGAAAGGTGAAAATCCAAAACTGTTGAGGTGGTCCATCTCCCTACAGGGAATGGACTTTATAGTGGAACACAGACCTGGGACTGCCCATGCCAATGCAGATGGCCTTTCCAGGTTCTTCCACTTAGAAAATGAAGACTCTCTTGGGAAAGGTTAGTCTCATCCTCTTTCGTTTGGGGGGGGGGTTGTGTAAGGAAATGCCTCCTTGGCATGGTTACCCCCTGACTTTTTGCCTTTGCTGATGCTATGTTTTGAATTGAAAGTGTGCTGATGCCTGCTAACCAGGCCCCAGCACCAGTGTTCTTTCCCTAACCTGTACTTTTGATTCCACAATTGGCACACCCTGGCATCCAGGTAAGTCCCTTGTAACTGGTACCCCTGGTACCAAGGGCCCTAATGCCAGGGAAGGTCTCTAAGGGCTGCAGCATATCTTATGCCACCCTGGGGACCCCTCACTCAGCACAGACACACTGCTTGCCAGCTTGTGTGTGCTGGTGAGAACAAAACGAGTCAGTCGACATGGCACTCCCCTCAGGGTGCCATGCCAACCTCACACTGCCTATGCAGTATAGATAAGTCACCCCTCTAGTAGGCCTTACAGCCCTAAGGCAGGGTGCACTATACCATAGGTGAGGGCACCAGTGCATGAGCACTGTGCCCCTACAGTGTCTAAGGCAAACCTTAGACATTGTAAGTGCATAAGAGTATATGGTCTGGGAGTCTGTCAAACACGGACTCCACAGCACCATAATGGCTACACTGAAAACTGGGAAGTTTGGTATCAAACTTCTCAGCACAATAAATGCACACTGATGCCAGTGTACATTTTATTGTGAAATACACCCCAGAGGGCACCTTAGAGGTGCCCCCTGAAACCTTAACTGACTAGCTGTGTAGGCTGACTGGTTACAGCAGCCTGCCACAACTGAGACATGTTGCTGGCCCCATGGGGAGAGTTTGTCACTCTGAGGCCAGTAACAAAGCCTGCACTGGGTGGAGATGCTAACACCTCCCCCAGGCAGGAGCTGTAACACCTGGCGGTGAGCCTCAAAGGCTCACCCCTTTGTTCCAGCACCGCAGGACACTCCAGCTAGTGGAGTTGCCCGCCCCCTCCGGCCACGGCCCCCACTTTTGGCGCCAAGGCCGGAGGAAATAATGAGAATAACAAGGAGGAGTCACTGGCCAGTCAGGACAGCCCCTAAGGTGTCCTGAGCTGAAGTGACTCTAACTTTTAGAAATCCTCCATCTTGCAGATGGAGGATTCCCCAATAGGATTAGGGATGTGACCCCCTCCCCTTGGGAGGAGGCACAAAGAGGGTGTACCCACCCTCAGGGCTAGTAGCCATTGGCTACTAACCCCCCAGACCTAAACACGCCCTTAAATTTAGTATTTAAGGGCTTCCCTGAACCTAAGAATTTAGATTCCTGAAACCTACAAGAAGAAGAAGACTGCTGAGCTGACAAACCCCTGCAGAGGAAGAACAGAAGACACCAACTGCTTTGGCCCCAGTCCTACCGGCCTGTCTCCTGCCTCCCAAAGAAACCTGCTCCAGCGACGCTTTCCAAAGGACCAGCGACCTCTGAATCCTCAGAGGACTGCCCTGCTTCAAGAAAGACAAGGAACTCCCGAGGACAGCGGCCCTGCTCCAAAAGACTGCAACTTTGTTTCAAAGGAGCAGATTTAAAGACCCCTGCAACTCCCCGCAAGAAGCGTGAGACTTGCAACACTGCACCCGGCGACCCCGACTCAACTGGTGGAGAACCAACACCTCAGGGAGGACCCTCCGGCGACTCCGAGACTGTGAGTAACCTAAGTTGTCCCCCCTGACCCCCCACAGCGACGCCTGCAGAGGGAATTCCCAGGCTCCCCCTGACCGCGACTGCCTGAACCTAAAGTCCAGACGGCTGGAAAAGACCCTGCACCCGCAGCCCCCAGCACCTGAAGGAACGGAACTTCTGTGCAGGAGTGACCCCAAGGAGGCCCTCTCCCTTGCTCAGGTGCTGGCTACCCCAAGGAGCCCCCCCCTTGCCTGCCTGCACCGCTGAAGAGATCCCTTGATCTCTCATTGAAATCTACAGAGAACCCGACGCGTGTTTGCACACTGCACCCGGCCGCCCCCGCGCTGCTGAGGGTGTACTTTTTGTGCTGACTTGTGTCCCCCCCGGTGCCCTACAAAACCCCCCTGGTCTGCCCTCCGAAGACGCGGGTACTTACCTGCTGGCAGACTGGAACCGGGGCACCCCCCTTCTCTCCATTGAAGCCTATGTGTTTTGGGCACCTCTTTGACCTCTGCACCTGACCGGCCCTGAGCTGCTGGTGTGGTAACTTTGGGGTTGCTCTGAACCCCCAACGGTGGGCTACCTTGGACCCAAACCTGAGACTTGTAAGTGATTTACTTACCTGCTAAAACTAACAATAACTTACCTCCCCCAGGAACTGTGAAAATTGCACTGTGTCCACTTTTAAAACAGCTATTTGTGTTTTATGTGAAAAGTATATATGCTACTGTAATTATTCAAAGTTCCTAAAGTACTTACCTGCAATACCTTTCAAATGAGATATTACATGTAGAATTTGAACCTGTGGTTCTTAAAATAAACTAAGAAAAGCTATTTTTCTATAACAAAACCTATTGGCTGGATTTGTCTCTGAGTGTGTGTTCCTCATTTATTGCCTGTGTGTATGTACAACAAATGCTTAACACTACTCCTTTGATAAGCCTACTGCTCAACCACACTACCACAAAATAGAGCATTAGTATTATCTCTTTTTGCCACTATCTTACCTCTAAGGGGAACCCTTGGACTCTGTGCATACTATTCCTTACTTTGAAATAGTGCATACAGAGCCAACTTCCTACACCGATGTTGTCTTATGAGAGGACTAGGCCTCACAGTAGTGAAAAATGAATTTGGGAGTTTTTCACTACCAGGGCATTTAAAACTAAAAAGTATATGTCCTGCCTTTTAGTTACACCACACTCTGCCCTATGGGCTACGGGGGGCCTATCTTAGGGGTATATTATGTGAAATAAGAGGGGATGTTAAGGCGTGGCAAGAGGTTTTAAATGTCAAGTCGACATGGCAGGGAAACTGAACATACAGGCTCTGCAGTGGTAGGCCTGAGACATGTTTAAAGGGCTACTTAAGTGGGTGGCGCAATCCGTCCTGCACTCCCTTTAATAGCTTTTAATTTACAGGCCCTGGCCACATATAGTGTTCTTTACTAGGGACTTATAAGTAAATTAAATATGGCAATTGTGGATACACCAATGTTACCATATTTTAGGGGAGTGAGCACATGCACTTTTGCAATGGTTAGCAGTAGTAATATGCTCAGGGTCCTAAGGTCAACAAACACAGATCTGCAAAAAGTTGAGGAAACATACAAAAGGTATGTGGGTGACCCAGCAGAGAGGGCTATTTCCAACAGTGGGCCATAACTGCAAATAAAAATGTCTTATAGCCGTTATAATCGTCCAGTGAGTCCACATTTAACAGTCCACAATCATGCAAGGCTCTAAGGCAAGCCTTTGATGTTCTCAAACCACAATTCATATGCCACATCACTTTCCCACTCAAACCACAAGAGATAAAACAAGCACAAAATAATTTTACAATAACAACCATCAAGTGTTCATCAGGTGCCATTGAGTCTTGCCAAAGGTTCTCCTTTGTCTAATCCAACCACTGTGATAAAGTGGATTATTGGTTGAAGTGGATGGTAGTCTTCTTCAAGTAATAATGCCACTATTCGACTAGGTCTCAATAATTTAACCCTGAGTTCCATCCTTGGTAGCTGTAGCACAGAGCAGACAGACCTAACTTAGGAGAAGTGTGTAAAACACCTGTGTAGGAAGCTGGGTTCTGATTGCAGTACCTCACCCACACTTTTTGCCTGTTTTTTGATACAGCTTTGATTGAAATGCACTGGGTCCTGCTAATCAGTTCCCCAGTGCCAATGTTCCTCCCTAAAACAAGACACCTGGTCACTTGATCCTCAAGCAGCCAGGCCCTTTAGCACCTCTGTCAGTCCCTAGTAAATGGTACCCCTGGTACGTAGAGCATGGGTACTGAAGAGGGCCCCTAAGAGCTGCAGCACAACTTGTGCCACTCTAAGGGACCCAGCACCAACCTCATGCAGACTGCCATTATACTCTGTGTGACAAGGTGCACCCTAATAGTGAAAATACGACATCACACACACTTATGTGCCATGCTATCTAAACACTGCTTGTAATATTTGTGTCACTCCTACAGCAAGCCTTTCAGCCCCAAAGCAAGGTGCATTATATTACCAGTGAGGACATATATGCATGAGCAAATATGCCGCTACTATGTCTTTGTCAATTCTTAGACCTATTAAGAGTGTAACCAAGCCATTTTAAATACATGTGCTTGACACTGGTCAATACGAGTTTCCCAGCTACATGATGGCTTTTCTGAAGATATCAAATATCTTGTATTGATACTGATTCCAGCGATGGATTTATTAATACCTGCACCTAGAGGACACCTAAGAGGTGTCCCCTGACAACTCACCAACTGCTGGTGAGCTCACTGACCAGTTCTAGGCAGTCTGCCACCAACACACAATAATCAGACCTCCCAGGGTGAGAGCCTTCGCTCTCTGGAGGTCAGAAACAAAAGCCTGTCCGGGCTGGGTTGTGGAACGCCCCTCCCCACAGGGGAATCTGCATTCCAAGGCAGGGAGCTTCAAAGAAGCCCACCACCTTTAGTATGCAGATCCGACCTTCCTCAGAGGAAGATGCCACCACCCTGCCCCAGGGCTCATCTGACACCTGGACAGGTGGGAAAATTAGAAATGCAGGAGGTGTATTACATTTCCATACTGGAAACACCCCAAGGGTGAGCAGCCTGAATTGGACACGACTTAGGAAATTCTGCCATCTTGTGGAATTAAGGAACTCCGGACAGGGTGATATCCACTCCCCACAAAAAGTGGTCATCTAGGGGCCTAGTGACCCCAGGGGTAAGTAGACCATTGGCTAATACCCTTTACTCCTCTTAACACACCCTAGATTTTAGTATTTAGGGGA
The DNA here is from genome assembly GCF_031143425.1 of Pleurodeles waltl. NCBI lineage: Eukaryota > Metazoa > Chordata > Amphibia > Caudata > Salamandridae > Pleurodeles > Pleurodeles waltl. Next base: position 468,590,473 of record NC_090439.1, read on the forward strand.
CCCCCTGATGCCAGTTTCTCAGATCTTCGCTGGACACAAAAGAAGGAGTGGACAAAAAGACTGCTGAACCTGAGAACCAAGGAGCATGACCAACTCTGCCAGAGTGCCTGCTGCAGCCGATCCTCGAGGACCAACTGACCTGTTCTGCCAGTGCTTCACAAATTGCCTAGAAGAACTCACTTGGAATAGAGGAGTTGCTCTCCTGCATCTGCAGACACCAAAGAAACAAATGAGAGGACTGGGACCGCCAAAAACCTGATGCCGGACACCACCTCTGCACCCGAGCCGCTTAGCCCAAGCAAGCTGAAGTGCGCCAATGGTGTCAGCATGGTTCCCAGGTCCTACAGAGCCAAAGCCCACCATGTGGACTTCGAGACGGCATTTGCAGCCTGTTTCTGCAGACTCCCCTGCAATGGTGGGTGACCAGGGGACAGAAACCCGACACTTCATGACACCTCTGCATCATCTGCGCTGGACTGAGGAGAAGAGAACCAGGGGTCTCACCATGTCTCCCAACCTCGTGGGACCTGAGCTCACTTGTTGGCTTGGTCAGACTGGACCCCCAGCCACTCCTACAGGCTGTTTCTGCAGCGGCAAGGAACACCAACACTGGACCTGAAGTCAAAACGCACCACTGCACCTGAGCCTCACACCCAGAGGAGAAGTGGACCGACAGTGTCCCCATGTGCCCGAGGACATCAAGGGTCAAGTCCCCTTGTGGGTTTCCCTGGACTGGCCCTCCAGTCCCAACTTGCAGCAACTCAACAACCGAACCATTTTCCATTAAAGTGAATGGGACTCCCGCAGACGCAACAGAGCTTTCCGAGATGCCCTATTGGTGTGGCTTTGGACCCTGATCCATACTCACCTTAAGGCCTGTGGAACAGTTCCATAATTCACTGTGAAGTGTCCAAATGCAGTACATGTTTTCCCCCCCACAGGATAACATTACTGCACCCAAAAATTGCACTTTGTCCACTTTTTAAAAAGTACTCACCTGATTCTGGTGGTCTTGTTATCTAAACGTATATAAAGGTTTGTGCTATTTTTACAAGTTGGTGTTGAATTTCTTTATGGAGTGTGTGTCTCACTTACTGTATGAGTGTATGCCTTACATGCTTAGCACTACCCTCTGATATGCCTAACTGCTTGTCCACATGACCCAAAAAGAGAGCATTGGGATGTCACTTGTGCATCTGTGATATCTCTGGGGATCGCTTGTACTCTGTACAGTTTGCCTCACTTTGTTCTACTATATAAAGAGACAAATTATTAGTGCCAAAACAGTTCGAAAGTAGATAAAAATCTCACTTCAATTTATAAAAATAGAGAACATTTTAATGAACATTTAGACACCAAAATGACAAAATTATGATGTAGGGAGAAACTACTAAGTGCCACCTGTGTGTATCTGGCTGCACTAAACTAGGTCAAAGTCAAAAGTTAAGCCTCACCGAAATGGACAGTGGGTCAGGTAGATGGTGGATTGATGGTGGATTCAAGAATCCCCTACTTCGTTTTTAAGTGAATTTCGTTTTTATGGGGGTAACCATAATCGCTCTCTCCGTACTTTGTTATTTGACAAGAAATTCTGTGGATGTTGTACCGGTCTTCATTCAATAAACCTTCCAAGCTACAAATTCCTACTTCCTAAGCTATCTTTCCCTGCCATACCTCGGATAGCCTCCCCCCCCCAGCTCTGTACGAATTAAAACTCTAAATGTCAAATTGCTCACACCGATTTCCAAACAAAGTGGCATCCTTGTCCCACACTTGTTTAGCTTAATCCCATGTGCAATTTTGTATCTAGTGTATGTACTGAGGCCCATATTTATCCTTTTTGCACCACATTGGTGTCACTTTTTGACGCAAAAGTGGCGCAAATTTACAAAATACAATTGTATTTTGTAAGTTTGCGCCGCCTTTGCGTCAAACAATGACGCAAATGCAGCGCAAAGAAAGTATAAATATGGGCCTGAGAGTGCATAGTAATGTTGTTTGCGGTTGAGTTGACAGGTCTGCTCTAGTTTGAAGATGCCAAGCAGGGCCATTCTCGGTCCCGTAGTTGTTTTCCCCAGTACTTAATAAACCTTTTCTTCACTTGTTTATTGATCCATTTTTTTGGACTTGCCTTAAATATCGATTTATATGAATATATTTTTTGTATGGCCTCTAATCTTTTTTTGTGATAAATTGAGAGTGCTACGGATTCTTACAAGTGAAGCAGAGCATATACTTTAAACTGACACTGGCTTTTAAACAGTTGCTAAAGACTTGGGAAATGAAGAAAGGATTAAAAAAAAGGAGTAAACTTTGTTTAAAAAGTGGCAGCCATATCATGGTGGATGTGCTTATAAATCATATTACTTAGGTTGGGGACTTAAAGAGGATTAGAAGGAACTGCTTATTTAGTGTCCTCGGAGTCTCCTAGGCCCAAGCTTTCAGTTCTCCCAACATGTACCACTGGCTGAGAGTCCCCCTGCCCATACAGGCTCTGATTATGAGGTGGGCGATATATTCCAACTCATACGTAAACCTGTGTTTGTGCCCGGTTTGGAATTATGGGCTGTTAGTTATGTAACACATCCAATAGTTATCTGCTGCATTAAATACCTCAACTGTCATAAAATTTAGCATGGTACTGTAATGCAGCATTTAATGTACCATGCAGATTTTATTGTGTTAAACACCAAAATCCGCATGTTATTTCCTGCACCTGATAAATAACAAACCCCGTGGTACTGTTGTTTATCAGGCGCGATAACACCTAAACTCATAATCAGGCCATAGGCGTTTTATGTGTAACTTAAACAGATGACAAAGTAAAGCAAACTTCACATCAGTGCATGATTATTGTATGTACTACTGTTCACATGAGCAAATAAACATGGCAACACTCCAGATTTTCCATGTAGATACTGTTTTCATTGTCAGCCAACTTTGAATGGTTTACTAATACTTTATTATTAGCTTACTTTTCCAGTATGACTCGGTGAGAATACTTGTTAGGGCCTCTTAAATATATTATTTTTCTTAGCCACCTGGTAGTATGGCTTATACCTGATGGTTGCCTTGTAGGAAAGCTGATATTCAATACAGTGGGCCTGAGTTGGCTATGGTGACAAGCTATAGGCCTGATTGGTGCCCTGGAAAAGGTTTTGTCAGATACAAGACATATGCTTATTATGAAAAGTTATGACACAGGCAGTAGGCTTAGCTTTTATGAAAAGCAATTGTTAAAGCTAGTACATAATTAATAGTGAGTTGTTATTACATTGTCTTTCTAGTTAAACAGGTATTTTGTTACATGTAATCAGAGACTGTAGTGGTCACGGGTTTTGGTGTTGGCCATCCTCGGGCATTTTAATGTGACAATACTTGTTAGGTCTTATTAAGAGGTGTTGCATATTGTTTTGCAAACTCTATTGTTCTACTTATTTGTACTTACCTGTATGCATGATGGTTGTCAGTTTATGTGCACTTGAATAGGTCTATGTTATTTACAGTGCAAAGCCTATGTTAAAGGCTATAGGCCATATCGGTTCATTGGGAAACATCTTGCTAGATTCCAAAGGTTTGATCTGACTATTATAAAGTATTATGACAAAACCAGCAGGCCTGACTTATACGCTGCATCCCGCATGGTCATTTCCTCTAAACTAAGCGATCATTATGAAATGCTGTTGTCCAGAGTGTATCATTATCTTACTATTACTAGATGTCAAACATGTCGGTTCTAAAGGTGGTGGTAAGGCTTTAACTTTAAAACAATTATAGACTATGTACAATAGCACTACACAACAAACACCACTGCTTTGTTTAGGTTCAGTATTGTAAGCATATACCCACCATATTTGAAAGGCAGAATATGTTCTTTTTTTCTACTTGTATTCTTTTCATTTATCTTGGATACGTTTTTTTGTTTTATTATGGTTGTGTTAGTGGGTGAATTAAAAAATGAGTCAGTGCGTGGATGAATAGATGCATAAGAGCAACAATGAGTAATAGAGTGCATGTATTATGCCTTAAATGCTCAAACACATCACTGACACAAAAGTCACTTTCATTTATAAACCATTCGTATTGGCATTGCCAATGCTTCTTAATAAGTGTTACGATTATGCACATCCTTTTATTCACATTGAATTTGTGGTGTGTGCAGAGGTGCTTTTACCATCAGGAGTCTCTTATAAGCTGCTTGTCATAATTAGCTCTTTGAAAGTTAAGTACCTTCCTGCCAGCTTAACCTCACTTAACATTGGTGAATGTGATTACTGCACGAGTGATAACCTCTCACCTATCGAAACCTTTTCCCATCAGGGTATATCTTGATTTATTATCATACTAATGTTTATGTCTACAAACCTATTGCATCTCATTATTTGAGATAAAATTACCTTCTCACATGTAAAGGATTTTGATCTGTCCTATATCACTTTATTTTGTTGTAGCAAGCACCTGGCTCATAATATCTGCACACAATAATTCTCATAATGTCTTTTTTTGCAATTTCATATGTTTTAACCTAGTTATGTATTACTTCTTACACATCCTTTTCCATTTTGTGTTCCACATTTATTCAATGTCACAACCTATTGTCAGTCCAATCCACATATCACTCCAGGTACCTGTCCACCCCTTAATACTTTCATTTTACACCAGCAGTAGTGCTGCCTGTTCATCTTGTTTAAAGTGCACATGTGTGGAAAAACTGTGTTGATTGTATGAGCCCTCTCACTTTTTTGCTGATACTGGTGTTTTCTGACTCTGATTGTGCTCTGGGCAATGCAAACCAGCCCCAGTGCTCTTTTTAAAATGGTATATGCAAATTAGGCCTAATTATAATTGGCTCTGACAACCTACCTATAAGTCCCTAGGACAAATTTAAATGTCATTTATCTAAGGCATTATTTAGATTGCTTTTAGGGCATATTAATTATTTTTTTTTAAAAATATGGGAGAAGTCTTCTGACCACATTAGGGACAATTTGGAAGGCACATTCTTAAAGACATTCACAGAAATTATTGTATTGGTGCAGATTTATGATTTTCAGGAATCCAAAAACTTAATGAAATAAGCCTGGCAACCATACTCCTAGCAACGTATTTTAATTTCATTTTTCATGAGCAAATATACATGTACAAATTTTAAAAAGAGGAGCAAATTCACTTCTTAAAGCGCTCTTTTCCTTTTTTCTCCTGAGGGGCAATGATTCCTTCCATGGAAAAATTTGTTCCATAAACCCCATATTCTTTTTGGGAAAGGGAAAGGGGTTCTTCCCAACCTAAAACATGTTTTACTCCTGCCATTGTTTCTTGCTACAGAATCGAGAGGAGTAGCCAAATTCCTTCATTCCTTCCTTCATGTACATTTGCAGGAGTGCACCAGCTCACAGGGCACTTCAGCCCAGGAACTACCACTTCCAGTCTGTTTCTAGACCCTGTGAGTTTAATACCTCACACGGAAACCTTCATGTGAGTAAATCCTTTTAGAAGTGCAAAACCGACATTTTTAACCTGTAAACAAAACATAAATGCATAAATATCTATGAGAATCATCCCTATAACATTTTGACTGTAACAAGACTTAGCAGAATTAATCTAGTTGTAAAACGTAAACGAGTCATTACTCTAAGGGTTGGTATATTCTAAACAAGGGAACGTCATCACAGTGGGATGAAGTGACCTGTCCAGGAATTACAGATTGTGGTCAAGTAGAGAAAGTCATGCAAAGTGGTCTCATTGATCTTCAGTTGGCAAACTATGCACTGGATAGGTTTATTCATAGTAACTTTTGCGAAATCGAGTGAATGTTTAAAAGTTAATTAACTTGAGCAAGACACTTTCTCAGAAGTAAGAAAGTGAGCAATGATACAATTAGAACAATTATATATCCTTAACTCTACCATGTACAGACATTCAAAATAGGATACTGCCATAATCAGAGCCCTACTTTGATCAAATGGATGTTCTAAACAGAACCCATTTATAAACATTCTATGAGTGAGGAAACAGAATACTGATGCAGAGATATTGTCATAGAAGTGGCAAAATGACATTTCAAGTGAACAGGCAAAGTTTCATTGTAGAAGCACTAAGGGGCATATTTATACTCTGTTTGCGCTGGAATTGCGTCATTTTTTTTGATGCAATTCCGACGCAAAACTAACTCCATATTTATACTTTGGCGTTAGACGCGTCTAGCGCCAAAGTCCATGGAGTTTGCGTAATTTTTTAGCGTGGACACCTACTTTGCGTTAATGATATGCAAGGAAGGCGTTTCCGTCTAAAAAATTGACTCCGAGGCATGTGCGCCGTATTTACACTGCCGGGCAAAATTCACGCCCGGGAGTGGGCGGGTCAAAAGAAATGACGTACGCCCGCTTTTGCGCCGTTTTTTTGCGCCTGGACAAGGCAGGCGTTAAGGGACCTGTGGGCTCGGAAGGAGCCCAGAGGTGCCCTCCCAAGCCCCCAGGGACACCCCCTGTCACCCTTGCCCACCCCAGGAGGACACCCAAGGCTGGAGGGACCCATCCCAGGGAAGTTGAGGTAAGTTGTGGTAAGTATTTTGTTTAATTTTTTTTTGTGGCATAGGGGGGCCTGATTTGTGCCCCCCTACATGCCACTATGCCCAATGACCATGCCCAGGGGACAGAAGTCCCCTGGGCATGGCCATTGGGCAAGGGGGCATGACTCCTGTCTTTGCTCATTTCTATGGGGGTTGGGAGTCGGAAAAAATGGCGCAAATCGGGTTGAGGCGAAAAATTTGCCTCAGCCTGACTTGCCCCATTTTTTGGCGCCCAAGCTCCATATCCACCTACGCCGGCGCTGCCTGGTGTACGTCGGTTTTTTCCACGCACACCAGGCAGCGCCGGCGGCTAACGCCGGCTAACATCATTGATTAAATACGGCGCCCGCATGGTGCTTCAGAATGGCGTTAGCCGGTGCTAATTTTTTTGACGCAAAACTGCGTTAGCGCAGTTTTGCGTCAAAAAGTATAAATATGGCCCTAAATAACTTGTAGAGGGAAAAGAGTGACATTCACAGGGTTGAAATTAGAAAATGTTATTTCTCTAGGAACATGTGTAAGTGTGCCTGAGCACCAGAAATAGAAGAAACCTTGAGATAGAATGAAGTAAGACAAAGCACATTTTTTGTTTATGTCATTTAGCATTGTGAATGCAGTCTTGAATACAAAGTGGAGCAGTCATCCAGGAACTGTGGTATTGGTGTTTGATGGGCCAAACCTAGAGGGGGGCAGTACTGCTAACATATTTTAATTAAGGAGTAGTGGAGGTTGTGAAAGTCATAGGTGGGGATTGAGCCGCAAATTGGAATAAATGGCCCATTAGGGAGGAGAATGGATAAATCAAGGTTTTCAAAGGAATATCACAACAGGGATAGGGAGACATCAAGGATGTGGAAGTCTAATGTAATAAGACGTGTTTGGCAAAGGGAGAGAAATTAAGATGTCTAGCCCCTGTCGAAAAGGAGACCTTAGTCATGCTATATTAGTGAAACGTCTTAGAGATGAGAAAAGGGAGAGCTCTGAGTTATGAGTGGTAATGACTTCCTTTGGAAGGGTCTGTCCTGTTGTTATTTATGATAATATGTGGTAACAGGAAACACGCATAGAACTGTGATGACGGAGAATGAGGCCGCACTGGACATCTGTTAGAAATTCCACAGAGGCAGTCAATGTTATTTTAACCTGGCTTACACGCATGCCTGTTGTTTTTCGTAACATACAGCTAAAGGTATCCAGCAGCCCATAAATACCCTAAGAGACAGGTCTGCAATTCTTGTATGGGTTGCAAACCTGTTTCATAACAGGTCAGCATAACAGGTCAGCAGCAGGAGTTTGGTGTAACAGGGGAATGATGTGGCCCAAAAATCAGGGTACCTGGGGGAGGCATCAGATCTTTCCATTGAGTAATGGAATCCTATGGGTGTTGGAAAGAAGCACTGTGATGAAAGAGAAGGGGCTCATCAACACTTATCCAACATGGCCAGACAGGGAGTAATTACACAACATGGCTGTGATAAAGCCAATGCAGGTCCTGAAATAATGTAATGTAAGGTCAGAAACAAAGTCTTTAACAGTGATTAGTATCTTGGAATGGTGGAACTACTGCAATCATTGACCTGACTAGCTTGCTTAGTCTCTTCCAGATATTTTTCACATCAGGTCTACTAGTCTTGGGCACTGATCCAAGGAGTTTGAGTATATGCTTCTCTTTTATAGGGGACCATACTTTACAGTAGCTGGTGTGATCCTGTTTTCCATAGGTATACAGGTGCGCTCACAAACCATTACAATGTACATACAAAATTTCCATATAATGTCTTGTCGCCGTGACAGTGATTGATTATGTTTACAGAAATCGTGACAGCGATATCAGCTTTACCCCTAATGCATATTCTATTTCACACTCTAAGTTGAGTCTTGGGTGATATATAAACCTTTATTTAGAACTATTATTTTCACCCATAGACCTGTTTATAGCAAGTCATCCATGGTGTCTGAGCCTGCTTATGCCATTAGCTCAGTTAATAGTACTTTTGTTTTTGGACGCCTTTGAGTTTACATGGCACTGAGTCCTCCATGGTTTCACAGGCATGTCCTACTAGTCATGTGGTGAGCGGTCTCTCAACCCGGCCTTCCTACTTGTCCCCAGAATTTTGTACAGAGGTTTGAAGGTCTCCCAGCAATGAATCTGTTATGGCTTATGAAACACTTGCTATATATATAGTGTTTGCAATTGTAATTATAGGCACTGTTTTTACATTTTGTTTTGTAGATGTGTTTTGAATTTTAGGCTTAAGTTTGTGTTCCTTACTTCTGAGGAGGCCTAAAAAACAGCCCAAACATGACAACCTTAAAAGATGAGGAGTCCCATTGAAATAACATTTTTTAATGATTCACTTCATTTAAACAGTAATCCAGTAATATGATCCCCATTGTCTTTTTAGAAGATTGTGACTACCTCAGGGTGGATTCCATATTGGATTCACTTTATAATCACCCCATTTTATGAGGCAAAGACAAGGAGCTTTTTCCAACATGGACTATTGCAATACTCTTTGGATTTTGTGTATTGTATTTTGTAACATAAATATTTGTAATAAGCAGTGTGTTTCTGTTTGATAGGTAGTGATTTTTATTTCAGAATGTTGGGCAAAGATAGCTAAAATTGAAGTAACGTAAATGTTGAATATTGATTAAACCCTTTCCCTGTGGGACTTCTCATTCCATTGTGGGTCATTTTTTAAATGGATCCCTGCTGCATTCTATTGTGTTATGTTTTGTATACAATTTGCCCAGGATATATATGGGTGAACCCCCAGTGTGCAGTGTAGCTACCTTGCTTGTGATAGCCACCTGTCACAACAATGTATTGGGCTGTCTGTTAGCCTGAATGAATTGCTGGTGTCTTTCAGCTGAGGGTGCCAATGTGGCTTTACTGTTATCTATTAATGCATTCCCTCCATGGACAATAACATTAGTAACAAAGATGGGGAAAATCTATGATAACCCGTCCTCCAGCTGATGACACAAAGGTTGCTCTGAGTTTTAAAGATGACCATAATAACCTGTGACACTTTGTACAAACTGTAAAGAACAATGGGAAATGTCAACTATTAACTTTTTTCCCATACTTAAATCTTTGAAACTGGTGAAGTGCCAAGATAATGAGTAACAAGGCATTTCTATGTGTGGTCAATTTCTGCTTTATGATTTCAGGAGTGTTACATTTATGGTGTATAGATTATATTGTATCATTTGTCTGGTACACAACAATTGTCAGACAGCTGCCTGAATAAGTATGTGCCAGAATTCTTTATTCTTGATCAGATACGCCTGGGACAAATCTTGAGACGAACTCCTTTTTAATTAATCCGCTGATGGGATTTGATTTTACCCTAATTCTGTCTTGTTATGGTTTCTGAACAACTTGAACAATAATTTAGTGATTTCAGATTAATTTTGATTCATTTGTGACTATAATTAGGCAACACTAAAAGGCTTTTTCTACTCTTTAATTATAGCCTATTTCACAAAAAACACAGTTTATACAATAAAAATAGCACTTATTTGATATGCAGGTGCATGTTATGCAAAATCCTTGGCAGCACCTTTACCTTCCCTCAACCTCTGTACATAATTTGCTTTTTACTGCCAAATGGAATTCCAAACTTGTCATCCTGCCCCCTAGTCAGGACTCTACCCCTTTCATATGCCGCCTTAACTTTGCAAGACCTCAGTCCTCCTCTGCATAGGTTTTGCACCGGAGGGAACCCCTTTTCAGTACAAAAACTATGCTTAACACACCACCCGCACTCTTGCAGTATGGCACAGGGGGGTATGCTGTGGTGTTTGGCAGCTGAAAGTGTGCCAGCGCAGTTAGAGAGTATTACAGCACCACATCTTAGTAAACATGGAGCTGTTCCGCTCTCTGCTGTTCACTCAGTGCAGTACAGTTACATGGCATTCAGCTCTACCCCTCTTTTCTAAACAACCCCAGACCTGAAATCTATTATACACCTTTCGACTTCAAACAAATTCCACACCTGTCATCCTGCCCCTTCATTAAAAAAATAATACATACTTATGGCCGTGATCCACCCCTTCAAATAAACAATATATGTGTGTACTACCCCACTTCTGCCCTTTAAATAAACACTATGCCTACCTATTGTACTGTCACCACTCCTCTGCCCTCAAACCAACCAATACCGGGCTTTTGACCTCGTCCTGTCTCTCAAACAGTGTAGTGCCCTGCTCCACCTCACCTTTTGATATTACTGTACATGCATTACATGACTCCTTCCCGAACCTTCCAATAATCCCTTTTTAGTTGACCCACCCAAATTTGTCCTTACAAAGAAACCCTAATTTTGGCACCAGTCTCCTCCAAATAAACCCATGCATGGAGAGCTGCCCTTATTTCTTTCTCTCAAAAGAAAATAATTCCAGGTATCCAGACACCACAGCTCCCTTGGTGAACAACACATATACTAGACACCTTGTGCCTACTACTTTCCTCAATAGTAAGACCACACCTGACCTGCTGTCTTTAGACCTTACAACAAACAAAAGCCAACTTTGGCATTTTTACCCTACCACAGGTCATATCTGCTGTCCTGCCTCCATTCCTTTTCAAGATATTCCATATCATTGCCTTGTCTCAATACCTCCCCTCCTAACAAACATCATCACTCGTGTACAGACTCCACTATTACACAGGCAAGCAAAACTATACAAACATGTTGCACAAAACATCCTGCACACAAACCCTTTAGCTAGCGTACTGCCCCATATCCCACATGTTAAAAAAATAATACATACCTGATATTTTCTCTCTCTACTAGGAATAAGGAAAATATACTTATTGTTCTGCTACCATCCCAAATTTTGAAAACAAACTTCATACCTAAGATCCTGTCTGACCATCCTTCTTCAACCCAACCCTTTATGAGGTGATCTACACCCACTTCTCCCCTTCCAAACAAACCCCCACCTTTTGGCCTGATCCCATCTATCACTTGGCATTGCATCAGGTTGCCTGGCATTCTGCTCCCATCCCTCCCATCCAAAACAGTCCTGAACCCTTCTGATTCCAAAACCTCATGCCTGCTGCTCTGAGCACCTCCCTAAAAAAAACTCATAAAAATCCATATCTGGCATTCTATCACTGGCATTCTCCAAAACAAAGGCCACACCTGGCATTCTACTCCTTCTCTAGTCTAGCTGCTTTCATTCTTAAAGGTTTGAGACCAGGATCCAGTTAGGGGCAGGGACATTGGTATTAGTTGGAGTGAAGAAAAGTTACTTGTTTTTCTTTGGACTACATCAAAAACATGACGGATATACCAACGTTCATATTACAAGTTCCATTATATCCTTCCTGCGTAATCAGGCCCTTAGTTTTAGAAAGTGCTTGGACAGCCATATCAAAGTAATTTCAATGTTTTATGTTTTGATTTATTTAACATTGTTCTGAACAAGTTTTTATGTAGCTCCAAGTGCTATCTAAGTATTATCAGGGTATTAGTGCACTTTAAGGCCTACTTCTCTGATTCTGGCTTTTTTCTTCCTGGTTGTATATAAAGCTTAAAAAGAGTTGAGGCCAAAATGGACTCTTCTAGTACAGTAATGTTGTAACAGTCATGGTTCAGAAGAGTAGTTTCTCATCTTTGTTGTGTGGGATCTGTCCCTTGTGTGGGACTTAATCCATTCCAAGACAATGCTGTCCATTCCCATCATTTTTTGGCGTCTATTGAGAAAGAATCTGTGGTTGGCTGTGCCAGACTCTGCTTGTAAGGCTCTCCTGGTCCTGGGTCTTTAGTTCTACTTCACTTATTATCAAGGTTGTTGTCTCATTCCTGCAGCCCTGTCTGATAGATTTGAGCCTAGCAGGTTATTTCTACAGGTGTGTTCTATTTGATGTAGATTATTTATTGTTTTGTGCAGAAACAATAGACATGTTACTGCTTTGCAAGCGTTGAACTCTTCTTTGTCTATGGGTGGCTTTTGTAAACCTGGTTCGCTGCTTTCATTTGTCCTTCTGAGGCATTCTGGGAAGGTTCCTTATTTATGGGAGAAGTTAAAGATTTTTATCCAGTCTGGGATATGTGAGCTGTTAAGGTTTTGGTTAGTAAGGGTGGGATTAGGTTTCCATTGTAATCCGAGATGCATTGCTTTCTCATAGGTTTTTTGGGTGTACATTCCTGTCTAGCAATGTATTTCCCTTTTAGCTCTAGATTTTTGATGGACTGCCCAGAATCTGTGAGGTGTCATTACTGACCCTTTTGATTTTCTTGAATAAGACTTTGAAAATTGTTCACATTATTTTGAGATGTTTCCAGGTTAACTGGTTATAGTGATTGTTAACTACATCAATCAGTAAAAGAAGCGTGATTTGTTTTTCTGTACTTTTTTTACACTTGTTGATTTTAGTGCATTGAATTGAGCGATAGATTTTACTTGTCATCAAATCCATTCTATCTCTCTCAACAGTTTTCTCTATCTTAAGGTCATTCAAGAATCATGTCACAGATATGTTTTGGTTGTGCTTTTTGCAAGCAAGCAATTAGGCTGTTCTTTTAATACTGGAGTAAGGAATGACAATTCAAATATGTGGCCGGTCTGATCATTAAACGATTGTAGACTCCTCAATAGTTACTTGACCTCCTAAAGAAGATCTAAGGTTTAGCAACAGAGTTAATATTGACCACCGAACAAATATCAAAGTCTTCTGTCAAAATATGATTGGACTTTGAGATGTATTTGGAGAATGTACATTCCATGCATTCCTCAAGGTTGATGTTATGCTGTGGTTTTGTGATGCAAGATGCAGACATAGACTTCTGGTGGTACGAGGTGCAAGCAAGGTGCGAGCAGAGCTGAGCCAGAGCCCCAATGATCCATCGTCTAGGTGGCCAGTAGTTGAAAACCCCTGGACTCAATTATCAGCACTGGCAGCAGAGCAGTAGAATTTGAAACTGTATCTGAGTTTTGCCAGAAACCTGTCCACCCCCCGCATCCTGCATCCGCACTTGTCTAGGTGCTCAGCTCCCAGCCCAGCTCAGCTTTTAAATTCAATCCCAGCTTGTGGGAAAGAAAAGGAAAGTGGTGCCAGAACAGCTATGCCAAGGCGAAAACCTAGGAGGCTGCGGTTACTGTCAGAGGGTATCCGAGAGGGCCGGTGATAGACTGGTGCGGCTTGCTCTTTTCTGGACATTCCCACCCATCCGCCCCGGCTCTAGTAACAACCTGTCACAGAAAATAGCCTACACTTCTATGCACAAAATGTGGCCTGGAAGAATGAGGGGCCCTCCCCATGTGACCCAAGTGAACAGGAAAATCACCCTGGTTAGTGGGGCAGCACGCAGTGAGCTGGCCTTCATCTGCAATACGGCACCCCCAAACCCAGGACCAGGCCCCGCCCCAGACATAGAGAATCCCAGGGCCCCATTATTTATGATATCAAACTAATCTGGTGCAATAAGGTCTCCCTCCGTTTACAGGGATATAGCATCTAGAAAGCATCAACCTACAATCCATAGCAAATTCTTTCACCTTAAGGATCAAGCAGTGGCTATTTTTACGTCAAACTTAAACATTCTGAGACTACCATCCCATTTGGAAGCAACTGTCATTAACCAGGTTGCCTCTTACAACCTCTCACAAGTCATTCCATACAGGCCGGTTGGTTTGAAATCTACAAATAAATCTTTAATTAACGAAGGCGTGGGCCACCATGACTTTGACATGCTCACCAGCGTCAAAGGCAAAAAGGGTGCAGTTATTCTCAACCAAGCCTATTTGGAACATGTAAATATATCACCCAGCCATGAAGAATAGCACAAACAGAGTAGGACAACTCAATCCGTATTCACATTGCTGCGCAAGTGCATTCAGAATCAGACATGACTGCCGGTCCACTGAATCCATTAGGCAGCAAAAACAGTGGAGACCTCTCCCTTCTAATTGAAGCAATGGAAGCCAAGGAAAGGGATACAACTGAATACCCATCCTCTACCCCCTCCCCCAAAGCCTTCTCCTTTGCCCCGGGGTTCAATCTACAATGAAACAGGCTCTCAGCAATTTAATAGCACCAAAGCAACAGGCAACCAAGCCAACCTCCAGAAACATAACCTACCAGGGTATTCTAGCAGTGTTCTCTCAGACAACCCAATTAAACTGGACACTCTGGAAGTAAAACATTCACAAAATCTGTCTTCGCTCACCTCAGTTGAATGGAAAGCCATGATAGCCATGTACAGCGGAGACCAGTTGATCTACTCAAACTCTAGCCAAACTAAGTCCCAATACCTAGTTCTTGTCAGTTCAACCGGCAAACTAAATGACTCAGCAGATGCTTGAGCTACCTTGCTAAGAACACTGCAATTAACAGTAGAAGCCCTTAACTACTGGTCCATTAATATGGACACTCAGATCAAGCTACTGATCACACTGGCAATCTTCACTTCCAGGATCGACACAAAGATAGCCAATCTTAACTGTCTCATAACCAAAGCTGAAAAAGTGGCAGAAGTCATGGTGCCGGTTGGCCTCTGTGCCTGCTCCCCATTCCTAGATAATCTTGAGTGACATCCTCAGTGACCTCAAGGAGGCTTTAAAGCCCACAAACCCGGAAAACCACCTCATGACCCTAAGAGAAACACTCAGTCCGCCTCGCAATCAGCACACAAAATAAAAAAGAGTGCATCCAAAGACTGTCAGGGCCAAACTTCCGAGATTCCACCATTGTCTACAGGCATCGCAGCCCTCGTTGTGACATTTGTGGAAGCTTCAGCTTACCGCCTGCCCACAGACAGGCCTATCTCCATATCTAACCTTAACTCCCCTGGCACAAACCAAGTAACAGAACCTGCTTGTGACTAAACTTCATGAGGCCACAGAGGAAGAATCAACAAAAGGCACAAAAACATAGAGAAAAACTGGGCATGAGGAAAAGCATCTACTCCTTCTTCACCAACCTAAGAAATAATTCTAACCTCCGCAACAGAAATACATAAGAGGAACAAATAACAGACGCCGACCTCAACCAGGCTGACCACACAGCACCTCAAATTGTTAATCCAGAAATCGCAACTTCTCAGGAAAGTGCCTCTCCAGAAGAGGACAATGCTGGAGCCCATAGCGAATGTTGCCAGGCAGCAATCCAAGAAGACAATCAAGACTCTGCAACACCCCTGATGGGTGCAACTGAAAAAGGAAGGGTGATAACCAGCACATCCCCTCGTTTCGTGATTCTTAAACCTAATTAGGTGCCCACTATCCCACTCAAACACTCAAGCTCGATTTTGAGGAGTCCCCAGAGCAAATCTCCAATGCCCTCCAGCCCTCACATTCCAGTGCTGCATGAGAGTACCACCAGAGGACTAATACAAGACAATGGTTGGAGCTGTATTCTAGGAGCCCTAAATAAATCAAAAAGGCAAGCATGAAAAGGCCCCACAACACCAACATCGTTCGATCGGGCAGGTAAGCTTTGAATCTGCTCATGGAACATCAACAGTATCTCAGATAAATTAGCAGACAAAGAGTCTTTAAACTATCTGCTTTCCTTACAGATAATCATGCTACAAGAGACAAGGGTTAAAAAACTGCCTATGGTTCCAGAGTATGTAAGTTACACAGCTCCTGCGAAAAAAGAAGCTATCCACTGCCACCAAAGTGGTGACCTATCAATCTGCATCCAGACCACTCTAGAAGGTAATCACATCATGAAAACAACAATATGGAGTGGTCTGCAAACAGTTAGCGTGCATCAACATTTATATCCCCAACATCAAAACTAAAACACCTAAAGAACTTCTGTTAAATAAAATTACAGCCCTGCAAGACAGACCACATCCTTCTGAAAGATCTTTTTTTCTGGGGACTTCAACATGAACCTACTAGGAGTCAAACGAAAGCACCTAGGAAGAGAGTCATAGGAATTGGGCGCTAACAGTAAGTCCATATAGTAGTATCTACTTTTCAATCATGGCATGGTGCTCCTGGCAAGAGGATCTTCCTTAATCCTCCAATGTTTCCAGGGAAACTAACAGTACAACAGACAACTGTCAGGGCACTCATGAATATAGAATTCGAAGTTAGTGATGATTTTCAATTATTATGATGAACTATGAGCTTCAAGAAATAAATTTATTCTGAACTATTGATGTTGTGATTGCCTTTCCACACTGAAGATCCGATACATCACTAACTTCGAATTCTATATTCATGAGTGCCCTGACAGTTGTCTGATGAACCTACTAGGATCAATACAAGATGAGGACCTATTGACAGCTAAGAACGCTTTATTGTCAGACCCAGGACAAGTTCAAAATTCCATCTTCAAGCACAATAAAAAGGCAGAAAGCACATCGGACAACTAGGGTTTCTGAACTCATGAGCATTCAATGGCCATTTCCAAAATGACTGCCCACCATCCTTCAGTTACCCCAATCATAAGGCTTGCTCCTTAAAATACTTCACAGTGCTTTGTGCTCCACTTATACTCTTGGTCTCCAGCTTCTCAATAACACCAACAGATGAAAGTAAACATTTATCGCAAGAGCTATGCCTTTCCCTGGACAGCCATAAACCAGCAGATGCAATACAAGGCAGCATCTACAAGGTAAGCAACAAGAAAGTGAAATGGTCACCTAGTACAATTCATGACCTATTGAAAGCAGCAAAGTGTTCACTGACAGCCCTTTTGGACCACATGTGCGCCACCCACACTATTTGGGAGCAATTTCTTAACAACCAGGCAGTCACATGAGGAAGATGTTGTTTTGGGTAGAGGCCACTTGACAAAGGGTCACTCCCCATGAGGGGCTATATATTTTGTCTGTTTATGCACCTCCCGGGCAGATTGGCCATTGTTGTAGGTCCATCTGCCCCAAGGGGGGGGTGCAGAAAACCACTAGCACCAGGGAAAGTTTCTGGGTGTGTGAACTGAAGTTCATCTGATGGTCTGCAAGTACTTGGTGTGTGTGGGCTAGCGCTTGGCTAGTAGTGTGCGTGGACAGGCCCTTGGCGACTTATGTTTGGTAAGATGAAGTTTTTTTGTACTGTTTACTCAAATGAGTATCACTGACCTGTATGAATGTATTATTTGGAAATGTTGTAATAATAGCAGCATATCTAGCTTCCGTTTGAATGTGTATGAAATTTTCCTTGTATTTGTGCACAATGTGTATTGTGTTGCCACATGTGTAATTTTGTTTCTTTTCTTTTTAATGGGATACTGTTGGTGCTTGCTTTTTCTGTGCAGAGTAGGTGCTGGTGAGTCTAGCTGTCCCTGGCAAGTAAGTTGTATTTACACTCAATAGGTCTTTGCGCGCTTTGATTTGATTGACCTTACATTGTAATTGC
Source organism: Pleurodeles waltl (assembly GCF_031143425.1). NCBI lineage: Eukaryota > Metazoa > Chordata > Amphibia > Caudata > Salamandridae > Pleurodeles > Pleurodeles waltl. The sequence continues at coordinate 468,608,372 of NC_090439.1, forward strand.
TGTATGCCAGTAGGTTTACTTTTTTTTTTTATCAAGCAGCACTTTGTATATTACTTATTTTACACAGTGGTGAGTATTGTTACTTGTTTGTCAAGTTGCTTGTTCTAGTAAGGATTACGGCTAATCATAGGATGACCGCTCAACAGGTTGTCGGTATGCTTTTTGAGTCTTCCTCTGACCATGATTATGAGATTGACTCTGCATTTGAGGCAGAGGAGGAAGGTCAAGATTCTGGCAGTGAATTTTCTGTCTGATAGGAATCATCTGATGATGAAACCAATCTCAGTGAAGATGAAATGCCTCTTTTAGAGGAAGACGCTTATGTGCCAATAGTGCAGTAAGAGGCATCTGGATAGTAGCCTGGGGCTGTAAGCCTTCCCATTGGAAGTGCTGGACTCTGAGCTGCCCCAAAAATTGTCCAGCCAGTGTTGCCTGCTTTTAGTGGTGTTGCAGGGTGAAGAGTGAATACTGAAAACTTTTTGCCTATAAATTTCTTTCAGTTGTTGATGGACAATGTAATTTTGGAAGATTGTTGAGCAGACTAATTTGAATGCTGAAAAGTATTGGAAGGACAATAGTGCCAGATGTAAGCCCCACTCTAGAGCTACCCGGTGGACTTCCACAAATCTGGATGAGTTGAAGAAGTTCTTGGGTTTAACTTTTTTGATGGGCCTGATGAGGAAGCCAATGCTGTCTTCATATTGGTGTACAAGTCCTTTGATAACAATGGCTATATTTCCTGCAATCATGAATCGTAATCAGTATTTGCTTCTTCTTTGGACGCTGCGTTTTGTTGATAATGCTTTAGTGTTGCCACAAGCTCACCCTGTTTGTGACTGCCTTTTTAAGGTTCGGCCTGTTCTTAATTAGTTTGTTGATTGATTTTCAGAGATCTATGTTTCAGGGAAGGAAATAGCTTTGGATGAGGCTTTGGTCCTGATCAAGGGCTTATTGGCTGTACATTCTTAGCAAGAGGGCACATTATGGAATTAAGAATTTATATGCTGTCTGTGAGTAGTACTGGATATGTCTATAATTTCCGTGTGTACACTGGTAGGGATTCCAGTATTTACCCCCGGTTGTCTGTCCACTTTTGGAATTACTGAGAACATTTTGTGGGAACTTGATAGAGGACTTTTTAACAAAGGTTGCCATTTATACTTAAGTAACATTTACACAGGTGTGCAATTGTTCACGGCATGCTCAAAGTGGACATTGTTGCTTGTGGCACAATCTGCTCAAATCAAAAAGATCTCCCAAATGGACAGTGCAGTGCCTTGCGTAGTGATGAACTTCTAGCTGTGAAATTTTCTGACAGGAGAGATGTCTACATGCTGACTACCATCCATGATGAAAGTACTTCACCTGTTTGGGGTCAGGTTGCTGAAGTGTGCAAACCTGTGTGCTTTTTAGACTACAATAAGCACAACAGTGGTATAGATAGAGTAGATCAAAGGTTGGAACCTTACACTGCTGCTTGTAAGGCATACATTTGGTATAAGAAGTTGGCTATGCATCTGTACCATTTAGCAACCTTCAATGTTTTTGTTGAATTCAAGGATTGTTCTCCAGAGTGAAAGATGTCATTTGTTAAGTTTCAGAAGTCTGTGATAGGCAGGCTTGTTGTAGTAGAGCAGGCAAGAGTTCCAAAAGAAGCAGTGGTGTAGGATGTGGCTAGACTGAAAGATCACTACTTTGGTGATCACATTCCACCCATGGTCAAAGAAAACATTCCGGCTAAGAAATGTAGAGTCTGTGCCCTCAGAGGTATCAGAAGGAGAGTCATCTGTACTGCCCTGATTGTCCTTGCAAGCCTGGACTGTGTGTGCCCACATGTTTTAAATTGTACCATACACAATGGAGTTTTTGGTTGCAACCATGAGCATAAAAGTAAACTAACTGCTCTCTATCATTTTCTATTTTTTGTTCAGATTTCACAGTTGGCATTAGAGTAACATATTTACTTAGAACTGTTGTGTTTGTAGCTATAGTTTTGTATTTACTTCTAACTGGTTTGTGTTTTCTTTTTTGTATAAACAAATGTGATGGCGGTGTGCGTGGAGTGGCGCTTGGCTGGAGGTATGCGTAGAGTGGTGCTTGGCTGATGGTGTGCGTGGACTGGTGCTTGGCTGGCAGTGTGCGTGGACTGGTGCTTGGTTGGGGGTGTGGGTGGACTGGTGCTTAGCTGTTGTTGTGTGAGTGGTGATGTGCTGCTGTTCACTACACACACTGCTAGCCAAACATCACTGCCACACTCCGTCAACCACCAGCCGGTGTGATTGCTGTGTCAGTCATGTGGGCGTATGAAAGTGATGGGCCCTTGACTGGAGCTGTCTGTTGAGTGTTGTAATGTGCTGTGCCCCCATGCCTGGCAGTGTGAACAATCTTGTGTGTGTCCAGTATGAAAGGTATGTGAATGGCCAGTAAAGAGGTTGGTGCCCTGCCATGGATTTACAACTAAGGAGCTGAGTCATTTCTTCAGGTTTTTAACCTTTTAAATATTAACAGTTCATTTCATTTTTGTGAAATCTCTTGTTAATAAAGTTTTATGCTCTGAACCTTCATTCACCCTCATGCCAAATCCATCCAGTATGTGTGCGTACTTGAGGAATAGTTGGTTGTTAAGTAATATTTGTCTTTTCTGTCTTTCTCTGCCAGGGTGTACATTATCTCTACATTGTCTGGTGATGTGAGTGTTCTAATGTGCTGGGCCCGCAACAGAAAGTGTGAACGGTCTTGTGTGTGTCACATATGAAAAGTGTGTGAATGGCCTTTAAAGAGGTTAGTGCCTTGCAGCGGCTTTCCAGCTCACGGGCTGTGAGTCATTAGTTCAGGTTTTCAACCTTTCAATTATTAAAAGTCCATTTCATTTTTGTGAAAAAGTTTACACCCTGAACCTTCACTCACTCTTGTGCCAAATCCAAACAGTATGTGTGTGTACTTGAGGAATAGATGGATGGACAATAATATTTGTATTTTCTGTATTTCTCTGTCAAGGTATACATTGTCTCTTGGGAAAATCTACCAATTCTAGATATTTTCATAACCTAAAAACCCAGGGGAGTACAGAGTGATGTGCCCCTCTTGGATCCCAGCAAGTTTTCTTATCGACAATGCCCTGCAAATCTCAAAATGTGACTGAAGACACACATTTACCTTGCATTACTGCACTGTATTTTTTCAGAATCAGAAATAGGCCACAAATATCCTACCACCCAGTATGCCCTCTGGTCTCCCAATAAAAATGCTACCTCACTTGTGTGGGTGGGTCAAGTGCCCGCTACATGGAGGGGCCCAAAACCTATTGTGGAGACACCTAAATTACCTATCACAAAACATCCTGGTTTTGCATGTGGGGAACCTGTGTTTTTGGTCCTGAGCTCGGCGGCCATCTACGTAAACCTACCAAACCCAGACATTTCTGAAAACTAGACACCTGGGGGAGTCCAGCGATGTGTGACTTGCGTGGATCGCCCAAAGTTTTCTTCCCCAGAATCCCCAGCAAATCTCAATATTTAGCTAAGGATCACATTTTTGTCTGGGATTACCATGGAAGCACAAATTTTCTACCACCCAGCATTCCCCTTGGGCTCCCGAGTAAAATGACACCTCACTTGTGTGGGTTGGCCAAGTGCTTGTGACAGTGAAGGGCCAAAAATGTGTAGAGATTGAGGGGATGTCACAGCAACTTGAAAAACACAATTTTTTAACACTTTTTTATGCTGACCCTGATTTGGGCATCCACATAAATGAGGTATCATTTTACTCAGGAGATCAAGGGAAAGGTTGGGTGGTAGGAAATCTGTGCTGGTGCGGGGATCCTACACAGAAATGTGAGGAAAGTGTTATTTGTTAGCTAAATTTGAGATTTGCAGGGTATTCTAGGTTAGAAACCTTTGGGGGATCCACACAAGTCACACCTCCTTTGACTCCCCCAGGTGTCTAGTTTTCAGAAATGTCTGGGTTTCATAGATTTCCCTAGATGGCCGCTGAGCCCGGGACAAAAAAATGCAGGTGCACCCCTGGCTAAAACAGGTAGTTTTGTACCAGATAATTTTGATATGTCCACATTGTGTCTTGGGTCCTTCCCCATCGCGGGCACTTGGCCCACCCACACAAGTGAGGTACAGTTTTTACCAGGAGACTTGGGGGAATGCTGGGTGGGAGGAAGTTTGTGGCTCCCTCAAATTCCAGAACTTTGCGTCACTGAAATGTGAGGAAAATGTGTTTTTAAGCCACATTTTGAGGTTTGCAAAGGATTCTCGGTGGTGAGAACCCCATAAGTCACCCCATCCTGGGTTCCCCTGTGTGTCTAGTTTAAAAAAATTTACAGGTTTGCTACGTTTACCTGAGTGCGGGCTGAGCTAGAGCCCAAACTCCATAGCTAGTAACTTTGCAAAAAATGCTTTAGTTTCCAGTGTAAAAATGTGATGTGTCCATGGTGTGTTTTGGGGCTTTTCCTGTTGTAGACACTAGGCCTACCAGCACAAGTGAGATACCATTTTAATCAGGAGACTTGGAGAAATGTTGGGTGGTTGGACGTTTGTGGTTACCCTCAGATTTCAGAACTTGACATCACAGAAATATGAGGAAATGAGTTTTTTAGCCTGATTCTGAGGTTTGCAAAGGATTCTGGGTGACAGAACCTGGTAAGAGTCTCACATGTCACCCTATCCTGGATTTCCCTGGGTATCTAGTTTTAAAAAATGTACAGGTTTACTAGGTTTCCCTAAGTGCGGGCTGAGCTAGAGCCCAAACCCCATAGCTAGGCACTTTGTAAAAAACACGTCAGTTTTCAGTGTATAAATGTGACGTGTCCATGTAGCATTTTGGGTGTCTTTCCTTTCACGGGCACTAGGCCTAGCCACACAAGTAAGGTACCATTTTTAATGGGAGACTTGGGGGAATGCTGGGTGGAAGAAAGTTTGTGGTTCCTCTCAGATTCCAGAACTTTACATCACCGAAGTTTGAGGAAAATGTGTTTTTTAGACACATTTTGAGTGTTGCAAAGGATTCTGGGTGACAGAACCTAGTGAGAGTCCCCCACATCCCCTCATCCTTGATTCCTCTAGGTGAGTGGTTCCCAACCTTCTGACTGCTGTTGACCCCCACTTTATTTTTACTGGAACCAGGGGACCCCGAGTGAATCATTATTCGAATTTGGGGACCCCCCACTGAGTCATTACTGAAAGCTGGGGACCTTTATATTATTTAATTTTGTAAGAAGTCATGAACCTCCCGAGGAGGTTTCAAGGATCCCCCAGGTGTCCCTGGACCACAGGTTGAGAACCCCTGCTCTAGGTGTCTAGTTTTGAAAAATGTACAGGTTTGCTAGGTTTCCCTAAGTGCCGGCTAAGCTAGAGCCTAAAATCCATAGCTTGGCACTTTGCTAAAAACACGTCAGTTTTCAGTGTAAAAATGTGATGTGTCCACATTGTGTTTGGGCCATTTCCTGTTGCAGGCACTAGGCCTACCCATGCAAGTGAGGTACCATTTTTATTGGGAGACTTGGGGAAACACATAGTAGCAGAACAAGTGTTATTACCAATTGCGTTCTCTCCATTTGCACCTTCCAAATGTGAGATAGTGTACAAGAAAACATTCATTTTGAGAAATGCCCTGTAATTCACATGCTAGTATGAGTACCCCCAAATTCAGAGATGTGCAAATAACCACTGCTTCTAAACTCCAAATCGTGTTCCCATTTCAGAAATACATAGGTTTCTTTGATACCTATTTTTCACTCTTTATATTTTACTATATCAATTGCTGTATACATGGTGAACAATGAAAACCCGTTGCAAGGTGCAGCTCATATATTGGCTCTGGGTACCTTGGTTCTTAGTGAAAAAACAAACCCCATGCATCCTCATAACCAGAAGGGTATAGCAGACGTAACAGTACATTACTTTCATAAATCTGCCATAGCTGGAAAAAGTTACAGATGAACCCATAGACAGAAATGGCTGTTGTTTTCAACTCAATTTTAATATTTTCTTTACTTCAACTGTTAGTTTCTATAAGAAAACCTTGAAGGATGTACACAAATAACCCCTTGCTGAATTTTGAGTTTTCTCCACTTTTAAGAAATGTACAGTTTTCCTGGATCTGCCATTGTTTTCATACCCATATCTAGCACCAACTGGAAGAAGGTTGAAAGCACAAAAATAGAAAAAATAGGGTATGTCCAGTAAAATGCCCAAACTGTGTTGAAAATGTTGGTTTTCTGATTCTAGTCTGCCTATTCCTGAAAGCTGGGAAAATGGTGGTTTTAGCACTTCAAACCCTTTGTTGATGCCATTTGCAGGGAAAAAAAATAGAGGCTTTCTTGTGCAGCACTTCCTCCCCCCCCCAAAAAAAACAAATTGCAGCTGTATTTTGGCTAATTTCTCATTCCCCATCAGGGGAACCCTCAAACTCTGGGTACCTTTAGAATCTTGAGGATGTTGGAAACATTTGGCTTCGATAGCTTATGTGGACAAAAAGTTATGAGGGCCTAAGCGTGAACTACCTCCAATTGTCAAAAGATGGCTTTGCGCAGGAGGGGGAACAGGCCTGGCAGTGAATGGGTTAAAGTAACAATGTTGTTTTCAGATGCAGATTTTCAAAACATTTGGCAAATCCAGCCCAATGTATGCTTGAAAGTAATTTCAGACATAGCTGTTGGCTCTTTATCTCAGTCCTTTCCATATACATGAATTTCACTGAATGACACAAAGAGTCTTGCTCAGCTTCGCTAATGCGGTGGTTATTAAAAGAATGCATACTGAATAAGCTCTGATGATTGCTTGATTCTGTTAGCATTATCTGTTCCGTTAGGCCTCTGATGCAAATTAAGTTATTCGTCGTTTTCCTCAGTGCTCTGAAAAGCTTTTTTATTCTAAACTAATACATGCCCTTCCAATTCTACATAATACAATGGCATAACTGCTCCTTGTTTGGCTAACGTGCATAAGCATTGGGCCTGTCCAGAAAATATTTTTTCACCAATTTCTCAAAAATAAGTCTGTCCACTTTACATAAGAAAGCAAAATCCATTGCTATTTCAGAAGGAAATCATAGCAACTTGTCAGGTTTTTAAATTGTATCTTTTATAACATGCTTCTTCAATTAAATTGATTCCCATGCACAATCTTGAACTGCTTTAGGAGTAAAAATATAATGTGTGCACACTTCATCTTCAGGCAAGACAAGAGCACTAAAAGGCAGATAAGTAGCACCTTCCATAAGATAGTTACACAAAGCACAATGAAGTAGGACCTGAGATACATATTGGGGGTCATTCTGACCTTGGCGGTCCATGACCGCCATGGCGGAGTGCGGCGGTAGCACCGCCAACAGGCTGGCGGTGCTTCCTGGGCGATTCTGACCGCGGCGGTAAAGCCGCGGTCGGAAAAGGGAAGCCGGCGGTTTCCCGCCGGTTTCCCGCTGGCCCAGGGAACCCGCCATGGCTGCGCTGCTTGCAGCACCGCCATGGGGATTCCGACCGCCTTCCCGCCAGCCCGTTTCTGGCGGTGTCCACCGCCGGAACCAGGATGGCGGGAACGGGTGCCGTGGGGCCCCTGGGGGCCCCTGCACTGCCCATGCGAATGGCATGGGCAGTGCAGGGGCCCCCTAACAGGGCCCCACAAAGATTTTCACTGTCTGCTCAGCAGACAGTGAAAATGGCGACGGGTGCCACTGCACCCGTCGCACCCCTTCAACTCCGCCGGCTCAATTCCGAGCCGGCTTCATTGTTGAAGGGGCTGTCCCGCTGGCCCGGCCGGCGGACTTCTGGTGGTCGCCCGCCAGCCCAGCGGGAAAGCCGGAATGACCGCCGCAGACTTTTGACCGCGGTGCGGTCTTTCGGCGGGAACCGCTTGGCGGACGGGGACCGCCGACCGCCGCGGTCAGAATGACCGCCATTATATGCTAAAGGCCATTTCTAAACTCAAGATGTTACAGTTAAAGGATCCATCTGGTGAACGATGCCACAATAAATCTCAAAATCCAAGCTGACTTCATCAAACAAATCTTTTGTAAAAAATAAAAAAAACAAATCTTAAAAGGGGCTTAGAAGCCCGCCCATTACTTACCTTTACTTACCATTGTTTGGCTCCCATGTCACTCTAGTTTCCCTGCTTCCCATATGTCAGTGACTTCTCCTAGGCTCGGGCTTCCTCATGGGCTTCAGAGTCTTCATCCATGCAATGGAGCATAAATCAAGTACTGCTTCCTGCAGACAGTGTCCTTCCACTGGCCTGTAAGGTCCTGCAGGTACTCTTTTTCTACTTACCGGCATGCATTCTTATAGAATCTTCAGTCCCTATTCTTTATCCCCTTCCTCCTCTCGTTCTCTGAGGTGTAACCCTCCCTTGTATCACCTCTTACTGGCCGTTGTGTGAAACAACCCCCTACATCCCCCCCACCTTCTCTCCGCATTGTCACCCTCTCGGTGTCACCACCTACTGTCCATTGTTTCAAACATACCCGCCTACTTTTGCTCTCCATTGTGACACTCTACATCTGTGCCACCTCCCACTGGCGGTTGTTTCAAAACTTTCCTCACCTCACCTCACCTTCTTCCTGCTCTTCCATTCGTTTCCCACTCTTCCTCCCTCATGTTGCCTTGCCCACCCAAAACCCTGCACTATTTTTTTTACATGTTCATGCAGTGCAACACGGCTTAAAGTTAACAGAAAACGCTATGGCGCAATCAGTGTTAGCTGTATCATAGTGTTTTTTTTCTTTAAACCGTGCAGCACAGCAGTTCGCATTGCTGTGAAACATGGAAAAAACATTGCCAAAGACAATAGATTTCACATAGCTTTCCCAATTCTTCTTTTCTCTACACTGGATTGCCCCCCCCCTTACAACGTCAATGTAGTACCACTGCTTCCTAAGTGTGTATCAATTTTCATGCATCCAATAAGAAAGATGATATCCTGGTATTTTTAAAAGTTTCAATTTAATGAATAAGATTACAGATAGCCAGCACAACACTTAAATCAGATTTGGACCTTTCCATTATATTTAGATGTCCTAACTTTATGGCTTGGTATAAATAACATGTGTTAGATTTTTCATTCTTGGTGTGGTCTCCCTTAACTTTTTGACTCTGTTCCCCAGGTTGTTGATGTGTGCTGGACTCTGATTTTACTGTTTTTGTTACTCTGGACACTTTACCACTGCTAACCAGTGCTAAAGTGTAAGTGCTCCTTTACCAAATGTGTATGTAATTGGCTTATCCATGATTGGCATATTTGATTTACTAGTAAGTCCCTAGTAAAGTGCACTGGAGGTGCCAGGGCCTGTAAATCAAATGCTACTAGTGGGCCTGCAGCACTGGTTGTGCCACCCACATAAGTAGGTCTGTAATCATGTCTCAGACCTGCCATTGCAGTGTCTGTGTGTGCAGTTTTAACTGTAAATTTGACTTGGCAAGTGTACCCACTTGCAGGCCTAAACCTTCCATTTTCTTACATGTCAAACACCCCTAAGGTAGGCCCTAGGTAGCCCCCAGGACAGGGTGCAGTGTATGGTTAAGGTAGGAAATATAATAATGTGTTTTATATGTCCTAACAGTGAAATATTGCTAAAATCGTTTTTCACTGTTGCAAGGCCTGTCCCTCTCATAGGTTAACATGGGGGCTACCTTTAAATCTGATTAAAGTGTAGATTCCCTTTGGGAGCGGATGGACATGTGGAGTTTGGGCTCTCTGAGCTCACAATTTAAAAATACATCTTTTAGTAAAGTTGATTTTAAGACTGTGGGGGTCATTCCAAAGGCCGCCCGCCCGCCCAGCGGGAAAGACCCAGCAACAATGAAGCCGGCTCCGAATGGAGCCGGCGGAGTTGCTGGGGTGCGACGGGTGCAGTGGCACCTGTCGCGATTTTCAGTGTCTGCTAAGCAGACACTGAAAATCATTATGGGGCCCTGTTAGGGGGCCCCTGCACTGCCCATGCCAGTGGCATGGGCAGTGCAGGGGCCCCCAGGGGCCCCACGACACCCGTTCCCGCCATCCTGTTCCTGGCGGTAAGAACCGCCAGGAACAGGATGGCGGGAAGGGGGTCGGAATCCCCATGGCGGCGCTGCTTGCATCGCCGCCATGGAGGATTCCTATGGCCAGGGGAAAACCGGCGGGAAACCGCCGGTTTCCCTTTTCTGACCGCGGCTTTACCGCTGCAGTCAGAATTGGCCAGGAAGCACCGCCAGCCTGTTGGAGGTGCTTCCGCGGTCGTTGGCCCTGGCGGTCCATGACCGCCAGGATCAGAATGACCCCCTGTGTGTTTGAAAATGTCACTTTAAGAAAGTGAGCATTTTCTTGCTTATACCATCTCTGTGACTGTTTGTGGATTCCCTGTCTGGGTCAGTTTGACAGTTGGGCTGGTTGCACCTCACACTAGACAGTGACACAAAGGGAGCTGGGGTGTAGCCTGCATATCCTGATGAGCCATCTGTGCTAGGAGGGAGGGGAGGAGTGGTCACTCACACCTGAAAGGGCTGTGCCTGCCCTTACACAATGCAGTCTCCAACCTTCGGTGAGTGTCTGGGGCCTGGCCTAGGGAAGGTAGGATTTCACATTCACAAGAGACTTTGCCTTGGAGTAGGCCTACGTCAAAGGAGAAATTGGGTATAAAAAGGGCACCCAAAACCACAGACTTTAGATCACTTCTGGAAATCAAGAGGAAACTCTGCCTGAAGAAGAGCTGAAGAGCTGAGGAGAAGTGCTGCCCTGCTTGTGACTGTGCCTTGTGGAGCTATCCTGCAGTTGCTGCTTCTGCCTATGCAAGGGGACAAAGACTAGACTTTGTGGTATATTCCAGCTTGAGAAGGACTCTCCAAGGGCTTGGACTGAGCTTGCCCCCTTTAAGTCTCAGGGCCATCAAAGACTTACCTCACCAGCACCTGACCTCTCTGCTGAGACTCCTACCCTGACAAGTGGTGCCCTATCCAGTCCCTAGGCCCGTGAAAGGGAAAGCTGGTGAAAATTCAAGGAAATCGACTTCGGACGACTCCGGACCGACACCGCTGCTGAATCTGGTGATGCCGCCTGCAACCGACTCCGTGATCTTCGCTGGAACGCAACGCCCTTCGCAGGCCCGACACTGCTGCAGCCCCGCAAAAGTCCACAATTCCGTGGAAGTCGCCGCACCACGTAATGACCGACGCCGCTCGAAGTGCGCAGATTTAATGTTTCGCACGGACACCGCGATCCCTGACTTCGTGCATCGCCTTGTTTTTACTCTTCACCAGGGTACTGTACCAGGGGGTCAGATTGTTGGGAACGACTCTGTCACGATGCCGGGTTAACACCTCATCGAAGTATTTTGTGTTTCTAAGAGCTATTTTTGAATTTAATCTTTAGAAATTCATAACTTGACTTGTGTATGTCGGCTTTTTGTCATTTTGGACTTGTTTTGATTAGATAAATATTTCCTATTTTCTAAACCTGTGTTGTGTCATTTTGTAGTGTTTTCATTAAGTTACTGTGTGTGTTGGTACAAATACTTTACACCTAGCACTCTGAAGTTAAGCCTACTGCTCTGCCAAGCTACCAAGGGGGTAAGCAGGGGTTAGCTGAGGGTGATTCTCTGTTCCTTGCTTGAACAGGGGGTAACCTGACTGTCAACCAAAGACCCCATTTCTAACAACATGCATGTGTTACATAATTGCAGATAGGCTGGACAGGAGGCTGGAGTGCTAGGTTATTGTGATCGAGGGAACGGTGACTGGGGTAAGAGTATGGATTGAAGGCTGCTGCTTCAGTCACAGAGCAGTTTTGTCAATCATAAGTCCTTTGTGATATTCATCCCCAGACTTGCTCCTGGTGCAGCAGGGTCTTATTAAAACATTGAAGCACAAATTTCCCTTTTTTTCAAAAGAAAGGAGATGACTTAGGCCTTAACATTTCGGAATGTTGAACGAAAATCGTGGTTAATATTTTTAACAGGGTCATGCATTTCCACTCTTTGCATTCATCAATATGAGAAAGCTCAACTACACCTCAGCTCTCCTAACTTGTTAGCTGTAAAGATTACAGCTCTGGTATACAGGGGCCAGGAGTTTGCGTGTGCCTGACTTCTGAAATAGAGCAGCTCCACATCATTGAACACTTATAAACAAAAAATATAGGTTCCAGGATTATAACTATTCATTTCGCCAATTCTATTATTGCAACAGTTAATGTTGTTTACTTTGAGCGAACGGCCCAGGCGTTGCCTGTCCTTGATCAATGGGTAGAGTCAGAGTACTCAGATGTCCTTAGAAATGGGGAACACCTCACCCATTAATACATAGTCCACAGAGAGATTAAGGACAGAGCTGAGTGGCTACTTAGCACGTTGTTTTGTAGTTTCAATATGATCACAAATCGGTAGTGCTATGTTGATGCAAAGTAGTTTTTTACTTTTCTTATATTTGGGTAAGGTTCCAAAGCAAGAACCGCAGTGCATAAGGAATAGCCAACACGTGTTTCACCCCTTCCCGGCACGCAGGCCTAGGACTTTCTCAAGGCTGACAGTGTGAGCATCGGTAAAGGATAACAAATATAAACAATGAAAAAGACACAACACAAAAGAACCACATTTGTGTATGATCATGTCAAAGACAGAACAGGATATGAGGGGAAAGAAGCGAAGGAGAAGGAAGTTACAGCCCAATTTTAGAAAACCTAACCAATGCGAGAATGAGAAAAACAGTGAGATTAACAAGTAACACGTAAATCTGGCATGACTGCGGAGCTATCAGAAAGGCACCCAAAGTAAGTATAGTTGTAATAACATGGTCAGTGGGTCAGGGCACAAGCAGTGTAATACGTCAGAAGAATGTTATACAAGTCATTAAATGCACAATCAGAAATGGTCATAAGTGGACATGGCATTGGTATATGAACATCAAAATATGTTGGTAAGGAAAATAGGCAACATATACAAGTCCTAGAATGCACCAGGATTCTGGCGGGGCTCTCAGTATGGAATCATCAACAGAGTCAGTAAAAAATATAGGAAATATCGTCAGGAAGTGGAGCGGGTAATGCAAATCGAGTGCACTCGTGATTTAATCGTGGTCAGAAGGAATAGTGAAAGGTAGTTGCCTGATGTGGTGAAAACAAGAGCTAGAGGGATGGCCAAGCATGATCGTGTGAGGAAAGATGCCCAAACATAAGTAGCAAGGATGTCAAACATGAATTAAGTAAAACCTGATGAAACATATGCTACAGGACTGTGAACGAAGAGACAGTAAGGCGTGTGGCCCCAGGATCAAGAACCGATAGGGAGAAAATTGGACAGGTAACATGCAAGTGATGGTGGCCTCCAGGCCTTACCATGGAATAAAAGTAACATGTAGCAATTCAAATAAATCAGCAGGTAGTTTGCAGGTTTTAAGCGGAAGTGGGTGGTATTAGGATCGAGCACACTCTCAAAGCTATTATGGTGCTGAAAACGTGACGTACAAAATGATGAAGACATTTTTCAAGCAGAAATATATGCCTTATTTTACTTCCTTAGTATCAGTACTGTAATGCTAACAAATGCGGCATCTACCTAATATTTAGCCACCGAATCACCCAAAGGGACTGCATTGGCATTGTACTTAACCTTTTTTGAGAAATGGTTTGGCATCAGCTGAACATGAATATTCACGAGGTTTTTGCCACCACTAATTTGATTGGGTGAATAGCCACGTACAAAAGTACATTTCTCATCAATTCTAACATGCAACCTACCACACACTGTAACTCTATAATCCATTCCATAAATAAAAAACTATTTAACAATCTGGCCTGTTGATAAAGCTTCCAAAAAGCAGATATCATGAACTGTCAGTTACATACGAATTGACTTGGGGAACTTACAGATGTCACAATACATCATAATAGCCCCTTTCTTATTTAGAAGATGGCCTGGTTCAGGATCAAGACCCAGCGGGCATTAAAAGCATAAAGCTTACTTCCAGATGTTAATACTTGCACATTTTAGAATAAAGTTCACATTACCTAGCTTTCACTTCCCATAAACAATATTTCCTAAGTTAATGAATGCCATTAAGCTACATAATAGTAGTAATAAGCGCTAAAATGTACTACATGAGGCTGTGTCCAATGCATGAGAGAATGGAAATATTATTTACATGTATAGCCTCTTTATCAAGGACAAATCTTTGAATAACATATCATTAAACACGTCTATGACTACATAGGGTTACCCCATGCAGGTGTTGAACATTGTTCCTAATCACTAGAGGTCAAATTTTGGATTTGAAGGAAGAAATCCACTGATGAGTTATAGTTATAGTAGAAAGTTTAGGCTTTTGAAATCAAAGCATCACTCTACCATTGAAAAGACCCTAATGCTTTTGTGATCTTTATGAAAAGAGCATCCAAAAATAATGCAAATTGTGTGTTGCAACTAAAAAATATTTGCTCTCACCTATGAAAAATGGCAGACAGAAGCATTCCTTTTGTATTATTTGCTGTGAGTGAAATTAGGTGCGACATTGGTGCTTAGGCAAAAATATGCATTGACGTTGGTGAACCAGGCACAGGGTGATAATTCAGCGCAGCTCTTTCTTGACCGACTAGAGTTTGACAGACAACTGAGTGAACCATCGACAAAGACTTCACGGCATTGGTAGTGTGCTGTGATGGCCGCGAGAGCTCCCGTCACGCTCTGCGGCTGAGGCTGTGAGGCGGCGAGAGGGAGAGAGCGCGCCAAGACAGGACGCGCTGCGGCTCGCTCAGGAATGCGGAAGCCGCTTCGGAAAGCCGCCTAGGAGCAGAGTTGCTAGGGACGGCGAGCAAGGGGTCTCTCGCTGAATTGAGGCCGACAATTTTGTGGGAATGCGGAAGCCTTTCAAGCGGCTTCTCCTATGGAATTTCGGACCGCTGGAGGCGAGGGCGCGAAGCTCCCTATCGGACCTGGGAAGCCCAGGCCAGTTCTGGTGGAAACCTACATCGGAGGCACGGAAACCAACCCCTCCGAGCTGAGGTGGTTTCCAGGAACGGGTTTGCAGGGCAGAGAGCGATGACCCAAGGAATTTTAAAGGTGCGGTGAGCAGAAAGACATAACTCTGCATAACTTTGAATCAAGATTTGCTTTCTCAAGAAGATTTCTTTTTTTTTTTTTTTTTTTTCTTTTCTTTTCTCAGTGGTATTCAGCGCTATCAAAAGAGTATTTATGTTTCAAAGGACTTGGGAAAAAGACTGTATTAAGGCTGGCGAAGGACTCCTTTACATTCTCACAAGAGGTCTCTTCCCTCCCCTTTTTTTTTTTTTTTTTTTCCTTCTTTTTTTTTGGGGCTCTTGTAAGCATTGTTAAAACACGAATTTAGAGGTGGAGTTCTTGGTAGACTCCCCCTCTGGACACTTAATTAAGGAAGGAAGGGAAAAACTCTTTTTTGTATTTGTAATTCAAATTTTTTTGGGGGGGAGGAAAAATGCGGCGCTCTCCACACTATGCAGGCCGCTCTGCTGCCAGAGTTCCCAGAGCAACTCGTACTACCAAACAGAAGTGACCCGCACCTTTGGATAATCACTTACACAAGGCTTCAGCTTCTGTGCCCCCCCCCCTTTAATTTCAGCTATGGATTCAACCTCTAGTCTTGTTTCACCTCTCTCTCTCAATTTACCGCCCATAGAAGCCAACTCGTCCAGCTCCCCCCTTAGTTTGGATTGTCCATCTGATGATTCAAGGGCTCCACCATTTGATCTGGATCCTAGCCCAGGGTTATTTAAAGGCTCTCCATTACTTACTCAGCCGATCCCTGGCTGCAGTTCCGAGACTGCCTGCGATCCAACAGCGAACATTGGATCCTCCTCTAGACCCCTTTCTCCCTTGTTTGGAGGTGCGAAGAATCGTAAGGAAGATCATCCAGTATCAAGTATTAGTCGCACTCCCCCTCCGCAGGTGGACGACTCAGTTTCTTTGTTAGCAAAGGAATTGATCAATAGGGATGGGGCAAACGCAGTAACTGAATCTTCCACCCTCATTCTTACCTCTACTGCTTCTCCTATTGGTTCGGCCGGGCCTAATGAGCTAAGTGAAGCTTCTTCACAGGGTTCGATAGTTATGACAAATGCCAGTGTTCCTTCGGACAACTTACTTCTGCAGATTTTAAGTGAGTTAAAAGCGTTGAAAGTTTCCCAGGACGATGCAAATCAGAGAACAGAATCACAATTGAACCTGATTTGTAGTAACATCCAGCAACTTAACTCACAAATTACAGTTATAGAGCAACGAGTCTCTGATCTCGAAGATACTCGGGCAACGGTAGAACCATCTCTGGCAAAGTGCCAAGCTGATCTGCTAGACCTACAGATCCGTCCGGATGACACTGAAAATCGATCACGTAGATCAAATTTGCGATTTACGGGGGTCCCTGAAGGGCACGAAAACGGTCAAACAGTTACGGAATTGGTAACAGATCTTATTAAAAGTCATGTTCTAAAAGGGCTCGAGGATAAGTATCCGGATCTAACAATTATGAGGGCCCATCGGGTCCCTGCAGTCCAACCGTTAAACTCTAAATATCCTCGAACTATACTAGTGAATTTTGGTGACTTTCGTATCAAGGAACAGATCTTCCAGAAGACAATTAGAACCAAAACTTTTCAGATTCCCGGGGACTATGCATTCAAGATTTTTTCAGATATGTCAGTGGTGGCAGCGCATCGAAGAAGAGAGTTAAAGGAGATGATTACAGCTTTACAAAGAGCAAGGGCACAGGCTGGCCTTGTGCAACGATCTAAACTTAAAGTGTTTTTTCAGGGTCATTCAAATTTTATTCATACAGTTGACGCTGCTAAATCTTTGCTGCATGCAATTCAAAACTCTGAGCAGTCGGCATGTGTAAGGGGGGGCGGGGTGGGGGGAGGAAAGGGGGGAAGATCTTAATAAGACCATAAGGTGATATATTGAATACTAAAAATGACAGTATCATAGTGGGGGACTCCCCCCCTTTCCCCCCTTTTTTTTTTTTCTTTCTTTTTTTCTTCGCCACAGCACATGGACAGACTATTCTAATTTTCTCTCTCTAGCCTCTAGCCTAGGGTGCTATGACAAGGCACCTCGTTAAGGAAGAAGTGGGACAGAGGGTGGGGGAGGGAGGTGGCCCCGGGTCGTCCGGGCGGGGGGGCTCCAGGTGTGGGCCACTGAAGGGAGGGGGGAGAGGGGGAGAGGCATGGTTATCAGGATCCGTTTCTGTCACTGCAAAGGATTGTTACGATTGATTAGGGTATTTTACTCCAGATCTGGGGAGGCTATAGGCACATTAGCTCAAGATTTAATCAAATGACAAAGGGGGTCATTCTGACCCCGGCGGTCAAGGACCGCCGGGGCTGGCGGGAGCACCGCCAACAGGCTGGCGGTGCCCCGCAGGGCATTCTGACCGCGGCGGTTTGGCCGCGGTCAGAACAGGAAAACCGGCGGTGTCCCGCCGGTTTTCCGATGCCCTGAGGAATCCCCCATGGCGGCGCAGCTTGCTGCGACGCCATGGGGGATTCCGACCCCCTCACCGCCATCCTGTTCCTGGCGGTTCCGACCGCCAGGAACAGGATGGCGGTGAGGGGTGTCGTGGGGCCCCCTGGGGGCCCCTGCAGTGCCCATGCCAATGGCATGGGCACTGCAGGGGCCCCCGTAAGCGGGCCCCACATAGAATTTCAGTGTCTGCATTGCAGACACTGAAATTCGCGACGGGTGCAACTGCACCCGTCGCACCCTTCCCACTACGCCGGCTCCATTCGGAGCCGGCGTCCTCGTGGGAAGGGGTTTCCCGCTGGCTGGCGGGCGGCCTTCTGGCGGTCGCCCGCCAGCCCAGCGGGAAACACAGAATGGCCGCCGCGGTCTTTTGACCGCGGTGCGGTCATTCGGCGGTTCCCGCCAGGCGGGCGGCTCCCGCCGCCCGCCGGGGTCTGAATGACCCCCAAAATCTCTTTTGCCATTAAGATTTTTATCCTGGAATGTTAATGGATTAAATAATCATAGGAAAAGGTCCGCTATTGAAAAGATGGTATCTGCTCTTAATCCCTCAGTTATATTTCTTCAAGAAACCCATATTCCATTTAATAAAGTCTCGGGCTTTCAAATGTTTAAAAAAATAGCTGATTTTAAAGTACTTGCGGCAGCCTCAGCGGCTCATAGAGGGGTGGCAGTTTTTTTAGCTAAAACCCTGAATGCACAACCACTGGACTTTCTCTCTGACCCTGAGGGGCAATGGTGCTGGGTTCAGTGTATAGTCGCAATGGAGAGATTCATTTTTCTTAGTTTCTATGCTCCTCTGACAGACGATCCGGCCCCGTATATAGGCTTGTTTCATTCCCTTTTGCAGCTGACAGGGAAAATTATTATTGGGGGGGGACTTCAATTTCCTTCAGGACCCAGTTCTAGACACTACCGTTAAAGGCAAAAGACAGTACAAACCTAAAGTAGCAAAGACCTTTCGAGATTATGTTAAGGTTTTGGCGCTATGTGATCCCTGGAGGACAAACACCCCTAATGTGAGGGAATATACCAGTAGTCTGGGATGCATTTAAGGCCTATTTTAGGGGCTGGGTAGTTGTAAAAGAGGTAGCTGATAAACGGGCTCTGAAACAACAAACTGCGGTATTGGAAGATGTGGTTCATAAGTGTTTAGTCACCTATTTGTATGCCCCTTTGGATACTAATAGGAAGGCCTTCAAAGCTGCCAAGAAAGCACTGGCGGGATTTTTTAAAAAAAAGGTTGATATAGAATATGGTTCTTATAAACAGAAGACTTACGAAGAAAGTAATTTTACCGGAAAATTCTTGGCATGGCAAGCTCGAGATCGTATTGCTGGCAATGTTATACACGCTTTAAGATGCCCGGTCACCGGGGTTAGGCGCACTGGCCCCAGAGACCTTGACCAAATTATGTTGGAACATTATAGACAAATCTATAGTGATTCTTCAATTATAGATTCCAGGACCATTGAGAAATTCCTGATGGGTCTTGATATTCCTTCCCTTTCAAATGAGGACTGTGTGGCATTGTCTCAACCATTTACAAAGCCGGAACGTTTAGACGTGGTTAAGAATCTCCCCACAGGGAAAACCTGTGGTCCGGATGGCTTTCCGGCTGAGTTCTATAAGACTTTTATAAATGCATTTGCTGAGGAGTTCTTGGCCCTTTTAAATGGTTTATTACAGAAATCCCCAGAACTTGGCATGCAGGGAATGTGTTTAGCTTCCGTAAGAAAAATAAAGATAGGGAGGATCCAAATGCTTACCGTCCAATTTCATTGTTAAATACAGACTATAAAATAATGACAAAACTACTGGCTAATAGGCTCAATGGGATAATTAATAAATTGGTGCATCCCGATCAAAACGGTTTTGTGGCTGGTCGACAACTGGCTACAAACACACACTATTTAGCAGAGGCCCTTGATTATTTCATGACTAATAGAGTCCCTGCCATTATTCTTTTGCTGGACGCGGAGAAAGCCTTTGATTTGGTTGTTTGGGACACGCTTTTTTAAATTTGATCTAGTTATAAGGTACCCACTCAAGTTATTTCTTTAATTCAAAGGCTGTACTCAAACTCTGAGGCCAATATTATTATAAACTCAAAGTGTGTCGGACAACTTCAAATACAACGTGGGACTAGACAAGGGTGCCCGTTGTCCCCTATTTTGTTTGCCCTTTTTATTGAACCACTCGCCATTAAAATTAGACTGCATAGTCAGATTCAGCCACCGTTAAATTCAATGGGAAAGATCAAACTTTATGCAGATGATATTATCCAGTTTTTAGACATAAAACACTCTTCTCAGGAAGCGGCCTTTAATCTATTTAAAGAATTTCAGCAAATCGGTGGCTATAAGATTAATAGGACCAAGACTGATATTATTCTTTGTGGTACTACTCCTAGTTGTCTTCTTACTGAATTAAGAGAATGCGTAAATCCCAATTCAAAAAGATACTTGGGGGTTTATTTTTCGTCCAACATAAGTGATCTCCATGAGCTGAATTTCGCTCCTTTACTTCAGAAAACTCAGACTCTACTGACCCGTTGGAGGCCTCTCCCTCTCTCTATAATAGGCCGCATCGCGTTAATTAAAACGACAATTTTACCACTTTTTAATTTCTTGTTTGCGGCTATTCCGTGTGTTCTAACGCAACTTTTTTTTTTTAAACTGGAATCCCTATTTCGCTCATTTATTTGGCAGAACCGAAAGGCCCGAGCCGCTTTGAGTATACTCTACGCCGTTAAGGAGAAGGGGGATTGGCCTTGCCAAATTTCAAAGATTACTATTATGCATTTTTTGCACACTATTATGCTAGTTTCAAATTAGAATACTCCGTGGGCTTCAAGTTTTTTACTGATTTTCGGGTATTAATATGTAGAGAGCACAATATCCGGAATCCAGCCCTCTTGTTGAAATCACCTAAAAAAGTTTGTTATAAAATTCTTAAATGGTTTCTTAAGAAAAGATTGGATTTTTTTAGAAAATATTCAATCCCTTCTGTACATTTTGACACTCCACTCTCACAGATTTTTTTTGATTCAGGGACTCAGCTTAACGAAGTCGTGGTAAAGAGGTGGGAGCGCGCTGGATTTAGTAAAATTCTAGATTTTCGTGCTGAGGGTAACTGGGAAGTCCCATGGAAAATCATGATTACAGTCAACAATGATTTTTTGCTGGTTGGATCCTATAATATTTTGCTGCAGGTTTTTAGAGACTTGGATGTTAATTCTATCATTAATGCCCAATCATTGGTAACAGAATTAGTTACACCTTCGCGGATAGGGAATGCAGGGGAATGGAGAAGGCTCTTGGCAGAAAGGGTCAAGGTGGATCTGGGGATAAGAGCTCAGATGAAATGGGCTAGTCAGGAGGGTATAGAGGTCTCAAGTGATTACTTGGAGACTATTAACTGCCTGAATTTCTCCGTGCTACGAGGGGCTAATTGGCATCAAATTATATTTTTTAGCAAATGGTTGTTGTACCGAACCCTATCTCGTATGGTGATTGGCCACCCTAATATGTGTTTTCGTTGCAAGGAAATAGGAGCGGCAGGCTGGATACATACAATTGCAACATGCCGATGTATACAGAGATACTGGGAGTTTTTTTTTGCAATTTTAACATCCATTGCGTTGTTACCCATATCTCCCAGCATTCGCTTGTTGAGCTTGGGCTATGATCCCGAGGCAAGACTTTCCTCTAGATGGGAGAAGCTTGTATTTATATCCGCTGCGGTGGCTAGGTCACTGTTGCTGAGAAACTGGCGGTCTGAATTATCTCCTACTAGTCAAGAATGGTATAATAGGATGGTCCAAGTTAGACTTCAGGAGATGAGATATGCTAGTAGAATAGGTAATGTTAAAAAGTTCTCTCTGATCTGGGGAAATTATTTCTTAGACAAGCTTGACTGATCTTTCTTTTTGTTTTATTTTGTGAAAGTGACAATGTAACTCGTTGTGTACTGATGTTTCTTTTATCCTGATAATAAAATTAAAAAAAAGACAAAGACTGCACGGAAAGGGACTTGTGTTTTGCAAGTTGAACACTGCCCACACACTTGCAGTAAAGGGAGCCTCCTTCACTAGAGTTAAAGTACATAAGTGTTTGGTTGGGACAACAGCTGGATTTTGTTTGGGAAGAGGATGAAGAAGGGGCCTGGTGTAGGTTTGTGTTTTAAGAGAGAGGACAGGTTTGTCTCAATAGAGGGGACTGTTGGAACTGAGGTATGGAGTTTTCTTTCAGGTGAAATGATGGTGAGAGGATGCTGGGTATGTGTTGTATGGGATGGGATAGCACACCAGATATGGGGTTTGTTTGAGTAGATAAATGGGGAAAGGATGCAAAGTCTGGGATATGCTTGCTAGTGAGATTATGGGGTAGTGTTTGTTTGATCACTACAAGTATGAGAGGATGCCAGTTAATCAGTATTTTGGGGAGGAGCAGGGACGGAATGCCAAGTGTAAGCTTTGCAATGAAGGCACATTGACATTTGGGCGCCCCAGAGAAAATACTCTCCTACAAGTAACTACAGAAGGTCATTCTTGAGGTCGGTTTCCTTAATCTGAATGTGCAGCATACCCTCAAAAAGTGATCAAATAATTAAATGTAAAGACCCATTAAAGAAAATAAGTAATTTATTACCAATATGCTCCTCTAAATCCAGAGAAAAATTGCAAATTCACCTCTTCCCTCTTCTCCACTCAAGATCCAACCATTGATGAATATTGAACGTACCTTTTCCACTACAGCCAAACTTCACTAAAATGGAGCAAAAAACATTCAAATTAAATATATTTAAAGCCACAGAGAGCTACTAGTTGCAGTTATTTAATTATCACCTTACTTAGAGAGTTATACAATGAGTTAGTACTCAGCTAACGTAATACACAGAACTGAAGAAAGAAATTCAAGAAACCCTTGACTATCAATGAAGCCTTAGAATATCGGTAAAGAATTAGATGTAATGCCCAATGGCTCGGGTCTATCCCAACTTTCTAAATCAATTTACAACAAAAGGAATTTAGTGATCCAAGGATTTGATTCCAGCCTTTGTGTTTTTGAGAAACTCAGTCCAAAAATAAAATGTTCGATTTAATCACAAACAATAAGCCCATACTTCATATAAACACATAGTCATAAATATTAAATCAAAGACACCAGACCATGGGCATGAAGAAAAAAGATGAGATTACCTTGCTGAGAACTTTAACTTCAGTGATGACAATAATCAGGATGGAAGATTTAACACAATTTCTTTGTTACAGTTGTATCTAATGTCGCTAGAAGAACAAAAATTTAAACAAATTCCAAAACAACCCCAACGTTGACAATGTAAATAGTTCTAAAACTACTCAAAGTACATAACAGGACTCCAAAACAATAAATTTAGTAAATTCAGCTATTAAACTCCTAACCACGACAATGAAATTATCAGCCAAGTCGAGGCACCAGCAATCTGAGTGACCCAAATGATTTAGAGGCAAAACCATCACACAGACAATCTTATCGCCCAAAACAATTCCTATTAAGTTCAAACAATATAGACGCTCAAAATATAAAGCATGTGAGCTGTGACCCTCCCATTTCAAGTCAAAAGAGCTGGAAAAATTTTACTACGTCCACAAAACCACTTACCTAACTAGCAAAGAAATGGGTAACTGAAACATTTTACTCAAAAATAACCACCAGCATTTACATACAATTTACTGATCTGAATTACATTCTATAAAATAAACAATGAAATCTGCACTACAAAGACTCAAAAAGGCACCCCACTAAATTTGTACTTAGGATACACAATGCAAACGTTGAAAATTTAGAAAATTGAGTCACCCAATCAGTGCTAGAGAAAACACAGTTTGCTGTTGGTGCTACCTCACCTAAGGGGTTGTACAAATTAACAACAACCTGTCAAAAGTATCATGGAGACCTTCAGGAAAGCATCTATTGGCAAATCTTCACATGCCTTTGCCCCTCTTTCAGCCCTCCTGTTACATACAGCATCTTTATATAATTACCTTGCCTGGGTTACTTTTAGGTGTTTCCCGCAGGAATTTCTTTAATGCAAGTTTTAAAAGCTTTAGAGCAGGCCCTATTGAACAACTTTGGGTCAACTCTACACTTAGGGGGAGCTTTTACCAGCATCTCTGCCAAATATTTAGATAACCTTACATATGCAGCTATAATATCTGGGGGATTGCGGCCCTCCTACAGAAGTATGTTTATGTCTGAATAATTATGCAAAATCAAGTCCTTATAAAAAGCTTCCTTGTCAACCTTATCCCATTTGACATTCAGGTCTTTGTTACGACTATAGTCGATCTGAGGCTGATAAATATGGTGGTTCTCCATGGGAGGATTAGCCTAAGACCGACAGTGAGTGAGTTATAGTTACTCAGACATAAGGCCTTAACTTCACATCTTACAAATGCCGGTAAAAGCATCCTAGAACTCAACACATGATCAAAACATGAGTGTGAATTATGACCCATAAATGTGGGGAGTTTAGGCTTGCCCAACTGGACATAATCTAAAAGTGGTATCAGATTTTGAACAAGGAGCAGCACCCTGTTCAAAAAGTCCTCATAAACTGTGTGTTTAAAATGTGTAATGGGATAATTAAACTCATCACCAATACCACACAATGAAGCTTCTCCATAAACACTAGTTTTAATATTTTATTTTTAATATTGAAATCTCCCACCCACACAATATCCACCTCTTTTCCATGAGAGTTCAATATTTTCTGCAGAGAGGTTTCCAAATTATCCACAACCCCAGTATCTGTGTGATCAAAAATGTTATAATAAATATTCACCAAAATCACATTGAAAGGCTTCTATAAAGTAAACAATAACACATGATAAAAAGAACAAATAGCTTTCTCTTGTGCGGAGAATCCCCCCATAGCAATTGAAACAAAAGTTACAATAACCCCCTTGGCTCGACCAGAAACAGGTGAGCAGCATTCACTAGCCATGTCTCTTGCAACAAATACTGTGATGATGGGCCGCTAAGTTTAGCCACTCAGTTGAATTCAGTTTGGTCCGAAGTCCAGCCACATTCCACGAGATTATGCTCAAAGAAGGAAACTGCTCTTGAGAATCACAAGTGGTTCTTACAGGAGATGCAGATTTGGGACAGTCCAAAATTGTTCCTTTCTTATTGGACTGTCAGTCTAATTGCTCCAGGGACAAAGGAGTGTCAAACCTATTGAATAGAGGAAGTGAGAAATCATGCTGGGAGTTTACAGACTCCATGTTGCGCCTCGCCATGGGCAAATGAGAATCATGGCCCTGCTTTTCCAAAAACCTGAGTGCCCAAGGAGGGTAAATAGAAAGCCAAGCGGACACATTTTTATGCCGTCTTGATTTATACATGAGCGTCTGAATAAACAAAGCAAACCCTCAACCACAACGTGGGTTCTAAAATTAATTATCACACACTCACCAAGTGAAGTTTTAGACAAGGAAACAATCCATGAAACCCTCCTTGTAGAGATAATCTCTCTTGCAAGATTACCCAGACTAGTCAAATGGTTGGTCCAGTAGCTTCCCATCCAGTGCAAAACTTTATTTCTCAGTGTAGTGTGTGTTCCCAACCGATTAGACTTAACTTTGGGAACATTGGTCAGCACAATAACATAGGGTTACATTCTGGTGGTATATGTGGACAAGTTAAAGGAATGTCATTGCTTTGGGCCACAAACACTGAGTCGTGCTCCCTACCATGGGCCTTTTTACAGAAATAAAAGGGCTCACTAAACTTCACTGAGCCTACTGTTTGATTTTTCAAGCTATCACAGGAATTTCCAGGTGGAGGATCCCTACGTGCCCTCAAATTTTCACTGAAGTTCACTAGTTGACCATTGTGTGTAGTGTTCTGAGTGGCCACACATAATAAAGATGAATAGGAAGTAACCTGGGGGCAAGCCTCCTCTCCTGGACCTTGAACCACTGTCTAAATACCTACAGTGGAAGGGATTACATGAGGGAGGCCATCAGGATGATGAGGCTTATCCGGGCCTGAAGAAACAAACTTCTTAAGCTGCAATTCAATTTCATCTAAGCGGTCCAGTATAGGCTTTAGCCTACTATCCAAAGCAGAATAAAAAGCATCATCCCCTGGGACTGGCTTGAGCCCCTGAAATCCTACCCCCCGGCCTGAAAAGTCCTTGTCTATCCGTGAGTGCTTGGAGTTAATTGCTAACTCAGGCCTCTTTCTCCCCACCCTGCTCCATCAGCCAAAAAATTTTATACAATAACTTCTGGCGTCAGAGGTAGATGGTTCTGCATATGCGGGGTGAGGCATCAGACTCCAATGTTACATAGTTCTGCTCGGGCAGCCCCCACTCAGCAGACAACAAGGAATCAGATCTTACCACTGGAGACGCCAAACTAGCTGCAGGAATATCTTGTTGGGCGGGAGGCGAGGACAGGGAAAGACAGCGTTCAGCCAAAACAATCTCTTTGCTGGTTAGGTCTACTGTGTGGGTAAGAAATGCGTCCTTGGTCGATGGAGTCGCCCCTGAGGCAGAAGCTGTGGTGCACTCGCGTGTTTTCCACTTCCCCATATTACCAACATGAACTAACCCAATAGATGGGATATAGGAAGCAGAGCTCATGTAACCTAAAAACGAGATTAAGGAATCAAACCACTACAGACCGTCTAGATAAAATCACCAGCTCCAGGGAGCCCCTAGTGTCCCCAAAATCTGCCCTGGAACCAAGAGAACCAAAGAGAACCAAGAGTGTGGGCCTGGTCTGGTCTCACCTAGGTGCTGTTGGGCACAGACAGGCCCGTCTTTGCCCGGGCAAGTCCTACGCAGTGGGCCGGGACTTTGAACTTCTGCACCGCCAGGCACATGAACAACAAAGGAGCGGCCCCCCGCCACGTGTTCTCCTGGGGGAGTGAGTTCAGGCTCTCCCCAGGTCCTCCGTCAACCTTCGCGAGTCACCCTGTCAACCTTTGCGCATCCCCTCAACCTTACACAAAAGCCTACAAACAAAAAAAAGTCTATCATAATTTTATTCATACACACCACATATTCGCTCCCTTTCGGTGGAACCAAATGCCATAATTCATGTATGACTTCATAAAAAATAAACACTCAGTAAAGGAGGTTTCATTTGTAAGTGCATGCTGCACAGCTGTAGATCGGCCAAGCACACACAACCGCACAACTGAAAGAAGAGGTACCCTTGAGCATCTAAGATTGGTAGTTTCATTCCTTACCAAGACATTTTGGAGTAACTACAGTCAGTACATAACTACTCAATGCTTTCATATACAGAGCGAAGAGGAAAGGGGAACAGAAAAGGGGTCGCAGTTCCGTTAATTCATATAGACTTGATTGGCAAGCTCTGGAACTTCCAACACATTCAATAATAGTTACACCATCCAAATCAATTCACGTTATTGAAGTGCGCAGTTAATTCAAACAATTGCATTGAGTGCAAACATTAAACTTTTAAAATAGAAACTTTTCGAGAGAAAGGTCGCTTTGCAAGATGTCAGTGTAAATTGCAAAACAGGAGCAGTTACGCAAAGTAGTGTCAAGTAAGGTGGATAGGGGCATATTTACAAAAACGTGACGCATCGGTCTAGATGCACCACTTTTCTTGCGTCACCCCTGCCCCACCTAATGACACCATGGCGGTCATTGGGAGAATAGCGCCAAAATTCTTGATGCTATTGTGGCGCTTTGCTGCTCTAGTGTCAAATATGTTGATGCGAGTGCAGCAAAGCAAAGGGAGGACCATTTTAACGTCAGCTCTGAGCAGGCG
The DNA here is from genome assembly GCF_031143425.1 of Pleurodeles waltl. Lineage (NCBI taxonomy): Eukaryota > Metazoa > Chordata > Amphibia > Caudata > Salamandridae > Pleurodeles > Pleurodeles waltl. Next base: position 468,635,625 of record NC_090439.1, read on the forward strand.
TTACAAATGACAGAAAAATTGCGCAGTAAAATGCTGTAAATTTGCACTGCATAATTTTTTCGGGCTTCCCTGCATTGGAACACCCCCTCCCCCATGCAGACATTATGCCTGATGCAGAGTTAATGTGGCGTAAGGGGTTGCAAAGTGGCGCAATGTAGATATTGCGCCACTTTGTAAATATGGCGTGGGGGAAAAGCCACCATAGCGTAAATAAAAATGATGCTATGGCCGCACAAGAGGGCATTAAGAGTTTGTAAATATGCCCCTTAATATCTAAGTTCCCCTTATGGATGAAGGCTACTACTGCCTGGACCTTTTCTGAGCTTTCTTTCTTTAAAAAAAGACAGTTTAAATAGTAGCAACAGATGAAAACATATTGTAGGATGTAGCACGTTCAAAGTCCCTGGTGTAACAGTCTTGGCCATAAGATAAACCTATGGTGTCAGACTTAGACTGCCAGTTTGCCTCGAAGTGGCACTCCATCACAACTTAAAGGAAAAGCTTATAGAAGAGCTTATTCATTGAGCTTGGGTAGCTGCAAGAGCTGTAGCACCAAGAAGGCGGTTGATTTTCTGGTCTAATCTCATCAAGTATTTTGTGAGCCTGCAACTGAGATGTATGTCCCTCGAATTAAAACAAGCTATAATCGTGGGTCTGCAGTGGTGTATCCCCCTCTGGTTCCATTCTGGTCTTAGAATGGCCCTAGAGGCTTTTATATTTGCTTCACATTTGTAGATGTGATGGGGCATAGTCTCAGGAGCTTTTCGGCAATGTCAGCAGAGCTCTTTTGTGCTGGTTCGCTTCCATTGTGGTAGGTGTGGAATTGAAGGTAAGCAGCTCAAATGATATCTCAGAAACTATGTTTTGATGTGGGCTTTAATGGCAGTACCCAGGTATTGCTGTGGTGTTAGTTTAGTGTAAGACACCATTGTAAGCCAAGCATGCCACCTCAGCGCAAAAGCCTCTTCGTCTACCAACAGCGAGTATATTTTAACTCTCTTATTTACTGTGGCCTTAACTTGGGAGTAGGTGCAAATGGTCTCACATTTTTCTTTTATTCTGTGGGTTGCTAATGGACTGGGGAGATAATCTCTGGCTAGGGAGAGGTCTCTGCTGCCGATTTCTACCCAACAATGGCAATTCAGGGTTCCACTGTTAGCTTTCTTTAGCTGGTAACAGAGTTTAATGAAGGTTCCTTGCCTTGCTATGGATTGCTTAACGAGGCCAAATTCAAGATGCAGCTTGGCTGGAGATGAGTATTTCAGCAAGGAGGAGACTGACTTGAAAAGTTCGGTAATGACATTATTCAGGTGACTGGCATCCTTACCTCTTAAAGCTTTGCTTCCGTAGGCGATAGTTGGAACTAGTTTGGCCTGGATTACTTTCAGAATAGGTAAGTATGTAGAAGATGCTGTGGCTGCTTTTAAGTGCTTGAAGGCTGCAGTAAGAACTATTGATTTCTGGTGCATGACCTCCAGATGTTGTTTGAAGGAGCCCTGACTGTCAAGAAGCATGCCCACACACTTGCACTCTTGTACCACCTATATTTTGTCCTTGACCATGTGCCACTGGTAAGGGTTCCACAAAGGCTTTCCCTGAATCATTATTTTTTACTTCTTTAGGTTGATTTCCATTGTGTTTGCATTGGAGTATGAAACTGTAGAATTCAGAAACCTATAGAGGCTGATTTTTGTTTGACTAAGGAGCACTAAGTCGTCCATATACATCAGACATGGCAGCGGGATGTTGCATGTGAATTAACCTGGGCTAGGTGGGTGGACAGATCAGCTAAGAAAAGGTTAAAGATAGTGGGGGGCTACACACCTTGCTGTAACCCTTGAGGGGTTGGGATCTCTCTCGATAAGTGGGCACTGTCTCCTAGCTTAATTCTGATCCAAGTGTTAGTGTGGAGAAGGATTAAGGCTTTCAGCAATGATGTAGGAATATTCCACCTGGCCAGTTTGTTCCACAACCTTCCTCTCTCCAATCGGTTAAAAGCAGCCTTATTATCTATAAATCAAAGATAGAGGGCCTGATTAGTTGCCCTGTATTGGTCAAACAGCAAGGGTATGGCCAATATATTTGCTGTTGTTCCCACTCCTTTAGCAAACCCTGTTTTATTAAATAGAATTAGGCTCCTTTTGGTTGACCATGAAACTAGCTTTTCGAGGAGTCAGCCAGCAAACTATTTAGATTCCACATCCAGGAGTGATATAGTTGATAGTTCACAGGGTCTGAGTCATTCCCCCCCTTGGTAGATCAGAGTGATGCTGGAGCCTTTCCATGAGGAAGGGATGGTGTTTGAAATTATTATACTCTCATTTACTGACTCTAGGTGTCTTGCCCAAAATGATTTGTCCTCTTTTAAAATAACTGTTAGAATGCCATTTAAGCCTAGTGTTCCTTCTACTTGGCTTTGTAAGATATGATGCTCAATTGTTGCTGCCCAGATGGTCGGAGGGCTTGAGCCCAAGAATCTGGTCATAGTGTTTCCAGGGTCAGGTGAGGCCATTGCTTGATGTTCTGTGACTATTTTACAGCCTGAGTGGCCAAAGTGTTTTGAGAGGTATATATCCCAGTATGCCTCTGAAATGTTAACTGAATCTTTTGACTGAGACAGGTTGCTTAGATTTTTCACCCTCTTCCAGAATTTGTTGTGCCTGTTGGTGTTGGCATTATATAAACGTTTGGCAGTTACATTGTGATTAGAACCTCATTTTTTAACCTAGAAGTGCTTTTTATAAGGAAGCTTGGACTTTGACAGTTTTATTTTTAATGCATCAGGAGTTTTTTCATATGCCAGAGAACTTGATTTAGACTCTGTTTTAGCTCTTTTGTTTTACTGTTGGTCGAGCGACTCTTGTTCATGTAAGAAAAAAATCTCTAGTGGCTTCTGCCCCTGTGGAGGCAGATGGGCCTAAAATATAAACTGATCTGCCCCCAAGGTGGCCAGAAACAGCCAAAATAAATGCTCCTTATAAAGGGAGCTACTGCCGAAGGAGCCACTTTCCAGTATCGCCAATTCATTATTTCCTTGATGGTTAGTGGCTTCTGCCCCTCTTGAGGGCAGGTGGACCTAAAAATATACGCCCAATCTAACAGCCAAAACATTCACCTCCAAAAGGGGAGCGATCCTTGCCCAAGGGGCTGCTCCACAAAACATTATGTGCTACATAAAAAGAATCCCTGGTGGTGTAGGGGCTGGGGCCTAAAAATATACGGCCAATCTGCCCCCAAGGAGAGCAGAAATGGCCAAATTATTAACTCCCAAAAGGGCAGCAACCCTTGCCTAAGGGGTCACTTTCCATAATCATTATACTTAAAATCCCTGGCTTTCTAGTGGGTTTCAACCCCCACCCCCTAGGGGCCAGATCATCTGAAAAATGAACGATCTATCCCCCGGGAGACCAAAATATTGAAAAACATGTTGCCTCTAGGGCAGTGACCCTTGCCCAAGGGGGTTGCTGCCCTAAAATGGAGTACAACATAAACCCCTGGTGTCCAGTGGGGTTCAACCCCACAGGGCAGCAGATTGACCAAAAAAACAGCCGATCTAGCTCCTGGGGTTAGGGGGCAAAACATGGTTTGCTAATGCCTCCCAGGGAGCAACCTTTGCCTAAGGGGTTGCTCCCCTAAACACATAAAGAAAAATCTCTGGCGATACAGTGGATGGATTCCTGCTCCACAATCACGGGCCTCACTTGGAGATCGTGGAGCAGGTGGAGCAAGAATCCATTCAAAACAGACACGGGGAATGGAAAATCTCTTTTCTTTCCCCCTGTGTCTGTTCCCCTCCCAATCCTTCCTCCCGCCCCCCACCCAGGGAAGGACTCACCTAAAGGGCGTCCTCTCTTCTCAACACACTGGAAGCAAATGGCTTCCAGGGTGCCCGCGGCAGCATATGATTATGTTGGCACGCCAACATCATCAGTCCGCTGAGAGGTGGGTCGGGGTGGCAAGAGAAGCACAGCGGCTACCATCCCAGGTGGGGCCCCTTAATTAGCGGCCCATGGGGGGAGTGCCAGCGCTCTCCCCATGGGTGGGTGCCTGGACGTAATGGTTACATCTTTGGCACAGGTGCACCGCAGCTGAGGAGGTAACGATTACACCCATGGCACCCAAGGAGTCAATCACAATGATGGTCTAGAATTTGTCAAGTAGGAAACACGAATTTAGTACACCAACTCAGCCAGTCAGGTGACATTTATTTGAATAATATATCCAATTAACCATGAACAACAAATCCGTGACCAACATCACTGTATAGGAACCCACACCAACTTAACACTATGAACCGTATATGGAGCTGAAATTCTAGGATCTGAAAACATTTCAGTTTGAAAGAACAGGGCGTGGTCTGGCTGGGGACTGGAGTGGGTGGGATTTGTGTGAGCTCCATCCCTACACAACTCAGTAAATCAGGGTGCCAGAAGGCTGACTCACTGTGGTAGTTTTAGTGCACTGGTGGAGAAATGCCTTATGCACATTGGATGGATTTTGAGACATTTAAAGCATTATCAAAGGTGAGAGCCCTGAAGAAAAGAGACACAGATTAAAGCAGGCTATATGCACCATCTTGGCTTTTACTCACGTTTCCTGCAAATTATGCAGGGGCTGAGGCCTGGCACCATGATCACAGCCACGAGGCAGAAGAGGTGGCTTGGACACCACTGGAGCTTGCTGGGAGCATTTGGTTTGTGGAGGTTGTGGTCACCCCTAGGCACTGCAGCGGCCCAATGCTATTGAGCCTAGGTTGGAATAAGACGGCTTAATGCTTTTGGCAGGCAGCCTGCTGGAACACACTGACAGCAGTCCTTTGATGAACGAGACAAACTTGTCCCTTTGGAACCCCCAGGGAATTGTTTGTATTGTTTTCAGAATATATTCTGGCATAAATATAGTGTCCTAAATAAGGCTAAAGAAAATATTGCCTGATTCAAGTCAATAATCGAAGATTGTACAATGGGATGATATTTATGAAAATGATATTTATGACACTGTATTTATGTGAGATGGTGAGCTTGTATGCCGTATTCTGACATATAACCCTGTATGGACCTGAGTCATCGAGCTGCTGTAGCTGAGGACTATACTCCAGCACACAGCCCTGCCTAAGAAGGAGCAGAAGGAGTGGGAGGCCCACACAATGTTTTCACTCCCAATTTACTCTGCTACTCTCTGCTTTCTGAGAAGTTGGCCTGCAGTGATTCTCAGAATCTGTGCAGCCACACAATGACAGTGCACCCTACTGCCTCTGGAATGGGTAGATGGGACAGAACATGTTCCTTCCTGCCTGTAGTTTCACCCTCCCATTATCAGAAATCTGAAGAACACCAATCTCCACAGGCCTCACCACTGCTGAGCAACAACTACTATGACTTGAGGAGGATATTCATTTTTCACTTCCTTGTGCAATTAATGAATCTACTTGTGTTACTACATCCTTGGATTCCAGGGTTCCTTTAGACTGCCTTAAATTGGTATGAGATGAAGGTTGGCTGTGTGTGAAATGTACCTGCTGATTTTTTTAGCATGCAGTTGTGCCCTGTTGGGCCCTAGGAGTACAACGCCTCTGAATTGACTCAACTCAAGAGCTATAAAAGCACACTCTGCATAACCTCTGATTAGTAACACCATTCAATGGGTAGTGGAAATATGGCCACCAACAAAGGAAGACAAGATAATTTTGTGGAAGACATGTTTGATACTGGTATGAATGACAAGAACAAAATCAGTCCAATTAGTCCAGATCCTCTTCTGAGGAAAAGAAATGGGGAAGGTAATGATGCTTTCATTATCCAAAGACACTACAGTCCTTGATGGAATTTAGATGTCGCTAACGTAGAAGCCTCTTCCTGTCGAAAAGAAGTAACCTCAGACCAATTACTGATTTTCTCCAAAATCATGATATATTGTATCAGTAGGGCCATCTTCTTTGTTTGTTATTTACATGGGGAAGTGTAAGGCAAACAGCTGAAACTGCCATAGAATCAAAGGTCATTTGGGGCCTGGTTAATCGAAGGGAGACAATGGTCAAACTGCAGAAAGCCTCACAGAGAGAGTGTTGATTGGTGGTCCGCTTGTAGACAAGTCCCCGAAAGAGTAGACTGAAGCAGACAGTTTTGCAGCTTAGATTAATATGAACCACAATGTTCAAAATATCCTTTAGTAACAATTACCTTGGCTCAGTTAACGGGTGGAGTGGTGTGTGGGGGGGGAGGGAGGAGTCATATGTGCCGGAGCCACAAGAGTGTCCTATGAACACAACAGACTTTCCCAATCCTGACCGTGGAAGGAAGAAGCCACCATAAAGTGGTAGTGTTGTTCATCTTTCTTGTTATTTTGTCAGGGCGTACCTGTGCCAAACATTTCCACGGGAGCAGAAAACTATTCCCAGTTCACTGCAAGCACCAAACCAATAAGATTTGCTACTGTGCACTTGGTGGGGGGGAGGGCATAGGGAAGAGAGACTGCCACTGGACGGCGCGCTTCTTCTTCACTCTAAGGCCGATATTTATACTTTTTGACGCAAACCAGCGCAGGCGCTGGTTTGCGACAAAAAAAATGTAACGCCGGCTAACGCCGTTCCAACGCACCAGGCGGGCGCCTTATCTATGGATTGACAATAGCTGGCGCTGCGGCCTGGTTAGAGTAAAAAAAAAATTACTCTAACCGGGCAACGCAGGCGTAGGGAAGAATGGGGGTTGTGGTCAAATAATTGTGCAAGTCAGGTTAGAGTCAACAATCATGGCTCTAACCGGACTTGCGCCATTTTTTGACGCACAACTCCCATTGAAATGACTCCTGCCTTAGGAAAGACAGGAGTCATGCCCCCCTGCCCAAAGTCCATGCCCAGGGGACTTCTGCCCCCTGGGCATGGTCATTGGGCACAGTGGCATGTAGGAGGGGCCAAGTTAGGCCCTCCTATGCCACTTAAAAAAAAAAAAATACTTACCTCAACTTACCTGTACTTACCTGGGATGGGTCCCCTCATCCATGGGTGTCCTCCAGGGGTGGTCGAGGGTGGCAGGGGGTGTCCCGGGGGGCTGGGGGTGTCCCTGGGGGCAGGGAAGGGCACCCGTGGACTGCTTCCATGGTCAGAGACCATGGAAATGAGCCCACAGGTCACTTAACGCCTGCCCTTACCCAGGTGTTAAAAAACTGCGCAAATCAGGCTGTGCACCATTTTTTAAGGCCTGCCCCCTCCTGTGCGTCAAAATGACGCTGGAGTATAAATAAGGCGCACATGCCTTAAAGTCATTTTTGGGACGGGAACGCCTACCTTGCATGTCATTAACGCAAGGCGGTTTCACACATCCAGAAAATGACGCACACGGCTGAATTTTGACATTCGCGAGGTCAGGCGTCAAAGTATAAATATGGTGTTAGGTTTGCGGTGAATTTGCGTCAAAACTTTTGACACAAATTCGGCACATACAGAGTATAAATATGCCCCTAAGCATTGCTTACTTGCAATTTGTCTTCTTTTTTAGATGAGAGAGTGTGGAAAATGTCTTGTTGCACCTGTTCCCAAAATATAAGAAACCTAACAATTTATTACTCTACAATTCTTACTTATTCCATAACTCTGACCCTTGCTTACTCTACACCCAAAGGTGTTTCTCATACCTTTTATTTCTACTGAGGCAGTAGCTCTCTAAGATTTTATTTAAATCTATTAACCTTTTAACTCTTGTAATTTGGGTTCATAAAGGTAGGAAATGCAAATCGACCCTTGTTAACTAAAAAAATACAAACAAATATATATAACTTCCAGTTGTTATGTTTGACTTTATAGTTCTCTGTTTTTTCAAAGCCTTGTTAGAACTTTTAATGTCCATCAAACGTCGCTGCCAAAATCCTTTGACTACTAAATCCAAAATTATATATCCAATTTGGCAAGTTACCTGTCTGTTGTTATGCCAGGAACTCGTTTCTCATCACTTCAAAGTTCAAAAACATGTCCTGGAAAAAACGAGTCTTATTGAACATTAGGGGCCAGATGTATTGTGCATTTTTGCGATCTCAAATGGCCCAATAGGTCGTTTGCGATTGCAAAAATGGTTTTTGGTATGTATGAATTCCAATTTGCGATTCAGTAACTTGTTACCGAATCGCAAATTAGAATTGCAACTACATACGGATTCAGTATTAGGAAGGGGTGTGTCAACGGCGTCCCTCCCTACTACCGAATCGCATTGGTATGTAGTAATGTTTTGTGACCCAAATGCGGTCACAAAACATTCTTATTTTACCACCTACTTCAAGTAACCCATTCACAAAGGGGGTGGGGTTCCCAAGGAACCCCTTCCCCTTTGTGAATGCATGCGAAAACATTTTTTAAGAGCAGGCAGTAGTCTCACGGACCACTGCCTACTCCTAAAAAATTTAAAGAAAACTTTTCACTTTTCTTTTTTAAACGCACCCCATTTTCCTTTAGGGAAAACGGACTGCATTTAAAAAAAAAAAAGATTGCATTATTTAAAAACGATCACAGACATGGGGGTCTGCTGAGCCCAGCAGGCCACCACCACTATTATTATTGCCATTCACAATGGGTCGCAAATTGTGACCTACTTCAAAAATATTAATGAGGTAGGTCGATTTGCGAGCCATTGGGAATCGCTAAATGAAACTCCTGGAGTTTCATACATTCAAATAGCAATTACGTAATTGAGATTTGCAGATAATCGCAAATAGGTAATCACTATTTGAAAAAATGATTCATCTGGCCCTAGATACTTTACTCATGGTTCTTCCCTGCTAATAAACACTCAAGCGCATTCCCGAGACACTTTCTCTTGACTTAAAATACCTCTCTGACACTTCTGAGCAACAGCAGACACTATCGCTTCTCTCAGGTTCACAGTTGAAGTGCGTGTTGCGCTCTCCGTGCACACCTCAGGTTCACAGTTGAAGTGCGTGTTGCGCTCTCCATGCACACGTGTTAACACCAAACACTGCGCTCATGCTTCAAATCTAGACATGCAGCCTCGGGTAGCAAATTCTCAGAATTTGCTCATTGAAAGTCCCGAGTCCCGCTTTTGGATAATTTAATCAGTGAACGCAAAAAGCTTACAATGAAACCAATTGTGTCTCCGCTGCGGGTATTTGATCAATCCTTTGTTTTTGACTCTCTGAAATGGTTTTATTCCTTGTGTGTGTGTGTGTACTGGCAGTTACAGTCCTGACATTTGTTCTATTTTGGTTGCATTGAGAGGAGGTTGGCTTGATGAAAAGTGACATGTTCACTTCACAAAGTGCCACTGACATGACTGTATTCACAGCACTGAAAAATGTTGTAGCTAACGCATCAAATATTTTCAATTTTATTAAGGACACAGAGGTCTATGCTTCTCCTTCTTCGCTGTTTATTAACAGAGGTCTATGCTTTTCGTTCTTCACTGTTTATTAACACAAAACACACAACAGCCAAAGAAAACAATTTATGCAAAAAAGTAGATTTCCCAAACATTCCATACTAATGGCATATGTTCTGCACCCATGACGTCCTTCTGCCACCTCTATAGAAACCTCTCTGAGTCATGATCATCCTCTTTCTTTTACTGATGGCTTGATTCTTCTTGTGAACATTTTCGGACACTGGATATCTTCTCAATTGTAGAACAACCACAGCGAACCTCAGCGGAGCAGGCAAGTGCCAAGGTTGTCAAAGGACCAACCTGTCCCATAGCTGGAAACAGAGGTGGAACCTCCAAATTCTGCTAACCATTCTTTTGTTCGGATTCTGAAAAAGGTAGAAATAAAGACATCATAACACCCAGAACTCCGGATTAAAATTTCAATCCAACAACATTCAGTTCTGGTGAGAGGGAAACACATCATCAATACAATTGCATGTAATAACACTGCACAATAAATTACTTTGTTGTATTGAGAGATGAAAGGGCGGGATAATACTCACCTCTGTGTCCTTAATAGATTTGAAAATTCTTGATGTGTTAGATAGAACTTTTTTTATTCTATGTCAGGACCGAAGTCTTCAGATTATGCTTGTTCAAAGCTGTTGGAGAACCAAGGAAGCCATATCAATAATCGGTTTGTAGTAGAAGGTTTTAAATGTAGAATCAGCGTATCAATCCACTGTCCTCATGGTATCTTCAAGGTGAGAGCCTAGGTTGAAAGACTTAGACAACATGGCTCCTCTAACTGAGTGGGCTGCAAACCTGGAAGTGGATATGCCTGCCTCTGACAGAATTCATTTCACCCAGTGAGCCAAAGTGGCAAAAGACACAGGTTGAAATGGCTTCTGGAGAGCAATTAGGAGCTGGCCCCCAATGGATTGGTGAAATTCTCTAGTGCGATCTTTGTATTCTTTCATGCATTGAACAATATACAGTTTAGGATTTAGGAAAGCTAGGATAGGTAATTTGCTTTCAAAGGGTCTTGGTACGTCTAGTCATGGAAAAGGTAACTCCATCTGGAGAATAGGCTCTACCTGAAAGGTCCAAAGCTTTGACATCAGGCACCCTTTTGCAGGAGACCAGGCTTAATAAAGTTGTCAGTTTAGCTGGTAACTGTTTCCTAGACAAATCATAATTAGCCGACCATCGTTGGAGGAACTTGCGTATGATGTTAACATCCCACAGAGCAGAATACCTTGAAAGATGGGAATTGGATAAGTGGATCCCTCTCATAACCCTTCTGACCAGAGGGTGTTCTCCAATAGGTTTACCTTCAAGAAAGACATGACCTGCAGAAATAGCTGATCAATAATTATTGATGGAGCTATAGCCAATAACGTTGGATGCTATTTCAGCCAGGAAGTTGAAGACAGAGGCACAGGAATCCTCAGGGTATCCAAACCCAGTGAGTCGCACCAACCCAACCATTTTCACCAGGCTGAGGCGTACCGTTTATGGGGAGCCTCTGACCACGATGCAGAGATGAATATAACAGCCTAATCTGAAATGCTTACATGAACCAATGAGTCCCAAAATGTGCCAAGCCATGAGGTGTAGGGTGCCCTGAAGAAGAGGATAAGACTTCCATTGTGTCTGTCAACAGTTCCAGAAATAACAGAATCTAGATTGGAGAGTCCCGAGACATCTCCAACAAGACGGGAAAACAAGGTTGAGCCTTCCACTGGGGCTTGACCAGAATCAGTTGTGCTCTTTGGCAAAGGGCTTGAGCTGTGACCCTCGCGATCATCAAGAAAGGTGGGAATGCATAATGGAGAGTTCCCTTCCAATTCTGTAGGAAAGCGTCTGTGGCAGTGTCCAATGGATCCGGTCTCCAAGAGAAAAACTGGGGTAACTGGTGGGACAGACATGAGGCAAATAGATCTATGTGGCATTGACCCCACCAACTCTGAAGGGCTTGAAAGACTGAGTGGCGAAGTTTCCACTTGCTGACATCCCTGAGGAACCTCGAGTACCAGCCCGCCTCTATTTTGCATTGACACAGAAGGTATTCTGCTGTTACTGAAATGTGGTGTTGAAGGCAATGGTGCCAAAAGTTATTTGCGATTGCCACAAGAACCTGGGATTTTGTTCCCTATAGTTTGTTTGTATAGCAGACTGCTGAGATGTTGTCCATTCTCAGCAGGATGCAGCATTTGGAGTGTTGAGCCAAACCCTGGATGGCAAAGGAACAGGCTAAGAGTTCCAAGCAGTTTATTTGCAAACAAGACTCCTCTTGCGAACATCGCCCCGGGGGAAATGTTGCTACATCTGGCGTCCCAGCCCCATTGACTGGCTTCTGATTCCAACACGATATCTGGCTAGGTGCCAAAAATGGCTCTGCCATGCCATGCGGACATATGGTCTAGCCAGCATTGTAGTTCGTACTGGTCTCGGAATTGAGAGAAATGAGTTCTGAGTAACTCACGCCTCGTTGTAGATGTTGTATCTTCAAGCATTGTAGCACACTTTAGTACAGAAGGGCTGGGCAAATCTCCTGGATCAAGGAGGCAAGGAGTCCCATTATCCTGGCAAGTGTTCTGAGAGAGAACTGAGCCTTGTGAAGGATGGATCTGATCTCTTTCTGGACCTACTTCAGCTTTAAAATGGAAGTAACAGCTGTGAGGTGGATGAGTTGATCTGGAATCCCAGAAATTCCATACAACAAGATGGGTAAAGAGCTGACTTTTTTGCATTGATGATGAAACATATATTCTGCAAGAGTTGGATGGTGCAATCTATGTGACGAATTAGAGTTTGTGGGTCTTGGGCCATAATCAGAATGTTGTCTAGGTAAATAATCAGACAAACGCATTTGGAGCATAGATTCTCCTCTACCGGGTTGATGACCTTGGTAAAGCACCACAGGGCGGAAGAGAGCCTGAAGGGGAGAACCTTGAAAACAAACCACTGTTCTTCCATCTGAAAAGGAAGAATTTCTGATGTGGGTGACAAATCGAGATTAAAAAATAGGCGTCTTTCAGATCAAGGCAGACCATCCAGTCACCCTCCCGGTAAGATTATCTCTGAGGAGATATTGCTGCAGAAATCAGAGGGGTGTGGGAGGGAAGGACAGATTGCCTCTTTTATCAACATTTGATCTATTTCTTGTTGAACAAAAATTTGACCTGGTTGGGAAAAATTGAGAGGCGATGGAAGGAAATTCTGCTGTGGTTCCCAAAAGAACTCCAGTCTGTACCACATTATGGTCTCTAGCACCCAGGGATCTGCCGTCAGAGAAGACCAATTGGTCAAGAACATCTGTGTCCTGCCCCCCAACACCACTGAGGTGGGAGAAATCAACCTTACCTTGGATGTTAAATCTGGGATTGTACCCAGATTGGGTGCAGAAGGAGCCTCTGTTGAAGCGAGGATGGCCACTTCGCACTCTGGCGGGGTAGAAGGTTTCTCGGGATGTCACAGTATAACCACGGCCTTCGGTTAAGGTGGAAGGGTGGGGGCAATAAGAGGGGATACTAGATATAATGTGCACAACCTGTGATAGAAACACACAACAATGGGCATGAAACAATGGCCCAGATTTAAAAAAAAGTGGTGCAGCGCTGTGACAAAATTTGCAGTGCCGTGCTGCGCCACTTTTGAAATGCAGGGATGCTCCATATTTATAAATAATGGCCTACACCTGTGTTTTCCCCTGCACTGGCGCTAAATTTAGCTGCCAGCACCAATGCAAGCATCCTTACACCATAGTGCAAGGGTATCTGCATTGAGAGGATTGATTGTTTATGTGCAGGAATATATCCCTTTTTGCACATAAACAATGTTCAATGGCGATTTGACACTTCTATGTGTGTTGCAAAATGCAGCACACATAGAAAAACCGAAAAAAGTATTTCTCCTCATTGTGCCATGCTAACGCCACCCATGGGGTGGCGTTAGTTTTTGGCACTGCTACAGATTTACGATTTCTCGTAAATCTGAGGCAACGTCAAAAGAAATGGGTGTTGTGGTGCAACGCCTCCAGCAACACCCATTGCACGCCCCTCTGCCGCAGAAAACTGCATCAGAGTGGCGCATATATACAAGGAGGGGTTAAGCCATAAAAAGTGGCTTAACACCTGGTAAATATGGTGTAGTGAATAACGCCAATGGAACGTCACTAAAAGTGACACTCTGGTGGCGATAGGGCCTTGTAAATCTGGCCCAGTGTATGGTAAAAGTGCACTTATCTTTAATTATGAGTAGCAAAGAAAGAGAGCAATCATGGCACTGAGAGGTTTAAATGAAGGTGGCAGAAGGATGTCATGGGAGCAGAGGGTATGTCGTCAGTATGGAACATTTGGGAAATGTCGTTTTTTTACATAAATAGTTTTCATTGGCTGCTGTGTGTTTTGTGTTAATAAACAGCGAAGAAGGAGAAGCATAATCCGCAGCCTCTGGTTCTGACATAGAATTGCAATAACTTATGTGCCCTACACCACAATGCTCTTGAGACTCATTTTTTCCACATGATTGATTGCTTTGGTGACACTTCTGAGTGTTTGTTTTAAAGGGCTTAACACTCCAGTCAAACAATAGCAATCATAAACATTTGTTGGGATCAAAGGGACATACCTGCACCTACTTAGATAAGACACACCCACGCTGAAGATAAAACAACTACTGATGCACATCTTCTCTTCAGGCTCATATAAAAACGCAGGAGTGGTGATTCCATGTATGTGAAATTTCACGTTATTTCTAAACTGTATTAGCTGACAATCTCACGACATTTTCTGACCTTAACCCTCAGGGTGCCTGGGGTGAGCTGGTCTCGTCCTGGCACACGGTTCCTGTGTGCCTGGGACGAGACCAGCGCGTCCTGTGCCCGGCCCACGGGGGGACAGCTAACGTTCCCCCAATGGGCCTCCCTCCCACACCCCCCAGTCGGAGATGGAAGAAGAATCAGTTCCCCTTCCACCCTGACCTCCCCACCCTCTCCAGTGACGTCTGATGATGTCAGCACGCAAATCGGGCGCCGACCTAATCAGAGGTCACCTCCGATCGCAAGAGAAATGCAAAAGCATTTCCCTTCCGACTAGGAGGTCGGGCGGGAGAGGCATGAGAGGAAAGAAAAGACCTATCCTTTCATGTTTCGAAAGAGCATTTCTGCTGCCCGATCGCAATGTGATCGGGCAGCAGAAATGCCCACTAAACACCAGGGATTTTTTATTTTTTTTATATTTCAATAAGGGGAGCGGCCCCTTGGGCAAAGGCCGCACCCTAGAGGGCCAAATCATTTGTAGGCCACTTCTACCCCAGGGGTGGCAGAAAACCCCTAGACACCAGGGATAATTTTTTTTTATTTTTTATTTTTATGTGTGGGGAGCGACCCCTAGGCAAGTGTCGCTCCCCAGGGGCCAAAGTATTTTTAGGCCATATCTGCCCCCAAGGGGCAGAGCGGCCTAATATAGTTAGGTCGATCTGCCCCCAAGGGGGGCAGAAACCACTAGACACCAGGGATTTTTTTTTTTATCCTTAAGCATAAGGGGAGCGCCCCTTGGGCAAGGGCCTCTCCCCGGCAGGGGGGGGGGATATTTTAAGCCTTTTCTGCCCCCCCGGGGGCAGATTGACCTAATATAATTAGGCCTTTTCTGCCCCCGGGGAGGGCAGAAACCTCTAGACACCAGGATATATTATTTTTATTTACTTTATGTTTTTATGTATGTGGAGCAACCCCTTAGGCAAGGGTCGCTCCCCTGGGGGGCAAATTGTATTTAGGCCATATCTGCCCCCTTGGGGGCAGAACGGCCTATTTTTGTTAGGCCACTCTGCCCACAAGGGGGACAGAAACCACTAGACACCAGGGAATGGTGTGTGTGTTTTGTTTTGGGGGGGGCAGCCACTTAGGCAAGGGTCCCTCCCCAAGGGGGCACATTACTGTTGGCCATAGATGCCCCCCTTGGGGGCAGATCGTCCTATTTTTGGAAGGTCCATCTGCCCCCAAGTGGGGCAGAAAGCCCACCAAAGACCAGGGAAGATTTTTTTTAAAAAGAAGAGGGGCCAAAGTTGCTCTGCCCATCAGTGGCCAGATTGGGCAGTTACCCCCGATCCACACCCTGGGGGGCAGAAAGTCTACTAGATGCCAGGGAATTTTTGTAAAAAAATAGTGCGGAGGTGGCTACCAACCAGTATGGGCCTGGTTATGCCTCCACCCCAACTGAAAGGGGTAACAGTCTTACAGTTCTCCCCCCACACAGTATAACATCTTATCCCATGGCAAGCAAGCGAACATTTGATTATTTTGGGTTTTGGTTTTACATTTGGGCCATGAGGGCTTGGTAACTCTCAAAATCATCCCACTTGGAATGGTGAGTGGTGTACTTTTTTGACTTAGTGACGCTGCCATGTAGAAAAATCCATAACACCTAGACACATCTGGAAACTAAACATCTGGTTGATTCCAGGGTGGTGTGCTTCACATGCACCCTGCACCATTTTCTTACCCACAATGCCCTGCAAACCTCCAACTTTGCTGGAAATCACACATTTTTCCTACATTTTTGTGATGGAACCTTCGGGAATCTGCAGGAATCCACAAAATTCCTACCACCCAACATTGTCTCATCTATACCGATAAAAATTCTGCTGCACTTGTCAGCCTAAAAATTGTTTTTTTCAAACTGCCCTTTTGGACCCCCTTTGGTTCCCCCTCAATTTCGACATGTTGTTGGCTCTTCCCTGTCACAGGCACTTGGCCCACCTACACAGATGAGGTATTATTTTTACTGGAAGACTGAGGGGAATGTTGGGTGGTAGGAAATTTGTCCCAGTGAGGTGATCCCACACAGAAATGTGGGCAAAATTTGATTTTTTAGCTAAATTTGAGGTTTGCTGAAGATTCTGGGTAAGAAAACATTGGGGGATCCACTTAAGTCACACCTCCCTGGACTCCCTCAGGTGTCTAGTTTTCAGAAATGTCTGGGTTTGGTAGGTTTCACTAGATGGATGCTGAGCCCAGTACCAAAAGCGCAGATGCTCCCTCTGCAAAAACAGGTCGTTTTGTATTCGATAATTTTGATGTGTCTAGATAGTGTTTTGGTGTATTTCCTGTCACGACCACTAGGCCTACCCACACAAGTGAGGTACCATTTTTATTGGGAGATTTGGGGGAATGCTGGGTGGAAGGAAATTTGTGGCTCCTCTCAGATTCCAGAACTTTCTGTCACCAAAATGAGAGGAAAAAGTGTTTTTTTGGCCAGATTTTGAGGTTTGCAAAGGATTCTGGGTAACAGAACCTGGTGAGAGCCCCACAAGTCACCCCATCCTGGATTCTTCTAGGTGTCTAGTTTTCACAAATGCTCAGGTTTGCTCATTTTCCCTAGGTGCCGGCTGAGCTAGAGGCCAAAATCCACAGCTAGGTACTTTGCAAAAAACAGCTCTGTTTTCTTTGGGAAAATGTGATGTTACCACATTGTGTTTTGGGGCATTTCCTGTCACGGGTGCTAGGCCTACCCACACAAGTGAGGTACCATTTTTATTGGGAGACTTGGGGGAATGCTGGGAGAAGGAAATTTGTGGCTGCTCTCAGAATCTAGAACTTTCTATCACCGAAATGTGAGGAAAAAGTGTTTTTTTGGCCACATTTTGAGGTTTGGAAAGGATTCTGGGTAACAGAACGTGGTGAGAACCCCACAAGTCACCCCATCATGGATTCTCGTAGGTGACGAGTTTTTATAAATGCACAGGTTGCTAAATTTCCCGAGGTGCTGGCTGAGCTAGAGGCCAAAATCCACAGCAAGGCACTTTGCAAAAAACAGCTGTTTTCTTTGGGAAAATGTGATGCGTCCATGTTGTGTTTTGGGGCATGTCCTGTCGCAGGCGCTAGGCCTACCCATACAAGTGAGGTACAATTTTTATTGGGAGACTTGGGGGAACGCTGGGTGGAAGGAAATGTGTGTCTCCTCTCAGATTCCAGAACTTTCTGTCACCAAAATGAGAAGAAAAAGTATCTTTTGGGCCAGATTATGAGGTTTGAAAGGATTCTGGGTAACAGAACCTGGTGAGGGCACCACAAGTCACCCCATCTTGGATTCCCCTAGGTGTCTAGTTTTCAAAAATGCTCAGGTTTGCTAGTTTTCTCTAGGTGTCGGCTGAGCTAGAGGCCAAAATCCACAGCTAGGCACTTTGCAAAAAACAGCTCTGTTTTCTTTGGGAAAATGTGATGTGTCCACGTTGTGATTTGGGGCATTTCCTGTCGGGGGTGCTAGGCCTACCCACACAAGTGAGGTACCATTTTTATTGGGAGACTTGGGGGAACGCTGGGTGGAAGGAAATTTGTGGCTGCTCTCAGATTCTAGAACTTTCTGTCACCGAAATGTGAGGAAAAGGTGTTTTTTTGGGCCACATTTTGAGGTTTGCAAAGGATTCTGGGTAACAGAACATGGTGAGAGCCCCACAAGTCACCCCATCATGGATTCCCCTAGCTGTCTAGTTTTAAAAAATGCACAGGTTTGCTAGGTTTTCCTAGGGGCAAAAAACATATCAGATTTCAATGTAAAAATGTGATGTGTCCATGTTGCGTTTCCTGTCGCGAGTATTAGGCCTACCTACACAAGTGAGGCACCATTTTTATCGGGAGACTTGCGAGAATACAGATCAGCAAAACAAGTGTTATTGCCCATTGTCTTTCTCTACATTTTGTCCTTCCAAATGTAAGACAGTGTGTAAAAAGGATGTCTATTTGAGAAATGGCCTGTAATTCACATGCTAGTATGGGCACCCCGGAATTCAGAGATGTGAAAATAACCACTGCTTCTCAACACCTTATCTTGTGCCCATTTTGGAAATACAAAGGTTTTCTTGATACCTATTTTTCACTCTTTATATTTCAGCAAATGAATTGCTGTATACCCGGTATAGAATGAAAACCCATTGCAAGGTGCAGCTCATTTATTAGCTCTGGGTACCTAGGGTTCTTTATGAACCTACAAGCCCTATATATCCCCGCAACCAGAAGAGTCCAGCAGACGTAATGGTATATTGCTTTAAAAACCTGACATCGCAGGAAAAAGTTACAGAGTAAACGTGGAGAGAAATTGCTGTTTTTTTCACCTACATTTCTATATTTTTTTTTAGTTCTGCTGTTATTTTATGTTGAAAACTCTTGTAGGATCTACACATATTACCCCTTGCTGAATTCATAATTGTGTCTACTTTTCAGAAATGTTTAGCTTTCTGGGATCCAGCATTGGTTTCACACCTATTTCTGTCACTAACTGGAAGGAGGCTGAAAGCACAAAAAATAGTGAAAATGGGGTATGTCCCAGTAAAATGACAAAATTGTGTTGAAAAATTGGGTTTTCTGATTCAAGTCTGCCTGTTCCTGAAATCTGGGCAGATGGTGATTTTAGCACCACAAACCCTTTGTTGATGCCATTTTCAGGGGGGAAAAAACATTTTTTTTTTGCTGTATTTTGGCTAATTTCTTGTTCTCCTTCAGGGGAAACACACAAAGTCTGGGTACCTCTAGAATCCCTAGGATGTTGGAAAAAAAGGACGCAAATTTGGTGTGGATAGCTTATGTGAACAAAAAGTTATGAGGGCCTAAGCACGAACTGCCCCAAATAGCCAAAAAAGGCCTGGCACCTGAGGGGGAAAAGGCCAGACAGCGAAGGGGTTGATGTTTTCCCTCTTACCTCAGATATATACAATAGTTTCATTATATGACCCAATGACAATGAAGGACATTTTCTGACACATATGTCTTTGTGGATGAAGGGGAAGGGATCAGCAGGAAATCTAAATGTGGTTATGGATGGGTATAGGGACTGATCTCACCAGACGTTTGGTGGAAATAAGATAGCCTTGCCCTTTTTACAGATTGCCTAGACTCTGTGGCGCTAACAGGTATTTCAACGTAAAGAGGACTCTGATTTTACAATTTACTCCGCTGCACAAGGAATGTATGGTCATCTTGACCACTTCATGAATAGGGTTACCTTTCTACCATGTGCATAATAATGATTTACTACATTGTGATTTCGAAATATGCAAAAATGTCAATGTTACTCTCAGTGGCCCAATCACCCCCTACTAGGAACACATGGAGATTTAATGAAAACTTACTTTGTGATGTCATACTTAGCAAGGAGTTTCAGGAGACTATAAACAATTTCCTAATTGAGAAGGATGGGATTGCAGAAACACTGCTCTGGGTCACCGTGCAGGCAGTACTCTGTGGATAATTGTATTTGCCTGCATCCCGCCTTAACAACGTGAGAACGGAATCTAGAACATGTGTGGAGCATCAATTATCTTTGCTAGAAGATGACAAGAAATGTACTTTTATCAACCATGACAGGGTAACATGGCTAAATACTGGGACTCATGCCAAAGTTTCATGTCATAGATATGAACAATGAACAATATACTTTAATTAGGACAAAAAACAGAAGTAGCGCGGTTCAGAGAATAAAGCTGTCAGGTTACTTGCAGCCCAGCCCAGCACTACCTTAGTCAGGAGTGAGCAGAAACTGAGAAATGACAATGGCTACACTCAAAAGACAATAGGGACACAGCTGATACCTTTCAAGTCTTCTAATAGACGTTTTATGCTGAAAAGCTCGTAGATGGTTATGCCATTGAAACATATATCTGTGTGCACCTTGAACAAAAGATTTCAAATGACAAGCTGGATTGCCCGATTGTATTAGTAAAAGTGCTTGCGTACATTAAAAGTCTGAAAGTGGCTCATTTCCAGACCCTTAGGGTTTCACTGCCATATTCTATAAATGTGTCTGCAGTCTTGTCTCTTCTCTTGGTCCGATTTTTTCTTTT
Organism: Pleurodeles waltl; assembly: GCF_031143425.1. Classification (NCBI taxonomy): domain Eukaryota; kingdom Metazoa; phylum Chordata; class Amphibia; order Caudata; family Salamandridae; genus Pleurodeles; species Pleurodeles waltl. Next base: position 468,655,826 of record NC_090439.1, read on the forward strand.
CTTTAGCAAAATAGGCTATTTGTGTGACTTAATATTAGATGTTGCTATCTCAGAAATAATAAAACCAAGCAAAGGCCTTATCCAATCTGTTTCATACAGTCCCATATTCCTCCTAAACCTAGGGACTAATCTATTCACTGGGGTGGGGAAAGTTGGTGGGGTGGCCAAATGCTTAGGACCACTGACGTGGGCATAGTGGTGCCAGATCATTGTGGCTTTATTTTATGACTTCATTGTGGAGACATAAAAAGATTGCTAAACGAATAAAGCACAAAACAACCTCTAAAAATGCCTAACCCTTCTCATTGGCTACAAAAAAGCAGTTGATAGAAAAAAGTTACGTGATTCACTTAATGCACAACCTAAATTTTGTCCCATACTTTGTAAAATGGCTTATGAATAGCTATCAAACATTGAGGGCACATATTAGAGTTGATAGTATGGTCCCACCCAGCATTAGCCTGTAGAGAGGAGCATGCCAAAATTGCTTCATGTCAGCCCTTTCATTTGCAACTGCCTCAGAAACCTTCACTTATCCTCTTCAGCAACAGGGAATTTCATGTAGGTTTGAATTTGGAGGGGTACTTTCAAGCTGACAATGTTTTATGATGACGTTATGGTATCAATTTTCTGGTCCAGTACATTCCCTGCCCTATTTACTGGAAGTGATGGAACACTTTCGCAAAAATATTGATTTTAAAATTAATATTACCAAATCTGATGCACTGGTTACCTACCTTGAGAACAGAGCCACCAGATGCTCATTTTCCCATCTATCAAATCAAATCATTAACATTTATAAAGCGCGCTACTCACCCGTGCGGGTCTCAAGGCGCTAGTCTATGATACACTTCATCTATGGTACACTTTCCGGTGTGGTTTATTTCGGATTACAGATTAATTCCTTTACTACAACTTTCTAATGAAGAGAAAGGTGAGAAAAGATTTGTAAAAATGCCAATTGAACATTGTTCCTGGCTGGGTAGGATCAGTATTATGAAGATGAATTTACTATCCAGAAATCATTATCTGTTCCAGATGATTCCTCTGCCGAAACCGTCTAATCTGATTAAACAATTTCAAATGACTAACACAAACTTCACACAGGGATGAAGGAGATCAAGAATATCAAGTGAGCTTCTTTATTTTCCACCTGTTTTGCGTGGTGTCGCACTATGAAACCTGTAGTCAGGTACTTAGGCAGCCCAATTATGCTTCCTAGTTCAATAGAGAAAAATTGAGGGGGCATGGCTAGCATCCGCACAAAATGGCGGCTCCCTACTAATCTCCGCCTAGCCCGCCGCATTTTCCCACAAGGGTAAGTGCATCTACTTGTTGGTGAACCTACTTTAGGGTCTTTTGACCCCTGGGATCGCGGGGGACTGACCTGTTGACAGTCACGCTGAGACCAGCATGAAGACAAAATGGTGGTGCCCCTCCCTTCGCAGGAAGCTGAGCCTGAAGCACCTAAGCTCACTCCTGCATAAGAGTAATCCAGCAGATCCTATCACTGCAAGGGCCCCATCAACCCATACAGAGCCTATCATTAGGGCCCTTACAGCTGGGAGACAAATCCTTGTTATTATCTGGTGTGACTCACTCTGATTTTCTCCCACAACATTACCCCTGCCGACCTGACGTGCGGCCCTCGCAGCCCACCTAGCCCATAGGCCTTGACCTTAGAACCTGGAATGCACCCAAGGGCCCAAATTACTCTCAATACAATGAAGGATCCCACTGTCACGACTCACGTGCTGCTTGCGCCTGGAATCTGCAGATCTAGTGGCGTGGATCTTGAGTGTTCGGCTTTGGCCCAAAAAGGGGCGACTCTTTCTGGTAGCCACGGTGCTGTAGGCAATGGAAACACCAAGAACAGACCGTGACCTTCAGAAAATAGCGCCAGAGGGAAAAAAAACCTTCCAAAAAAGGGGAAAAAACCTCCAACAGGAAGATTCCTGAAAACAAGAACTGAAGAACAGGAATCAAAAAGAACTGAAGTCAAATAACACAGAAATGGCGAATTCCAGAACCAAAAGGCTAGGAAATCAGGAGCGAAGACACCATCTGAACAGAGAGTGTTGCAGCGCAAAGAAAAAAAGAAAACACCTCCCTTAAATACCAAAGAACAGGAAGTGACCCACAGGAAGAAAAAGGACACCATCTTAGATAGGGAAAAGTAGATAGAACAGAATGGAGTAGAAACCATAGAGAATAGGGAATGAGGAATGCTGGGAAGAAAAAGGTAACCTGGGAAGGGGGAAAAGACATAAAGGAAAGTGCAATAAACAGACCCAAGAAAAAGAAAGAAGAAGGAGCAAAAACAGGTAGGAGGGGTCAGGAGACCCCAACAAAACGGAGAGAGAGTGTAGAGCGAGGCCCCATGTAAGTTCTGGGGCCTCGCAGGGTGCAGGAAAGGCTCGGGGCGCGCCGCGTCTTAGGAACGCGATGCGCGGCCCGAGCCGAACGCCCGGCTTGTGCCGAACGCTCGGCTCGCGCCGCGCGGTGCGGCGCGACAGTAGGCCCCCCTCCCGAAGGCCCTGGTTTGAGAGGAAATAAACGGTGAAAGCGCTGAATCAGAAGAGGTGCATGAACAGAAGATGCATCTTCCCAAGAACATTCACTGAGAGGATAACCCTTCCAATGAATCAGATACTGCAGACGTTTGTGAAAAAGACGAGAGTCACAAATTTCCTGAACCTCATATTCAGGAACATCATCCACTAAGACAGGAGGAGGACAGGAAAACTGACGAGAATAAGGATCCGGCACATAAGGTTTGAGCTGGGAGACATGAAAGACTGGATGAATCTTCCACGTGTGAGGCAAGTGAAGACGGACAGTGACAGGATTAATCAACTGGAGAATACGGAAAGGCCCGTAGTAGCGAGGTGTGAACTTGTTCTGAGAAAGACGTGAGGGTAAGAATTTAGAAGAAAGCCAAACTTTATCTTGTGGATGGTAGTCCGGAGTGGTCCTACGTTTCTTGTCTGCTACTTTCTTCATATATCTTTTGGTGTGTAATAGATTGGATCGAATTAGTCTATGGATTTGTAGAAGGCGTTTGGAAAAATAAGTAATAGCGGGCAGGGGAGAGGGAGACCGAGAAGAAGTAGGGAAAGAGGTAGGATGAAAGCCATAAGAACAGAAGAAAGGAGTGGTCTTGGAGGCACTATGGACAGAATTATTGTAGGAGAATTCAGCAATAGGGAGATAAGTGTTCCAGTTGCTTTGGGTAGAATTGCAAAAACAACGAAGGTATTGCTGTAATCCTTGATTCAGACGCTCGGTCTGTCCATTGGTCTGAGGATGGAAGCCCGATGACAGGGCTCTATTGATATTAAGTGTTTTACAAAAATATCTCCAAAACCGGGAAATGTACCGAGGTCCTCTATCAGATACAATGGTATGTGGAAGTCCATGAAGACGGAAGATATGGTCGATGAATATCTGGCTTAGTTCTTGGGATGTAGGTAGCTTTTTCAGGGCAGTGAAGTGAGCCATTTTAGTAAAGGAATCCACAGTGACCATGATTACCCGGTTTCCTGCTGAAGGTGGTAGCGAACACATAAAATCAGTAGAGATGGTGTGCCATGGAGTTGGCGGAACAGGCAAAGGCTGGAGTAATCCTGCAGGTCTGGTTCGGGGAATCTTGACTTGAGCGCATGTGGGACAAGCCTGAACGTATGTTTCAAAATCCAGTTTCCAGGTAGGCCACCAGAAAAATCGTGAAAGAAGTTCTCGTGTGACCTTGATGCCTCTATGACCAGCAACCGGTGAATCATGACACATTTGTAATGCTTTTTCTCTAACTCTGTTAGTAGGGAGGAATAACAGGTCTTGATAATAATAGTATCCTTGTCTCTTATGTAATAGAGGCCTTAATTTCTGTACTTCGTGATCAGATAGATTGAAGTATTCCAGTTGTACCTCCTCCAGAAAAGACTGAGCTACCCCAATGATCTTATTAGGTTCCAGTAGATGTTGAGATGGGGCAGGAGTACAATCTGGATAACGACGAGACAGAGCATCAGCCAGAATGTTTTGGGAGCCAGGAATATAAGTAACGTAGAAATCATACTGGCTGAAGAAGAAGGCCCAACGAGCTTGACGACTATTCTGGCATACGAAATTTCGTAAACATTGTAAGTTACGGTGGTCTGTTCTCACTTCAAAAGGCTCCTTGGAACCCATCAGAAACTGTCTCCATTCTATGCAAGCTGTTTTCAGAGCCAATAATTCTCTTTCCAGTACTGAGTAATGTTGTTCTGCAAGAGAGAGTATATGAGACAAATAGAAAACAGGATTTTCAAGACCATCGTCCTCTTGTTGTTGAAGTAGGACGGCTCCAATGGCTTTTTCAGAAGCATCGGTAACGACAATAAATTGTTTGTTGGTATCTGGATGTCTTAAGATGGGAGCTTGAGTGAATGCCTTCTTTAAATCTTGAAAGGCTGTTTCGGCCGCTTTAGTCCAGACAAACCCTTTAGTTAAATTTTCCTTCTTTAAAGTGTGAGTTATATGGCTAGTTTGTTTTGCAAAGTCTAAGATGAATTGCCGATAGAAGTTCGCTAATCCTAGAAAACATTGTGTTTCTTTAATAGAAGATGGAGAAGGCCAATCTAGAATAGCTTGTACCTTTTCTTGATCCATAGCTACACTGGTGGGACTTAAATGATAACCCAGATATTTGACTTCCGTCTTGTCAAACTCACACTTTTCTGGTTTGCAAAATAGTTGATGTGCCCGGAGTCTTTGAAGGACTTGTTTCACATGGGAAGAATGGAGTTCGGGATTTCTAGAATAAATAAGAATATCATCTAGGTAGATTACAACTGCCTGGTTCAGAAGATCAGAAAACACTGAGTCCATAAACCTCTGGAAGACTGCCGGGGCATTAGTGAGACCAAAGGGCATTACCTTGTATTCAAAGTGACCAAATGGAGTCCTAAAGGCTGTTTTCCACTCGTCTCCTTCTTTAATGCATAAAAGGTGGTAGGCTCCCCATAGATCTAGTTTGGTAAACCGTTGAGCTCCTCTGACTGCCTCTAGAATATCCCTGATGAGAGGCAAAGGATAACGATCTTTAATAGTTATCTTATTCAGGCCTCGAAAATCCAGGCAAGGGCGAAGATCCTTTGTCTTCTTGGGTACGAAAAAGAGAGGAGCCCCGGCCGGAGAAGACGATGGATCAATAAGACCACTTTGTATATTTTCTTCCAAATACTCCTTTAGTACTTCCTTTTCAGGTTCCGTGAGGGAATACATCCTTCCAAAAGGAACGATAGTGCCAGGTTCCAAAGGAATAGCACAATCGTAATCTCGATGTGGAGGTAACACAGGTCTGGAGGGTTTTTGGAATACATCTTGAAACTGCAAATAGTGTTCAGGGACTCTTTGGACTGTATTAATGGTCGAACCGGTAGTACCTTCCGTGATTATTGATCTCTTCGGTGACCAATACTTGTCAGAAGCAAAACAGTGCTCGTGACAAAACTGTGAAGACAAGGAGACCGTCCGGGTTGCCCAGTTCACATATGGATTATGTCTGATGAACCACGGAATTCCAAGAATGATGGTATGGTTGGGGGATGTTATGAGATCAAAGGAGATGTGTTCTTGATGGTTACCGATCTGTAAACTCAGCATCAGGGTAGTTGTATCAACTGGACCCGAGGATATCAAGGATCCGTCCACTGTGTGTACTTGTTCGGGAATTTCCTTAGGTTGTGTAGGAACTTGTTGAGTAGTGGCCCACTTCTTATCCATATAAATACCGCTAGCTCCACAATCTAGTAGTGCCATAGTCCTTTCTTGACGGCCGTCAGGAAATTGTAACATGACTGGTACTATAAACAAGGATGTGGTATTGTCATTAAAGGAACTGATGGAAGGTATAGCTGATAATCCCGTCCCCTCCCTTCTTACAGAGGACGGGAAGTGGTGTTTCCCGATGGCCTTGATGGACGTACTGGACAGGTACGAAGCATGTGGCCGGCAGAACCGCAGTACAGACACAACCCCTTCTTTCGTCTGTCTTCCCGCTCGCTAGCGGAGAGAGGGCCTCGAGTAGTATCCACCTGCATGGGTTCTCCTTCGATGTCTCCAGCAGGGGGGCGAGGTTCCTCAGAGCGATGCGGATAAACTCGTGAAGTGCTTGGTTGGAAAGACCCTCTACTCCTTCTCTTCTCCGATCTCCGTTCCTGAAGGTGATACTCGATGGAAAGGGCTTGATCCATCAGACCACGAAGATCTTCTACTCTGGTGGAATGTACTAGTTCATCTTTTATTTCTTCTTTGAGTCCTCTACGAAACAAAGTCACCAAAGTACGTTCCACCCAGGTGGTCTCTGCCGCTAGCTGACGAAAGCTTGTTATGTATTGAAGGACATCTTGTGAGCCTTGATGAATGTCGCATAAGGCTTCTTCCGCTGAGGCCTCCAATCCCGGACGACTAAACATTTGCTTGAAGCGATTCACGAAGGTGGGATAGTCGGACAATACCGGATCGTTGGATGATACCATCGGGGTTGCCCAGGCCAAGGCAGGACCGGATAAGGCACTGATGAGATAACCCACTTTTGTTCTGTCATGGGAGAATTGGGTGGGTCGGAAGGCGAAGTACACTGTTAATGAATCAAGGAACTCACGCAGTTTGGTTGGTTCACCAGAAAAACGATGGGTAGAGGCAGAGAGCGTTGGAACATCACCACTACGGAAAGCCAAAGCCTGTCGTAACGCAGCATTCTCACGGCGTAGTTGTTGTAATTCTTGAGCTTGTTGCTGAATCGTCGTCAGGAGAGATTGATCCGGATCTGCAGCAGCCACCACTGTGTCATCCATGGTGTTTGAAGACTTCAGGATGGTTTGGCGCTGCAATCTGTCACGACTCACGTGCTGCTTGCGCCTGGAATCTGCAGATCTAGTGGCGTGGATCTTGAGTGTTCGGCTTTGGCCCAAAAAGGGGCGACTCTTTCTGGTAGCCACGGTGCTGTAGGCAATGGAAACACCAAGAACAGACCGTGACCTTCAGAAAATAGCGCCAGAGGGAAAAAAAACCTTCCAAAAAAGGGGAAAAAACCTCCAACAGGAAGATTCCTGAAAACAAGAACTGAAGAACAGGAATCAAAAAGAACTGAAGTCAAATAACACAGAATTGGCGAATTCCAGAACCAAAAGGCTAGGAAATCAGGAGCGAAGACACCATCTGAACAGAGAGTGTTGCAGCGCAAAGAAAAAAAGAAAACACCTCCCTTAAATACCAAAGAACAGGAAGTGACCCACAGGAAGAAAAAGGACACCATCTTAGATAGGGAAAAGTAGATAGAACAGAATGGAGTAGAAACCATAGAGAATAGGGAATGAGGAATGCTGGGAAGAAAAAGGTAACCTGGGAAGGGGGAAAAGACATAAAGGAAAGTGCAATAAACAGACCCAAGAAAAAGAAAGAAGAAAGAAGAAGGAGCAAAAACAGGTAGGAGGGGTCAGGAGACCCCAACAAAACGGAGAGAGAGTGTAGAGCGAGGCCCCATGTAAGTTCTGGGGCCTCGCAGGGTGCAGGAAAGGCTCGGGGCGCGCCGCGTCTTAGGAACGCGATGCGCGGCCCGAGCCGAACGCCCGGCTTGTGCCGAACGCTCGGCTCGCGCCGCGCAGTGCGGCGCGACAGTAGGCCCCCCTCCCGAAGGCCCTGGTTTGAGAGGAAATAAACGGTGAAAGCGCTGAATCAGAAGAGGTGCATGAACAGAAGATGCATCTTCCCAAGAACATTCACTGAGAGGATAACCCTTCCAATGAATCAGATACTGCAGACGTTTGTGAAAAAGACGAGAGTCACAAATTTCCTGAACCTCATATTCAGGAACATCATCCACTAAGACAGGAGGAGGACAGGAAAACTGACGAGAATAAGGATCCGGCACATAAGGTTTGAGCTGGGAGACATGAAAGACTGGATGAATCTTCCACGTGTGAGGCAAGTGAAGACGGACAGTGACAGGATTAATCAACTGGAGAATACGGAAAGGCCCGTAGTAGCGAGGTGTGAACTTGTTCTGAGAAAGACGTGAGGGTAAGAATTTAGAAGAAAGCCAAACTTTATCTTGTGGATGGTAGTCCGGAGTGGTCCTACGTTTCTTGTCTGCTACTTTCTTCATATATCTTTTGGTGTGTAATAGATTGGATCGAATTAGTCTATGGATTTGTAGAAGGCGTTTGGAAAAATAAGTAATAGCGGGCAGGGGAGAGGGAGACCGAGAAGAAGTAGGGAAAGAGGTAGGATGAAAGCCATAAGAACAGAAGAAAGGAGTGGTCTTGGAGGCACTATGGACAGAATTATTGTAGGAGAATTCAGCAATAGGGAGATAAGTGTTCCAGTTGCTTTGGGTAGAATTGCAAAAACAACGAAGGTATTGCTGTAATCCTTGATTCAGACGCTCGGTCTGTCCATTGGTCTGAGGATGGAAGCCCGATGACAGGGCTCTATTGATATTAAGTGTTTTACAAAAATATCTCCAAAACCGGGAAATGTACCGAGGTCCTCTATCAGATACAATGGTATGTGGAAGTCCATGAAGATGGAAGATATGGTCGATGAATATCTGGCTTAGTTCTTGGGATGTAGGTAGCTTTTTCAGGGCAGTGAAGTGAGCCATTTTAGTAAAGGAATCCACAGTGACCATGATTACCCGGTTTCCTGCTGAAGGTGGTAGCGAACACATAAAATCAGTAGAGATGGTGTGCCATGGAGTTGGCGGAACAGGCAAAGGCTGGAGTAATCCTGCAGGTCTGGTTCGGGGAATCTTGACTTGAGCGCATGTGGGACAAGCCTGAACGTATGTTTCAATATCCAGTTTCCAGGTAGGCCACCAGAAAAATCGTGAAAGAAGTTCTTGTGTGGCCTTGATGCCTCTATGACCAGCAACCGGTGAATCATGACACATTTGTAATGCTTTTTCTCTAACTCTGTTAGTAGGGAGGAATAACAGGTCTTGATAATAATAGTATCCTTGTCTCTTATGTAATAGAGGCCTTAATTTCTCTACTTCGTGATCAGATAGATTGAAGTATTCCAGTTGTACCTCCTCCAGAAAAGACTGAGCTACCCCAATGATCTTATTAGGTTCCAGTAGATGTTGAGATGGGGCAGGAGTACAATCTGGATAACGACGAGACAGAGCATCAGCCAGAATGTTTTGGGAGCCAGGAATATAAGTAACGTAGAAATCATACTGGCTGAAGAAGAAGGCCCAACGAGCTTGACGACTATTCTGGCATACGAAATTTCGTAAACATTGTAAGTTACGGTGGTCTGTTCTCACTTCAAAAGGCTCCTTGGAACCCATCAGAAACTGTCTCCATTCTATGCAAGCTGTTTTCAGAGCCAATAATTCTCTTTCCAGTACTGAGTAATGTTGTTCTGCAAGAGAGAGTATATGAGACAAATAGAAAACAGGATGTTCAAGACCATCGTCCTCTTGTTGTTGAAGTAGGACGGCTCCAATGGCTTTTTCAGAAGCATCGGTAACGACAATAAATTGTTTGTTGGTATCTGGATGTCTTAAGATGGGAGCTTGAGTGAATGCCTTCTTTAAATCTTGAAAGGCTGTTTCGGCCGCTTTAGTCCAGACAAACCCTTTAGTTAAATTTTCCTTCTTTAAAGTGTGAGTTATATGGCTAGATTGTTTTGCAAAGTCTAAGATGAATTGCCGATAGAAGTTCGCTAATCCTAGAAAACATTGTGTTTCTTTAATAGAAGATGGAGAAGGCCAATCTAGAATAGCTTGTACCTTTTCTTGATCCATAGCTACACCGGTGGGACTTAAATGATAACCTAGATATTTGACTTCCGTCTTGTCAAACTCACACTTTTCTGGTTTGCAAAATAGTTGATGTGCCCGGAGTCTTTGAAGGACTTGTTTCACATGGGAAGAATGGAGTTCGGGATTTCTAGAATAAATAAGAATATCATCTAGGTAGATTACAACTGCCTGGTTCAGAAGATCAGAAAGCACTGAGTCCATAAACCTCTGGAAGATTGCCGGGGCATTAGTGAGACCAAAGGGCATTACCTTGTATTCAAAGTGACCAAATGGAGTCCTAAAGGCTGTTTTCCACTCGTCTCCTTCTTTAATGCATAAAAGGTGGTAGGCTCCCCATAGATCTAGTTTGGTAAACCGTTGAGCTCCTCTGACTGCCTCTAGAATATCCCTGATGAGAGGCAAAGGATAACGATCTTTAATGGTTATCTTATTCAGGCCTCGAAAATCCAGGCAAGGGCGAAGATCCTTTGTCTTCTTGGGTACGAAAAAGAGAGGAGCCCCGGCCGGAGAAGACGATGGAACAATAAGACCACTTTGTATATTTTCTTCCAAATACTCCTTTAGTACTTCCTTTTCAGGTTCCGTGAGGGAATACATCCTTCCAAAAGGAACGATAGTGCCAGGTTCCAAAGGAATAGCACAATCGTAATCTCGATGTGGAGGTAACACAGGTCTGGAGGGTTTTTGGAATACATCTTGAAACTGCAAATAGTGTTCAGGGACTCTTTGGACTGTATTAATGGTCGAACCGGTAGTACCTTCCGTGATTATTGATCTCTTCGGTGACCAATACTTGTCAGAAGCAAAACAGTGCTCGTGACAAAACTGTGAAGACAAGGAGACCGTTCGGGTTGCCCAGTTCACATATGGATTATGTCTGATGAACCACGGAATTCCAAGAATGATGGTATGGTTGGGGGATGTTATGAGATCAAAGGAGATGTGTTCTTGATGGTTACCGATCTGTAAACTCAGCATCAGGGTAGTTGTATCAACTGGACCCGAGGATATCAAGGATCCGTCCACTGTGTGTACTTGTTCGGGAATTTCCTTAGGTTGTGTAGGAACTTGTTGAGTAGTGGCCCACTTCTTATCCATATAAATACCGCTAGCTCCACAATCTAGTAGTGCCATAGTCCTTTCTTGACGGCCGTCAGGAAATTGTAACATGACTGGTACTATAAACAAGGATGTGGTATTGTCATTAAAGGAACTGATGGAAGGTATAGCTGATAATCCCGTCCCCTCCCTTCTTACAGAGGACGGGAAGTGGCGTTTCCCGATGGCCTTGATGGACGTACTGGACAGGTACGAAGCATGTGGCCGGCAGAACCGCAGTACAGACACAACCCTTTCTTTCGTCTGTCTTCCCGCTCGCTAGCGGAGAGAGGGCCTCGAGTAGTATCCACCTGCATGGGTTCTCCTTCGATGTCTCCAGCAGGGGGGCGAGGTTCCTCAGAGCGATGCGGATAAACTCGTGAAGTGCTTGGTTGGAAAGACCCTCTACTCCTTCTCTTCTCCGATCTCCGTTCCTGAAGGTGATACTCGATGGAAAGGGCTTGATCCATCAGACCACGAAGATCTTCCACTCTGGTGGAATGTACTAGTTCATCTTTTATTTCTTCTTTGAGTCCTCTACAAAACAAAGTCACCAAAGTACGTTCCACCCAGGTGGTCTCTGCCGCTAGCTGACGAAAGCTTGTTATGTATTGAAGGACATCTTGTGAGCCTTGATGAATGTCGCATAAGGCTTCTTCCGCTGAGGCCTCCAATCCCGGACGACTAAACATTTGCTTGAAGCGATTCACGAAGGTGGGATAGTCCGACAATACCGGATCGTTGGATGATACCATCGGGGTTACCCAGGCCAAGGCAGGACCGGATAAGGCACTGATGAGATAACCCACTTTTGTTCTGTCATGGGAGAATTGGGTGGGTCGGAAGGCGAAGTACACTGTTAATGAATCAAGGAACTCACGCAGTTTGGTTGGTTCACCAGAAAAACGATGGGTAGAGGCAGAGAGCGTTGGAACATCACCACTACGGAAAGCCAAAGCCTGTCGTAACGCAGCATTCTCACTGCGTAGTTGTTGTAATTCTTGAGCTTGTTGCTGAATCGTCGTCAGGAGAGATTGATCCGGATCTGCAGCAGCCACCACTGTGTCATCCATGGTGTTTGAAGACTTCGGGATGGTTTGGCGCTGCAATCTGTCACGACTCACGTGCTGCTTGCGCCTGGAATCTGCAGATCTAGTGGCGTGGATCTTGAGTGTTCGGCTTTGGCCCAAAAAGGGGCGACTCTTTCTGGTAGCCACGGTGCTGTAGGCAATGGAAACACCAAGAACAGACCGTGACCTTCAGAAAATAGCGCCAGAGGGAAAAAAAACCTTCCAAAAAAGGGGAAAAAACCTCCAACAGGAAGATTCCTAAAAACAAGAACAGAAGAACAGGAATCAAAAAGAACTGAAGTCAAATAACACAGAATTGGCAAATTCCAGAACCAAAAGGCTAGGAAATCAGGAGCGAAGACACCATCTGAACAGAGAGTGTTGCAGCGCAAAGAAAAAAAGAAAACACCTCCCTTAAATACCAAAGAACAGGAAGTGACCCACAGGAAGAAAAAGGACACCATCTTAGATAGGGAAAAGTAGATAGAACAGAATGGAGTAGAAACCCTAGAGAATAGGGAATGAGGAATGCTGGGAAGAAAAAGGTAACCTGGGAAGGGGGAAAAGACATAAAGGAAAGTGCAATAAACAGACCCAAGAAAAAGAAAGAAGAAAGAAGAAGGAGCAAAAACAGGTAGGAGGGGTCAGGAGACCCCAACAAAACGGAGAGAGAGTTTAGAGCGAGGCCCCATGTAAGTTCTGGGGCCTCGCAGGGTGCAGGAAAGGCTCGGGCGCGCCGCGTCTTAGGAACGCGATGCGCGGCCCGAGCCGAATGCCCGGCTTGTGCCGAACGCTCGGCTCGCGCCGCGCGGTGCGGCGCGACAGTAGGCCCCCCTCCCGAAGGCCCTGGTTTGAGAGGAAATAAACGGTGAAAGCGCTGAATCAGAAGAGGTGCATGAACAGAAGATGCATCTTCCCAAGAACATTCACTGAGAGGATAACCCTTCCAATGAATCAGATACTGCAGACGTTTGTGAAAAAGACGAGAGTCACAAATTTCCTGAACCTCATATTCAGGAACATCATCCACTAAGACAGGAGGAGGACAGGAAAACTGACGAGAATAAGGATCCGGCACATAAGGTTTGAGCTGGGAGACATGAAAGACTGGATGAATCTTCCATGTGTGAGGCAAGTGAAGACGGACAGTGACAGGATTAATCAACTGGAGAATACGGAAAGGCCCGTAGTAGCGAGGTGTGAACTTGTTCTGAGAAAGACGTGAGGGTAAGAATTTAGAAGAAAGCCAAACTTTATCTTGTGGATGGTAGTCCGGAGTGGTCCTACGTTTCTTGTCTGCTACTTTCTTCATATATCTTTTGGTGTGTAATAGATTGGATCGAATTAGTCTATGGATTTGTAGAAGGCGTTTGGAAAAATAAGTAATAGCGGGCAGGGGAGAGGGAGACCGAGAAGAAGTAGGGAAAGAGGTAGGATGAAAGCCATAAGAACAGAAGAAAGGAGTGGTCTTGGAGGCACTATGGACAGAATTATTGTAGGAGAATTCAGCAATAGGGAGATAAGTGTTCCAGTTGCTTTGGGTAGAATTGCAAAAACAACGAAGGTATTGCTGTAATCCTTGATTCAGACGCTCGGTCTGTCCATTGGTCTGAGGATGGAAGCCCGATGACAGGGCTCTATTGATATTAAGTGTTTTACAAAAATATCTCCAAAACCGGGAAATGTACCGAGGTCCTCTATCAGATACAATGGTATGTGGAAGTCCATGAAGACGGAAGATATGGTCGATGAATATCTGGCTTAGTTCTTGGGATGTAGGTAGCTTTTTCAGGGCAGTGAAGTGAGCCATTTTAGTAAAGGAATCCACAGTGACCATGATTACCCGGTCCTGCTGAAGGTGGTAGCGAACACATACAATCAGTAGAGATGGTGTGCCATGGAGTTGGCGGAACAGGCAAAGGCTGGAGTAATCCTGCAGGTCTGGTTCGGGGAATCTTGACTTGAGCGCATGTGGGACAAGCCTGAACGTATGTTTCAATATCCAGTTTCCAGGTAGGCCACCAGAAAAATCGTGAAAGAAGTTCTTGTGTGGCCTTGTTGCCTCTATGACCAGCAACCGGTGAATCATGACACATTTGTAATGCTTTTTCTCTAACTCTGTTAGTAGGGAGGAATAACAGGTCTTGATAATAATAGTATCCTTGTCTCTTATGTAATAGAGGCCTTAATTTCTCTACTTCGTGATCAGATAGATGGAAGTATTCCAGTTGTACCTCCTCCAGAAAAGACTGAGCTACCCCAATGATCTTATTAGGTTCCAGTAGATGTTGAGATGGGGCAGGAGTACAATCTGGATAACGACGAGACAGAGCATCAGCCAGAATGTTTTGGGAGCCAGGAATATAAGTAATGTAGAAATGATACTGGCTGAAGAAGAAGGCCCAACGAGCTTGACGACTATTCTGGCATACGAAATTTCGTAAACATTGTAAGTTACGGTGGTCTGTTCTCACTTCAAAAGGCTCCTTGGAACCCATCAGAAACTGTCTCCATTCTATGCAAGCTGTTTTCAGAGCCAATAATTCTCTTTCCAGTACTGAGTAATGTTGTTCTGCAATAGAGAGTATATGAGACAAATAGAAAACAGGATGTTCAAGACCATCGTCCTCTTGTTGTTGAAGTAGGACGGCTCCAATGGCTTTTTCAGAAGCATCGGTAACGACAATAAATTGTTTGTTGGTATCTGGATGTCTTAAGATGGGAGCTTGAGTGAATGCCTTCTTTAAATCTTGAAAGGCTGTTTCGGCCGCTTTAGTCCAGACAAACCCTTTAGTTAAATTTTCCTTCTTTAAAGTGTGAGTTATATGGCTAGTTTGTTTTGCAAAGTCTAAGATGAATTGCCGATAGAAGTTCGCTAATCCTAGAAAACATTGTGTTTCTTTAATAGAAGATGGAGAAGGCCAATCTAGAATAGCTTGTACCTTTTCTTGATCCATAGCTACTCCAGTGGGACTTAAATGATAACCCAGATATTTGACTTCCGTCTTGTCAAACTCACACTTTTCTGGTTTGCGAAATAGTTGATGTGCCCGGAGTCTTTGAAGGACTTGTTTCACATGGGAAGAATGGAGTTCGGGATTTCTAGAATAAATAAGAATATCATCTAGGTAGATTACAACTGCCTGGTTCAGAAGATCAGAAAACACTGAGTCCATAAACCTCTTGAAGATTGCCGGGGCATTAGTGAGACCAAAGGGCATTACCTTGTATTCAAAGTGACCAAATGGAGTCCTAAAGGCTGTTTTCCACTCGTCTCCTTCTTTAATGCGTAAAAGGTGGTAGGCTCCCCATAGATCTAGTTTGGTAAACCGTTGAGCTCCTCTGACTGCCTCTAGAATATCCCTGATGAGAGGCAAAGGATAACGATCTTTAATAGTTATCTTATTCAGGCCTCGAAAATCCAGGCAAGGGCGAAGATCCTTTGTCTTCTTGGGTACGAAAAAGAGAGGAGCCCCAGCCGGAGAAGACGATGGAACAATAAGACCACTTTGTATATTTTCTTCCGAATACTCCTTTAGTACTTCCTTTTCAGGTTCCGTGAGGGAATACATCCTTCCAAAAGGAACGATAGTGCCAGGTTCCAAAGGAATAGCACAATCATAATCTCGATGTGGAGGTAACACAGGTCTGGAGGGTTTTTGGAATACATCTTGAAACTCCAAATAGTGTTCAGGGACTCCTTGGACTGTATTAATGGTCGAACCGGTAGTACCTTCCGTGATTATTGATCTCTTCGGTGACCAATACTTGTCAGAAGCAAAACAGTGCTCGTGACAAAACTGTGAAGACAAGGAGACCGTCCGGGTTGCCCAGTTCACATATGGATTATGTCTGATGAACCACGGAATTCCAAGAATGATGGTATGGTTGGGGGATGTTATGAGATCAAAGGAGATGTGTTCTTGATGGTTACCGATCTGTAAACTCAGTATCAGGGTAGTTGTATCAACTGGACCCGAGGATATCAAGGATCCGTCCACTGTGTGTACTTGTTCGGGAATTTCCTTAGGTTGTGTAGGAACTTGTTGAGTAGTGGCCCACTTTTTATCCATATAAATACCGCTAGCTCCACAATCTAGTAGTGCCATAGTCCTTTCTTGACGGCCGTCAGGAAATTGTAACATGACTGGTACTATAAACAAGGATGTGGTATTGTCATTAAAGGAACTGATGGAAGGTATAGCTGATAATCCCGTCCCCTCCCTTCTTACAGAGGACGGGAAGTGGCGTTTCCCGATGGCCTTGATGGACGTACTGGACAGGTACGAAGCATGTGGCCGGCAGAACCGCAGTACAGACACAACCCTTTCTTTCGTCTGTCTTCCCGCTCGCTAGCGGAGAGAGGGCCTCGAGTAGTATCCACCTGCATGGGTTCTCCTTCGATGTCTCCAGCAGGGGGGCGAGGTTCCTCAGAGCGATGCGGATAAACTCGTGAAGTGCTTGGTTGGAAAGACCCTCTACTCCTTCTCTTCTCCGATCTCCGTTCCTGAAGGTGATACTCGATGGAAAGGGCTTGATCCATCAGACCACGAAGATCTTCCACTCTGGTGGAATGTACTAGTTCATCTTTTATTTCTTCTTTGAGTCCTCTACGAAACAAAGTCACCAAAGTACGTTCCACCCAGGTGGTCTCTGCCGCTAGCTGACGAAAGCTTGTTATGTATTGAAGGACATCTTGTGAGCCTTGATGAATGTCGCATAAGGCTTCTTCCGCTGAGGCCTCCAATCCCGGACGACTAATCATTTGCTTGAAGCGATTCACGAAGGTGGGATAGTCGGACAATACCGGATCGTTGGATGATACCATCGGGGTTGCCCAGGCCAAGGCAGGACCGGATAAGGCACTGATGAGATAACCCACTTTTGTTCTGTCATGGGAGAATTGGGTGGGTCGGAAGGCGAAGTACACTGTTAATGAATCAAGGAACTCACGCAGTTTGGTTGGTTCACCAGAAAAACGATGGGTAGAGGCAGAGAGCGTTGGAACATCACCACTACGGAAAGCCAAAGCCTGTCGTAACGCAGCATTCTCACTGCGTAGTTGTTGTAATTCTTGAGCTTGTTGCTGAATCGTCGTCAGGAGAGATTGATCCGGATCTGCAGCAGCCACCACTGTGTCATCCATGGTGTTTGAAGACTTCGGGATGGTTTGGCGCTGCAATCTGTCACGACTCACGTGCTGCTTGCGCCTGGAATCTGCAGATCTAGTGGCGTGGATCTTGAGTGTTCGGCTTTGGCCCAAAAAGGGGCGACTCTTTCTGGTAGCCACGGTGCTGTAGGCAATGGAAACACCAAGAACAGACCGTGACCTTCAGAAAATAGCGCCAGAGGGAAAAAAAACCTTCCAAAAAAGGGGAAAAAACCTCCAACAGGAAGATTCCTAAAAACAAGAACAGAAGAACAGGAATCAAAAAGAACTGAAGTCAAATAACACAGAATTGGCAAATTCCAGAACCAAAAGGCTAGGAAATCAGGAGCGAAGACACCATCTGAACAGAGAGTGTTGCAGCGCAAAGAAAAAAAGAAAACACCTCCCTTAAATACCAAAGAACAGGAAGTGACCCACAGGAAGAAAAAGGACACCATCTTAGATAGGGAAAAGTAGATAGAACAGAATGGAGTAGAAACCATAGAGAATAGGGAATGAGGAATGCTGGGAAGAAAAAGGTAACCTGGGAAGGGGGAAAAGACATAAAGGAAAGTGCAATAAACAGACCCAAGAAAAAGAAAGAAGAAAGAAGAAGGAGCAAAAACAGGTAAGAGGGGTCAGGAGACCCCAACAAAACGGAGAGAGAGTGTAGAGCGAGGCCCCATGTAAGTTCTGGGGCCTCGCAGGGTGCAGGAAAGGCTCGGGGCGCGCCGCGTCTTAGGAACGCGATGCGCGGCCCGAGCCGAACGCCCGGCTTGTGCCGAACGCTCGGCTCGCGCCGCGCGGTGCGGCGCGACACCCACTGCACCAGTACTGTGAGCTGAGACTGACTTAAGACTGTGCTCTGTGACTGTGGTCTGGAGTTTGATTTTGCTGATTTATGCTGGTGCCACGGGGCACTCTCTGATCCCCTCTAACTACGCGATCCTGTCTGGCCAAGGATGCCAGCCTCATGGCCATCAGACCACAGCTCCAGCACTCAGTAATCACCACTTGACAGCATTCTGCCTGAACTCATGGCCCAAATACTTGTTCAACTTAACAAGCACCTAAGGATAGTGCATAGTACATAACAGTACATA
Source organism: Pleurodeles waltl (assembly GCF_031143425.1). Classification (NCBI taxonomy): domain Eukaryota; kingdom Metazoa; phylum Chordata; class Amphibia; order Caudata; family Salamandridae; genus Pleurodeles; species Pleurodeles waltl. The sequence goes on from NC_090439.1 coordinate 468,674,060, forward strand.
ATAAAACGCCTAATGTTGAGAATGACACCAATGACTGGAAACCTGTGAAACCAGCAATCTAATAAAACCTTTGAGGAACACTTAGTTTCATCTCACTCATTAAGGAGAAAACCCACTGTTTAGAGTGCCCTACCACACAATGTACTACTAGTACTTGACAAACAGTCTAACCAACACTCTGATGCCTTGCATGGGCTTCTGAGAGATACAAAATGGATATGTGGTGGACAAGTGATAGCTGTGTAAGCTCAGATAACCTGAAGTGACCCAATTCCATAAGCAGCCCCACCAGTGGAACCATCCACTAGGTACTAGAAGGAGTGACCTATACCTATAATCCAGTGAAGGGGTAGCACAGGCATAGTAGATACCGGGCTATGGTTCCATTACAGATCCCTCGTATTCCTTCTGATTGACAGCTTGCCATAGTCACTCATTTTGTTGAATCAACTGGGCCGGCACACTCTCCAGTCAATCTGGGAAGCCTCTACCCTTTGCCATTCACAATCGCAGATCTAGTTAGCTAACTAGCTGGTTTCCTACCTAGTTAACGATCTGGCACCATCACTGCTTCAATACTTCACCTTCATGTTCTCTCAAAAGGCACCTCATAAGCTGCAAACATGGCAGACCAGAGGGGCCACAAAACCTTCAAAGCTAAATAAAGCAAAAGTGGATAAAAAAGTTTCAAACATGAAGCCTTGAACCCTGAGTCACCTGTTAAAGATAAACATGAGAAGCAATCAACTCTGGAGCTGATTCTTAAAAATCTAATCAATGCCCACAACATTGCTCAAAACACACAAAAACCAACACTAACATGTAGCAAACAGAAGTCGCTGCAATCAGAAGGGACCTCAAAGAACTAAACTTGAGAGTATTGAAGACCAAAAGCTGGATAAGCATGACCTAAGAATGCCTCAGAATGCAATCCAAACATCTAAAAAATGACAGCACCCTCTCTTTCCTCAAACGTGAAAGACTCAAATAGGAGGGGTAACCTCACAATTTTTGGTCTACCAGAAGGAACAGAAGACAAAGCCCGGTCTACAATCACCTTCTTTGAAACATGGATTACAGTGACCTTGGGGGTTACATTAAACAAGGCCTTCGAAATTGAGCGCGCCCACATGGTGCCCTCCTATAAACCTAAAAATATATCTACCCCATGGGCACTCATTTTTTAGCTCTTGCGCTACCAACATACAGAACTTATCCCATGCCATATGAAAATAACTAAATCTCCTCGTAGGGAGCAAGGATCAACATCTCCGAAGATTACATCAGAGACACAGTTGCCAAAAGGAAGGGCTTTCAAGCTTTAAAGAAACCACTGATCAACAGAGCAATCCAACATTCTTTTATAGGCCCTTCCAAATTCAATATCAACTACCATGGCAAGACCCATATCTTTTCAGAACCCTATGACTTATGAGTTTTCCTAGATAACTCTGTTGAAACCCTCATGGAAGACTCCCAGAGTGGTCACGGTTGAAGCCAACATACAGCCCACAACTATCTAGATACTTGATTGTCATATATGATTTTGACCCTTAAATCTTGCACTCCATAGCCTGACTTAACCCACAGGGTCGGATACTCTACAGATTGGTTAGGGTGTCCTGTAATATCCATAATACATCTTATATTGTTTTATTATGAAGCTATGAAGTAATATGAAGTTTATTATACTTCATATTACTTTATATCACTTCATAATGAATGTTCTAGAACACTTCATAATACTCCAAAATACTCCATAATGCTTCACAATGTTTCACAATATTTCAGAGTAATATAATGTTTCACGTGTCATAAGCTCCATAACCATATGGCCCCTCAAAAGGTATACCCACACTAATTTCTTATCATTCCATATAAGGCACCCTTATAATGTCTCCTTTTAAGGTGCCTATATAACCCCGTTTGTACACGTAGATCTTGAGCCCCAAGTTTTTGCGTTCTACAATGCAGTTTACAAGGCACCCTAGTGTTGCACTCTACACCCTAGACCGCAACTAAGTGCCTTCTGTGTGATAATCCATGATGCCTTTTAGTGTTTCACAAAACTTTATGATCCCTCATAATATATCTGTATGTCACTGCCATACAGTCTACTATAATGTCTCAATGTAATGTCTCTCATGACCACATTTACCTGCTTACAGTTGCGTACGTTATTCACCTAGACAATTCTACTGCATTGAGTTGTATTAAGTTGAAAAACGTTTTATGTATATATTTCTTGGCCATTCAGGGCCTTGTTGTTGTTTATATCCTACCCATAAACCACTGTTGCAGCAGGCCCACGCCTCCTTACTGTCCTAATAGTTGCCTTTTGCAAGTGATACCCATTGACCTACACTCTACACCTCAACTTTTTGAGACTCTCTCTCCCTGTTGGGGAACAACCAGTTTCCCCATGATCCCTCACTCTACTCTTAACACCATTTATACCCTTTGGCTTCACCGCTAACCTGAGTAATGTAATCACCACAAATGCTCAAGGGCTGCACTGAAATGAAAGCCACTCATAATATCATGCCCACTACAAACCCTCAGTACACCAATGGTTGACCAAAATACTACCATGCTTAAAGTAGTTTACCTTAATAACAAAGGACATAACCACCCCAAAAAGTGTAGAAAATTCTCTGACTACTCCTACTCTCTTAAGGGAGACTTGGTAGTTTTACAAAATACTATAATTGGCTATAAAAAAGCTCTATCCATGTGTAAGGCGTCGGTGTCAGACATTGCCTGCTCTCCTACATTTTCAAAACAAAATGGGGTTCTTACACTGATTTCAAAGAATTCTGGCCTTTCAATTGTCTCTTCATAATCAGATAATGATAGACGTATGGCTAATAACATGACCACAGAATACCACTACTGAATTATAGACAGTGAACATCTATGCCCCCACCTTAGACGACCCCAAATTCTGGGGCAGCCTCTCTGCTAAACTCGCACTTTTCCCCCTGAATGCACAGATTGTTCTTCGTGATGACTTTAAGCTCCCAATGGATCCTCTTTTGGACAGACAATATGTGTTTAGATACAGAACCCCAAGATCCCACAAAGGATAACATACCCTGTGCTCAGCTCACAAACAAACAGATTTCTGGAGACTCCACAACTCCACTGGCAGTGATTTTAAACTTTTTCTCCCCCACACAAAAGCTTTTCCAGAATCAGTTATCTTTTACTAGACTCCACTCTTCTCCCACATGCCTCCTCAGCCTCCATAGAACCCATCACTAACATAGACCATGCAGCCATCTCAATAACTCTCCAACACCTCGCCCCCTCACAAAAGCCTGGCTGATCCTGGTAGACTCAGACATGGTCAAAAAGCTTCATAACGAGTTATCCCAATTTATTCAGATAAATAAACACTCTACTTCTTCCCCAATAATTCTTTGCAACTCGCTGAAATGCTGCTGTAGATGTCAAATTATAAGCCAGATGTCCTGGAAAAATAAACTAATTAAGTGCTCTCTAGATCTATTAACATAAGAGATAACAGCTAAAGAATTTAGTTATAGTTATAGGGAAATATGAAATATAAATTCAACTCTATAACCAGTGAACGTGCACATTTATGGGTGCATGCCCAAAAGTGTAAAACGTTGTTCTACTTGAATAAAGCTGGGAATTCCCTGCTGGCCTACCTAAAAGTCAGACGCAATTCTAAGGTGAACAAAATAAGTTGCAAACATCAATAGAAAGGATACTTAAGCCTTTCCAGTGTTTTTATTCTAAGTTATACACCACCTCTGTAACCACTCCCCTTAACACCTGCTCAGAGTTCCTACACACTTTGCCAATTAAACAAATCTTCAACTGTGATTGAACATCACTAGCCAGACCAATTACCAGAGAAGAGATTAACCACACCATCAAAAGTATCCCATCTGGTGAGGGGTCCGAGCCGGATGGTTCTCCAATTAAATTTTACAAAAACTTTGCCCCTACAATCATTGACACACTAAATTGAGCACTATCCCACTTTGCTACTTCCGGTTCTGTATCAGGGACCTCCTCCGAGGCCACATTCGTGGTCATACCCAAGGAAAGGAAGGACCACTTTGACCCTAAGACCTTTAGCTCCATATCCCTCATAAATATGGAAGCAATAGATATACGCAAAAATCCTTGCACACCTCCTTCCCTTTGATTCCTCAACTAGTTCATCCCACCCAATCTGGTTTTATCAAAGGACTCCTGTCCAGCGACAACATCCCCCTCTTCTCTCATGTCACTGAGAAGGTCTCCAGTCTCCTCTCCTCCCCAGCAGCGGCTGTAGCCCAAGACATAGAGAAGGCTTTAGATAAAGTTTCATGGCCATATCTCGAAGCTGTGCTCTTGAGACATTACTTAGAGGAAGAGTTTATCATGATGACCATGGCCTTATACTCAAAACCTGTGGCTAGAATTAGAGGTAATGGAGCCCTGTCTCAATCCTTTATACTACAACAGAGAACCTGTCAAGGCTGCCCCTTAACACCTTCATTATTCCTACTCACCATTAACACTCTCCCGACTAATGCTAAAAGTATCACCTGGCATTTCAGGCATCTCAGTCAACGATATCCCATGCAAAACAGCTGCATATGAAGATGATATTTTAATATTTTCAGAATCCCCAGACCATGCAATCACTGCAATATTAAATAGTATTGACAGTGTCTCTTACTTCTCTGGATACTTCCTGAACAGGCACAAAACTGAGATCCTTTCCCTGAATGTCCATTGCAAACCCTCAATAGTTGGTTCCTCAAACTTCCAATGAAAGTCCAATATCAATTATCTTGAGATATGGTTTTGTAAGGACCTTTCTGAATATATCTCCATCAATGAAAGCAAAACCTTGAATAAAAAAAGGACCTACTATCTACATGATCACCAAAATATATCTCCTGATGGGTAGACTCGAAACAATCAAGATGATGATATCACAACTGATTAACTCTCTGTCTAGCATGCTCCTTGTTCGCTTCTCCCCAGATTTCTTCCTCAAGATTGATAAAGCGGTCTTAAGCTTTTTTTGGGAGGATAAAAAGCCTAGAATTAGTCTTAAAAAACTGAGAACACCCCTCAAACTAGGGGGTTGCAACTTCCCAAATTAGAATACTTATCAAACTGCATACTTAGTGGCCCATGGTTCACAATTGTTTAAAACTAGCCCGCTAAAAAACCTTGATGTGGAATCCTCAATCTGCTACCCTTTCTCACTGCTAACCAACATGATGATGACCCAGCACCCTTACAGCCACTCCAGGAAAATCTTTAAAGACACTATGGCTCATTTTTAAGAAAAAGTGGCGTATCAGACCTGATGTGCCACTTTTTCTGCCCCCCCCCCACCAGCACCTACCGACACCATGGTTGCACAATATTTATAATACGTGCACCATGGCGGTCGTTGGCACAATAGCATCAAAATTTGTGACGCTATTGTGGCACTTTGCTACATTAGTGTCAAAATGTTGGCATTAGTGTTAGCAAAGTGCAAGGAAGCATATAGGTTTCTATGGGAGTGCCATTTTAACGCTGGCTCTGAGCAGGCATTAAAAATTATGCTAACAATGGCTCAGTGAAATCTGTTCAATTTTACTGGACCATTTTTGTGGGCCTCCTAGCGCTGAGTAATGCATGCATTGCGCCACTTTGTAAATATGGCGCGGGGAAAAAGTCACTTTAGCACCAAAAAATGATGCTATGGTGGGCTTGGTTACCTACCTAAGGAGCACACATATAACCCAATCTCTCAATAAAGGTCACTCTTTTACCTCCCATCATATATGGGAGATACTAGACCTCTTCAACCGCAACCTATCTTTATAATGGGAAACTCACCTTTTCCAATATTTACTTACCACCAGATCTCAACATCTGATACCATCCACAGCGTAGTAACTTCTCTATTCGCTCACATAACTCCCTCTCACCCTCCACCGCTCCCTGCCTTTAACTTTTGTCTCGGCCTACACCCATAATGACACGTATGTTACACATATACCATTGAAGCGCACCTCTCAAGAATTATCCATACCCCTAACATCTCACACACACCAACTACGCCTAACTTGACATACTTCTTATTCTCCCTCTTATTGTCATATACATTTCCACATACCAACTCTCCATTTTGACATAACTCTTTTGTGCAATTTCATTTTTTTAAAAAATATTATTATTATTTTGAATATAAACAACAAACAGTGCGAGCTTGCACCCAATATAACATAAACAGTGGAGCGGAGGAAATGCAGCAATGTTATCACAGTAGTCAGTTCCACAAATAGGTACATTAATACATCAGTACATTTAGATCCTATTAGACAGGGTCAGGTAGCTGGGAATTGTGAGGGAGAATCTGGGGAACAGGGGCTCCAATTCTGGGAACATAATACTTTATCCAGGGACCCCAGATCTTATGAAAGTTCCTTGTGCACCTCCCGACCTCCTCAGCCATCATGTACAAATCCATTCCAGGTTTCAATTTTAGCATGGGTGGGACTACAGGTGCCCTCCAGTGTTTGGCTAGTTCTTTTTTCACTATCACCAGTCCCAAGTTGAAAAAGAGGACCTTAGCATTTGGTACATCTACATCTGTGGGAATACCCAGAAGAGACTATTTAGGCTTCATTGGGAAGACCACCCCTGTTATCTTTCCCAATTCTGTCAGTATCATGCTCCAGTATTGTTGTATGAGATGACAACCCCAGATAGTGTACAGAGAGGACCCTCTGTCTTTCCTACATCTTAGACATTCTGGGTAATCCACTTTCCCAAACCTATGCAATGGAGCCCTATCATACTAAACTTGGTGTAGGATATTAAACTGTATTAATCTCAAGCCTTACTTAATTGCTACCTTCCTTGGAAGCAGCAATGCCGCCTTCCAGCCTGTATCATCTAGTTCTCCTAGTTCACTCTCCCATTTGGCCCTCAGTTTTGTCAGTGAGTTAGGGTGATTGTTATATATTGTTTTGTGTGTGTAGGACACCACCTTCCCCTCTATTTCTCCTATGAGCAGCCTGCTCTTGAGTGGTGCATATTCGGAGAGCCCCTGAGTGCCCAGATCTTTGGCCCTCCATTTGTGTCTCAGGTACATCTACTTGTTCCATACTGTATATTGCTAAGTTGATAATCATGCTGAAGGGAAATAAAAGATATTAAGTCCCACTCTTCCTAGAGGTCTCCAAGCTTAGATTTTACAGTGAGGTCCCATGCCCCAAAGCCTTTCAACTTCCCAACTTCTTTAAGCCTTGTCCCTGTCCATAGTGGGGTCTCACAGGTAATTTTAGTCCCTCATCCCATCATTTCACCTGCACAGGACCATGCCTCCATTGCTAACTGGGGCACCGATAGTAGGCATCTCGTCCCTTTCCCACTACAGAGATAATGTACGTATGGCCTAGTTTGGAAATGGCTCCATTCCAATGCGTATGTGGGATGATTACTATAGATTCCCAATCGTTTATTACAATTAAGTGATTCACCCAGTAGTAAGCAGGGGACGTCAGGGAGGGCAACACCATCATTATACTGATTACACACGAGGGTGTCCGTCATTTTATAACAATTTACGGACCTCTTTGTCTATTTTAGCAAATATCTTGCCCAAAAACGTATAATAGGTTTTTTGAAGGACATAAATGAATTTCGGCAGCGTGATCATTTTAAACATGGCTGCTCTACTCATTAAAAATAGTGGTAAGGATTTCTAGTGGTCTGCATCCGTATGGGATTCTGCCACTACCCTATGCAAATTTCGATCCAATTTACTCTCCTTGTCAAGAGTAACATAGATTCCTAGGTATAGAAAGCCCTCTTTGTCTTTTCTTATCCTCTCTTGGATGGCCGATACATCTAACTCCCCACCTGCTGGGTATATGACCGACTTGTTCCCGTTGATTCTATATCCTGAATGGACTCCATAGGATTCAAACAACTGAAATGTCTTCACCAGCTGGGTGACATATGATAAGATGTCATCTGCATATAGCAAGATCTTTTCTTTCTCAGTTGTTCCCTCCGTGGCCCTAAAACCCTTAATGTCGGAGTGGTTATCAGGAACCATACACGCCAATGCCTCAGGTGAAAGGACAAATAGGAGAGGTGACAGAGGACAACCCTGTTGTGTCCCCTTTCCAATAGGAAACTTTGAAGAAAGGGTGCCATTCACCCTCTCCACAACCCTGTGTTCCATGTATAGGAGTGCCATCCAGTTAAGGAACTGAGGGCCCAATTTGAATCTCTTCAAAGTTTTCATTACGAAAGGCAAGTAGACCATGTCAGAGTCCTTTTCTGCATTGAGAAAGAGGACTACATGTGGAACTAGTCATGAGTGGACCGTTGCCAGCCAGTTATAGAGTCTACACAGATTGAATCTTGTGGATCTATGTGGCATAAATCCCATGTGATTTATGTGTAGCAAGGGAGATATGACTCCTAGGAGTCATGCAGCTAATACCATTGTCAATATCTTAGCCTTAACGTTAATCAGGGAGATTGGGTGGTAAGAGCTAAAACTGGTCACTGGTACCCTTTTTTATGGATCATTACTATCATAGCCCAGCATAGGTCTGGCAATAGCGTCCCTCCTCCCTTGTCGCTAGATAGATCACAAGGAGATAAGGACTCAGAATCTCTGCATTTTTCTTTGGGAATTCAGCCGGGATACCATTTGGACCTGGAGGCTTTCCCAAATTTAGTTTAGCTATTGCCACTTTTATTTCTGGGAGTGTCATTTCGTCCTCAAGAGTAAGACAGTTTTCCCTTGAGAGGATTGAGAATTTCAAGGAGAGCAAATAAGCCTTGATTTGTTGAGCTTTGGCCAAGGATGTGCCCTAATTAAAATGTGCATAATATCTTTCAAATTCCCCTGCTATCTCCTCATCCTTTTTATAGGTGTCACCAGTGTCACCTATTGTGGTGTGTACCCATTGGGCCTCTACTTCCCACCAACCCAGCCATGCCAGTAGTCTGCTGGCCTTGTTGCCTGTGTCATAAAGGCGATGTTGTGTGGCTAAGATCTGAGTTTGCTAGTGCATAGTATTCATTGCGCAGAGCATCAGTCTTGTGGAGAGCCAGGGGATCCGATTGTGCCCCAAGAGCTCTCTCCAAGCACACCAATTGGTTGTTGAGGTATTAAATCTCTTTCTTTTCTCTCTTTCATGTATGTGCATTGCTGTTCTATGCTGTGTCTTGCAGAACTGTTTTATAAGCCTCCCAAAGGATCACTGCTGAGTTCACAGACTCTTTATTCTCAGTGAAATATAATTCAGTATCTACTCTCAGCTCACAAGAGACTGTTTCCTCTCGCAGCTCCCAGGCATTTATCCACCCCCTGACCCGGGTCGATGTGGACGCCTCCCCAGGGTAAGCTAGAGTGGGGAGTGGTCTGACAGGCATCTAACCATATAGTCTACCCTCTTGATCTGTCCCACTTCTGCCGCAGGTGTGAAAAGATAGTTCAATCTGGAGAACACTTTAGGCGTGCCCAAGCAGTATGAATAATCCCTGTCTTTGTGGTAGTTGTGGCCACAAAGGTCTGGAGCGCTCCATCGTATTTACGAAGCAAACCAATGGTCTCTTCCTCTGGTCTTTCGAGCAGAGCCTGAACTTAAATGATTGAATTCAGGAGCCATGACATCATTGAAATTCTCACCCACTATATGTAGGGATGAATTTGTTTCCAGTAAAATAGCCATAACTTTGTCTAGGGTGGGTTGTTGCAGTCTGGGAGGCGCATAGACACCAATGAGGGAAATATCTGTCCTCCCTCATATCCCATGTACTGTGGTGTATTCCTCATTAGGGTCCAATCAAGTCTTTAAAGCCTGGAAGGGGGACATTTTACAAACCAGGATCACCACTCTCCAGGAACCCTAGATGAGCCCCAAATGTATTAGTGTTGTGTAAGCTCGTCAACCAAGGAAACAACACTGGGATCCCATTAGGTGGGTCTCCTGCAAAAGGACTACATGTGGTTATTAGCCGTCTGCTATACTTAGCAATCAAGCCCCTCTTAATCTTGTTGTCTAAGCCATTGACATTCCATATGATAACGGACATCCTCTTGTTCTTCCATTCATCAATCTGTGCCATCTCTGTGGTGTATCCTACTCTGTTGTTTCCCAGCACTACTGTTGGTCTTGTACCCAAAGTGTTGTTTACTCCAATATTATAACAGTCACGTCACTCTCACTTAAAATAAACCATGACCAAGCTTCTCTATCCTACCCACCCCACCCCCTTGCTCCCCACGCATTTCTGCCCATGTCGTGGTTTAGGCCCAAGAGGTCTGTTACCCACCCCCCTCAAATCAAACTATATCAACACTTAATTATCTAACAATAAATATAAAGCACTCCTCACATTCACACTCACTATTATATGTGCGGGACCTAGGCCGGGGGTGAGGAAGTGACCCAGGCTCACAACTCCACCATGGACACCCCAGGTCCTCTGTCACAAACCTCTTCCACACCCTTTGAAGTTCCTCTGGGAAATAACCTCCCCTACTCTCCTCTTTCTAAACTCTCATAGTCCCCTTTTAGCTCAATAAAATTCCAAAATGCTCAGGCTCTACTCATGCAACAGTTCCAAGTTAGGGATCAGGCCTGGTGCATCTTGAACCCTGTCCCCATTCAAGTCCAGTCTCCACATAGTGGGTCTCTTCCTCGCCGTCTGTCCTGTACCCATTTCTCATTCCGTGGCACCTCTCCTTCACAGTCTGACGACCTTTTTCAGACCTTTCAGACCCCACTTTTCTGTCCAGGGATCTGCCCTTGCTGCCTCCCCCATTGGCCTGTCGTTTACGTGTTGAGGTCCATAGCTTAGATCTTGCCCCTAGGCTACCTTTTTTCAGTTGATTTTAGTTGATCAGGCTGTTTGAAGTCAGAGCTGGGGCTACTGATCCAACCAAGTCCAGGTCTCATCTGCTGTGGCAAAGAAACAACTTTTGCCCTTAAAATAACTTTTAACTCTGTGTGGAAGAGCAGCATGTATTGTAATTGCAGGAAGCGAAGCTTGGTCTTCACTGCATCGAATGATCTCTGCTGCTTCTGCATCTTCCAAGAGTAATTTGGGAATACCACAATGACCGATGATTCAAACTGGAGCTCTCCTTTCTGGTTGCCTCCCTCAAGATCATGTCTCAGTCTTGAAAGTTCAAGAAGCTGGAAATAATTGCATGTGGGGGACTGCCTGCAGGTGGCCGGGCCACCAATACCCTATGCGCTCATTCTATTATGAAGCAGGTGGAGAAAGTGACTCATAGCCACAGTCCTAAAAAGTCTACCATATTTGTCCCTTATGCTCCTTCAGGTAAGCCAACCAGCTCCACATTGTTTCACCTCGGTCGATTTTCTTCATCATCCACTTTCCCTAAAAGATCTTTAGTGGTTTGTGTTAGAGTGGGTAATGTCTTCCAGCTCGGACAGCCTGTTTTCTGCCACAGTTACGTAGGCAGCCACATTTCGAAGGTCTGACCTCAGTAATGACATTTCTGTTTTGACCTCTCCAATCCTATCCTCCAGGGATGTTCTTGACAGCTGAATTGCCTGCAAAAGGGCTGCATTATCCCACAGTGATAGTATATTTGTCAATTGTCCCCGACAATGGGGCTTTGACTCCTTGTCCTTTGCCATATCTAAGGCTCCTTGCTATTTTCAATAAGTCGATAGCAGACTCAGGAACACTGTGGCTTGAAAGATGTTTCAATTTGGTAATGTTGTGGTTCTCAGAACTAGTCCAACCCTGCAGTCCTTGATGGAGGATATATAGATTAGTGTCTTTACAGCATCCCCCACCACTCTGGTGTGTCCTCCAAGTGTCTCCTCATGCCTAGGCTAAAGGCAGAGAGTCATCTGTGCAAGGGTTTGAGGAGGACCATTACTTTGTCTCTCTCACTGGTACTCTTCCCTACTCCCTGCCTCCCTGGCACCAATCCACACCGTGACTCGCCATTGGCCCAGAAGGGGCTGAGGCCGAGGCCAGGCCACTGCTGGTGCCCGACTTATCCTTTTGATTTGTCAATACATAGCTGGCTCTAGAAGGCACAGTCCTCTTTCCTCAGCTCCTACGACCGAAGACAGATGCCATTTTGTGCCTCACATCCTGTGCCATAGTAGTTGCAGTTTTCCTCTTGTTGGACTGTTGCTGGCATTACAGGGCCCTTCAGTAGGCCTTTGGGATTATTGGGGGACCAATTTGGCGGTTGGTGGGGCAGAGAGGCACTGGATTATTTCAGAATCATTGGAGCTCAGTTGGAGCTTCGGGCATTTACATCTAGCCCTCCATCTTGCTGACTCCACCCCCCTTTTCTACAATTTCATGCTCTAAATGTTCTGCTGAACCTGGTGATTGTGATATAATGTATTTCCTTTGTTTACATGTCTCGACAATTTTACCCATTTCCCATTTTTTCCTCTTTTGGTTTGCTCCCTGGATTGTTTTCTTGTTATTAAAAATGGCAATAAATGTTTTGAATGAAAAATACAGAAAATTTGCAATGCATAAACAATGGTGCCTTATAACTCATCTAATTTCATAAACGTCACTTTGATTTATTCCCTGCTCAGCAGAAAACGCATTAGTTGAGGACCTCTACTTCTCACCTACAGGAAGGTTCACTTGAAATGAGTGATAATATGAGCATAGAAAAGGGTTTTATCTCCTAACCCACTCTTTTCTTCCTCATATGCAAAAATCCTGATTTCACCACTGGCCTCACATGAGAGATCCCAATGCTTCGAAAGAGAATACAGAGAATAAATGTTATAATAAAGAGTTTCAAAGGACATAAAGAGGAATTTGTTCTTCCGGAAACAGAAAGGTTTTACCATTGACATTGGGCCCGCACCAGGCGTGGGAGATGGATGAAAGGTGAGGCTTATTATATCTAATTATATAATAAAATGACACTCATGCCAACTTCCTCCTTTAAAACACAATTTAGCTCTCTTCCAAATTAGAAGAGCAACATAACACATAAAAAGGACATCTTAATAAGCCCATTGACAAGGAAGTAGTATGAGAAACAGAGGAATCCAACAATGAACTGTACAGGGTCTGGACCAGAACTGCTATAAGGGACTAACGATTTAAGCATTCTGTGCATAGAAACACTGAAAAGATGCATCGAGTTATGCATGGAAATCACCACCCTAAAACACAGAGTTTAACACACACTCACAGAATTATTTATGCATATGAACAAAGTTAATACGCATTGCTATCAAGCCATTAAACACCCTGCCCCCTGGGCAAGAGTGTAAAATAGCTAGAAGGAACCTCTAGGATTGTGTGTTTTCTAGCAGACTCCTAACTCGCTGTGTCATTAGGAGCTCCTCTGGCTCCTCTAAAATGACCAGCGCTAGCATGAATCACTCTTCTGTTTTCCCACAGGAAAGCATCCATCACAACGTTATCTGTGTCGGTGAAGGTCCACAGTAAAGTGTGACCTAAGTCCTTTAAGAAGCATGGATTACACAGATGCATAGCAAAGTACGGATTACCAAAGTGCGGGAGCGGCATCTCCTGGAAGAGAGCATGTTGTAGACCACTGGCTCAGTGTTTATTTTCCGAGTAGGATATGGAGCGTGGGTTTGACATCTTCTCACATCCTGAAGTCCTGTAATCGGCCGGTGGAGAGCACAGGCTTCTTAGTGGGTGGGGTTTGTACTGCCATCCCATCTTGCAAGTTGGTTAACTCCTCTAAGAGGACAAAGAGTCAGGTGAGGGAAACAATGGCACCCACACTGATCTGCCAATAGTCCGAATGTGCTGCACACTGAATCACTGTTCTGCTTTGATGAAGATCTTCTGGTTTTTGTGGTTGTGTTAAAGGTGTCCGGAGAGGCGGGAGCATTGCTTATGAAATCAGTTGTCGGTTTTATTACATTAAGGAACCCAATAGCCGCATCCTGAGGTTTCCTAACAGGAGCCTACTATCATGTACCCACTAACCTCTTTGCCGTGTACCCTGAGACAAACGGACAGAGAATTTTAACAATAAGAAAACGTCGTTTTTAAAGACTTTCACGGATTTATATTTCTATATACAACTGACACATTTGCAACACAATATCACCCGAAAAACTACATTTAGAGCAAGAAACGATACTAAGAAGACCCTTGTCTGCATATAGAAATCCTGCAAATGTATCTCCACAGAGTAGTCGTTACCACCCAAATTATATGTATTGAAAAGACACGTCAGTCAGTGTTGTGTATCTCATCGCATGTTGGAAAATCCCAAGGTCCAGATGCTTATTGACTTGCCTGAGATCATGTTTATTCTTTAGCACATACTCCGGCAAAAATGATCATAAAACGGAGCACAGATACATATGAATCATCATTTCAAACACGACTGACAAACTCTATAGGTCCTGAGTGCGGTGGCTATTGAGGATGACAACAGTAACAGCGTGACCCAGGAACTGAGATATGCTAGACTTGTTGGTAAAGCGGCCTTGACAAGGAAGTAGGGTTCTTATCTAAATACTGTGAACTTGAAACTCAACACCTTATGTTACACATCAACAAAACCATTGTCAATGCTCAATCAGAACTTGTGGGTAGCCCCCACTACCACTTCAGCATAATCAGAGACACCCTGTGTTGGTTACCTACAAATCATGTGCACAAGACATGTAAGAATTGTCATCCCTGACTGTCTTGATTTGTTGTTGCTGAACACGATGACCTTGGAGACACTGTGGTGACCCCAGGCCACGCGCCATTCACGTACTGGTAAGTACATTGAAAGACAGACTCTCCAGTAATAATGTGTATGTGTTAGATGGTGCTGATGAGGGTGCAGTCCTTTGAATCATTAAATTGTTGGAAAATGCAAATACTAGGGATTTGCAGCTCTGTCTGGCACGCATTTTAATTAGCTACATTGAGACCAAAGGTATGTATTTTTAGTTTTAGTTGAGCATGTATCACAGATGTATTTTGATCTTACCAGTTCTCCACTTATCATTACCACGTCAGGTTTCTGGCTCTTTTACTTTTTCCTAGTTTATGAATTTCTTGGAGGCAGATTTATGGTTTTATCATAGATTTAATACCGTCTTAGAGGCAGTAATTGAGATGGGGTGAGGACGTAAGATCCAGCAGGGACCACGGTCGATAGAACAAATCTTTCCAGTTGAAAGTTGCCATGTCAAGATCACAAAAAAGCTGTAAGAAAACCATTGATATGTAGCAATGGGTAAAGTTGATGCCTCTTTGAAACCCTTTCACAAATGGAATATGTGTGCATTTTGAGAGCACAGCTTGTTATTTCACCTCTACTTCCAGCTTGACTACTCAGAGAAAGAGTGAAAAGTGTGCACAGGTGGGCCTGTGTAACTTGTAACATTTTCAGCATTGTAAATTTATGTCACACAGAATACTAGGTGCCCAGCATCAGTGGCACCATAGAGGTTTTAAGGCATGGGCAAAGTGGGCTCTGGCCCCCGCCTTTAAGGGGGGGCCGATAGAGCCAGCTCTGTTCTGTAGATAGTCTTGCCCCATGGCTTTGAATAATTCTTAAACGGTGTTTTAAATACCATTTTATTTTCATGTGGGTGGTCTGTGAGAGGCTATTACAGACATTTTGCAGAGAAATATTGGTTTTATGTTTCATGCAACGTCCACAAAAAAGTGTTTTTAGTTCAAAACAGTATCTTGCATATGAGAAATGGAAGGGTGTCACGGAGATTATGTGAAGCAATTCTACCAAGCTGCTGCTGTGCTGCAATATTAAAAACACACATCACTGTTTCTGGATATTAGATGTGAAAACATTGTGTACCTGTGCACTGTCAGTGACCTGGCCAAAGAGAGCTTGCAAGAGCTAAAATCAGATAATAAATTCAAAGCTGTTTCGAACAGGAGTCCCCCAAATCAGTTCGGCCCATGGCCCCCAAAATCCTTAAAATGTCCCTGAGGGACACTAATCACTGAGTCCTAAGCATTGAAACCTAAAGTCGTAAGGTTTGGGAGAATACAGTGAAACCCAATGGTTTCCTGTTGAAATGGTTGCAGTGTGTGTTGGTAATTCACACACCGTACATGGTATGATATGGTAATCAACCTCTAGTAGCAGAGTAACTTTCCAGGCACTTGTCAAGTTTCAGCCCTGGCACTTGATGCTTGTCAGGTCAAATCCACCTCTCCTAAAATCTGATCCTGACACAAGTGGAAATGAGCAGCTCATTCACTATACACAATAAGTTACTGCTGGGGGTCTGGTCTGATCTTAAGAGAAGTTCCATCCAGAGAATCTATAACAGTGAAGGACATTTTTTAGGGTTCTGTAGAGTGCCATTTCTTCTGACCATTTCGGGAGGGGGGGGGGGTGCTTTGTCAGTGAAGCACATTTCACCGAGACCTTACACATTCGTTGCATCTTGCATCATCTCCATCATTGCTACAAGCTTGGAATTTGATTTTGGTAGTCATCATATAGAGTCATTAATCCCCATCGCTGTAAGAAAGTGCTAGCAGGTGTGGTTTTTTTTATTATACAAATGATAGTGAGTCTGCTTCCAGAAGGATGGAGCAACGCCCTCAAACGCCAAAGTCTACACCTTCATCTGTTCTCGTGTCAGCCTTTGATGGCAGCAGCAACCACCAGGATATCTCTGCCACCAGTGCTAGTAGAGACACTATCCTGTCCAGCACAAGACCATGGTCTTTCTCTCTGGATGAAGATGTCATTACATATAGGAAATCAGTGTGGGTCTCCACTGAGCGCAATTATTTTATTGGTGGAGTTTGGCTGCATCTTGCTACACATCGATGTAAGACAGTTGGTGGGTGGAAGATTTAAACCAATTTGGGTCCCATGTCTCTGTTGGATCATCTAGATTGGCATCATGAACAAGAGTTGGAACAATGCACACAACAGCAACAGCAAAGCTAGTGAACACTCATCAAGTACTTCTGCCCTTTCCAGCATCCCGGAAAGTGTCATTGACTGATTAGACTTACATGTATCCAGAGTAATAAAAGCCACACCATACCAAAGAATTCACCCACCTACGCACATGGCATTGCAAGCAAATTTTTTGAGTGTGCCACAGGATAGTGCCAGTGATAAGGATGGTTATGGACGTCCTGCTATTGTTTTGTGGGAAATGTGATCTTGTGACGATGATAAAAAGTGCTTATCCCTGCTGTCAAATTCCCAGTGTCAACTGCCCTTTATGCATGGTTCTCCTATAGGTGTAGTAGTAAATACTTCTTTCACTAGGGAAGTAATTTGATGGATCGGAGGTAGGGGCATAGCTATCAATAATGCAGCTGGTGCAGTGGCACACGGGCCCCAATTAGTGGATGTTTTTTTATGCTACCAAAGCAGGTGATGGAATTTGAGTTTCTCTGATTGCATTAGGCCCATGGCATTCTTGCTAGGCCACTGACCGAAGGGTAGTAAATGTCTTTTCACCATGAAAATATGGACGAAGCACAGACTACTTGCTGCAACTCTGCATGTATTAAGTTCCTCTTTAGTGCCAGGCATAGTAGAGCTGCAGCAAGTGCTTTCTAATCACCAGAAAGCCACTTTGTGGTCGATGATTTTTGCTCTGAAGGGGTCGGGCTCAGCGCTGTACGAGTAAGTGCACAAGAGTATTGAAATAGGTTCTTAGAGAGTTGAGGGGAAATGAGCTGAAATGCGCAAAATGGACGATAGAGGAAAGTGGAGAATGACAAAAGAACAGTGATCCGAGTTCTTTATAGGGAGATTTTTGGAGGAGAAATAAGCCTTGGTGACAGGGTGGATTAGGTAGGTGTGGCATAATTGAGAGGGAAGAGAGAGCTTAGTTTTTGGGATAGATGTAGTGGATGACGTTGGAGCATGGTATCACGGTGATTGTGTCCAAGGGGTTAGCTGCTCTACGTCCTGCACGCTGCAGTATCAGCCCAGCTCCATTTGCTGGAGGTGAGCATGTCAAGATGGGGAGATTCTTGGCTTGAACCGCCTCGTGGTAGATACAGCTTAAAGTGAGGTAATGTATGCAAGCTGGTGAGATGTGCCAGGTGAAAGAAGGCGTAGAAGACTGACAACAATGAATTCCGAAAACGAAATACATTTTTGGCCAAGTGAAATGTGGAAGTGTGTGCAGTCTCACAATAGAAGGTGGTTTACTCTCGACATATATTGGATCCCGAATCTTTACTTCTAGCAAACTAGAGCGCTGTCAAAAGCAGAGGTTGGAGCAAAACGGTGCACAGTGGAGTAAAAATCTCTGCTTTAGTTTTACATGAATTTACGGGGAAATTAAAGAATAAGTTCAATCGAACAAAATGGTTGCGATATTGAGAAAAATGTATAGCGTACCTGCAGTAATGGGTTAAGGAGAACATAAATGAGTAGTGTAACATGGTGAACGCAAGATACTGCTTTGGTACCCTGAAAATGATCGAACTTTTTCCTAAAGGTATTGTATTTAACTTTTTCTGTCTTTTTACCAATCGTCTAGTATTTTGAAAAAAACAACCATGCTGTTTTATTAGTTATTTTCATTGTGAGTAATCAATCAATATGGCATGTTAACTGTCGCGTGTAGTGAGTTCCTGCTTCATCCTTAAAATGTATGCCAAGACATGCGCAGACAACCTGGGGGCTGGATCCCTGATTAGCACTGAAGTCAGTGTAAAGCAGCACCGTTTCCCTTCGAGTGACGGGTTGGCAGTAGTGACAGAGTAGTAATGAGCCGTAGATCGGCACTCATTCCCTCCGGCGGCTTCCCCGCCAAGCCTCGGATGTGGGCTGACTAGCTGCGAGTGAGAGACAGCTGAGTGAAGTGTGGGAGACTCATTTGCAGCTAGCCTTGCCTGTGCGATGGAATGACGCCTTCTCTGGGGCTCCGAGGGCAGGGAAGCATTGCCTCTGAGCAGCAAAAACCCCAGGCTGCCGAACCGCACGAACTTCTCCTGTGGTGCAGGCGATGATTAATCATGTGTGCTTTATGAGACGGCGTTTTCAGTAAAATCCGATGTAAGTACTTTGTACAGCTGAAATGCCGGAGACAGAGTAAGAGCATTCTCTGTTCAGAGTTAACAGCAGCAATTGTTTAAAACAAAATAGGGTGCCTATGATCAGCTGTGCAAAAAATATGGTGGTTTGGATGCTTGAATTAATCATAACCATGGTGTGCAGCAAATCCCCCAATAAATTATTGTTCAAGCTCTCCTAAGTAGGCCAGGGAGGTAATAAGGCATTCATTGATGTGATGCCTTCAGTGTGGTGCTACGCGGAAGCGGAAACCCTTTACTTCGTCCGATACCGGGGCCATTAGTGGTTTGACACCTGCCTACTGGAGGGATCCATGATTGTAAAGACGTTTTCTTGTGAATCCAACCCCTCCAGGACTGTGCATGTAAACAGAAAATCCATGTAAACGAACAGCGTCATCATGGTTGTTTAGGCTTCTCTGAGAACATTAGAAGTGTTTTTGCTATCACTGAGCAAAATTGAGTTTCACACCTTTAGTCCATTGTGTAGACTAGCTGGAAACTCAACCCTTAATGCCAATTGCATACCAAAATCTGAGCACGGGTCTTTTATGATGTGCTATTGTAGGAAAGTACCCTCTTTCTTGGCATGGTTACCCTCATGTTCTGCCTATCTGCCTTCTGACCATGCACCTCCAGGATGACCAGGACCATGCTGGTAGCCGGGAGGAGGGGGAGGAAGATTCAGACTCTAGCCCCCAGTGTTAGAAAGACACGATCTAGACACTGAGCAGGGTCAGCAGGGTCCCTCAGAGGATTACAGAGTCCCTAGTAAACTCTCTAGCCCAGCTGGGAGCACTTCAGGCAGTGGGAAGGGAAGCCATAATATTTGTGCCCAGAGTGTTAGTTAAGAGGGTCATTAAGAATAGGGTCAAATCCTCCTCTGCTCACTCTCATGTCACCTCAGTCTCTGAAGGGACACACTGTTCAGCTCCAGGAGAAAATTCTCTAGATAGGGAACTCAGACAGCTGAGACTGGAGGAGGCCAAGCCGAGGCTGCAGCAGCAACAGCTAGCCCTAGATAGGGAGGCCTTGGCAGTGGAGAGAGAGAGACAGGATTTGAGGTTAGCACCCCTTAGTGGCAGCAACTTTAGTTTCAGGGAACCTAGGGTCAGGGAGGACTCTTTTGATTCCAGAAATCGAAACAAGGTTATTCTCCCTACAAAGTGGGGGATGACATTTACAAGTTGTTCACTGCTCTGGAGAGGGCCTATAAGGTACACTGGCCCCTCAGCGACTGTAGGCTGCTATCCTGTGGCTCTCCCCTGACAAGGTTAGAGATAGACTTCTCACTGTCAGGGAAGAAGATGGTGACAACTATTCAGTTTTGAATCTGCAATCCTAGATGGATTTGGTCTCACCACTGAGCAATACAGAATCAAGTTAAGGGAGACCAGGAAAGAGACCTCCCGGGATTGGGTGGATTTTGTGGACTGTTCTGTTAAAGCTTTGGAAGGCTGGTTACATGGCAGTAAGGTCAGTGACTATCAGGGCTTAAACAACCTTATTTTGAGAGAGCATATTTTGAACAACTGTGTGTCTGATTTATTGTACCAATACTTGGTAGACTCAGATCTGACCTCTCCCCAAGAATTGGGAAAGAAGGCAGACAAATGGGTCAGAACTAGGGTGAGCAGAAAAGCTCACACACAGAGAGATAGCAAGAAAAAGGAAGCAGGTAAATCTCATGACTAGGGTGTGGACAAAAGCAAAATTAAGGAGTCTTTATCAGGCCCACAAAACTCTTCTGGGGGTGGGTCTAAAACCTCTTCTTCCCATATTAAAAAGGCTTGGGCTATATGTGCAAGAACAAAGGCCATAGGCCAGGAGACAGCTCCTGCCCTAAGAAACGCACCAAGCCACCCACAACTACAACCCACACTTCTACTTCTAGTGCCCCTAGCAACAGCAGTAGTGGTGGCTCTGGTAACAGTAATCAATCCAAGGGTGTAGCTGGGCTCACTTTAGGAAGTGTAGTAGGGGCTGGTCTAGTTAGGGAGACAACAGAGGCTGTATTAGTTTCTGATGGCGGCATTGATCTTGCCACCCTTGCTGCCTGTCCCCTTAATATGGATAAGTATAGGCAGCAGCCCTTGATATGTGGTGTTCAGGCAGAGGCCTACAGGGCCACAGGTGCCAGTGTCACTATTGTGACTGAAAAACTGGTGTCCCCTGAGCAACATCTACTTGGTCACCAAGTGACTGATGCTCATAACAACACTGTATGCCACCCCATGGAAGTTGTTGATTTCAGCTGAGAGGGGTGGTTACTGCTCTAAAGAAAGTTGTTGCGTCCACAGACCTACCTGTATAGTGTCTACTAGGGAACGACTTGGAGACTTCAGCCTGGGCTGAACTGGAGTTAGAGGCCTATGCAGCAATTGCGGGCATCCCAGGGCATATCGCTGTCCTGACCAGAGCACAGGCCAAGAGCAAAAAATCAAGGAAACCTGGAGTCTTGAACAATGGCCCAAGAGCTTCCAAAACCCAGAGGTAGGAAGGGCAAAAAGGTGCCCTCTACCCCACCCTCCAGTGAAGATTTCCCTTTGGAGGAGGAGGAATCTACTCCATTGGCAAAACCTACACCCAGGGAGCTGAAAACTGATACAGCTGAGCTCTTAGGTGCTGGGTGGGCCTGCCAAGGAGGAATTGAGTATGGCACAAAGAGCTTGTCCCACACTGGAGGGCTTGAGGCAGCAAGCTGTCCTTCAAGAGTCAGGGGATGTTATTGGCACCCACAAGGTGTATTGGGAAGACAACCTCTTGTATTCAGAGCCAAGGGAACCAAGGCCCGGTGCCACAAGGAGATTGGTAGTACGTCTGCAATACAGAGAATTTTTGTTGACCCTTGCACATGATATTCCCCTGGCAGGTCACTTGGGGCAAAGTAAGGTTTGGGACAGGCTTGTCCCCCACTTTCACTGGTCCCACATGTCAGAAGACACTAAGGGGTTTTGTCGCTCCTCTGTCACCTGTCAAGCCACTGGCAAGACAGGTTGCACCCCAAAGGCCCCCTTAATTCCACTTCCAGTGGTTGGAATTCTCTTTGAGAGGGTTGGGGTGGCTATTGTTACCCCCCTAGACCTGCCCACAACCTCTGGAAACAGATTTATTCTGGCGGTGGTGGACCATGCTACCAGGTACCCAGAAGCTAATTCTCTAAGGACCACTACAGCTCCTGCAAGGCCCTCCTGGGAATTTTTCTCAAGAGTGGGCTTTGCAAACGAGGTGGTATCATACAGAGGTACCAACTGTATGTCTGCATACCTGAAGGGAATGTGAAAGGAATGAAGTGCTACGTACAAGTTCACCACCCCCAAACCAATGGTTTGGTAGAGAGATGTAATAAAACTCTCAAAGGCATGATCCTGGGACTTTGAAAAACTCAGGAGAAGATGGGATGTCCTACTGCCATGCCTCCTTTTTGCCTACAGGAAGGTCCCTCAGAAGTGAGTGGGCTACATCCCCTTTGAACTTCCGTTTGTGCACCCTGTTAGGGGTCCTCTTGCTCTTGTAAGAGAGGGCTGGGAGCAACCTCTCGAGCCCCCTAAACAGGACATAGTGGACTATGTACTTGGCCTCATATCAAGGATGGCTGAGTACATGAAGAAGACCATTAAAAACCTTCAGGCCAGCCAAGAACTGCAAGAGGAATGGCATGACCAGAAGGCTGTTCTGACTGTTCACCAGCCAGGGCAGAAGGTGCGGGCCCTGGAGCCTGTGGCTCCCAGGATACTTCAAGACAAGTGGAATGGTCCCCCCACAGTAGTGGGAAAAGAAGGGTGAGGTCACCCACATGGTGGACCCAGGCACTCCCAGAAGCCTCCCAGGGTGCTTCATGTGAACCGCCTGAACCCCTACTATGACAGGACTGATATGACCCTGCTCCTGCCCACTGATGATGGACAGGAAGAAGAGAGTGACTCTCTCCCTGACCTCTTCTCCAACACTGCAGCTGATGGCTCAGTTGAGGGGGTAGTCCTTGCTGAATGCCTTTCTGAGTCACAGAAAGAAGACTGCAAGAGCCTGCTAGGGCAGTTCTCAGAACTGTTCTCTTGAACACCTGGTCAGACCACATAGTGTGAACACACCATTGATACAGGGGACAGTTTGCCCATAAAAAGTAAAATCTATAGGCAACCTGACCATGTTAGAGACTGCATCAAAGCAGAAGTGCAAAAGATGCTGGACCTAGGAGTCATTGAGCACGCTGACAGCCTCTGGGTTAGCCTAGTGCTGTTGGTCCCAAAACCTCACTCTCAGAATGGGAAAAGGGAAATTAGGTTCTGTGTTGACTATAAAGGGCTCCACACTGTCACAAAGACAGATGTTCATCCCATCCCCAGGGCAGATGAGCTAATACATACACTGTCATCTGCCAAGTATCTGAGCACATTTGATTGGACTGCAGGATTTTGGCAGATAAAATTATCAGATGATGCCAAACCAAAGAAAGCATTTTCAACCATTGGAGGGCATTATCACTTTACAGAGATGCCCTTTGGTCTGAAAAATATACCTACCACATTTCAGAGGCTGGTGAATACAGTCCTCCAAGGATTGGAATTCTATAGTGCAGCTTATCTAGATAATATAGCTGTATTTAGCTCCACCTGGGAGGATCACCTGGTCCACCTGTGGAATGTCTTGGAGGCTCTGCAAAAAGCAGGCCTCACTATCAATGCCTCTAAGTGCCAGATAGGGCAGGGGAAGGTTGTATATCTGGGCCACCTGGTAGGTGGAGGTCAGATTCTACCACTACACGGGAAAATCCAAACCATTTTGGATTGGACTCCCCACACTACTCAAACTCAGGTGAGAGCTTTTCTAGGCCTCACTGGGTATTACAGGAGGTTCATTAAGAACTATTGCTCCATTGTAGCCCTCTTAATGACCTCACCTCAAAGAGAAATCCCAAGAAGGTTTTATGGACAGCCAGCTGTCACAAAACCTTTGAGGATCTTAAACAGGCCATGTGCTCTGCACCTATTTTAGGAAGCCCTGATGAGGTAGGGGTTGGGGCAGTGTTATCACAACTTAACATTGAGGGCCAGGACCAACCTGTAGCTTTTATTAGCTGAAGGTTTACCCCAGGGAAAAGCGTTGGTTAGCCATAGAAAGGGAGGGCTTTGCTGTTGTAAAGCTGAGGCCATACTTGTTTGGCACTCACTTCATTGTTCAGACAGACCACAAGTCCCTACTTTGGCTCAAACAGATGAAAGGTGAAAATCCCAAACTGTTAGGGTGGTCCATATCCCTACAGGGAATGGACTACACAGTGAAACATAGACCTGGGAGAAACCACTCCAATGCAGACGGACTCTCCAGATATTTCCACTTTGACAATGAAGACTCAACTGGACAAGGTTAGCCTTGTTGTCCTTCGTTTGGAGGGGTTGTGTAGGAAAGTACCCTCTTTCTTGGCATCGTTACCCCCATTTTCTGCATGTCGTTGGTGTGTTTGACTGTGTTCACTGGGATCCGGCTAACCAGGACCACAGTGATTATGCTCTCTCCCTTTAAACATGGTTACTTGAACCTTTTTCACCCCACATTTGGCATACTGGGATAAGTATCTGTAAGTCCCTAATATATGGCACCCAGGTACCCAGGGCATTGGGGTACCACGGGATTCCCATGGGCTACAGCATGTATGATGCCACCCGCGGGGAGCACATACAAAGTGTATCTGCACGCCTCCCATTGCAGCCTGCGTGAAAGGGTGCATGCACCCTTTCCACTACAGGTCACTGCACCAGGTCACTGTAAGCTACCCATATGGCAGGCCCTCTTAGCCCAGAGGGCAGGGTGCAAGTACCTGTGTGTGAGGGCACCCCTGCACTAGCAGAGGTGCCCCCACAAACTCCAGTTCCATTTTCCTGGACTTCGTGAGTGCAGGGTCGCCATTTTATGCGCATACTGGAAATAGGTTACTACCTATGTCCAGCTACATAATGATAACTCCGAACCTACGCATGTTTGGTATCGAACATGTTGGAATCATACCCCGATATGTTGCCAGTATTGAAAGTATGATTCCATGTCCTCTGGGAGCTACTTAGAGGATCCCCAGCATTGATCCCACCAGCCTTCTGGGGTTTTCTGGGCAACCCAAGCTGCTGCCGTCCCTTTGAGAGGATTCCACCCTCCTGCAGCGTCAACAGCTCAATCCCAGAAAGGCAGAACAAATTATTTCCTTTGGGAGAGGGGGTAACACCCTCTCCCTTTGGAAATAGGTGTTACATAGCTTGGGAGGAGTAACCTCCCCAAGTCGCTGGTATGCTTTGAAGGGCACATTTGGTACCCTCTGTGCATAAACCAATATACACTGATTCTGGGACCTCCAGTCCCTTCTCTGGCATGAAACTGGACAATGGAAAGGGGAGTGACCATTTCCCTGCCCATCACCACCCCAGGGGTGGTGCCCAGAGCTCCTTCAGAGGGTCCCTGGGTTATGCCACCTTGAATCAAAGGTTGACAGGGTCCTTTGGGAGCATCTGAGTGGCCAGGTCAGGCAGGTGACGTCAGAGCCCCCTCCTAATAGGTGGTCACAGGGCTAGTCGACCAACCTCCCTTTCAGGGCTATTTAGGGTCTCTTTGGTGGTTGAGTTGTCAGATTCGGCTTCCAAGATTCCAGCAGGACTCCTCTGCAACCTTTACTTTGACTTCTAGCCACTGGAACCATGACTGGACCCTCAAGGAACTTTCAATCTGCATCCACGACGAAGACTCTGCTTGCAACATTGTTTCCACCGCACCTTCCAGCTTCTGCAACATTTCCCCGGCTTTGCATCTTCTGAGGGCAGTAAGTCTTCAGTCTGCACGAGAAAGAAGAAGGAATCTTCCTTGGAGTGAAGGGGTCACTCCCCTGCATCCACAGGCACCAACTGCAGCGACCACCGGCTGTGTGGCTCTTCTCTCATCCTGAGCTGCTTTGATCCTGCATCATGGGTGGTGGTCCAGAATAGTCCTCTTGGTCCTCTCCACCAGCTGTCCAACTTTTGTGGAGGTAAGCCCTTGCATTCCCACGCAGGGCAGTACCCCCATGCACTGCGTCTCTTGCAGCTACCAAGGCTTGTTGGAAACTCCTCCAAAGGATCTTCAGGTTCCGTGTAGTCCCAGCCCCCCACACTCCTTCTTGTGATGCACAGACCTCTGTGTGCTGCTCCTGCAGCGTGGAACCTTCCCCAGTTGTGCTGTGTGGGTTCATCTGCGACTCCTGGTTTCTCCTCCAGTGGGTCTCCTGTGGGGGCTGCCTTTTCTTCTGTGGACTCTCTGACATGCTGAGGGTCCCCTTAGGTCTCCCCTATGGGTTGCGTCCTCCTGGACCTTGCTGGTCCCTGGCAGCTCCACTTCCTGCTTCACTACGACTTCTGTCTTTGCCACGGCTTGTTGGTGGTTTTTCCATGCTACTGACCGAGTGCAGTCATCCTTCTGGCGTGGGACGTCAACTGCATCCTCCAGAAACTCTTCACCTGCTCCAGGGCTGCATTCCTGAACGTCTTCATCCTACCGTTGACCAACTCCTGCAACCACAGCTGGGTGGGTAGTGGCTCCTGCCCCCACCGGACTCTGCTGTGACTTCTGGACTGGGTTTCCTTCTTTCACAGGTCTTCTTCTTTAGGAATCCACCGCTGGTTTCTTTCAGTCTTGTCTGGGTGTTGCAATATCTTCTTTTTCTTCCTTTTGGGTGGTTTGGGAAAAATCCAGTAACTTACTCTTTTCTTCCTGGTCGCAGGGGGGGCACGGTGGTACTTTCCCCAGCTCCCCCCTACACAATCCACTTACCTAGGTGGGGGTGCTGCATTCGCATTCAATTTTTTAAGTATTTGGTTTGGGCTCCCCCTATGGTCACTATTGCCTATTGCTATTTGCACTGTTTTCTATAGCTTTTTATGCCTTTCTGATTACTAGTGTACATATCTAGTGTGTTACTTACCTCCTAGAGAAGGGTTGCCCATCTAGTACTTTTCGTAATTGTGTCACTAAAATAAAGTACCTTTATTTTTGTAACACTGAGTGTTTTCTTTCATGTGCGTAAGTGCTGTGTGACTACAGTGGTATTGCATGAGCTTTGCGTGTCTCCTAGATAAGCCTTGACTGCTCATCCACAGCCTCCCCCATAGAGCCTGGCTTCTAGACACTGCCTACACTACACTAATAGGGGATACCTGGACCTGGTATAAGGTGTAAGTACCTTAGGTACCCACCACACACCTGGCCAGCTTCCTACAGCTATCTTTCAAAGAACATCACTTTGTCCCAATACGTACTGTAGAGTGTGAAGGTGAAAAGACTTAGTGGCATATTTACAATCTTTTGGCGCAGGACAGCACTGCAAGCCTTCTTGCGGCGCTGCCCTGCATCAAAAGAAAAGGACAAGAATGCATTGTTTCTACAAGATACAACACATTCCTGTCCTTTTCCCCTGCAATGCGGCACAATGGGCTGCCATGGGCCAATGCAGGCACCATTGTACCATGGTGCAAGGGTGTCAGTGTTTGTGGGGATGATTGTTTTTTAGCAAGAAGGGACATCTTCCGTCTCAAAAGGAATCACTAGAGCTTTTTTCTCTTTCTATGCGTGCTGCAGAATGCAGCACACGTAGAAAAAGGAAAAACGTGGAGAAATAAAAATATTTCTCCTTGTTGTGTCTCCCTTACGCCTCCCTTAGGGAAGTGTAGGCTTTTGACACATTCCCAGGTTTACAAATCCTTGTAAATCTGGGAATGCGCAAAAATCCATGGGTGTTGTGTGGCAACACCCACTGCAACACCCATGTAACGCCTCCCTGAGGCATGGTGATTCAACGAGGCAACTTGAGCTACTTTGACTCAGTCCATATGTACAAGGTCATGAAAAGCCACACAGGATGGCTTTATGTGGCCTTGTAAATATGGCCCTGCAATGTGCACTACCGGACCGTTACTAAAAGTGACGTTTGGTGGCACAAAGGGCCTAGAAAATATTATCAGATTACTGATTAGGATATTGGTGGACGAGCTACTCCGTCACTACGGTGACGGATGTTCCATCAGCTGAAATCTAAATTCCATTGTATCTTATGGGATTTCGATTTTGATGGACGGAATATTCATCAGCGCTGTGATGAAGTAACTTATCCACCAATATCTATATCAGGCACCAGGTACAAGTAAATGTTTACCAAGGAGGGATGAAAGGAGAGATTAAAACCAGTGACAAAAATGTGTTGCTCTTCAGAGTAAAAATACAAAAAACACACATGTGACAAAAATCTTTTTGTGAAAAATGAGAAAACAAAAACCTGGAGAGAAGGGAATGGGGGTGTTTTTAGTTAAGTAGTAAAAGCTAAGACTCGTGAGGTTATAGTAAGTTGTAGAGTAAAAGAAGGATTTACTAAGTAAGGGAAAGTAATAGAAATGGGGTCCTTAAATGTGGAGATTGTGGTGTATTATATGGTATGGTTGGGCATCTTTACTGTGTAATACACTCACAAAATTGTCTCGGTCCAGTCAGGCCAGTTTGTAAAACCTTTAGCTCAACCCTGGTTATTTGTGGCTATGAGTAGCAAGGCTTAACAAAGGAACTGTTATAAAGCATTCAGAAGCACCCAACAACGAAATGACACAAGAAAAATCCAATGTGTTCAGCTATTCTGGCCTGAGTGGGCTGATCAAACCTGACAGGGAGAAGGTCAGTGGGGGCAGTAAGGAGTAGTGGGACAGTTACCTGGTTACCAAAGAAGTCTCAAGTCCAGTTCTATACTTTACATCAAGACAGTCATTGACTTTAATGGAGTGGGATGCAGGATTCTGAGGATGCTGAAAGATTTCTCTATGTGCTGTGCAGTTGACGTGGCTGTCCTTGTGGTTATTCCTCGGTCCATGGGTGAGGTTGTGTGACTTTGGTCACAAGGGTTGGTGTCCCTCCAAGTCCTCAATCTGCGCACACTGCTGGTCCAGTAGTATACTTTGGTGAAGGCTAGTGTCCCTGTCCCTCTTTGGCAACCAATCTGGGCTCAGACAACACTCATAACTCAAGCAGGCTCGGGTGCTTGGCTGTTGAGCGACAGTCAGAGCGATTCGAAGAAAGCAGCTACTAACTTGTCAGAATAGACTTCTTAAGCTTTAATGGCCCAGGTGCTGGGTCCAGGAGGTCAAACAACTGGCCGTTAGAGTCAGTTCTTTGATATGGGACTCAGGAGCCAATTTTCCACAAACCAGGAGCCACAAGCAGAGTTTTCTCTTTGTTAGCCCAATGTGTGACAGGTAAATTCCAGGGGTCAGCAGGGCAGTCCTTCTTCAGTCCTTTCTCCTGTTCTGTCACAATCTGAGGTTCAGGGTGCAAGGGGTGCTATATTTATGTATTAAAATTGAGAGAGGCCCCTCACACTAAGGGGACATGTTTCCACAAATCCGAAATTATTAAATTCCCCTGGGTACACTCCTTGTCTCAATATTCTCACTCTGCAGACATACCAAACCTAAACTGATACAGCCATATACCTCTGAAGATTAAGAAAAAATATATATGGCCTTAATCCTTCAATACTTTGTTGAAGTCATTGCATGATCTGCAATGCACTGGGGATACGTATATGTTGAATGAATTCATTGAAACCTGGAGACACAATTGTAAAGTCTAATTGTACTGTCTGTGATGATTTCCTCAATATAATATATATGTGTTGTATTTGTAGTTATGTCATTTTTGTATATGAATTTTAATTTTGTAAAATATTGTTATTGTGTTAAAAAAAAAAAACTAAAGCCACATATATTTTAGCTGTTTGTTTAGTTTTGGCATGTATGCAGAGTGTGAACATTGAGACAGGGAACATACTCAGAGGAATTTAATACTTTCAAGTGCCATATTTATGCCCAGAAAGTGCTCTGGGGGATGATGCAGTCGCTGGCCAATGGGCTACTAGGATCCCTTCTATCCTGTGACGACTTCCAGCTAGGTCTGGCATCTATCAATCCCAGAGTGCACTATTCTGCCCGCTCTCAAGAAGACTGAACCATTCCATGGATGTTAGGAGCTTGGTAGCCCAACCTAGAGATATGGCTGCCTGTGGGCTACATGCCCATGGGAAAACCAGGCTGGGCACTGGTCTCCTTTCTCTGTTCTCACATTGGGTTTAATGCCATGATTCATTTGATACCTTGACATACACATTTTAATAGTCCCATTAAAGTTAGCCAAATCAGGAGGTCAGCCGGCAACTCTGTGGTAGTCAATGGCGCTATTAACCTTTACACAGCAAAAATGACAACTTGGAAGTTTTCCTGTAAGGACATATTAAAATTATATGACCGACTTAATAATATACAGCTCCATGCTCTAGGGCTCCACAGGCCTTCCTTAGGGGGAGACTTAAATATATTGTTAAGGAAAGTGGGGGCTTTGCCATTGGTTTAAATGGCAAAGATGAACTATCAGTTTTAAAACTGCTCTTTCAGGCTGCAGTGGGAGTCATTTTGTACTTGGTCACACATAGGGTGGCACAACCAGTTCTGCAGCCCGTGGTGGGAGCACTCTGTTTTACATGCCCTGGGTTTCCTTGGTACCATATACTAGGGATAAGTAATTTTAAGTAATTAAGCTTATGCCAATTGTATTTACAAAAGTAAAGGACCCCAAATAACAACGATCAGTAATACCGCTGAGTACTCACTGCGATTGTAAAGCTTCTTTCAGCTTGACCTACCCAGCCTCCATGAACTCTGGCAGTAACCGGGTTCCAGAGGTGATCAATTTTAAAGTGCCACATAGAGGAGTGTCTGTGACGAAGAGGGATGGGCCAAGTCCCTATCAAAATCAGCAAGGGTCTGTCTGCTAGAAAAACATTGCAGCCATCTTGAAACGGGCCTTCAAACTCTAAAAAGGTGTTTTTTAAATCTATGGAGTCTCAACCTCCAAGTGTGAGGTTGTGGTAATGAGCGGCAAGTATGATAATACATAAGTTAAGTTGGCACGTGGAAGTCATTATAATGATTAATGAAAAAGAAGTCCCACATAGATGGGCTCAATAGGGGGTCAAAGTGTTTGGGTTGAGCATCCTGAATAGTATCAGACCTAATCAGTGAAAAGACCGCAGTTGTATTATAAACATAGTTATTGTATCATATCCGGGCCGATAAACTGTAAAAATAGGAGATAAAGAATCAACCCCCGAAGTCAATAAATGTGCGAAGAAATACCGAATCTAGGTTTCTTGAAGAAAAATGGTCATTGGCTACTGAATTCAAAATTTAGACCATGGGATATCATCATTTAAATCCACGATATGGGTCCGTAATTTAAAGATCCAATGCTGTTCTTTCTCAAAATGTCTATGAGCAGTGTTGTACGTGTCTTTTATGGTTGCAGGGATGACCAACTTGTGTTCATTGGGAGTATGGTGATTCTCTATAAAGAGAGTTCTTAGTTTGGTGGCAGTCTGATGGCATCTAATGGTGCTACAATGTTTGTTGATCTAGATTTTGATCAATCTAGTAGTTATGCCTATGTACAAAAAGCCACATCGACATATTATGAGATAGATGCAATTCTTAGTTTTGCAGTTTGTGTGCTTATTAAGGTGCCATATGCCTAATGGTCCCAAGTCTACAGTAGTAGTATCCATAGAAAGGGGACACACATTACATTGACCACAAGGGTGGTGGCCCTTAACCGAGTGTCCAGTTGTCTGTCCTGGTGACTTTACTCATAGGTCTCATCTGATGTGGTCTGGTATGCACTATGAAATCCTAGTTGTTACTAGTCCTTCTGAAAGCGAACAGCGTTTTATTCAATAGTCTCACCTGCACTTGACAAAATCGCCCATCTCTTATTGATGATTTAATCTCATTGGACAAAGGCATAAATGTAGTGACACAGGTCAGCCTAGATTGTTCTGGTTTCAGGTATGCCATAAATAAAGCATTTCTATGGGTGTTCCATGCTGTCTTCTTTGCCAGGTTGATCACATGTAGGGGATAATGGCAATTCCTCAGTTTCTTAGTCAGTTCATTCGCATAGATACTGAGGTCAAAAATCTCACTGCAGGTTCATCTAAGTCACAGGAATTGGCCACAAGGTAAATTGGTTCGAAGTGCCCTTGGTTGGTGGCTCTCAAAGAGGAGAAGACTATTCTTGTCAGTTTTTTTCAGGAAGTTAGATGTATGTAGAATTCCTTCATGTAGAGTAATCTGAACATCAAGAAAAGAGTTCTCTTTGTTAGAGACTATGGCAGCGAATTTCAAATATTGATCAAGACTGTTGACTCACTTGACGAACTCAGGAATTTTTACACAGTTTCCTTGCCAAACAATCAGGATATCATCTATTTACCGACACCATAATATAATGTTGTGAGTGAATGGGTTATTGGAGTCAAGATGGTAATGTTGTTCAAATTTGAACATGTGAAAACAGGCCAAACTTGGGGCAAATGTACTTCCCATTGAAGTTCCTCAAATCTGATGGAACATACGGTCTTCAAATTTTCTTTCAGACTAGTGTGGTACAAACAAGCAAAATATGTGTCGGGGTAGAGGAATTCCAAGGTTCTGATTGTAACATGTCCTCAACAACAGCCAGGGTAGCATTTTGATGTATGCTGGTATAAAGGGCTTCTACATCCAAACTTATCAAAAGGTTTGTGGGTCCTTGGAAGTTGATCTGGTCAATGAAAATCAAGACATCTTCCATGCCCTTCAAAAAAGTGGAGGTGTGCTGTACGATGGGTTGTAGAACAATAACCACAAAATTTAGATAGGGATTCCAACACAGATCCAATACTTGACACTATTAGGCATCCAGGAGGGAGGAGTTTCCCCTTATGAATTTTAGAAAGTCAGTAAACATAGGGTTTGCGAGGTTGTTTGCTGTATAAAAATTCAGCCTTGTGACATGTGATCCACTCAAGAAGTTCTGCTTCCTCAATCATAATCTAACTGGTCTAATGGACTCAGATGGTAGGATCCCTTTTTTTGGGTTCATGGTAAGTCATGTCGCTCAAGAGCCTCAGGCATTCCATATGATGTGGTATCCTGAATCACTATGGCTCCTCCCTTATCCACTGGTTCAATGGTGATTTATTTCTCATTAGCCAGAGTAGCAATGGCAGCTCTCTCCATTTTGGAAAGGTTGTGGAAAGGCTGTTTTTTTTGTAGCTTCTGGATGTCATTTAGAACAGTGTTTTCAAAAGTAAGAATATTGCTGGTATCGTGCTGGAAGGCAGAGTAAAAGTTGAAGGATTTCTCAGGCCAGAATCTTCAGATAAAGGTCTAGGCGGTTGATCTTTGAAGAAAGAGTGTAGCCGAATCTTCCTGAAAAATTATGCCAACTCACAAATGAGTCTAAAGGGGCCTTCTTTTGGAGTGAGAACAAAAACCCAATTGTTAGACTTGGCATCCTTGGTGTGGTCTCCCCTAACCTTTTGCCTCTGTTCACAAGGTTGTTGATGTGTGCTGGACTCTATTTTTGCTGTTTTTGATACTATGGTCACTTTACCACTGCTATCCAGTGCTGAAGTGCAAGAGCTCCTGTGTAAAATGTATGTGTGATTGGCTTTCTATGATTGGCATATTTGATTTACTAGTAAGTTCCTAGTATCGTGCACTAGAGGTGCCCAGAGCCTGTAAAGCAAATGCTACTAGTGGGCCTGCAGCACTGATTGTGCCACCCACATAAGTAGCCCTGTAAACATGTCTCAGACCTGCCACTGCAGTGTCTGTGTGTGCAGTCTTGCACTACCAATTTGACTTGGCAAGTGTGCCCACTTGCCAGGCCTGAACCTTCCCTTTTCATACTTGTAAGGCACCCCTAAGGTAGGCCCTAGGTAGCCCCATGGGCAGGGTGCAGTGTATGTAAAAGGAGGGACATGTACTCACGTGTTTTACATGTCCTGACAGTGAAATACTGCCAAATTCGGTTTTCACTGTTGTAAGGCCTGTCTCTCTCATAGGTTAACATGGGGGCTGCCTTTAAATGTTATTAAAGTTCAGAATCATCCATTTGGGAGCAGATAGAAATGTGGAGTTTGGGGTCTCTGGGCTCACAATTTAAAAATGCATTTTTTAGTGAAGTTGTTTTCTAGATTATGTGTTTGAAAAGGCCCCTTTTAGAAAGTAGCCACTTTTTTGCTTAAACCATTCTGTGATTCTGCCTGTTTGTGGATTCCCTGTCTGGGTCAGTTTGACAGTTGGGCTGTTTGCACCTCTTTCTAGACACAAACGGGGCTTGAATGTAACCCGCATATCCTGATGAGCCATCTGTGCTGGAAAGGAGGGGAGGAGTGGTCACTCACACCTGAATGGACTGTGCCTGCCCTCACACAATGCAGTCTCCAACCCCCTGGTGTGTGACTGGGGCCTGGCCTGGACATGAAAGGATCTTACAAACACTTGAGACTTTACTTTGAAGTTTGCCAACTTCAAAGGCAGAAAGGGGTATAAGTATTGGACCCAAAACCCCAGACTTTAGATTACTTCAAAGATTCAAGAGGAACATCTGCCTGGAGAAGAGCTGAAGAGCTGAGGAGAAGTACTGCCCTGGCCTGTGACTATGCTGTGTTGGGCTATCCTGCAGTTGCTGCTTCTGCCTGTGGTGCAAGGGGAAAGAAACTGGACTCTGTTGCATTCCTGCTTGAGAAGTGACTCCAAGGGCTTGGAGTAGAGCTTGCCTCCTGTTTTGAAGCCTCAGTGACAGCAAAGGCTTCACCAACCAGACCTGAGTCTACTTGCTGTGGACTCTAGCTTGTCAGAGGGTGTCATTCCAGTTCCTGGACCTCTGGAAGTGAATTCCTGGAGAAAAAACAGTCTAACGATGCCGTGCGACTTCGCAAAAGACGCCCCTGCCCGTAACAGCGATGCCGCTTGCCCCGAGACCATGGACCTCGCTGAGTGTGACGAATCCGACGACCCTGTGAGTTGGCGCCGCTACCCCGGAACCATGACACCGCCTGCCCCGAGGCCGTGGACCTCGTAGAAGACCAACGACCTCGTAGGCCTCTTGTTGCTGCAGCTACTGATTCTGCCTGACTTTGCTGTCACCGGAGTGTCGTAAATCCAACGTCCATGACGATCCGATGCCATTGGAGCGCCTGCGGCCCTGTGACGTCATCGCGACCCCGTGAGGTTGCCCCGCAGTATCGTGACTCCGCCGGACTTTGCATCTGCCGGAACCAAGGGACCGACCACATCTGACGCCGCTTCACCTCCTCTGCCCTGTAGTGAGGACCGGACGCCGCTGTCCTTCTGCCTCGTGGCACTGGAACCGACGCCGCCTCGGATCCAGCGACGCCGCTCTCCCCGACTCTGTGCACCGGCCTGTTTTCTACTTGTTTCTTAAGGTACTATACCTGGGGGTCGAACGACTCCATTGTAGGAAACGACTCCGTCACGACGCTGCATCATACCAACTTGTAGTATTTGTGGCTCAAGGTACTGTTTTCATGCTTTTAAATGCTAAATTCATACTTTTAACTCTATATTGTGGATTTTTATCGTATTTGGTCTTTTTTATTTAGATAAAATAATTGCTATTTTTCTAAACCTGTGTTGTGTCACTTTGTACTTGTTCACTGTATTACTGTGTGTGTTTGTACAAATACTTAACACATAGTCTCTGAGGTAAGCCTATCTGCTCATGCCAAGATACCAAGGGGGTGATCGGGGGTTAACTGGGTGTGATTCTCCTTTACCCTGACTGGAGTGAGGGTCCTTGCTTGGACAAGGGCTAACCTGACTGCCAACCAAAGACCCCATTTCTAACACTAATCCTTTATTAAAGACTTTAAGTTCAATGGAAGTGAGAATTCTTTTGGATGGATTCACTACTAGCTCTTCTTTGGTGGTGCCCGTCCTCGGCTCCTGGTTACCATCTGGGGTTCTTCTGTTTCCCATTGAACTTGTTTGCCTCTTCCTCTGTCTGGCCTCTTGCCCAAAAAGGACTGCAAGGCATAGGAATGTGGGGTTCATCTGAATCTACAGGGCCTCAGAGAAACCAAGGAACTACAGCAACAGCTCAGTATCAGAAGGCTACAGCAGCGATGTGGAATGGAGAAGGAATACAAACCAACACTATGTTATGGGCCTAATTATGAGTCTGGTCGGCACTAGACTGCCAGACTCGCTGTGGCTGTCTGGACCGCTGCTGCTGTGGCTGTCCGAACACCACATTGCCACCGCCAGGGTACCGCTTTCTCTGCCTCTGTCTCTGCACATGACATGGGCAGTGCAGGGGTCCCCCTGCCCAGCACCCTCATAATGCGCACTGTCTGCTGTGCGCATTACGAGGGTGCTGGTGCCCCCTATGGGTGTCAGCATAGCAGCCGGCTCAATTACAAGCCGGAAACAATGCTGCTGCCACTTTCCCACTGGGCTAACGGGTGGAAACCTTGGTTTCCATCTGTCAGCCTAGCGGCAAAGTCATAATGGGTCTGGCAGGGAGGTCGCCACTACAGTGACGCCCACCCTGTCGGAGTTTGTGGGACAGGTTTTCTCATCCGCCAAACTCATAATTAGGCCCTATGTCTCCATTTACATATTAACAACCTCGAATATGGCAACCTCTGCCCTACCCATTCTATCAACCCAACCCCTCTAAAAGTAGCCTTTTAAAACAAGCCTCAAGCCTGCCATTTCACCCCGTAGTGCTGTTTTACACTGCCAATGACTTGGCCTGGCAAAATTTGCCAGGCCTAAATCTTCCTTTTTATTACATATAAGCCACCCCTAAAGTAGGGCATAGTGCATTGTATAAAAAGGTAGGTCATGTATTTTACATGTTCTGTAAGTGGAAAACTCCCTACTATGAGGCCTGTGTCTCTGATAGGAAAACAATGGGTTATCCTATTACATTTAACTGGCACTAACCACTAATTGGGAACAGGTTGGAATGTCATGCTTAAACTCAAATGAATTGTAATTTTAAATGCTCTTTAATGGTAAAGTTGGATTTTAGATTACAATTTTTAAAAAGCCACTTTTAGAAAGTTGGTATTTTCTTGCCCTAAACTCTCTGAAGCCTTCTACGAGTTTCCAGCTGCCTTAGACCGTTAATTGTTCCTTTGTTAGGAATGTGTATTGGGTTCAGACAGTGGACTATATAAGACATGGGTGAAGCTGGGAGAGGGCCATCCTGCCAGAATGGGTGGGGCAGAGCCGTTTCCTGCCATAATTACCTTTCAAAAGGCTGCCTTCAGCAAACTCACAAAATAACTTAACACCAGTCTTTTTTCACCTCAGACTACTTGGATCTTGGGTAGAGGAAGAACAGAGAAGGAAGAAACTTTCCAGATCCAGATGTGAGGATGGTCTAGAGTTTTCCCCCACTTCAAAGGGTGGCACCAGGTGTAAGGAAATGGACCTCCTGAGATACTCCTGGACTTGTGGAAGAATTCAGAAGGACTGCCTTGTGTTCCAGATGACTGTCCTGCTGCTTAAGGCCTGTCTTGTTTCTCATAGGATTGCCCTGCTGCAACCAGAAGACTACCCTGCAGATTGAGGCTTGCCTTGTTTCCCAGAGGACTGCTCTACTGCTTGATACCTGCCTTGTTGAAGAAGCACTTTACCATCCCCTAATTCCCAAGCTGACCTCCTGTTCAGAGCTATAGGGATTCAACAAGCTCCGGAGGCCTCCCTGCAACTGCTCAAATGACCTGCTGCAACTGGTCCTGCCTGGACCTGCAACTAGACCTGACTGGACCTGCAACTGGACATGCCTGAGCCCCGCTGGCCTCTGCTGGAGTGAGTTCTGTATCCCCATGTGGTGCCTCCCCAGGTCCTGGAACCTTGGCTGGCATCAATTGAGCTCCTCCTGTGAAATCCTGAAGTTTTGAACTCTGCTCCCTGGACTTTGAGAAGGTAACTTTTTCAGTGGGACTAACCTGGTCCCTGTAGCCAATCCCCACTTCATGGCGGTTAGCCTGAACTTGTGACTTTGTCCTAGTCTAGCGCGACCATATACCCACAGTTACCCATTTCTGCTTCTGGATACAATTTTTACTTAAACCTTTAAAATTGCATATCTCTGGTTCTCCTTATGGGATTTGTGTTGCTTTAGTCTCACTTTATTTATTATGTTTTACTCTACTTTTCTAAGTTGGGGTGGGATATCTCTCTTTTTTTCACTTTATTACTGTTTATGTGCTGCATAGATAATTAAAATTAACACATCACCTCTAAGTTAAGCCTGACTGCTTTTGTGCTGAGATACCGGAGGATTAAGCACAGGTTAATTTAGTGACTTTTGTGGTTCACCCTTACAAGGACTGTTATGGTTGTTGCTTGAGAATGTTTGTCATCTCCTCAATCAAAACCCCAATTTCTTATGACTCCAAAATACAATTCACAAACCTCTGACCAAAGATTTTTGACCCAGTGTGGAGAACTCTGCACATGGAGGCATAGATTTTAGTAGTAAATGTGGGAGAGACTAAGGTGAGTGATGAAAAATGGGGAATAATAACTAGTAAGAGAGTAAGCTTTCAAAAATGTAAAGGATAGGTTTAAGGAGGCACATGTCAATGCAAAAACACACCCAGAAATGTGCAATACAATTTCATTTCACAAAATAAACACCTACTTCTACTACACGAATGGTAGTGACAAAACAGGTTGAAATGTACTCCAGCCAAGCATTGGAGTAAGTTGAGGGCCACACATGGGCAACCACTGGCATTTTTATACACTTCACCATAATCAATGTAAGCAAGTAATAACACCAACAACATATTGGAGTAGGTGTAAAATAAATGATATGTTATTTTAAATATGTTTTAAATATATTCAACATTAGGATCAAATTTAATTGTTTTTTGTAATTTAATATAAATATGTACTCCACAGTTAAATTGTAATTTAATTGAATTGAAATAGCAACTTAAACTAAAATTGATTTTGAATAATGTAAACATAAAACTTAATTTGCAACCAAGCTTGAATTACATTTAACAGTAGATTGTGAAAATATTCATCTAATTAATATTAATTAATGTAAAATATATAGAAAATATTAATTTAAAATATAATTCGATATGATGTTAATTTTCTCTATTACTATCTAAACTGAGACATCTAACCCAGGGGTAGAGATCTCCACAAACAGATAGAAAATTAATGGTCGTGGATTTGGTTGTGGGAGACTCCACTCCTGGAGAACCTTAAGTCTAAATACATCTAGGCAGAGATCTCTGTAGGGAAGTGGTAAATTTACCTTTGTGAGGAAGGCCCTCTGTGCGCACAAAAACTAGTGCGTACAAGCTGCGGTTCCTGTATCACAAAGTTGGTGTTCTATAGTATCATGAATATCATGAAATGTGTTGTTTTCTTTATTATACGCAGCGGTGACAATTTATTTCAAAGGAAATGACTTGCTGCTTGGCAAGAGTCTCCTGGTGTGCATGAAAAAGCGCTCTTAAGACATTAACGTACTAGTATTAGTAATAAATATTAACGTTATCGTTCCTTCTCCTTTTAAGTCCATGGAGGAATTAGTTTGGCGCTCTGACATCGGATATGCTTTGTGTGCTTCTTTTTATTCGCCACGCCGGGAGAGTACTTTCAATTACAGGAGAGATGCTTTTCATCAGTTTTGTCGACTGACCCAGAAACACACCATGCTTACAGGCTGGCACTTATTCTCCCGTCGACACCTGCACGCGCCACTCGATCTCTGTAAGCAGGAGGTCGCCTTTTTATACAACTTTAAAGCACTTAATGCCTCGCTTTGGGGAGGTGGGTCATGCATTTTTAACCAGTCGCCTCAAGCCGCCACTTCTTAGGGTGTATTTCTTTTAAACAGCAGTACAAAATGTGCTTCTTTACTTCGGTGGCACTAGCAGCTTTCGCTGAATAACTAAACATTTTGTTGAAACCCCGTTCCCCGTGGGTGCTTCTTGTCTTAGCTTATGTTTTTTTGCAGCGTGTTCATTTGCATAGAAGTTAGTCCTGGCGCTTGGTAACATGTGAAGTGAGAAGCCATAATCATATGCATTACACTGCTACTCTGCTCAATTCACAACAGTACCTTTAAAAGTAACAAAACCTATTCAGCTACAGCTTTTCTTCTGCGATTTGAGTAAATCCAAGACTTTAATTGGATCCCCAAAATTCGAAAGAATACTCAATTAAATCTCATTTCCAGTGCGGTAAATTGTCACCCCTCCCTATTTGAAACACTCATATTCTGTCCTCTAAGCTAAACTGACCTCTGTAATGGAGACAGGAGTTACCGTATGGCAATCGGGTGTATGGCCAAGTTCATTCTCAACTATCCATGTTTGAACCTAATATTCAAGTCTTGGCTCTCTCCTGAAGATATGCATGTCACTGAGCATCAGCACAAAAACACACAAGTAGTGCGATCAACAGCTGCCTGTGTTCTGGCTGTTCTTGTTATCACGCGCATGTGGTAAAATTTTAAAGTGTGTGATGTGGTGTAATGGCGTAATTTTGGTAATTTTGCTTTACAGGGGTAACATAAACTTCACAAAGTTAGGCAAATTACATTGGTGCGATTAAAATTTTACCCAGCAATTGTCTACATGACTCTGGATATTGGACCAACGGGAATCTTTTCAACCAGTTGTCCTCATTTGACCAAGAGCCCCACTAGACACGTCTGACCACCCAGCAGCATTACTCAGATAGTAACATTTTCCCTATTG
Source organism: Pleurodeles waltl (assembly GCF_031143425.1). Taxonomy (NCBI): domain Eukaryota; kingdom Metazoa; phylum Chordata; class Amphibia; order Caudata; family Salamandridae; genus Pleurodeles; species Pleurodeles waltl. The sequence continues at coordinate 468,714,735 of NC_090439.1, forward strand.
GCTGATTTTCAGAGCAAAAATAAAATCCTTCCTGAGACAAACACCTCCCTTTTACCCAACCAAATGTTTTTAATGTAAACCATATGGGAGGCCTAGTTCCAGTTCATCTCTCTGGTGTACACAATATATTCTTCTTTGATACTTTTACTTTTCAAATAGACTTTAAAGAAATAGTTTCTTCTCATAAATTCAAGTGGGATTATTTTTCTTTTTGTCATAAATTTGTGATACTTTTAGCAATGTTCTTAATTTTTAAGTGCTTTGTAGGTTGGGTTTCCTGATAGCACCATATGTATTTCCACTGGAAATTGTTTTGCTATCTGATGAAAGATAACAAAGTTATCCCCTAGTAAACAGGCGTACCTTTTATGAACTGGCCTGTTGGACATAGCCCACCAGACCTCCCCTTCCCCCTCCTCTCCTCTCCTTTATGCAGGCTGAAGTCGTTACCTGTTTAGCCTGTGGACAGTTGTGAGTCCAATTAAGGTGATGCCCCCAACTTCTGCACTTCTACAACCTAGGAAAGGGGATGATGGGGCCGGCAACAAAGTACCAAAGAGATCTCCAGGCTCTTATCTTGATGCTAACTATTGTATCATCTTTCACATTACCTCAACCTTGAGTTGTAGAGAACAATAATGTCTACCATTACTGCATGGTGCGTGATGCACTTGCCTGAGTGGAAGGGGGCGATTTTACTCAAATGACTTCTTTTTTTATTTCATATGTAAGTGATGAGTAGGAACAACAGGGGAGCTTCTTTGTACTTCTATTCCCCCTCATCGTGTATAACAAAACTACAAATGGTAAACTTTGAACAAAATTCAATATCCAAAAACTAGAGCAGTGAAATTGACATGCACGGAGAACATGAGGAAATGTGTGCCCAAGGTAATAAAAAAGACACAAAAAAAAACACAGAGAAAGATCACCCAATTGATCTTAGGGGAAATATTTAATTGCGTGCACGCAGTCGGCAAGTATGTCCAATATTTTTAAGAATAGAATATTAACTCTGAATTTTAATTACGGCTTTCTCTTTATAAACTTTGTCATCAATTCAGTTGGATAATATTTCTGCAGGATTTCTGTGGGGGTATGAAAGTAGTTGGTTGCATTTGTGTAAAGAGTTGTCCATATAGCTTCGAAAACTCCTGAATGTCCTTGTTCTCCAGAGAATGTAATTAAAAACAGAAGTAGCTTTTGTAATTCGCAATACCCATTTTTATTGTTTAAGCACGGTGTCCCTTTGCAAGTAGTCCCTTCTGGCTCTATATTCATAAACATACTAAAACAGCCCAAGCTACAAATTAGAGAAAACCTCCGCATTACCAGTATTACACTGAAATCTGGCTGCTACGTTTATAGACTTTGGTTGTTGACTGACAACTTGATCAATGAAGTGCACGATGGGCTGAAAGCTTACAAAAAGCAAAATCATCTTCAAAATTGAGCAACAAACTACACATTTCTATGGTGCTGTGAACTTACCAGGTCTAAACGGGTCTGTGTCCCAAGGTTGTTAGTTTTCTATACATGGGCCACCTCTCGGAGCAAGTAACATTGTGTGACAGCTTAAAGTTTGATTTATAACTTACTTCCTAATTTAAGGGTAGAAATGCTAACCAATAAAACAGTTCTTGTCTTTGCATTTACATTTGTATGTGGGTCCAGTAATGCATTCCCGGGCAAATTTGAGAGCATCTGTCTACAAATAATGTGACATATTTACAAGAAAGTGGTGCATCAGTCTCGCTACTTTCTTGCTTCGCCCCTGCCCCACCTAATTACACCTTGGTTGCGCCATATTTACAATACGACACACCATGACAGTCGTTAGGACAATAGTGTCAACATTGTTTATGCTAGTGTGACACTTTGCTGCACTAACGTCAAAATGTTGACGCTAGTGCAGCAAAGCACAGGGAGGCCCATTGATGTAAATGGGTGCATCATTTAAACGCCTGCCCTGAGCAAGCGTTAACAATGATGGAAAAAAATGGCAGAGTGAAATGTATACTTCACTTTGCCATTGTTTCAGACCTCCCTGCGTCGGAACGCCCCCTTGTATACTTTATGCCAGATGCAGGCATAATGTGGTGCAAGGGGCTGCAAAGTGGTGTAATGCAAGCATTGCACCACTTTGTAAATATGGCACAGGGGAAAAGCCACTTTAGTGCCGCCTTAGCGTAAAAAAAGAAACTATGGCAGTGCAAGGTGGCACTAGGGGCTTGTAAATATGCCCCAATGAGTGCAAGCACATCTGCTCCAGCCACGCTCCAACACCTTACACATTCATCAATATTGCAATTGGATGAGATGTGCATGGAGAAACTAATATACACAACAACTTTGCCCATGTGCCATTTGTTTGTGAACACCGGGTGCTAGAAATGCAGATTATTCTACACTGGCGTGTAGAGCAAATTGAGAAAAAATTATGAATCAGGTGTCTTGGGATCAAGTCTGGTTAGACAAAACTATCTAGGTCGACAAGATATTATCATATGTACAGTAACATTAGTACACTGGAATGTTTGGAGCTGATATAAGCTTTCTGCCTCAACATACAAAGTGTATCTTTGTGTTTCTCACATTTTAATTTAGAACATTTTTCCATGGTGGGTGGAATGGATGAATAGCTTTATAGCCCTTCTAAATCAGGTTATGCTGGTTGCTACAGGCCCCCTCCCTAGTTATGGGCCCTTGGTTGCATCTCAGACCTATATGTCAGGTTCTAGGCCCTTAGCCAGTGGTATAGCCCTCTGCTGTGGGTTATAACGCTATCTTAAATCTAAGCAGCAAGTTTCTAGAATATTCTAATGCATTGCCTATGAGAAGTGCAGAACTGTTCACTGTTAACCGCTAGTCTGAATCAAAGAATAACATTTGTCAGAAGTAAGGCCATTATAATAGTCTTTCCTTTTGACTCTTCCACAGGTACGCTAAGATGGCACTGAATTGGAATTTGGGAAATCACTGATAAATTCATCCTAATCCAATGCATTAATGCACGGTGTCGTAAGGTGAGTATAATAAATACCATATTCTTGGTTTTATGAACTTTTTAAAAAAAATATATATATGTGTCATTAAATACGAGGAAGCAATCTGTAACGTTTGATTTGGGTTATGGGAAATGGTAAACTGTTTTAGGGGGTTTTGGCAGTTTACCATAGCTTGTACATTTTTCACTTTTATATATCCACATGAAAATCAAACATTTTGTGACAATTTGTTGCCATCTTCCTTCTTTACCATCAAAAATGTTTTTTGAAGATCTTCTTTGCTAAAAACATCCTATTTTCTTTGCTTCTGCAATATCATTGAACTAGAAACGTTATGCAAAAGCTGCATCCAGAGGAAAATTCTGCATTTTATTTGCAACATGCAGTTATGACTCAAGTAGGCAAGTAGCATAAGTGACGCTCCACAGATCATGTATGGCTTGGATGAGCTATATTAGCGTAACCAGTTGTGAAGGTCATAAAAAAAGTATGGAAACCATGATGTTGTGCACATAGGATGGGGTGAATGAGCATGGGGCGGGGTCAAAGGTGTGGCTAAGAAAACAAAATAGTCTGTCATTTTTTTTAGTCTTTCTCCTTCAGATAATTACATATAATTTAAGGAAGAGATCAAGTGTAAAATAAATGCAAGCTAAGTTTATTTGTGGGAAATGCACTATCATACATTATGATACCTCTATTAGTTAATGCACTACAGAGGTCTGTGTCTGCAACCAGAGAACCACAGAATGGAATCCTGGTTGATGCAGTGGAGAGTAGTGACGGGAGTATCTTTAGTGCTATTATGTCCCAGTCTGGGACAGAAAGCACTGTGAAAATGTAAATCATTCTTTTAAGCTTGCATTACACATTGTACAAAATAGGCTGCTACAAAATGTGCAAAAAGGTTTAAGATAGGAAAAAAGTGCTTCCAAAATTCAGATTTTAGGAGTATTCAGACTGTACGTGGTGCATTTTTTATAACTATTCTCTAAAGCAAACACTGCACAGATCAGATGGCAACTCCCTTGCCATGACATTAAAATGAATAAATATGTTTTATCAGTAAGCCTCAAGTGATTCCATCAATTAAAGTCAATACTGACTTTCAAGTACCCTTTCTTGACCAGTTGTGCACAGTTACATTTCTTTCAGGAAGCAGGCACCCTGGCAAGACGGCTTGTTTAGCTGTCTGCCCCTCCCTTGGTTTCACAGCACAGGAGACTCCTTGCCTTAGACTTCAGCTGAAGTATTTCAACTTTTTAAATGAATGGTCCCAGGGCAGTTCTCTTTTCACAAAAAGTAGGGCTCTGTTTTTCTCAAATTAAAAAAGCATGGGCACGTCGTGCACCTCAGATCTCGCCCACTTTGCTGACTGAGTGTTACCATAATAAAGTTGTACATGGGAAGCCAGTGGAGCTCCTTCAGGTGTGGTGTGTTTTGAGTGCAGTGCAGGAGGCTCAACGTGATTCTGACCACTGTGTTCTGAATGGCCTGCAGCTCTCTGTTGAGTTTTTGTTGCTCTCGGCATACAGGGTAATCCTGTGGTCAAGCTTGCTTGTAGCAAGGGTGTGTGTGTCATGGTTTTCCAGATGCTGGCTGGGATCACCATTATTTTACTGTGCAAAGAAAACCCTTGCCTAGGCAACAACAACTTTTTAGAATACATGATGGACAACATCAAGAATTCTGCAAATCTTTCCTGCTGAAAAAAAAACATTGCTGAAAAAACTTTGTAGGACCCTACTTATGATTTGGTGGTTTATCACAAGTGTTTCTCTGACTTTTATCACACAGTATATTTATCATGGTAGAGGAGAGGCAGCATACACACACACTCAGACACACACATACACACAGTTCATATCATCCTGACCACTGCAGAATAGGGGAAGTGAGCTGTTACAAATAGAAGTACATGAGTTATTGGGGAAACAGCATTGTGTATACACACAGGTATTATAGGGGAAAACATCAGCATTCTGTATAACTCAGCATCCTGTATACCTCAGCATCCTGTTTGCAGAAAGGAGGTAATGTAGGAGCACCTTGATGACAGTAGCACTCGGAAACAACTTCATATTCAGGTAAACAAAGGTGTTAAAATAGAAGTTTTAGCTCAATGACTTTAGCACAAGGAAGTTGAGAGAAAAAGAGCACCATCATGGTTTTATGACAAGGGCTCAAGGGCGATCCAGCATACAAGTACTGAGGTCCTTTATTCAGAATAATTCAGAACCTGATGAACTTTTGTGTAATAATGTAGCAATTGATGGAACTCCCTAATTTATTTTTAATCCTTATATTTACCAGAGTCAGAGATTTTCCTGAACGTGGCCAGTCCTCTTTTTCGCTATATTTAATGGAGTGTGTTTAACCGGGCCCCTCCTGACTTTTGAGTGAAATATTCTAACCACTGAAAAAAACATTCCCATAAACTTTATATCTTGCCCGCATAGACCTCAGTGTCAAAGCAACTATCTGTAGTTATCCATAACTATTCATGTGCAATAAGCATGTTGTCCAACTTCTAATGCTTACAAATTCATGTACTTGCTAATAGTATGCAATAGAATAACTTACCACATTCCATGTTAATTAGCTCAAAACCCCTGTTTTGGGTTGGACAGCTGAATACCTTATGTAGTACATCAGTTACCACATACAGAATGAGTTATTGGCAGTTGAAGAACATATGAAGGTTATCTTCCACTCTACTCCACACTTGTATAGCACACTACTCACCCGTTAGGGTCTCAAAGCGCTGTGTGCATACCGCTGTGGAACCCCTCCTGGCTTTTCCCTGTGAGGCACCCACTCCTGGGCAAACTCCCAGGGTGAAGTCAGACATCCAAGCGCTGTTGTGGAGACTAGGTAAGCTATTGCCCAAGCGCTGTCAGGGCCGTTGTGGATATTAGGCAAGCTATTGGCCAGAGTTACAGAGTGGGACCCATTAATTAGATTAGGCACCGAGGCAAGAATTATCTGGTCCAAGGGAACTGAGCCCAAGACCCACTGAGGCAGGAATTGAACCCTGGTCCCGGGCTAGATCTCTGCATTAGGATCTGCCGCTCTAACCATTGTGCCACACTTCTCCGCCTCAGTCATTGCTAATGCCAGTCTTGGGGGTTGCTGATCTATTAGAAAGCCCTTATGATAGCCAACATGTGTTTAACTCAGGCTAATAAATCAGTGAACGATTTCAAAGCTCAAGTACATTCCTTTAGTCTAGTATTTTCTGATACTTGCATTCACATAGTCTTATCAATCAACGAGGTTCAGTCCTTGTAGAGTCTCTAATGAATCAACTTAATGTGTGTCTCACACTATTTTGAGCTAAACGTGTCTGCTGAACTGTTCATACAAACAGATTCACCTTTGCTAGGCTACACTTGAAGTAAGTTGAATATTCCTTTAACACTAAGTGAAAAAGTTCATGTCAGTCAAAAACCTATCAGTAAGTATTATGATCTCATTGGATGGTAAATGGCGTCTGGTACCTGAGGAGTGTGCATGATTGGTCCATTTCTATTTATGGCACAAGTGTAGCAGAATTAAGTTGTGAAAATGGTTCTTAACTTTCCTCCACATTTCTGCAAACTGGGCATGGAGCAATGCCTGACAGTACCATGAAGGACTGTATGATATATTCTGAAGCACTGTAATTGCAATTCTAAACGACTTTCCCAGATTGTTTGGATTGCACGGGCTGCGGTGAGAATTTCTACTGCCATTTCGGCTGTTAGAGCAATAAAACATGTTCTGAAACTGATCAGTCTTTGCCAGAATACTTGTGCAAAATTGTACCGCACTATTGCAATCTGTGTAATTATGGTGTGTGATTGCGAAGCTGTATTACCACCATGTAATATATGAAAACACAGTATGCCATTGCTGACACCTGTTCATGGATGACAATTCTCCAAAATGCCATGGGTAGTGGAAGTGACATCATGCACCATTTGACCCTATTAATATCACAGGACGGGGTCACAAATGACATTTGAGCTTGAATCTTGCCAGGAAGTGATATGGCATGACCATAAGCCTGATGAAATCACAATAATTGACATCACTCAAGTTTATAATAGTTGCATTTCTAATGTAACAATAGACCACACACAAATATCTATTTTCGATTTCACCTTTAGTAGGGTTCTGGCACGAAACACCTAGAAAAACATTACTCATTTCTCTTTGTATTACATAAAAAACTTTGATAGTCGAAAGAGGATATAGTACCACAACACAGAATAGCACCAAGAACCTAAATTATTTATACCACAGACTGTCATTGTTTAATAGTTCACTAAGGGCCTGATTCAAAAAGGGCCTCCGCGGCCGCGGCAGAGGCCCTGCAGTCATGGCGGCCATCCCTCACTCATGGCGGGACCTACATACTGCAGGTTCCCATTGCAGAGGTCCCGCCACAAGTGTGGGACCCCTTCCAAGACTGTGAGGCCTCCGCAGTGACTGCGGGGCATCCGCTGCAACTTCAGAGGCCCTTTGTGAATCAGGCCCCTACTGTATACAGCAAAGGAAAATGTATTGGTAATCACAGGAGAGCGAATTAAAAGAGATTCTAAAAGAAGGATAATAGTAGTTTTGTCCACATGTATTGTTTGATGTAGATCATCTACTAAAAATAAATTCTGTTATTGGCTTCAATTATTCCTTATTGTTAATATATTTTGATTTATAATCTTTTGCAAGGCACTATGACTCGGGCAAAGCCTAGAGGTGACGTTTTTATTCAAACAATTGTTTCATGTACTCAAAATAATAAATCATAGCAACAACATTTAAAAAAATGAGTTTTTTTTACTTTTTATTTAATCAGAAGAGTGTGCATTTGACTGTTTAATGTATATATTATACAAACCCTAAATTGAGATCACTGTCCCAGTGAAAGCTGCTGAAATAAATCAGTGCTTATCAAGACAGTGTTTACCTGCGGATCTTGCAGTGGTGACTGGTGGTCTTTGAAATTGGTGGAGCGTAATATTTGCCCTAAATCTTAGTGAGAGAGCAAAGTGAGGGAGCTACACATCTTCCCCTTCTCCCTCAGAGAAAATGTTAAAAATGGGAACAAATGGTGCATTTTAAGGCATACCCTTTTCACATAAATTTGCCCAAAAGCCATAGTCTCTAAAAGGGCACTCAATAAAAATTCAATATTAAATATTAATTTCCCTTCACTGTGTAGTTGCTCCTATTATCTTCAAAATATGCCATGGGTGCCCTCGTTAGCCATCAATTACCTCCATTGTGTCAGAACTGGCATTTTGTGATGGGTGCCCTCCATATGCCATTGGTGCAATCTTAGTGCAAAAATTACATATAAGATATGCCAGTGTCAAGATTTTACGTTAATGTCATGCATGTACCATGGGTGACCCTATTGTCAAAAATTACCTTCAGTGTGTCAGGACCTGCATTTTGTCATTGTTGGTCCTCTCCCGTATGCCACGATTGTCCTCACTTATGTCAAGAATTACCTCCAATGTGCCACTGTCAGCATTTTGTCACTGGTGCCCCTCCCCAAGTCAAGAACTTCCTCCAGTATGCCAGTGCTAGCATGTTTCCACAGATACCACTGTGCCAAGTATAGCCTCCTAAATGCTGGCACCAGCAGTTTGCCATGGGCATGCTATATTTATAGTACTCCCTCTAGATTGCAGGTACCAAGTATAATCTCTAGCATGCTGGTGTCACATATTATCTGTACCATGCCAGTGCCTGTTTTTTTGTCATAGGTACTTGTTATGTCATATTTGCCTGCAACAACAAGAATTACCTTCAGTACACCAGAGCCGATAACAGAATTGTGCGCATAATAACACATTGTCACTCATGCTCACTTACATTCACTCACTCATTCTCACTTGCATTTATTCATTTTCGCTTACACTATTGCACTCACGTTTACTATGAATTACTCATTCTCATTCACCCATAATTTCTCACTCTCACTCACTGTTACTCCCACCCAGTTTCACTTATTGTTGCTCCCTTCGAATCACTCATTCCCACTATCTGTGTCTCACTCTTTCTCACTCGGTTACACTTACTGTCACCCAATCTCACTCACATTCTCCAGCACTCTATCACACTGTCAGTAGGTCACACTCATTTGTAATCACTCTTGCTCGCACTCATTCTCCCTCACTCTTATTCATGCATGCTCACCTACTGACAGTCAGTGTCATTCTTTTTAAATCATTACTTATCACTTACCGCTTCCAGTCGCACTCACACGCTGACACATACACACACACATATGCATGCTTGCATCCGCACACAAATTTAAAAGCATTTTCTTTGTTCTTAAGAAAAGGTCCCATTCCAGCAGTTGATGCTCCTTTTTTATTACACAAATAGAGAATAATAGGCTAGTATATATTATTGGTATGGTAATTAAAAGGGCAGAAACAAGGAGGGTGGAATCCTCATGCCCATAAGGACCCCTGTGTTCTTGGTAATGATGTTATCATCTCTGAGGCCAGGGGTCACAAGAGGCGAGCCCAGGCAAGTCAGGGTTTAGCTGTTCAGTCTAAGTAATCACAAATGTCACTGTAAAATAAGCTAGCATCAGTGGAATCTGTGTATCCAGGACTGTGCTATTTAAGTCTACAGAAGACATATGAGAATCAACATTGCTGTTACCAGACACATTTTATTGTGTCTAGGCACTGGATTCGTGTTTTGCAAACAAGCTGCACAAAATCATTTCCACTATCTAGCAGGAACTGTCCCATTATACTTTTATATGTTTATTGAGGTGCATCTACTCTGATAAATGGCTACTCGTGTATGACCCTGTGAATGACTACAAAAGCGAGAAACAGTGGCTCATACCTTAAACAAGGACATCTCTTTCAGCGAGGCACTTCATAAGCTCGTACCCAATGTATCTGCAGCAGTTTGCTTCATGCTGTCCTTTCATGTTGTACTCATCCTCTTCTGGCTTCACTCTCTGGAACCCTCTACTAGGCAGCCATTTTCGCAGTTCTTGAAACACATAAAATGGGAGGCTTCATCTACGAGGTTTTGGCGCAGGGCAGCACCACAAGGATTCTTGCAGCGCTGCCCTGCATCAAAAGAAAAGGGCAGGAATGGGCCATATCCATGAGATACAACGCATTCCTGTCTGTTTCCCCGGCGCTGGCACACAATGGGCTGCCATGTGCCAATGCGGCATCCTTACACCATGGTGCAGGGGTGTCTGTGTTGCAGGGATGATTGTTTTTGTGCAGGAAGGGACACCTTCCTGGGCCCAGCTCTCTCATGTTTAAAGTCAGCCTGCTCACAGTTATCATCTGGCTATGTAGCGCTTCGAACATATATCTTATTTCAATACTGTCTGTTGCTGTGCATGCTTTATTCATTGTTTCCATTCAACTCGTCCAACATAATTCATTTCATGGTTCAGTGTCACTAAGGTCCTGTCAAACCCCGGTTTGGAAATGAGTACCAGAACAGGCCAACTGTTTCTGAAGGGCAGGCTTTGCATCTCAGCACCAGTCGCTCAATATCCATTTAGTTGTCATTAAAGCCCGCTGTTTGGATGGCGTGTCAATTACATATCCCCAGGGCTCTGCCTCTCCCGCAGCATTTGCAAAAAAAGCACTGGTGACGGGGTCCCGTGCCTACCTCCAGGCAGGTGGTCATTGATTAAGCGCTTTGAGCAGCGCTTTCAAGCACATGCCACGAGCATTTCAATTAATAGATTGTATCGGGAGCACAAAAGGACTTATCATTTCAACCACTGAAAAGGATGATGTACTGCACCGGTGAGTGAGTCTGAAGGCAGCTAATAATCTTCGTAATGCAGTAACTGAGTACTGCTGCTGAGGAGTTCTCTCCGAACGGACTGAGGAAAACAGAGATCGAGCAGCAGAGTAATGTGTCCACAAGTCTGCTAGATGAATGAAAACAGAAAAACAGGGTCAATGTAACACCTCAATTTATTAAGAATGAAAGACTTCTGTAAAATGGAGGCACTGTTTGAAGTGTTCTTTTCTATCAAGGGCCCTTCACCTCACCCCAGAACACTCTGACCCTATGAGTGACGTTGATTTTTCCCTGAGCCATCATTGCAGTGAAGGTCTGAATAATACTCTGGTTTTCTACATAATATTGCCTGCTGGATGCCTGCTCCTACCGATTCCCTCATGAGTGATGTGTAACCTCCAGGTGCAGCACTGTGAGAGCCAGGGGCGTAGCTTCGGGGAGGAGTGTTTGGGGTGTTACCCTCTCCCCGTAAACATATTTTGTTGTAAATAGTTGGGTACAGGTAATTTCAGTTGGGTTTGGTGCGGTGTCTTTCGTGTTTTTTACTTACACAAACAGAAACGCACACGCACTCTCTATGACTATTTCTTCAAAAATGTTTATTTTATGATATATTGGCCCATATTTATACTTTGTGATGCAAAACTGCCCAAACGCAGTTTTGCGTCAAAAAGTATAGCGCCAGCTTGCGACATCCCAGAGTGCCAGCCGTGCGCCAAATTTATGGAATGCCACAAGCCGGTGCAAAGGGTGGGCTAGCGTAAAATAAATGATGTGAGACGGGTGGGGGTGGCGGTATGGGAGAAGGGGGTTTTGCACCAAAAAATGACATTAGGCTGTTTAGAGGCAACAAAAATGCCTCTAACCAGCCTAGCGTAATTTTCTGATGCAAAAACATCCATACCACATGACTTAGAAAAGACAGCAGTCATGCCCACCACCCCAATGGCCAGGACAGGTGACCAGTGTCCCCTGGGCATGGCCATTGCACCCTGTGCCATGCAGGGGGCCCCAAGCTGGGCCCCGATGGCACTTTAATTTAAAAAAAAATACTTACCTATACTTACCCTTCTTACCTGGGAAGGGGTCCCCCATCCTCCGGTGTCTCTCTGGTGTGGGTGGGACTGTTCCTGGGGCTTTAGAAGGGCACCTGTGAACCCATTCCATGGGGTTAAACCATGAAAATGGGTCCACAGGTCCCTTAACACCTGTTCTGACCCAGGCGTTAAATAATGGTGCAAAACAAGCTTTGCACCATTATTAAGACCCTCCTTCCAGCCGTGCATCATTTTAGCACAGGGGGATAAACATGGGGCTATGGGGTTAGCACCATTTTTGAGATGGGAATGCCTACCTTGCATCTCATTGACGCATGGTAGGTTCACGCATCTAAAAAAATAGTGCTAACTCCAATATTTTGACATTAGACGGGTCTAACACTAAAATATTAATATGGAGGTGGTTTTGCGCCAAATTTACCTAAACAAAATGACACAAATTCAGTGCAAATGGAGTATAAATATGCCCTATTTTTTTTTCTCTCACTTGGTACTCACCAAATCACATTCCTCTCCCTTTCCCCTACCCTTTTAGCACCCCATCATGCGCCCTGCTTGTTGTGTAATGTATTTTAACATTATATGCTAGCTTGATTGTTGGAAAATCTGAATTTCTGAACCCCCTTCCCCTTAATCTTTCTGACCAAGCTACACCCGCGCTGAGAGCAGTCTGAGCCCCTTAATACTCGGCTGATTAAACAAATGGTTGCTGATTATTATTGGGCCTGGAAGAAGAGACGTGAACAGTCCTTGGGGTTTACAAGCCTGTCTTTACTTTACTCCCACTGATAACTGTGTTTTCCAACTCAACTGCAACTTGGAAGCCCTTTCTTGAATTTGGCCCCAGAGTATCCTAGCTACACCGCAGATTATTGTCTCAGAGAGCACCAGCTGGATTCGAAACAACCGAGTGATTTCCTGTGGAGCTCTAGGTAACCATCTCAGTTGTGTCTGCATAGGACATCTCTGTCATACGTGTAAGATATACTAATAAGATACATTTAGCCACCTGTCTTCCTTGCCATGCCTTTGGGATTCCTAGGTTTTTATGTGATTTATCTCCTGAACTCCAGCACCCACAGTCCTAGTGAAATACATACATGTGCTTCCCACCCCCTATCAAAGTAAACAAATGCTGGCCTGTAATTTTATAGCAGGGTAATTGATTCCAGGGAAGTTGTTAATTTGGCATCACTCTGGTCACTCTAGTGACTTCTGCTACTGGCTTGAATCCATTTATGTCAGATTTTGTTAATGTTGATTATTTTTAGCCTGGGTCAAAGACAATCTCTATTACTTCCTTTGAAATAATTGGGTTAAAGCTTGTTTAGTGCAATTTACTGTGATAGTCACCAGCGAGTCAAAGTGTGTTTGTTGTCACGTGTTCTAGTGGCCTAGCATTAAAGTTAAGTGCATTTGATATGACTTAGACTACCTCTGTGATTTTTTTGTGAACTGGCACTACTGTTATTTATTGCAGCTACATCAGAAAGCAAATTAAATGACCTACATTGTATAGACTTGTTAATTCATATACCTCTACACCAGTCATTCTGGACTATTAGAGTAGATGTGGTTTCCTAACGAGGTGATGTGTTCCAATTAGGAAAAGTCTCTGTACCAACTACACAGAAAATGTGAACTGTTAAAAGAGGTCAAGCAAACATAAGAAGGTAAAAGACAACTTTGTGCCGAGAACTGAAGAAATGTGACTTATCAGGAGTGTTATTGTCTTGCGAAGATGCATGGCTTCATTTCATCAAACCATTACAAGCAATGTGAGCCATGCATTTCGGTGTGAGACAAGGGTGTTATGTTCAGTTTTGGCGGACAGGAAACTCCATCAAAATGCTGCAGATGTCTGTTCCGCTATATTTAAAGTGCTATTGTCTATATATATAACTGTAATATACGCCACTTACCTGTCTGCTGAACTCTAAATAAGGCTCAAAGGGCTAGATGTATCAACAAACCATTTTGCGATTCTCTAATAGCGATTTTTAAGAAATCGCTATTTCTGAATCACAAAATGGTATGTATCATATTTGCGATTCGGTAATAGCGATTTCTTAAAAATCGCAAATGCTATTACCGAATCGCAAATTGCGATACTAGCCCCATTCGCACCTATGGGCCTGTAGGCCCATATTTGCGAATTTTTTGCATTTCCCAAATTCCAGTTAGGAATTCGCAAATTTGGGAAATGCAAAACCCAGGGTGCTGGGGGCCCAAGGTCCCCTCTGCTACACCCCAATATTTTTTTTAAGGACATATAAGGCGCACACATGCCAAAGGGGCATGTGTGTGTTACATGTCAATTTTAAAAATGCATTTTTCATGCATTTTTTAAATTTGCACATGCTTACCACCAAGGTCAACTTGGTGGGAATAGTGATTTCTTAATGCCCAATTCGCATTAAGGAAAAGCTTGATACATGTGGTTTAGAAATCGCAAATAAGGATTCCTTATTTCCGATTTCTTATTTAGAGAATAGCAATTTGCGATTCTCTAAACAGGCTCGCAATTTTAAGGAATCGCTATTTTAGCGATTCCTTAAAATTGCATAGCGAATGCCTTTCATACATACTGAAAGGCATTTTTGCATTCACAAACGGCCATTCACAACGTTTGTGAATGCAAAAACGCTTGATACATCTAGCTCCAAGTGCTTTAAAGTCCTGCAAGATTTTATTGAACGCTAGTAGAAGCTTCTCATCACATTGGACTCCTAATCAAATATTGTTTTCCTGGAGAGCAACCTGCTCTTAAATTATTAACCATAGGAAAAGTCCCACTTAACAAGTTCCTTGTAAACGGCGGGGACAGAAAGGCATTCCAACTTTTACTGAAACTGTCTTAAATCTGAAAATTCATGGCGTCCACTATATTCACCCTGATTCCTTTAAACCTTGCCTATGGTCTGATACCTAGGCCCTCATTATGAGTAGCCCCAAGGGGATACTCCTGTAAGCCATTTATCATTCCTTGTGGCTCTGGGCCCACAATCACTGTGTCTGTAAACTCCGGAACCAATAATTCTGGGCTTGGAGACACCGCACCAGGTCCTTAGACCAGAGGGGCGTTGAGCTGATGTAGCTGGCCCCTGCTCGCTCTGTAATTGCAGGACAGAGGTAGTTGCAAACGCCGCCTCCCCATCTACTCTTCCCTTTCTCTGTCCCTACCATTTGCAGCTCATGTGCCTCCAAAGACTATTAACATCGATGTCTCATCTGCTCCAAGCAGGTGGTAAAAGGGGGTGTGAAAGTAGGAAGACTTGCAGA
The DNA here is from genome assembly GCF_031143425.1 of Pleurodeles waltl. Classification (NCBI taxonomy): domain Eukaryota; kingdom Metazoa; phylum Chordata; class Amphibia; order Caudata; family Salamandridae; genus Pleurodeles; species Pleurodeles waltl. Next base: position 468,729,877 of record NC_090439.1, read on the forward strand.
TTTAGACCCCCTTATAGTCTCTGGACTGATTCACAAAGGTAAAATACATTTTTGTGTAAGTTTGCAATTCTTTTCTATTCACAATGGGATTTATGAGTAGTATATTTACGAGAACGGAGACTCCTCACATAAAAAGTTAGCACAGTTGTCTCATTTTATGTGCGGAGAGTCCACACTCATAAAGATACTACTTGTAAATCATTTTGTGACTAGCAAGCAACCATACATTTACACACAAGTGTAAGTTTACGGTGTGAATCAGGCCCAGTATTTCCTGATCTGTCTGTTATACACCATTCTGGGGCGGGGTAACCAGTCCATGGATTTTAAGCTTGGGGATACCAGAGAAAATCAGAGATTCTTTCTGTACAGCATTACAACACTTAAATCCAGGAAAATTGTAATGAGACCATTCGTTGCAGACAGCATTTGAAGTGACTAGGAACACTCTCTAGATTAAGACATGAACAGGGCTTGACGCAATGTGAAAGGAAGATCATAATTAAAAACAAACTAGTAAAGCTGTTCATAGAGGGACATGGAAGAGGACTCCAAACTTAGATTAACATTTAGCTAAACCAACCAAGCAATGGCAGCATTTGGAGTGAAAATACGGGCAATCTAGATGGAGAAAATCATCCGTGGTCTCAGGATCTTCACTCCCTCTGTGATTCCCAAGTATTGAAAAGAGGACCATTGTAGTGACTCCAGTCTTCATCACTTCTCAACTCACACTGGCTGTTGCCCATTATGTCCTTTCTCAATCACTTACATAACGAGGTACGGGGAAGCCAGTACATACAAATGATTCTCTTTCACTTCTATCCTTGGCCCTTCCACCTCCACTGCAGATGGGTTACCTTGCTTTTTTCATATGAGAGGGATTCCCTCACATTCTCCCAATGTCGTGCACAACGTCACATTACCTAAGCAGCAGCTGCTTCTGTAAATGTGTAGCTGCGTGAATCATAAAACAGGTTACCAACATCACTGTAGCATATTCTGTTTTACTCCTCCCTCCAAGAACAGAACCACAATTATAGCTGATTATAATCAGCATACACGTGACACAGTAGCTTATCAAACTGCCACACAGGGAACTCAGATGTATGTAGGACAACACTAGAACTGGGTCTGCCTTAGAGTACCACTTAAGGAAAAACGTAAGAGGTGACTGGTCCACCTGGATTACTGAAAAAGGTTCTGACCCATTTAGTGGTGAGACCCATCACACATGTATTTCCAATTCTAAAACGTTGGTCACTGAAAGTTCTTTCAAATTTGACCTTCTAGTTTCTCAAGAGCTCCAAAAAGGTCCAAAAGAACTAAAATGGTGCAAACTACTTTCTCAGTGATATTCATGACCGTATCCCGGAGTGACCATCTCAAATGCTGACTGCATTAGGAGAAAGCTCACCTGCAGTGGATAAAGAATCACTGTTTGAAAATGTATGGTAATGAGTGATCACCACTGATTCGATTAGCTTGGAGAAAAATATTTGAACCGGGTGAAAATTAGATCATCAGTTTGTTATTCATTTTTGCTGCTTTCTACAGCCGCTACTGCAAACTGAGTTGACTTTAGATGACTAGCAATGTCCAACACCAAGAAATGATATTAATCCCATGACCGTATGGCAGCAGTGAGCATCACAATTTTGATTTCCTTATCCTCTTTATCCTCAGCTCCATTGTCCTTGAGATAAAGGGCTTTTGTTATATTCTCTTCCAACTTTTAAGTTTAGATGAACTTCTGGCTGATTTTTAGAGGTAGTTTTTTTTCTTCACACACACTTCTTATTTTTCATACCAAGAATGCTTGGATATCAACATATGTTGTGCCTGAAGTAATAGATTTAAGCCATGGTGATGCAAAGAACTGTGGGCCGCATGTACAAAGATCCGGTTTTGCGACTCACAAACTGCGAGATGAGTCGCAAAACCGGATGTACAGCAGTGTACTTTAAACTGTTTGTGATTCCCAGTGGGGTCGCAAATGACCTACCTCATGAATATTCATGAGGTAGGTCGCAACTTGAGACCCCATTCGGAATGGTCACCCTTACAGGGATGGTGGCCTGCCGGAGACAGCAGACCACCATGTCTGTGACTGCTGTTAAATAAAGCAGTTTTTTTTTTTAAATGCAGCCCGTTTTCCTTAGAGGAAAACGAGATGCATTTCAAAAACAAAAATGAAAAGTTTTCTTTTCATTTTTTCAGAGCAGGAAGTGGTCCGTGCGACCACTGCCTGCTCTGAAAAAATATTTTCGCTGCCATTCACAAAGGGGAAGGTGTCTCATGGGGACCCCTTCTCGTTTGCGAAAGGGTTAGCACCAGTTTGAAACTGGTGCTAACTGCGATTGTTTTGCGACCGCATTCACATTTACAAAACAATCATACATTCCATTTGAATTCGGTATTAGGAAGGGGTGCCCTTGACACGCCCCTTCCTAATACCGAATCGCAAAACCCAAACTGCGATTCGGTAACAAGTTACCAAATCGCAGTTTGGGCTTTGTACATCCCAAGAAGCATTTTTCAAGTCGCAAACGGGCCTATTCTGCGAAACGGACCCTTTGCAACTTGAAAAATGCTTCGTACATCTGGCCCTGTATTACTAGCTGGTAAAGTATTTTCAGTTTCAGAGAAGATGTCCTTATTATGATAATTATAAAGGGTAGTTTAACCAGTTTTAGAGAATGCATTTTAATTACTTTATATTAACTCTTTAATCACTTAAAAGAAAAGTTGTCCTCCGGGACTTTTTGTGTGAGGCAACAAGCCCCTTTCAGTTGTTTCCTCCAGCACTACCAACTGTGTGTCAGTAGGTGCATTAGACTCAAATTGCTGTCTGACTCCCATTCTTGCTCGCTGACACTGGGGATGCAACAGGCATGCTTGTAACCCACTGCGACTTCCTTGCTCAGACTGCTGGACATAGGTCCATGTTTCTGGTTTTGCAGGTCTTTGTCTCTCTGTGGTGGGCCCATGTTGCCTTGCTGCCGGTGTTACTTGTTCCTGAAGCTCAAGGAGTCTGGGTTCATAGGGAGCAGGCAGCAGAGTGAGAAGCAAAGAGTTTTGGGGGCTGTGTGAGCTCCCACCAGAAACCTCAGCTTGAAGAGTGGAGGAATGAAGGATCAGGAAGTGTGGCATCCAGTTTGGTTTGAGGCCCCTCTAACCCCTAGGTCATGAACATGGCCTGAAACTGGAAGGGTGGTGAAGTGAGTTGTTGGCAAGAAACTGTACTGTCTAAATACTGCCTAAAATATGAGGAGTTTTTACAATAATTTTTCTAACAGTCTTGTAGTACTGTTGATTTGCTGATTGTTTTCTCCTATGAAAAGCAGACTGTTAACTTGGATGTACTCATCCTGGTGGGCATCAATTTTACTTGCCTCCAGGCTGTGAATAATATTTGAAGATGTAAAAAGACAGTGGATAATTCACTGTGACTAATAGTAAAGGAAAGAGTTGAAGGAAACCTGTAGCTGCTCTAATGCACATTACATTTTGGTCAACAGAAAAGGAGAGAGGGCAAGAAAGTTTGTGCAATTGAACATTTTGCTGATTTGAGCTGCAAATAGGTTATTGATACCTGAGCCCTGCTTGTTGACTGACCCTTTGAAGATGAACCTCTTTTCATTAAGGAGTATCAGGTGCATGGGTCAATGACTTTGTGAAATAAGTGCCATTTATCATAATTTGTGATATTTTGGTTTGGTACATAAAAGGGGCAATGGCCACAAGGAATTTACTTTCAACCGCAATTCTAGTAGGAAATCTCTCTAAGAAGTCCATTAAACAGGTCTCACTTTACTAGAAAAACAAGAGATTTGGTGTTGCAGGCCAAGTTAGAAACAAATCGCCCATTGAAAATGTTACTATCACAGATTATTTTGGCATAAAGCTTTCTCAGGCAACTAAGACCAGTTAGTCCACTTCTACCTCTCAATGGAAACAGATTTAGCTGTGGATGGGTTATAGGTGGTGGTTAATCAGAGATCTTGCTTATTTATTTTATTTATTTATTTTAACTGTTTCATAATGTCAAACATGACCCCAAAGGATCAGAGTGCTGTACATACAATTGGAAACAAAATTAAAGACATGAAACGTAAAAACACCTAACATAAAACATGGAACCTAAAACTTAAAACTTGAGCAAGATATCATATGTTCAGAGCTATTATTAAACATATGCCATTCTGTTATGATGCACTAGGATGATTCTGCAAGATGGCTTCCTGGGGCCTGAGCTGATTCCGTTCAATTCCAGGTTAGAGGGAACAATGTTTGTGTGCATTTTGTACTGTGATGGATGTGCTTCTGCCCTATTAGCAGTATTAGTGTTGTTGCAGCACCCATGGAGACAGACTAACTAAGACTTTGTGTGAGGAATCTGTTTATTGTGATCCTTTTCACCTCTTTTTTGTAAACGTGGGTCGAATGAATCTTGGGTGGTACAGAAATCCATTTCCTCAGAGCTGATCCTGGAAAGGAGCATGTGTAGTTTTTTTGTTTTCTGGTTCTGGGGAATTCTAGCCTGATGAACTTTGCACTTCTGAGGGACTGGCTGCCCCATATGATTCATATATTTTCTGCAAGGTACCTGTATTCGTTATAATGCAAGGATTTGTGAGGGAAGCAATTTTCTGCTGGGTTCTGGCTTCGAGAGGGAGCGAGCTGAGAGACTTGAGTGAGAGAGTAATGTGGTCAATCATCTTGTACCTGTTACCAGTCTTGCTGCTGCATTAAGGGTCACTTTGAGTGGAGACGTTCTTCACTTGGGGAGGCCGATAAGGGTCGCTCAGCCATATTACAGTCTGGAGACCACTATTGATTTTACTACTAGCTTGAAATCTGGTGGTGGAAGAATGGTTTCACTTTCTTCAGTAGGTTGAGTTGGAATGTCGCCCTGCACATGGTTGCTCTGACATGTGCTTGCATTATCAGATTCTTATTCAGTGTTATTTCAAAGAATTAAGTGGATTCTACAATGGTAGGTTTGCAGTTTAGGGCTTCTAGGTGATTATGCCAATTTTGGATGTGTAGAGAGCTGTTACGAGGAGAGATAAGAAGGAATTCTGTTACCAAGTTCAGCTTGATTTTTTTGGGACAGCCAGATATGTCTTTTATCTAGAGTGTTATTTAGTTGAGTGACATCATCAAGGGAGGATACGTTTAAGTATAACTGTGTATCATGTGCATACATGTGGGGTGCAATGTTCAATTGTTTGAGAATTTTTGTTAGTGGCTCCATATAGAGATCTGATCATCCTTAAAAAGGGACAGATGAATTAGTATCTCTGGAAGCTTCAACATCCATTGATGGTGAGATTTTCTATGAGATTTCCTTGTGCCATTTTTTCGGCACTTTTAACACCTGCTCAGAGAAGGCGTTTAAAGGGGGCTTCCATTATTTAGAATGGGCCCCTATGTACTCTGCAGGAGTGGCACCAACATTTTGGCACTACTCCTGCAGAGTACATCAATAGTGTCACATAGAGTGACGCTATTGCCCCCTACCCTGTGCCATGGTGCGCCATATTTAAATACGGCGCACACATGGTGGCAGTAGGGGGGTGCTAAGAGGCGCAGGAAAAGTGGTGCTGCACTGAGTGCAGTTCCAGTTTCCATAATTTTGCCCCTAGGTTTGTAGAAAGTAATGTTATCCCTGAAAATGTCAGCGTTCAAATAATGAAATCCTCACTCACACATCCTAATGTATTCATTAAGATGGATGTACCTAGAATGGGAAGACTAGGGGATTGACTTAGAGTTTGGCTGGAGGGGTTTATTCCATCACAAGCATGACAGATATCTTGTCCACCGTATTACGATTCCCATTGGAAATAATGGGATTGTAAAACGGCGGACGGCATATCTATCACGTTTGTGACGGAGTCTGTGGTAACACAAGCTATGAAAAAGCATATGTACTTCACTATGTATATATTTTATTTTGCTTTGTTATAGAGCTCTATTATACATTGAGAGGTGTTTGTGTTGTAAATAAGAATAGCAGTTGAAACAAGGAGCATCCCATACAGACAACCTTTTCATATAATCTCAAATCAGCAAACAGAAACAGTTAGTAAACGTCAAAGATAGCACACAAGGGGAACGATTGGCATAAAGTAGAGGAAACAGAAAAAAATCATGTCTACCTCTTGGTTAGTCACTATCAAGGTTTATCTGACAGAACAAAGTACAGCCAAAAGATTGGCTTTGTAAGCTTTGACGGGCATTACACGTCTTCTTCTTGCTTCTAAGACTTCATTCCAGTGATGGGACAAGTGTCACAAAGTCTCACCAAGTGTTTGACACTCTATTATGGGCACGCCCACAGTAATAGGTAGGTCAGGACTGTTCAAAGAACAGCTGGACAAAAATGTGCCTACATGCATGTTTTTCTGATGTTCTTGCCAAACTAATGGATGCATGACAAGAGTCCTTCACTGCAAGATTTCTTGTTCTTTAGCATCCATTTGTGTTTTACCCTGAAACTGAAATGTAATTTCTTACAAAAAATGATATTGATAATGTCCCAGAGGGAATCGTTCCCCCAGAAGTACATATTTAACATCAGGGTTACCTTGAACGTAAAATAAACTATTGGGCTTATATGAAATGGTGAGAATAGGCCTGATAAGTCTTGCATCTTGTGCCTCACTCTGACAAACATGTTGGGTTTCGCTCTTTCATGCTCAGGTTGACAGTCTGGTTAGGGTTGTAGCACTGAACGAGCTCGGATTTGCCCACTGTAGATCGCTTGCCTTTGGAAGCATTAGAGGGTCATCTGGCGTGAACCTCTGTTAAAAACTGGGCTTTTTCAGCCTACGAGAAGTAGAAGAAACATGGGCCTTGGAAAGTTTGCATAGGTCCTGCTCGTCCCAACAACTGTGATTGCTCTTCCAAACATTTCTTAATTCAGCTGAGCAGCATCCCTGCCTTTAAAAGGTTGCTAGATCACTCTCGGGTCACCATCTACATTACTGCAATTCTGCTCTTTTGGGGTGAACCCACATAGCATGCAGCTGCCCCTCTGGACAGGCTTTCATTTGGTAAATGCCTGTGAGAATGTGAGGAGCGCAGACGTCTCTCACCAACCTGTAATGTGTGCTACAATGCTATAGCACAAGTGTTAACAAACGCACACAACGTACTTAGACAGAACAGACCTCCTCGCATACATTCAGCATGGCATTGATAACACCATGTAATCTGCTATCTCTGCACTAACATTCAACAGTACACAATTGGAATGTCTACGAGGCATCAACATAGTCCAGAAAGACAACGCAGCTGAGTCTCCTGGTACCCAACAGAAAACACAGTGAAGAAATACACACATTCGCACACCACCAACTGTCGGACGATGGGCTTGCCTTACTACATAGAAGGTCACAGATGTGAATACGGTACAACCAACCAGCATTAGCCCATAACCTTGCACTGACAGCTCAGTGACTAAGAGCCATGCAACTGGAAATCTAATTAGAACAATACATCAATAATACATCATCACAAACTGAGTCAAACTCCAGTCCACAGTGTTAATCCCCGAACTATGTGGAACGTGTGCTGTGCGAATTCTCATAACAGATGTAAATCATGCTCCATTCCTGTACCGCCAACATGCAGCAACACTTTGAGCTAGTAATTATAAAAAGGCTCCTCCTCCAAATGCAGATTTCTTTCCTTTGCAATTGTGTTTTGCCCGGAGTTGCTGTCGGTCTGTGGGCTGCTTTCCGTCTCTCACAGCTCTGCATATTATTTTTTCTACAAAATACTAATGTACCATAATGAAAGCAAAAAGGTAATCTACAGTTCAAGGTCTCATAACTAGTGTGCTTTTTGTTGTAGGCTGCTGCTGTGTGGTACACAAAGGTTCCACAGACGCTGCAGTCACTATTGACTCAACACCGGGTGCTGCTTCACACTTGTCCTGCAAACAGTACCTAAGCTGTGCTGGTAGTTGCAGGTGTTGGGTGCACTTGCTCATTGTTGTAGACCAGGAGTTATTTTTCATCATCATATCATCCGATTGTGACATAGAGCTAGAGAAACCAAGTGGGGAAGAAGTAGAAAGAGAAAGGAAAAAAATGCCAAAGGAAAAAAATGCGGAAGAAAAAGAAACTGCACATGTGATATAAAAAAAGAACCACAAGTGTAGGGTTGTGTAAGAAAGAGGCCAAGGTGAGATCAAGAAAAAGCAGCCTTTAGCATTCAGCAATCCTGGAACTCCACAAAACTGACAGTAGCCTTCTAAGAGACACCTTTCTTGTATTTTTCAAATGAAACACTGCTGTAGACAAGATTTAGGGAGTGCCAAATAGCAACCAACTTTCTATTGCGGAGCTTTTGTGGAGATAGAAGATTCTTGTGGTTGCTTTTTGTTCAGTGGGTTTATTGCTCAGTATACTGTAAAAGTGTGCTAACGTGTTCCTTTAAGGTAAGTCCTCGCTTCGTCCGAGGAGATGCACGGCACTGTGCGGCGCGGCCATCTTGAGCGGAGGATCGGGAGCTGCGCGTGGGTGGTGGGGGGAGGGCAGGTGTATCATTCATTGATTACTCAGCCGCGCTCTGCAGAGCTGCCAGTGTAGTGCGTGCTGTCCTTTGCTGCGTCGTGGCGGCTTGTTTACCTGTGGGAAAACATTTCTCTAGAGTAATTGGACTGTTGCCTGTTAATTGGTGCATTACTCGGTAAATGGGTCTAGAGTTCTAGTCAGCTACAGAATGTTTACCGGATTCATTAACTGGTAATTTTTTTATTGGCTTTCTCTCAATGCGATCCTGCATGATAAAAGCAAAGGGCACCTAAAACATAACGCTGTGTGCAGGGCGATGCACCTGTTTCTTGAGGATGAGTGCAGAGCACTTTGTCAACATTAAATTGTTAGGATGGGCAGGTACAGTTTTACAGTTTCTTTCACTGAGGGAAGAGACCTGCAAGAGCATAAATATGTGCTACCTCTGACCTTCCTTTCATTTATGGCACCTTAAAGATTCTGATATTTCCATGTGTCAACCTTGTGTGCAAAAGTGTGCAAAAGACTGTGTAAGTGTATATGTGGTCATAGCCGAAGGAGTAGTAGGAGTTTTGTTTACCACTTAGATATATGATTTTGCCCTTAATGTACAAAGCTCGAAGATGCACTTTGGGAGACTACAGATAAGTATTCTTGGCATTTTGACATCCTCTGCTCAAGGCCCCAGTATTTGATTTCTTGAAGTATTTAGGATATACCCTCTTACAAGCAGTAGTGTCGCCAGATACAGGTCACTCATACTTGTATATATAGGCACTGTTCCAAAGTTTGCTCAACTGATGGAACAGAGACAGCAGTTCATGCAGATTTCATTTACAAAACGAAGGTGAACAACTGCACAGACTTTCTTGTAGTGGACTTTTGAAGCCCTATGACTAAATGTTATTGACTTACATTTCATATGGGTGTACCTAGAGGCTTTTGGAAGACATATGTCCTTCATAAATAGCGCATGGCAACTTGTAAAAACGGTCAATTTGAACTTTTATGAATGATTTCTTACTGCTCAGTACATTTATTTAAACATGTATGTTTTATTTGGTGAAATCAGGGCCGGACTGTTGATGAAAAATTTCCTAGCTTCCGTAAAGGAAAGTTTCAATTCTTTTAGGGACACAGAGGCGAGGATTAGGCTCTTCTTTCTTCATTTTATTTAACAGCAGCCATATCAAACTTAAACAACAAACAGCTTAATTTCCCATAAACCACAGGGAAAGGAAGAAAGTCCATCAACCAGTCAGGATCCAAGATACCCGATCATATGCTTCTGGCCTCTTTCTTTAGCCCTCTTTCTTCCTTTAACCAAAGCCGGCAGTGGAAAATCTCATTCCTGTTTGGAAGACTCCAATCCTGCAAGAAAACCAAAGGAAAACCAACCAAGCCAGCTCCAAGAGCGAAGGCCTTTGACGCCATAGCCCCTCTGGTAGGGTGCGCTCAAACACTTATGCACCAGTGCCAGCCTCTTGTATGGTCCATCAAATCCACCATGCAGTGGTCCGGGAAGAGACCGCCTTATATGGTTTTCGAAGGGCAATGAGCAACTACAGCACCCCATAGGGGTGGAGCTCCTCAATTAAGGCTCCATAAGCAAACAACCCCTTGTTTCAGAGAACCCACAAAGGTTGGGTGTGAAATCAGTTGTGAGTTACACTTCGTTCGTCTAGAATATGGAAGGTGACTCCGTCCAGGGTGAACATCCTTTCCATAAAGTCCAGCACCCGGATATCCGAGACGCATCTGCAGAACACTATGCACAGCAGAAAGTCCAGTTCTGCAGACAACTGCTTCAGAGAAAGGTATAGGACCTTATTGACGTCCCAGAGAATTAAATATCTCAGCTCCAAAGGAAGAAACAACCAGATGCCTCTGAGAAGTTTCCTAACATGGGGATGTTCCCCACTGGAAGTCCCACCATGTGGGCGTGGTCCGAGGTGATCACTGACTGGAAGGTGCTAATAGATCCATTGGCCATCCCGTCTGCCACCAAAGAGGCTAGGAAATTCAAGACAATGATAACATCTGACCTCACATGATCCAGGTACCATTGTTAACACCTAGCCAACCAAGCTGATCAGTACCATTTTATTGTACCGTTTGCCTAAGCTCGAGAGAGGAGCTCTGCAGTGTGTTTCAAAAGTTCCATGACTTGCCATCGAGACCCTTAATCCTAACTGCCTGCACATCTGAGCACTGAGTCTCATTATCATGGCAAATGGGGAAAAGGCATAACCTTTTTCTACCAATGAATCCTGAAGGAAGCTGTCAATGGCTACCATGGTAGGGTCAAGTCTCCAACTGAAGTACAGGGGAAGTTGATGGTCCAGGCGGGGCGCAAAGAGGTCTATCATGAATGGGCCCCAGCAGTCCAAAAGGGCTTGAAACATGGCAGGGAGCAGGGGCCACAGGTTCATATCCTTAAGGTGTTGTAATTGCCAATTTGCCCTCCAATGAAACATGGTGGTCGAGCAGTATTACCAAAAACTCATGGTCAGGTCAGAGAGGGCTTTGGACCTTGTGCCCCCCAGATGATTGATGTAACAGATTGCTGCTGCATTGTTTTTTTCAAGAGAACACCGCACTGCACACATTCCTTGGTCTAGCACACTACCGTGAAGGAACCCACCATCAATTTGAGACAACTGATAAGCAGGGATTGTTCTATGGTGGACCATCTGCCACCAGTTGTGTACTCCCCACAAGGCATGCACCAACCAGTGTCACTGGCGTCGGACTCTATCACCAGATCTGGTTGGGATCTAAGGATTGTGTGCCAGTTCCAGGCTTCCACACGTATGAGCCACCATCGTAGTTCGTCCCTTGCCTCTTTGGAGAGGGGAAAGAATTGGGAGTATGAGAGGCCATGGAACAGTTGTGACTCCTTTAAAGGTGGTAGGTCCCAGAAGTGTAGGGGCCTAGAGAAGATGGCCTGACAGGAGGCCAACTACTCCATCTATCTGCCGTAGGGAGGTGGATTGTCTGGACAGGGTTCTGCGTACGTCGTGGCGTATAATATCTTGGCCATCTTCCTGGATGGAAGACTCAGGGTTGTCTCCACCCAGTTGACCATGAAACTCAGGAAGGTAAGGGTCTGGAAGGGTTAAGGGTGGATGTCAAGCGATTGATAATGAGTCCCAGGGATTGGAGGAGACCTATGGTTTTTCCCCGATGCACTGATAACATTTGTGGACAGTGGTCCATGAGGAACATGTCATCCATGTACGCTATCATGCATATCCCGGACACTCTTAGATGTCTGACCATGGGTTTGAGGACCTTAAGGAAAGACCACTGAGCAGAAGACAGGCCGAAGGGGAAGGAGTTGAATTCAAAGTTCTGACCCTACCATTGGAACTGTAGGAACCAATAGTGTGGCAGGAATATTGGGATTTTAAGATAAGCACCCTTGATATCCAAATGCACCAGCCAATTGGTTGGCCTTAGGTGATTCCAGAGGAGGTGAATGCCCTCCATCTTGAAATGGTGAAAGACGAGCCATTCGTTGAATTCCTGGAGATTTAACACCAGGCACTGGCTGATGTCCTATTTTTCCCTTAGGAATAAGTTACAAAAGAAGACCAAGGAGTGGGGCATGGGCAGGGAGATTGCTCCCTTTGACCCAAGTTCCTGGATCTCTACCTGGAGAAGGGTGGATTCCGTCTCCAAGAAGTGGAGGATTTGAGACAGGAAAAGTTGGAAGGGGGACCCTTAGAATTCTATATGGAAATCCTAAATAGTCCGTAGAACCCAGGAGTTGGACGTGAGAGTTTTCCAAGTGTGTACGAAATGTGCTGGCTGACCCCCCCCAAAATGTTTGCAAGAAATGAGTGTTAGGCTCTCCATGTGTGTTGGCAGAAGGACTTCCTCCTCGGGAACCACCTCTAGATCCTCTGTGGTGAGAGTACCCTGGTGAGGTAGAAACCCCCAAAGCGCAAGGTATCCTGCCATTGTCCCCGCCTGGAGGTCTGGCCTCTTTTGGAGGCTTGAGCCTTGGGTGTGGCCTCCTGAGCACCCTCTACCGCTCCCGGCCAATGTGAAAACCTGAGGGCATTTCCATAGATAGAACATATATCATTGTCCTGCGTCTTAAATTTGTATATGGCCTTCTTTTGTGTTGATGTGTTTCAGCCTGTTAACATTTTCCAGGGCAGGTGACAAAAAGTAGGTTCTACAGTGTACCATATGTGCAAAGAGAGCAATATTCTTCCATTCACGTACATTGCGCACAGTCACAGTTTCACTTCTCATTGTGTGACTGTCCTCCTGCCCATTAATCACACCCATGCCTTCAAGGATCAACAGGGCAATACACTCCATGGTTATATAGCAAAGATTTAACAACATTAGAAGGCAAACGAGGTTCTAAGTCAGAACGTACACTAAAATAAGGCTGCCATCCATACTGATGTCTTTATGACATTGAAAGTACTATCAGTTGTGTTCCAGCATAAACCTTGAACCCTCTACCTGTGTTATCTAATAGAGAAACTGTCTTTTGTTCTGCGGCTAGACTACTTTGTTAACAGGTCACAAGACAATCCTCGCCATGTCTAGAAAACATTTGATGCTGATGGTGGATGAGAAATCCCTCCGTACTGCAGAGGATTTTATGCATGGTATGGGTTTCTTGTTCTAAACGCCTGCTTTCACATTTTTACCTTTTACTAATAATTGACAGTCTATAAAAGCTCTTCTCCCCTATTTACTGTACGTTTTAGCACCCCTTAGACTGGTGGACATCCACCCCTTAAATTCAATAATGCTGATTGTTAGAAATGGGGTTTCTGGTTGGCTAGGGTATGCACCTCAGCCAGGCAGAACTTACCCACTCTAGTCAGGGCAAGGGAGTTACACGTCCAAGATAACCCCTGGTCACCCCCTTGGTAGCTTGGCACGAGCAGTCAGGCTTAACCCGGAGGCAATGCGTAAAGCGTTTGCACAACACACACCTACATGTGACGCAATATCCCCACCACAAAGGAAACACAACACCAGATTATATGAAACTATACTGTATTGTACACAACGTAATTATTAGACCAACATCACATAACAGTACTATCCTGCTACCTTAGCAGTTGTCAGAACGTTACACATTAGTTACTCTGCAAACTAGCAGTAGTCACACATAACACACAGGTTACTCAGTATTCTGCAACATAAGCAGTAGTCAGGAAACACGTAATTACATTAGAACACTTGTCATAAGAATATCATAAAACGCCCATAGTAGGAACATTAGAAAACCTATGGCAAGTTAGGGAAACATATTAGCAAGTCATGTCCATAAAAGGAACATGTGCACACATATGTAAAAGCATCATAGTACAGGTAGGTAACATAACACAATTAATAAAGTCTGTAGAAAGAACTTTAAATCATAATTATATTTGTCCATTTAAAAGTACCTGGGAATGATGAAGAGGCACTTCCAGTGCCTAAAACGAATTATGGGGCCCCCGGCGCTCTTCTGCGCAAAACGGGGGCCTCCCTAAACTTGGCAAATAGAGAGGGGCGGCACGCACCCTCTCTGCTTCCTTGGCGGGCCCCTTCTGGGACCCGTGCGAATTGGAGGGCCCCCCGGGCCTCCACCGGCCCTCTCCAAGGGGGGCCCAAGTCAGGGAAATCCTCGGGTTAAGGAGGGGGGCGCCACGCACCCCCTCCGATCTGCGAGCGGGCCCCTCTGGGGGCCCGCAACCTCCTGGGGTCTCCCGGGGCCTCCGTCGGCCCTTTCAGCAGGGGAGACCCCTTTGTGATGGCCTCGGGCCCACGAAGGGGCCCACCAGAGAGCTGGCGGCAGGGGCGAGCCTCCGATGAGGCTGCCTCCCTGCCCACACACGTCGGGGAGAGCCCTCCGGGCTGGAGCAGGAGAGGGAGAGGCGTCCTCCTCTCCCTCCGGCTCAAACAACAAACACCGGCACCAGGTCGGGCCGGCCGGTGCCCCGGGGGAGCTCCTCGGAGCGATCCCTACCCCGGGGGCACCGCTAGGAGCAGGCTTGCTCCGGGTTACCTCTGATGTGGATTTCTCGTGCCCCGGGGGCACGGAGCTGAGCGCGAACCTCGCGCTCCACCGAATTAACTTCCCCGGGCTGCGGCGGTGATTATTTTGGGCACCTTAATCGGCAGCGCGCCTAGGAAAGCGCGAGGGATCATTTACAAGCCCGGGCTGCGGCGGTGATTTCAGGGCTCACAATAATGCGCTCGAGGAAGGCGCATCGGTCCTCCTTTATGCCCGGGTTGCGGCGGTGAGTTCCTTGGGCAAAAGAAAAGCGCTTTCCAAGCGCTAGGACACCTCCAAAGCCCAGGCTGCGGCGGTGATCTTTTTCCAGCAATTGAAAGGATGCCTTGTTTCTCTTAAAGCATCCTGGGCAAAGGTGTAAAAGATCGTTGCAGGGGCCACAGCACCCTGCCCCTGGGAACAACTCAACAAGAAGGAGCACAGGGCTGGTGGGCCCAGCTACAGGCCAGCACAAGGGGTGCAGATAGTGGCAGTTCCTCCTGGTGACCAGGCAGGTCACAGGTCAGCACAGCAGCAGCAGTCCATGGCGGTTTCCTGGTGAGTCCATTCATCAGCGTCCTGTGTCCAGTTTCAAGTTCCAAGAATGTTCAAATTGTGGGGAAAATTCCCCTGTACTTATAGTCCTGTTTTACAGTGTTTTACAATGATAGGGAGAGGAGGTTCCAGCCAGTTACAACTGGTTCTGGGAGTGCCCCCTCTCTCCTTTCAGCACAGGCTCCAAACATCAGTGGGGGGTTAACGACCCTATTGTGTGAGGCGAGGGCACAGCCTTTACAAATGTAGGTGTGCCCCGCCTCTCCCTTCTCTCAGCCCAGGAAGACTATTCAGTATGCAGATGCACCTCTGTGACACCTCCACCCTCCCTGTGTACTGGCTGTCTGAAAAGTATGCACAAAGCCCCAACTGTCACTCTGCCCAGACGTGGATTGGAGTCAAGCTGCAAAACACCAGAATCATAAGCACAGATAAATGCGCACTTTCTAGAAGTGGCATTTCTGTGATAGTAATAAAAAATACACCCACACCAGTAAGCAGTATTTATTATCACCATCACAACCATACCAAACACGCCTACGCTACCCCTCATAAATCAGACAATACCCCTTACACATAAGGCAGGGCATTTCTAATGCAATCCTATGAGAAGGCAGCACTCACAGCAGTGAGACACCAAGTTAGGCTGTTTGTCACTACCAGGACAGGCCATGCAATATGGCACATGTCCTGCCTTTCTACATACATGGCACCCTACCCATAGGGTTAGCTAGGGCGTACTTTAGGGGTGACTTACATGTAGTAAAAGGGGAGTTCTGGGCCTGGCAAGTAAATTTAGATGCCAGGTCCCTGTGGCAGAAAACTGCGCACACAGGCCCTGCGCTAGCAGGCCTGAGACAGGTTTGAAAGTCTACTTCAGTGGGTGGCGCAAGCAGCGCTGCAGGCCCACTAGTAGTATTTAATTTACATGCCCTGGGTATAGAGATACCACTGTACAAGGGACTTATAGGTAAATTAAATATGCCAATTAGGTATAAGCCAATCATACCAACTTTAGATGGGAGAGCACCTGCACTTTAGCACTGGTCAGCAGTGATAAAGTGCTCAGAGTCCTAGAGCCAACAGCGAGAGGTCAGAAAAACCAGGAGGAAGGAGGCAAAAAGACTAGGGATGACCCTGCGTAAGGCAAAAAGTCCAACACTGATTTAATCTGCCACTGACAGCATCTTCATTTCTATCCTCAATGGTTAAAAGACGTTACTTGTTAATGATTTTTTTCTTTTTGATAATCAAAGTTTTCTGGTTATTTGTGTTGCTTTGAAATGCAAAGGCACCAAACGATACTCCACCATTAAAAGTGGTTATTTACTCCTCGTTTTCTTCTTTAGTGCACATTGCAGATTTGTGTAGATCCAGTGCCTTTCTTGAACTGATACTGAATCAATGTCACTTATAATGGTACATAGGTTTCACACAGGGAAAACAAATAGCTGGGCAGAAATAATGCACACAATACGCATTGAATTATACGAACAACATTGGAATTTAATTGGTTTGTCAATCTAGTGACACATTTAATTTCCCCTCTACATGTGGCACTGGCCCACTACACGAAATTGCTTCCAGCACCACTTGCCAACAATTACTTTGCTAGAGAGAGAGGAAGTGCAGCAGATTGGAATTTTTTTTTTTTTTAATTCCTTAAATTGTGGTTGGAGCAGGTAGGATTCAACTTCCTGCCTCCAACGACCTGCAGACATAGGGGTAAGGCTTGTGCTCGCATCTTGCTTATTGCGATCTTATTTAAAGTTCACACTTAAGTGTCCTCTGTGCTCACGCCACACTTTTACTTTACAACTGAATTTCGCCTTGTTTGCACTGCTGCTTTATTGTTGTACAAAGAAGAGGATAATGTGATGTTATAATATGCTTCCTGAGATAAAGAGCGGGGCATTTTGTTTAAAGAAACGAGAAACTCTAGGCCACAAGCTCATGCTTGTAAACCCTTACAGCACAGCACATTGTGTAACTCCTTAGTAAACTAACACCTGCAGCCGCTATGCACAGATTCTTAATGAACACAAGCAGCGCCTACACACAGAACAGCTCCCAGAAGACAAGAGAAGAGAGGTGTACACTCCGGTTGATACCAAGATATTGTCATGAAAGAACATGTGTGTAATTTGAATAAAATAGCAAGCATTTGTGAGTGATCAACCTACAGATTAGCTTGGGCCTAGCTGACAGATTTAATATTGAGAACAAGGTATATCTGTGCCAGTTATGACTGCGTAGGCAACGAGGAAAATCCAAATTTTTCCATCCTCGTTTGGGTTGCTACACCTCTTTGAACTTGGCTTTCAAAGTTCTGCTAAATGTTGAAAGTGCTTATGAATCAGAATTCTACAGAAGGCTCACCCTGTGTAGATTGTTTCTTGGACAGCCATCCCTCTCTAGTTATGTATACTAGTTGGGATGTGCAGGTGAGGATCCAGTATTGCAGGGCTACTCTTCTATTCCATTCCAGGTGTTTTTATTACTACATTTACGTTGTCTGCTAATACTCAGATCAGCCCCTTCCCATTTTTAGGTATTGACAGCTGTAGTCACCTAGGCACAGACCTATTGTCTTCAATGCATACCATATACTTAGGTTTGGCTTTTAATGGGTCCCTTACTAATCATTGAATAACGTGTTGTCTATCACATGTATCTGCTTTTGAGTCAATGGCTTTCTTCCTATTCTTGTGTTTGTCCTACCCATGAGCCTTTTAGTTTCACAGTGCCCTGATTGGTTCAGTTGTATCCTTACAATGTGAAATTACAATGGCATAACGAAACTTGAGGGCTCTCCCTACAAAGTACTGTGAGTGTGCCTCCTACCTACTGGAGTCAGTCAGGGGCCTGCCATCTGTGCACAGTGTACTGAGCTTAGGGGGGCCCTGAAGCTTGTGGGCTCCCTCACCGCTGGGGCTGCAGGGGCCTTTGTCACACCACTGCTAATTTGGTGTGACTCATTTTTAGGTCGAGCATAGCAGCGCGCAAGCGCTGCTTTTCCAACATGTTGTTATCTATTTGGGCTTTTCACCACGCCCACCTCACACCCATCACTATTGCTCGTTCATGGGCTTGTTCTTTAAAAATCCTTTGTTATAATTGGTAAATGCTTTACGTTTGTCCCTCTTTGGGGCGGTTTGGTTACGGCCTTGGACATCGACCCTGTTACATGGCTAATTGTACTTTTTCTGATACGGTTGAACACGAGCTAACTTCTTTTTCCTTTTGTGTCTCTCCTTCAGGCTCACGCTCATGGCATGTCACTTTGAATCGTCTCCCTTATGTCAACTGTTTTACTTTTCTATTTTTTTGGAGGTAGCACGGCATGCGTATTGTTAGGCAGTTACTCTTTTGGTGATGAAGATTTTAAGGGCCCCTCGTCATTGTTTTGGAGTGACACCTTACAGTTTGGCATTATACCACTAAACATGTGGGCACTGCTGTAGTGACACTGCATCCAGAACAGCAGGAGCCATTAGAGCTTCAACTAGTATGTCATTGAACAGTGCATGGATGATGCTGTAGCAGCCAATGCCAGAAGTTCCCTTTCCATCTCACATCAAGAGCAGGTGGTTTTCCCCACATGCCAGTTCACAAGTTACCCTTATTTTTAAAGGAGATCCAGTTTTCAGACGTATGAGTTTTTGGACATTTAGTGAGCTGCTACAGAGAACGTAACAATTCATAGCAGTTGTTTATAGAGTTGACTATTGACGACCAACTGTGTTTATTGATGTCACTCAATATTTCCAAAACCGACATGCGGTAACTTGGGTGCATCTGTAGAATGCAGCAATACATTCTATGATCAATACAGAGAGAACAATTATTAGTGAGGCAAGCAAATGTCACTCCGAGCCACACAGGGCTCTACGTTGAAAGATTACCACACTGGACGTGATTTAAAATGAGTCCCCCCAGTAGACACATAGAATGATCTGACTACATACATGCTAGTATCTGGTGCATGATGACTTCTGGAATCAATAGCATACAAAGCAATATTGAGTTCCCGCATGTGAGCTCTTTTTAACATTTTTAGATGAAAAGCATGTTCTATGTGCACATGTCCAGGAAGACAGGTGTACATGGCAGTATAAGGGAGTAAATAGTATGTATCTCTTTATGCTCAAGTTTCAGAATGTGTACAAATTTACTTTAATTCACTTAAGGGTTGATAATTCCCTTTGATTGACCTTCTCCTAAATGATTCCACGTACCTCTTTGGGCTCTTTATCCCACAGACTGGTCTGATTTGAATACGTCATTAATTTGTACCTCCATTTCTAGGAAATGGCCGTTTTGTGTGAGATATTCCTTACTCCCACAAAACGTGTTAATAGTAAATGTAGGCCTTGGTCTGTCATTCACTCATGCAAACCTATTGCTGGGCGTGGCTTGACGTAAGATTGCATGGTGCCCAGGCTTGATGGTGGATTTTAAGGCTTCAGCTTTTTCTCACTGAGAGCATCTTTGGCCCCTTTTAGCATTATGAGATTCATAATTATAAATAGTCACTTAGTATTTATGGTGAACAGAGAGCTAGAAGTGATGTAGAATCTCAAGCACTGGTGAAGTTCAATAAAACAGGTGCCCTTGTTAGCGCTAGAACTAGGATCATAGACTGGGAAGTTCAACTCATACATTCACTAGAACTGTGACGAAATTTGAAGTGCTCTACTCTTGCATGAAAGGAAAACTCACACAAGACCATCTGTGGAAACTTTAAAAAAATCTGATGTTCACTCTTCCACCCAAAATAAGACTCTAGTCCCTCCTATTTAACAGAGTATATTTTCTGCATGTAATACCACACTGTATTCATGGTTTGAAAAAGTGGTGACTTGATATGAAAGGTTATGCACACTGTAAATGTGGTCACTATTTACAATAGTGCATTTGAGTTAGGATCTTGACCGACACTCTTAAGATTGCATGATCAGGGTAAAGATCCAATGTACATGGGCAATCCAGACGAAACAGAATGAATGAAGCCTACCTGCGCCATAACATCAGCACAGAAAGTTGCAGCAGAGTGTGTGTGTGTATGTAATGCCCCTATCAGTTTGCAGCATGAGTTGGTACAATCACAGTAATGTGTGCACCGAACTATCCATCACCAACAATGGATGTTGCTTTGTTTTGTCATAATATCCACATTGTGACCATATGTGAAAAAGTGGAGAGCGGCAGATCATAGTGATTTTTAAATATGTCTTAAATCTAACCCAATATACTGCTGTCGTGTTTGATATAACACACAGTGGAGAACACTCCACATGACTCTCAGCAGCTTTAGGGCCAGTGCGATCACCACCATGATGAAACAAACTAATAATGTATGTAGGGATACAAGTGATACAAGAACACTTTCCAAGCAGTTACTAACATTCACACAGCCATCCACTGTGCCCCAAGAAGCACTAGACCCTCTGTAGCTGGGATGTACCTCAGTGTTGCCAGAAACCATGGCATCAATGGATATCCCTCATACAACTGGAAAAGAGGATGACATCTGTGAGGACAGTCTGCCTCAGTGGGTCCAGTGCAGTGACTGTCCCTTCTCATCCACAGAGGTGCTGGCCTTCAACTTATATCTACCTTTTATGTTGCAACATGGCTATGCCATGCTATCCCCTTCTCCTTTGTATTTGCACCTAGCCTACTACAAGAGTTCTGCTTGGATTGCATTCCCTGGCTGTAGAATCCCGTTTAGACTTTTACTCTTTTATTTATTGTTTGGTGGTGTTAATGGTATATATTGTAGTAGTCTCTGTACCGCTGATGGTACGCCAGCTCACATTATTCATCACACATTTCTACTTTTTAGGTCGAGCTATCAAGCGCATTTTTACCTGTTGTGAGTATTCTGTGAGCTTTTAACCATGCCCATCCCACGCCCATCACTTTCACTCATTTGTGGACTTGCCTTTCAAAAATCCCTTGATTTAATTGGTAGATGGTTTACATTTGTCGTGCCGTAGGGCGGTTTTATTACTGCCTTGCAGACTGATCCTGTTGCCGATATACTTCAGCGTGGGCAAACAATGTTTTTTCTTTTGTCTCTCCCCTTCGTGCTTCATGGCCACCATGGTGCTCACAGCACAGCGAACTTCATCAGCAATATTGAAGCACTGGTTACATAGTTCACACTGTTACCTAATTAGGTGATTTCTTTTGGGTCTCCCCTTCACGCTCCATACCTTCCACGAAAGCATTTGTAACTGATAAATGCTTTACGTAAAAACCACAGAAACCCTATAAGTGGCTCTCCCAACACAGTGGGAGAGCCAATACTTCAATATTCACTGCACTTTGGAAACTTGCCCCATAATGCTTTGCAGGCCATTACTTTTAGAAAGCATTTTTGCTCACACCTCAGCCTGCGGTGGTCCTAGGACAATGGGACCACCACCAAAACGCTCACAACAATGTGTTCTTTCATGGCTGAAACGTTTGTTTTACAGCTGGGAGTAGTTTGTTTTTTCAGGGTCTTGTTTGTAATATCATTGTAGTAAGCCTGTTAGCTCAGAAAATGTTTAAGGCACTACACCCTCTATGGGCTAAATATATGGTTACACTGCATTACTTTCTGACTTCTGACTGAATTTCATGTGGTTATGCCCTCTAGGGGCTAACTATATAGGTACATGACCCTGTTTCTCACAAATGCTATTTTCATTTTGGTGTTCTCTCGGGGCTGTGCTAAGCTTTACAATCAACATATCAACATAGTACAATATAAGCGGTATTGAAAGTCGCCCAATAATACTTTGTAGGCCATTACTATTAGAAAACATTTTTGCTCAAAACTCAGCCTTGGTGGTCCTAGGACAATCGGACCACCACCAAAACGCACACGACATTGTGCTCTTTCTGTCTACATCATCTCTGGGTCCCCACACTAGGTTAGTGGAGACCCCAAAATAATAACCCCTCCCACCACTCAATGTCTTTTTAAGCACTCTCATGGTTGTAACTTTTGTTTTACAGCTAGAAATAGTTTGTGTTTAAAAGGCCTTGTTTGTAATTTTGTTGCAGTAGGCATGCTAGCCCTAAAAATGTGTAATGTGCTGTGTCCTTTTTGGGCTAATATATGGTTACAGTGCATTACTTTCTGATATTTTCTTTTCATGTGGTTATATCCTCTAGGGGCCAACTATATGTTTACATGACCGTGTCTCTTACAAATGCTATTTTCATTGTGATGTTCTCTAGGGGCTGTTCTGAGAATTACAGTCTAATGTCAAAAGTTTATTTCTGATAAAGGTTTTTATTGGGTTTACATGATAACTGTATATGTTTTTTTCTCTCTCCTTATTGCAATTATGACCATGATTCAGGCCAGCTTGACATCCTTATTTCACAATGACTGTTTGAACACTCCTGATATGTTTCGGTGACCCTTCTAGTTTATTTCTCCAATTACTCCTCCATTGCTGTCTTGTGTCTTTTTCTTTGGGAACTGTGTTAGCCAGTCAGCAAATCTGATGATGGGGTGGTGAAAGTAGTATTCTATTGGAATTATCATGGCAGATTTAAATTAGGGTGCTAAATGGCAACATTTGTATTTTTGGTTGCAGATAGAGGAAGAAGGTAAATGGAAGTGTTTTAGTTACATGCAGGGCTACTGGAATTATGTGGCAGGAAAAGACAAAATTATGAGGCAGGGTTGACCAATTTATGTGCCTAGAAATGTCTAGTTATGAATTTACAGTGCCAAAAGCTCTAACTCAAGCAAATGCAAGACCTATTGCATTGCAAATGCTTGTTAATGTTTGCATTCTGCACTCTTTGGGAGTGCATGCGTTTTCATGCTCCTCTCTGCTTTTTTCTGTGCTCCGAACTCCTGTGCACACTACCACCATGGTGATAAATTTCATGATTTCATTCAAAATTAACACTTTGTATGCTCTGTTACCACTTTTCTCATGTTTTTGTCTCTTCTCTCTCACTTAGTGACCTTTCCAATCTGTTTCCTCTGACAACTGCCTTCACTTTCAGTCATTTTCTTTGGTATTTGCATCACTGGCTCTCTTAATAGATATGATGAAATATTTATAAAGACTTCCTAGGTGGATACGTTAAGAATTACTTTGCAGAAGCTGTGCTAAAGAGCACATGCTCCAAATTTCTGCTTCAGCTCTGATGGTCATCTCGATTATGCACATCAGAGAACTGTCTGGAATACTTCTAAAAGACTATTTGTCTTCAATATATTCATGTTTTATATTTTAAAGAAAAAAACAAATGTTAGAGCTCCTCTGCCGTGGGTTTTAAGGATAGTTCTTGAGAAGGTACTTTGCAGCAAGAAGGATTATTGAAGTAAGTGCTCCCTGCTGACATTGCACTGATTTGCAGCTCAGACAGTCGCTTCCTGGCAATTCCAAAACTGCTTTTTGTTCTTCCAAGATGAGTTAATTGACTAACATTTGCCATTAGACTAGGTGAGCATAACACCTGCTAATAACATTTATAGATATGCACAGAAATATACATAAATCTAGAAATAATAACTCATATTACCATGTTGCGGTTGACATTGGGTAATTATAGTTAGGGCCATTGTTCCATTGGAATAAGCATTGTTTGGTTTGCTTATTACTTTGGTGCTGTTTGACGAATCTTCACAAACGCTTTCCAAAAAAAATGTTCTTCCACGGCAGCTCCTAACTGGAAAATTTTGAGGGCTGAGAAAAAAAAGCAGCAGGGTCAAAAATGCATTTTCCAAATTAATTTTTCAATGGGAAAATTAGACAGCTGCAACTGAAACTGCTGAATTACACCAGGTTTGGCAGAAAGAAAGATCTTGGTCCAGAAAGCATGCTTTTTCTGATTTGGTGAAAATCCATTCAATAATTTTGGAGAAATTAAGGCTCAAAGCCTTTGTATATTTTAGGCCGCTCAGGTTTCCCAGAGCTGACATGTCTCAAAGTGAGATATGATTGGTTGCCACCACAACAAGAAAGAGATAGCAGCAACCATCTTAGGACTCCGGGACTGAGTTCCCTGCCCTATAAATAATTGCAAAAAAAGATATAAGAATGTAAGGTAGGAATACCCTGATCCCTTAGGTCTGGTGTATGGTCCCTGACTGCTGCCACCCCGTGAACAAAAACAGCTTTTTTATTGGTGACAGTGTATGCGAAGGCTCTGAAGGGTGGAGGGAGCAATGCATTATATGTTTAAGGGTAGGTCGGCGTGTGGCATGACCTCACCGAGTCTATTTGAGACCTTGGGAACTCCATCCCTCGGGGCTACAATTAATAATATGTGGAGGCAGCCCGTGGTCCCCTTTCTTTGCCTTTAGATGCCCGGGGGAACCCATATCCTGGGTGAGGACATTATAAATAAGGGGAGGGGCACGCAGTGCCCCTTCCCAAGCCTACCACAGGTCCCGGGGACCCATCTCTTGCAACAGGTAAATTCTGTTTAGGAAGAGGAAGGTGCACAGTCCTGAATCCCTGGGCCTAAAGCAGGCCCCTGGGACCCCATCACCCAGGGCCAATAAATCTAAGACAGGGATGGTTGCATGCTTTGGGGCCCCCCGTCCTGGGCTGCTGATGGCTGGCCAGATCTTAGCAGTGTCCTGGTGACCCCTTCCCCAGGACACTGCTGTTTTCTGCCTGGGCATACCCTGCTCACTCTCTCTTTCAGGCTGAAAATGGAACTCTCCCATTCGGTGGAAGCACTAAAAAATGCTACTTATGCCCGGGCAGGATCAAAGGAATGGTGCTCGCCAAATTTGGCGCTGGCCAGGAAGTGGGCTGGGCCGGCAGGGTTTTGGGTCTCCCCCTAGCCCCATCAAATTAAGGATTGTGGGTGTCCCAGGTGGGCAATGCTTCACCCACCAAAAACTGAAGTGACCTCCTCCCGCAAGGGGAGATAGCTGGGGCCACTGGTGCTCTGGGGCTCCTCCTCAACCCCTAACACAAATGGGGCTGTGAGTGCTTCAGATAGGAACCAGGCACCCACTTAATAAAAAACAAGCTAGCACATGATGATTGCCAGGCTGGGAGGCTGCAGGGAGTGTAGCAACCCTCAACAACATTAAAAAATTCAGTAAGTCTCCTCAGTCATTAAGTCCATGATCCAAGTAGCTCACCATATTTTTTTAAGCACCGCAAGCTGGAGATGAGTGCTGTTCAGCTGGGGTGCAGAGACCTCTAGTGGTTGGTTTTATGGTTGCAGTCTGTGGCCTAAAAAAAGTTTTAAAAAACTCAAACAAAACTCAAACTCGTTATTGTTTTTGAAAGACGTTTATGGAAAACATTTTGTTAAATTATTACCATTAAGCACTGCAATGTGTGAAATAATGAAGTAGGCATTTGGTTATTAGTGATTTTTTGGCACAGCCAATATATCTTTATTTATATATTAATCTGCTGACCCCTTGATAAACCAATAGGCCCTGTTTCCAGTATTTCTATAGCCAGACCACAAGATGGCACCAGATGCCATTTTTTCTCTTTCCTTGAAATATATGTTTTCTAATACTTAGACAAAGATGCTTATTATTGCACCTGGCTGAAATGGAAGCTGCATTCATAGGGCCCCTCATTAAACTTTGGCCTCAGGGCTTGCATTAACTTCTGACCAGGATGTTCAGGGTGCAATAGATGAATGCTAAACATTCCCTACTGAGAATTACTTAAATGTTATTTATAAAGGGAAGTGTTCAGAAGGAGTAGTGCCAGATCAAGTGCTACCAATAAATAAAGGGCTTTATTTAGCATTGTATCCTGTAGCACTTGAAATAAGGCAGACAATGTATCCATCATGTTGTGAGGGAGTAAACCATCTCCCATAGTCTAAATCAGTCCTACAATTTCTTAAAGATCTTGAAATTAAAAGGTGAGCCCACTGAGGGGTGATTGGGTGCTGTAGCCAAACAGAAGACACTTTTGGAAGAGAATAATCTATTCTCCTTAAAAGGTGAAAAGGAGGGTAAAGGTCTATTTTTATTGAGACTTATGAGCAAATATAATATGAATAATTTGTTTATTGCCAATAAACTTCACACTTGTCTAGCACACTACTCACCCGTTAGGGTCTCAAGGCACTGTACACATACCACTGTGGAACCAACCCCTCCTTGGTTTTTCCTGTGAGGCACCCACTCCTCAGCAACCCCCCAGGTGAAGCCAAGCATACAAGTGCTGTCAGGGCTGTTGTGGAGATTAAGCAAGCTATTGCCTAGAGTTACAGAGTGGGACCCATTAATTAGATTAGGCACCAAGGTGAGAATTATCTGGTCCAAGGGAATTAAGCCCAAGTCTTGCTGAGGTAGGAATTGAACCCTGGTCCCAGGCCAGATCTCTACATCAGGGTCTGCCGCTCTAACGATTGTGCCACACGTCTCCCCAAAGAAGTGAGTATTAGTTTAAGTTTGGGAGGAAATCATTATGCCACTAACATGACTTGAATGTGGCAAGGCCACTTTTATTGGAAGCAAGCCAAACCTTTAATACTTTTGGTTGAGCTGTACATTCTAAATATGCCCTGACAACTTAATAACATCAGAATACTAAGCCCTCCACAAAACCCCAGCTGTCTTAACAAACTAACTATACATTATTGCATTCTTCATTCAGTAATATTATCCCTTGCCATAGATGCATGCCTGCCCTTGGACAAGAAGAGAAGCGATCGGTGCCTGGGAATATGGCACATACACTCTCAATGTTAGAACTTTAGCTTCACAGAAGTCAATCAGTTCAAAATGATATTTGGGTGCTCGAAATACAGGAGAGCCACCACTTCTTATTGAGTCAGAAAATTCCACCAAACAGAAAAAGGATTTCAGGCACTTCAATGATACATCACAGTAGAGTACTGAGGTAGGTCTTCCATCCAAAAAAAGTATTTATTCCGATGCAACTTGGCAGAAAGATTCAAAAGAATTTTCCAAATAGGCTTCAGAATCTTCAAATTTCAAAACAGGAAAACCGTAAAACGGAATCCAAAGCCAACACATGTTTTGTCTGCATAGACAATATAGCTGCAGACTTTATCAGGGCTTACATTAGAATATCCAGTATCTCAGCTATCCATGCAAATAGGTACTCATCACCTAGAATACATGACATTTTCTGAATGATCCTCAGAACCCAAGCCTAAACTACTCATTAAGTATATATTTAATCCATAAACGCTCATCTGTAGTATAGTAGAAAAAATTCAGTATTCCCTCCTTCTGAATATTTAATGAATATGCCTGTCAAAGGAGAGTTCTCCAAAATAGCATGTGGAGTATTACAAGCTCGATTTTGGCGTGCAGCCCTTGGACTACGTCCCCCACCCAATGACGTGTATTTTTATTGGCTCTCCCTGACATCGTCCTACTTTAGCTTCTCTTCTCCTGTGTACTCATTCCTCCATATTTCTTCTTCCTCTGCCTCCAGGAAAACCCTCCACCATGGTATAATCATGTCCCCCTTGCTTAACCCTTTTTCAGACATCCAAACCTCCACCTGGCTTGTCAGCATATCCAAGTTCAACTTGACTCAAATGTGAACAAGTACACCATGTTGTGAGAAAACAAACATTCATACACTATTTAATTGTGGTTCATAACACCTTTACCCTTGGGCCTTCAAAGTTCTGCCTTCACTCTATTGTCCCCCCTCCATTCCCTATTGATCTGTGTAGGCTTTCTCACCTGTCTGGGCAGAAACTGGTCAGAAAAATGCTGCCCATTTCTCCTTCAGCAACTCCAGTCCTTCTTCAATAACTTGATGAGCTACATGTTAGGGAACTCCACCAAGTCATTTTCCCCAAGAGAATTACAACCAACTCAGGCACACTCCTTGCCTTCTTAGGTTCCCATAGCTCCGGTATCAATTGACCCCTGCAATTCCACCCCATACTTTGCCACTGTATTGGCACATTTTCTTTGTCAGTCCTCAATTGCCGTCCAATTGTTTTTCTGCCTGCACTCCCGCTCATTTGAAAATTGAGTGCCACAAATCCAACAGTCCAATCCTTCATCCAGTCCCTGACCACCTGCAGAAGCAAAACAACCATTAGCTACAAGATGTGCTCCCCTGTTCCTGCACCACATAACCCCACACCTAGTCACTTTGCCATCTCCCCAGCTTTCTCAGTTGTTTGTGAGTCATCCCCAACCATAATGCTTCAGGCACTGCCCCAGTGCAAAATTAGTATATTCCAAACTTCTCTCCCTCTATGGCTTGTCTGCCCCAAGCATTTCCTCAACACTGCCAGCGCCTGGCTAGCTAACACTCCTGATCTCTCTTCATGCCTAAACCCTGCCCCAGGCTTCTTGCCCCTTAAGTCAAAATACTTCCATAGTTTAGAAACTTGGCACATCCTCCTCTCTCTTGATAGTTTCAACCATACTCCACAACCCCTACATTTCGGATATGTCTTAGACCTTCACACTGTATCTTAACTCCCTCATATGCCCCGCTCAGATCACCCATTACCAGAGCCTCTACGTTCTTCTTTCCCACCAATTCGAACACTCAAAATGTCCCAAAAAATACCACCACAAACAATGCAGCCTCCCACATGGACTATCTTTCCTTGTATATTACGTTCCTCAGCACTTCAGTCATTATCGGCTCCCTCTTGCGGTGCACTCTGACCTCTCTCTTGCCCAGCCCTCTAACATATGCCGTGCCAGCTCCACTCCACATGAATCATAACCCCAGTTCATCTTGCCATAGAAGATGATGCCTGCTAGCTTGTACTATATTGTCACTATGGTCATTTCCTTTTCAATTTGCCCCATCACAGACTCCACCATGTCCCTTCCCCACTCTGCCAGGCCCTTCCTGCAGCTGCTCTGACAGCTTGTATCAGATTCCAAAAATTCCTTCCAGTCCACATGATAATTCCATCTCATTTAAACTGCTAACAAGTTTTCAACCAGGTAGCACAGCTCTCTGAGCCAAACCATGGAATCTTGCCCACTGTGAATGAGAGCGTGTCTGCTAGCCCATTTTCCAACACAGTTATGTGTCTAGCCTTGAACAGGATATTTTATTGCAAACTTTGCAAAAGCAGCTCCCTCAGAATCCCCAGCACCCACTCATCATTCAGTGCCATCCTATTCATCACTTTTGTGTTTCTCAACTCTTCATCCAAGAGGCTCACTCCCCACCAGCAAGAGGAAAAATTCCAGAAATGCAGTACTGTGACATCTCTCCTGCCATTCTGGCAGTCATCTGTCTGTACACCACTGACCCTCCCAGTTGGCCCTGAAACTCTATGCTGATGAGGCCTCGGAAACAATGTCCACCCTCCATATCATGGGCCCTATTTGGAGTCACATCTTCACCCCATTGTACCCTTCCAGATAACACCTCCACATATTCAGGTCCTTCCTCACTCTCTTTGTGACGTGCAACTTGTGATGTGGCTTGGAGGCTCATGCATTGCGAAAATCAAGATATGACTGAATGTCCTCCCCTGCACTGCTATCCTATATGCAAAATTCAGGTGCCCAACACCTTCTCGCATTTCTGTCTCTGCAGCACATTGTTTACCAAGTCCTACAGCGCTGTAAACTTGTCACTCAGTAGCCTGGAGACCATTGACTTCCAAATCCAATATTCCAGAATTTTTGTGTCATAGGTGGGCCTCCAGTCTTTTCAGGTGCCGGCGGCAATTGAAATCTCTCTACCACTAATGTGACACACTCCCCTACCACTCCGGCCCTCCCTACAAAGAAGAAGACATTTAGGTAGTGAAAGACCTGATCACATTTGACCACTTGTCTTTCCACCCATTCCAGGAATTAGCAACATTTCTCAAAAAACACATATTCAACTTAATTCCCCATGGGCATGCACATCACAAAACTGAATCCCCAAAAGCTAGAAATCAGCTGAGTGCACTGGGAGGAGTCAAAAAGCCACCCTAATATGCACTTTCCCATCTCCAGCCTGATCCCACAAGTCCTGATTAATGCAACTGATGTATCCAAACTTGTATAAGTTACTGAGCACTTCTCCTGATGGATAAAATAATTCCTGGGGGCACTCTCTAGCCATGAGAGGTGGTGTATAAGCCAGAACTCCCCCACTCTTTTCTTAGGCACCAACCCCAGCAGTGGTACTATTCGATCCACTGTTGGGGGTAAGGGAAATGGTCCAGCTATCCTATCACATGCATTTGCTTTCTCCAGCTTTTTCCATTTCGAGGGTTGTCCCTGCATGACCTCAAATTCTCAGCCATCCTTCCTACCCAGGGACTCCTATTAGCTATCTTGAAACCCCAAGAAACCTTCCCACAGAAACCTGGCCATTGCCTGTCCAGATACATTTTCAACAAGGGAAACATAGCCTCTGGGTTAATTGGAGTAGTTGCCCTGCTATAACCCGCTGGCTTTCACCCTGTCCTCTCCCCACTTGTGCAGTCCCCATTCCACTTATGCATTGCAGCACTGGGTGTTTCCCTCCATATTTCAAGTAGTCATGGCCGAATTTACACAAGCTAATGCCTGGTGGCGTTTGCACCCCTTCCAAAGTGGGAAAGCCTAAAAAAGGGGGTGTAAGGTATGGGTCCATCATAAGCTGAGTGGGCTGACTGTGTTTGCTCGCTGGGGTCATACACTTCAACAACAGCTCATTGTTGATTTCCCAACATGACTTTCCAGTCATCATGCTCTGCCACCACTGAACTGTTCATCATAGTGGAGCCATGCCAAACCCCAAAACTGATGTTTGCAGTTCGAAGTATATCTACTTTCACAGTGGCACAATAGTGGCACAATATGTTTAGGGGTCTTTCTGCAAATTATACTGACATGAATAGTAAACACCACCGTGTCTCATTGTTCTTTGGTACATTTGACCTTTTGGCTAACTCCCTTTCTTCCACCTTAGATCCTTCTTTATATGTTATTTCACTATACAGTAGCTTAAAGTTGTCCACATATTCGTTGGCCAATATATTTTCCTTTGTGCCCATCAGTAGGTGACCCCTTAGGAGTTCACCAATCCCCATAAAGGGGTGGACCATCTCCCTACCAAGGTCAATAACCCCTGCTGCTGCTGCCTCTTCTTGACCCTCCATAGTGCTGCTACCTGCCACACACTTTCCAGCCATCTACCATGAAACTCACTGGGAACATCCTCAACTGCTCCCCACTTGCCAACTGAGTCGCACCCTCTCCATAGCCACCTCTGTGGTCCTCCAAGGTATCTCCTGCTGTCCCCTGTGTATGATTCCCCATCGTCTTTACCTTTTCCTTGTGCACCAGAAAATGCTCCCAGGACTCCCAAAACACTCTCTGCATGTTCTCAAACTCGGCCAGACTCTGACTCTTGCTTCTATCCACTCATGTTGTCTCTCTCACACATGTCCACCCACGCATACCCTTGTCCTTGGCCCCCTCCTCTGTGTTTCCAACTTTTTCTCTTTTTGTCCATTTTTCCCTTAGCCATCTTTTGGTATTCTAGTCTTCTTTGGTTATACAGTTTATTGACCACCTTCTTCCCATTTCTTGCAACAGACTCCCCACTGTCACTGGAGTCATCTTCCAGGTCCGACGCCTTCCTGTGGCATTCTCATCTTTTTTCTACACCTCCAGTCTTCTCTAGCTCTGCAGCCCTCTGCTGGGATCCCATCCATTCCTATCAGACTCAGATTCCTCATCTCAAGTGCTCCCATCTTCACTCCCTTCCTCCATCTCCCCCACTCCACGCCCCATGTGTCTGCCATAACCCTACCTCTGGACAATGACACACTGGTCATTCCCACCCCTCAGTGAATACTGTTCTCCCGATGTGCTATGCTGGCTCTGGGGCCCGTCCTCTTCAGGGCCCTCTGTAGCCACTGGTTCTACTGAGCTGGTGGCCCTTTATTTTGTCCCCTCATGTGTGGCCTGCAACTCTTGGCCAGATGTCACATGTGGAATAATCAAATCCATATCCCTGTGCTTCTCCCCTGCTTCAGGTGACAGCCGCATGCTAGGGTCACCACCTTAACCCCAACCAAGGCAGCCTGGGTTAGGCCTTGCTCTTTGCCCTGCACATGGCCTCAGGTGCCATTTTGGAAGGGGACGACCCACAGCCCGAAGAATTGCCAGTGCATGAGCCCCCTCCCTCCAGAAATGCTGGTGTGGCCTACCCACACCAGTATCTTCACTTTGGAGTGCGCAGGGAAAAGGTTTATTCCCCGCTCCTCACAAGGTGATATCATGGAGGCCGTACGGATACTTATGTCATGTCACGGCTCCACCTCCCTCCTGCCAAGGACCCCAGGAGTGGAGTGTGCTTCGCCCCTCTCGTTCCCCCGCCCAGTGGCCGGCATGGTCCAATAACATGACTTGTACATTTGTCATAATAAAGTCGACACTAAAAGGTTGTACAAAATAGCTGTGAAAGAGCAAAAGAGCAGGACATCTACACAGCACATTATAATAGCAATTGAAAAAAATATAGTATCCATGCATTACAGATTATTACCCAAGTTGCTGTGCTGTAAATTCTGAAATGCATAAACAGGTCAACACATTTGAAGTGATGAAACTATTCTGAGTAAAAAGTTACATGTGGCACCACCAAAATACTCCTATACCCCACTCAGATGTCGAAGGTCATCCTTTGGTCTCACAGTTTTACCACGGAAATACAGTTTGGGGCTCAATCAAGGCTTCTCACGTTGGACCTTTCTTCTATTACCCCTTTGCCAGGAGTCTAACATCATATTAAACAATTGAAGACCCATCACTTGCTACAAGCCTTTGGTTTGTCGTTCCTGCGCCTTCTGGTGTATCTGGTGGTCCCAGGGTCCATCAACCATCTGAGTTTGTTATACACACACTAAATGATGTACCATAGCGCCCTAATGGTAGGTGTTTGGGAGCTGGACATGTCTTCAGGTCTTCATCGGCAGTACTTTGGAAATATACGGGGCTTGCACTTTCTTCTAGCCAGCTAAGACGCTCCTTTCATGCGATCATATCTCACCTTTTACGCCGATCATCCGTTAGTAGCTTTACTGATAACTGCCCCATAGCTGATGTGTTGTTTGAGGCTCAGGTTCTTCTCCAAAGCGTGACTATTGCAATAACAGCATGAAACAGAATTACCGTGAGCGTGCAGTTCAAAACGTGAGCAATTTAGTATCACTTGGCTCTATTACAGCTGTATGTTCACTTCCGGTAAATTACAGTCCAGTCGAGATTATCTCCCCGCTAGGTGGTATTCCCAGTTATACTGAATCGATGCATTACCGGGAACAATAAATGAAACTGAGGAGGTAACAAGCTGCATACTTAGGTTGTGCGCACTGTAGCGAGCGCACATCATGGGCGGGGCGAGCTCCGGATACTTGATTATGGCCCTGATACAGGCACAGAGGGAGGTAAGTGATCTGTCATTCGGTCGTCTTAGAAAAAAATCGGAGCGCACCGTGCGCCTTTATTCATGATCTAGAAATGAACACTCTACTAATTGAAGGTTTTTTTTTTGCCAGTAGGTATAGATAGAGTAGTAAATTGCAGCACATGAGAGCGTGCTTTTTCAAAATGCTTTCCTTAAACATATTTATATCTCAAAATACCTGCGACTTCAAGAAAGTGGGCCCAGCGCATTTCATTATATGATGTTCAATTATTGTAGCTTCCCTAGATTCAACACTCTACAGAATGCTATTCTACGTTTGACTCAAAGGAGGCCATGTTAGTGACCCTTAAAATATCACCCTTCTACAGTACCCTTAACAGGGCAAGATCCGATTGGCACGCAGGCCCATACTAACAAGAAAATGGTGCAGCGTAGCGCCGCGAGCCAGCTTGCTGCGCCGTGTTGCACATTGTGAAAGTGCAGGGAGGTGTCGTATTTAGAGCAATTCGACGCCACCCTATACTTTCCTCTGCATTGGCTGCCGAGCGCGAACACAGGCACCCTTGGGGATGATTGTTTATGTGCAGGAAGGGACCCCTTCCTGCACATAAACAATCACTAATGTCGTTTTCCTCCTTCTTTGTGTGCTACAGAATGCAGCACACATAGAAAGGGCAACAAACTAGGAAAAATAAAGGTATTTCTCCTCGTTGCGCCATTTTTGCGCCACCCCAGGGGAGGTGCAGGAATATGACTCATTCCCAGATTTACAAAACCTTGTAAACCTGGCAGTGCGTCAGATTCCATGGGTGTTGCATGGGAACACCCACAGCAACACCCCTGGAATGGCCCTTTCACGCAGAGTTATACATGAAAGGGGGCCACGTTACACTTCGCCGCCGGTGCGTCAGTAAAGTGTCGCTCCGAAGACATTGTTGTGCCGCCAGAGCATTGTAAATATGCCCCGCATTAGTCTATACAGTGTAGATTGCCCTTTCTACAACCTTGCTAGGTGTCCCAAACATCAGCCACAGCATGAGACCATCATCTTCTTCCCTCAAAGTGCATATGCACTCCTTGACATATCTGTGGTGGAAATGCACAAGCTCCATTTCTTACCACTGCACCTTAGATCAACTAATCAACATAAAAAATACATATTCCACTTTTTACAATTCATACATTTGATCTCATACTATTAGACTTCCGGAGAATTATGTACTCGTCAGGGAGTTGCAAATTATATCAAAATTAGGCCAATAAATGATAATCGTAGATTTCTTGGCATAATTCACTTGTTGAAAAAGTTTGCATATATAAATATGATACAAATGCAACTTAAGTTTTTCTTATCGTAAAAAAACAGATTTCCTAGGGCTCAGGTTAAAACACCCCATCAAATACGTGAGCGCTCACTCCACAATTCCATCTGAAAAAAATTGACTCTCACTTGACTGGAGCAAACCTGTTTCCAGAAAGGGTACATCCTCCTAAAAGTGCATGTGAATGCCTTCAAATGTAAATGTTTGCAGATGTTTACATGTCAGTGCAGGATACCTCGACCAGGAATGCCCAGAATTCTCCTCCTCTCGCCTGCAATCATAAAACTAGTGAATCTGTAAGCCTACCATGCTGACCGAATTTTTGTATTCTTAAATACACGTTACAGAAATTGCATGTTAATAATCTTGATCTGTGAATCAAGGCTGGGACTTTGAATTATAACAAAATACTCTTTTTCTGCATGCAAGATAAAAAATGTTTTTCAGAATCGGTACGAGGGGGCTCGGATTAATCATCTGAAGAGCTGTAACTTTGCTTTTCGCAGCCACTGGGGCTACGTTTTTTTCATATAATCTATTGTTAATGCTTTCAGCGTTCACTCGTGAATATTGTTATTCTCTTATCATTATGAAAAGTTTTGTTGTTCCTCTTTCCCCACATCTTCCTGCTAGCAACACCAGCCCCTGCCAATTCACGAAGAAAGTTCTGTCTCCCGAGCGCCAGTGAGGCCATTACTCTGTTCTGTGATTGTGGACCACACAGTGCTTAGTTTGTGCCACTGATAGCAGATGCTGGGCATCGTCTCTCTGTTTGTGGGCAGTGTAGCTTATTTTTATGGTCAGACTTTGACCCAGAGCTATCGAGATAAAGACAGAAATTGGAGAAATAACAAAAAAAATGTTGCTTCTTGATACAGAAAAAACTGAAATACAGGAAACTTGACAACTACATAGAACTTTAATCAAGGAAGTGTTTGTTTAGTTTGGTGATTTTATTTAAAAATAAGCATTTCAAAAATGTTCTGGTCAGGGCATAAAGAGATCACATTTTAGAGGCATCCGGACTGTTAATCAGCAGTTTATGCAAGATGGACTTGCAAATCTAATTTAAAAAATAAAGCCACACTTTTGGACTGTTTTTTTTTTCTCCCATCGGCTGTTGTAGATTCACAAAAATACAGCTGCAGATTTGCAAATTCAATCCACTCTGATGAGCTGCCCATCTCAGAAAATGTTCTCTTGTGGCCACCATTACCCAACACAGTGCACAAAGCAATATGTTCTGAAAAATACAAGGACAAAGGAATAACGGGTCATGGTGGACCTTCACTGACCCCCAGGTCCATGTGGGGGCAGAGCCCAAAGAGACCGTAAAAAAAACATTTTTCTCAGATCTACTGAGAAACAGCAAAAGTAGTCTCTGAATTGATTAACTAATGGCACCTAAAACCAAGAAGCCCTGTTTTCATAGTTATCTATGTTGTTTTTGTTTTTGGCAAGAGCAATTACCATCCTTCACCTACAGTTCTCTAGTAAGGTGATATTGTTTGTAAAATATATTACTGTAATTCGTTTTTAGGTCATAAACATAAAAATGCTGAAGCAAGTAGAGGACAAGAAGGAGGAAGTAGTAATGCACAAATGCAATATTTTTCCATCTTCATCTCAGTCCTGAATAATCTCATCAAGTTGATTATGAATCTCAGCATAACCAATTGAGGTGGTCAATACTGTTGTCCAGCTGCTTAAAGAGAATGCAAACAACAGTGTTTAGGTCAGAAATGTACAAATTGGTTATTACTCAGTAGTTCCCTTCTGGGCTCAGTGTACAAAATGTACTAGCACATGCTGTTATTAATTGTCATTTTGTATGTGTTACTGCTGTTAAAGCCATAGCTTATCTGTTTATAATTCTTTTAGAGTAATTCAGATGATTGGTGCATGCTGTCTGGTCGTCGATTGTGGAGTCACATTTACAATAGACCTCTTCCCAACTACTTCTCTGTGTTGCTTTTTCTGACTAATGATTTTTTACAATGATGCGTGTTAAAGCCAGCACACAATTTGGGGGCATATTTATACTTGTTTTGTACCAAATTTGCTTCATTTTTTAATGCAAATTCGGTGCAAAACTTACTCCATATTTATACCACACCCACCCACACCAGAGGGACAGCGGAGGATCAATCAATCAGGAAGTTGGAAAGTGCGCTACTCACCCGTGAGGGTCCCAAGGTGCTGGGGGGGGGGACAAAAGGGTGGCAGGTGCTGCTACTGCTCGAACAGCCAGGTCTTGAGAAGTTTCTTGATGGTAAGGAGGTCTTTGGTCTGGCGCAGGTGGGTGGGAAGAGTGTTCCACGTTATGGCGGCGTGGTGCGATAATGATCTACCACCGGTTGTATTTCTGCAGATGCGTGGGACGGGTGCGAGGTCGATGGAGCGGAGATGCCGGGTCGGTGTGTAGAAAGAGAGCCGTCTGTTGAGGTATTCTGGTCCGGTGTTGTGCAGTGCTTTGTGAGTGTGGGTGAGGAGTTTGAAGGTGATTCTCTTGTTGACTGGGAGACTGTGCAGGTTTCTCAGGTGGTCTGTGATGTGGCAGTGGCGGGGTATGTCCAGGATGAGGTGTGCTGAGGTGTTCTGGATGTGTTGCAGGCTCTTCTGGACTTTGGCTGTGGTTCCTGCGTAGAGGGCATTGCCGTAGTCCAGTTTGCTGCTTCAGAGGGCTTGGGTAACCCAAGTACAGGTAAGTAATATTTTTCTTTCTAAAGTGCCCTGAAATGGGCCCCCCACATGGCACTGGGTGCAATGGCCAAGCCCAGGGGATCCTGTTCCCCTGTGCTGGCCATTGGGGTGGTGGGCATGACTCCTGTCTTTTCTATGACAGGAGTCATGCGTCCATTTTCTTGCGATAATGGCATTACTCCTAGTCCTACTCCCTCGCCTTCCTTTAAACCAATGAGGCTTCCTGCCTCCCACTAGACCCTCCCTTCCCCTTTTAAACCCCCCCCCCCACCCATACCACCTCCTGTACAAAAACCAAGCCCAAGCAGCAACTCAGACAGTCCGTACCGGGAGGGCGGGAGGGAACGGAAAGGAAGGCGAGGAGTAGGACTAGGAGTAATGCCATTATCGTAAGAAAATGGACGCATTACCTCCCGTCCCTCCCTCGCCTTCCTTTAAACCAATGAGACATAGCAAGAAACACACAGGAGACGGACACTGAGTTGCAAGAAGTTTAATATCATGCACAAAGGCCACCAAAACCCCACCCCTATTACTACATAGAGGATAAGACCCGGTGACCCAATACTGACTCCAAACTACCCAAGTCCGACAGCCCATAATGCCGAACAAACGTAAAAAGGAGAGTCCCAAGCGGCGGCCCTGCAAATTTCCACCACTGAAGTCCCATGAAGCTCTGCCACCCTAGCCGCCATACCCCTGGTAGAACGACCCTGAATCCCAAGAGGAGGAACAACCCCTTTTCAGGGAAAAAATCAACAGAATCAATGATCTCACCCACCGACTCAAGGAAGCCGTGGAAGGCATCACCTCCACGGGCCGGCCCGAAATTTACAAAAAAACGAAGCACCCTTACGGAAAGGAGCCACCACACGCAGGAATTCCAACAAAGCCCTGCGTACATCCAACGAACGCAAATGAACCTCCTCCACCGAAGCGGGATTCGGACAAAAGGAAGGAAGGATGACCTCCTGGCGAGCATGAAAAGAAGAATTGACTTTCGGGATAAAAGAAGGTACCGGAACCAGAACCACCCGATCCTGAAAAACTTTACAAAAAGGAAAGGAACAGGCCAAGGCCCCCAATTCCCTTAAACGGCGAACCGAAGTAATGGTCACCAAAAAGAACGTCTTTAAGGAAAGATGTCGTAAATCACAGTCCCCCAGAGGTCCAAAAGGTGAATCCGTTAAAACATCCAACACCAAAGAAAGAACCCATGAAGGAAAAGAACGTACAGGGCGAGGAAACAAATTAAGAAGCCCCTGAAAAAATCTCGGCATCAAACGACCCTCATCCGGAAGACTACGCCACGGACCACTAAATGCCTGAATAGCCGCCAACCGTACCAGCAGAGATGCCCCTGACAACCTCAACTGAGCACCGTCCTACAAGACCCGCATCACATCAAAGAGAGACGCGCCGGTAGGAACCAAATCATGCCTCAAGCACCAAGAAGAAAAAAAACAAAAAAAAACCTTCCCCTGCCTACCCTAAGAAAGTAAAGAGGAACGCCACCTGGAACCCAGCAAAGTAGAACTCAAATCCACTGGCACCCCCAGACCCGTCAAACCTCTGCGTTCAACTTCCAGGCCTTCAAGTGTAACCTCCTCCAAGACCCCATCGAGAGGCAGGGAAACTCCAGGGGTGACGGACACAGAGGAAGAGGCCACATCCGACCGGATGCCCTCAGCCGCAGCAATGGGAACCAATTCGCCCCAGGCCAATGGGAAGCAATCAGGATAACCTTGTCCCCCAGAAGCCGCACCCTTAACAGAAAAGACCTGAGTAGCTGAAACGGCGGGAACGCATACACAAGGCCCCTCGGCCAAGGGCACGACATCCCGTCCACCTCCCAGGCTCGGGGACACCGAAACCGGGAGCCGAAGTGACCGAGCTTCTCATATTCCTCAGACGCGAACACATCTAGCACTGGAAGACCCCAGAGCCGAACCAGATGAAGAAACAGCGATCTCCGGAGGGAGAAAAGTTGAGAGGAAGTAACACCCTGCTCAGCAGATCCTCCCGCACAGTGACCACCCCCTGAACGTATGTAGCCCTGAGAGAAGGAACCCACTCCTGAGCCCACACAAAAATCTTCCTGGCCAGACTGAATAAAGCCCTTGACCTGGTCCCCCCGTGTCGGATGACATAAGCCTTGGCCACTAAGTTGTCCGAACAAGCACCGCAGTTCCACCAAATGACCTTGCAGCCGCAACCATAGAAGAGCATGGGGGGCAGTCTGTACCACAACCAACCTCACCATGGACCGGAGCACCACTAACCTCTTCTCCGACACTGGCACCAAGCCAAGAAGAGTCTGAAACCGAGACCCTAGAAAAACCAGAACCTGGGATGGGACTAAATCTGATATCCCCCAGTTGATTAAAAACCAGTGGTTCTGCCGGACACCAGAACTTGGGCCACCTGCCTCTGTAATAGGGACTGCGAGGTTGCATGGATCAAATGTCGTCCAGATATGGATGAGTAAACACCCCTTCTGAATGTAGCAAAGCCACTAGGGGGGCCAGCACCTTAGTAAAAATCCGAGGAGAAGACTTGAGGCCGAACGGCAGTACACAAAACTGATAGTGCACCAGATCCACAGCAAACCTCCGGAACCTCTGCGAAGACCTCGCCACAGGCACGTGCAGGTAAGCATCCTGCAGAACCAGTGACACCAGAAAGTCCCCTTGACTGACCAAGGGAAAAACAGACAGAATAGACAGCATGCAGAAATGCACCATCCCGATCCAAGCATACACCTCCTTCAGATTGAGCACAGGCCGAAACCCTGATACTTACTGAACTAGAAAAAAATAACGAATAAGTGCCTTGACCCCTTACTTCCAGCGGGGCGCGGGCAACGGCCCTTTGACCAGCAAGTCCTGGACTCCGTCCAACAATGCCTTTCTCCACGACCCTCCTGCAGGTAGAGGAGTGGGACGTACCCCCGAATCTGGAGGCATCACCATAAAATCGATGACGTAACCATTGGCCACAATGTCCAGCACCCAACGATCGCTGACACTCTCCTCCCAAGTCGAAAGAAAGTGACTCAGCCTTCCCCCAACCAGCCCTATGCCAGGACCACAGTGATTGCCAGGACCCCCTCTTGAACCCACCCCGGTTCGAAGGCGCCGACATCTTAGGGGAAAAATGCGGCTGAAAACGCAGTTTCCTAAAAGAAAAAGATTTGGCCTTCATCTTAGGAGAAGAACAGGAATGCTCCTTCCACCCTTTTCCTGAAGCAGATCCCCCATTATAAGGCAAGGCATGCTTCCGTTCCTTAAAAGCTTTGTAAAGCATGGAAGGTAATTGAACCCAAAACAAGCTATGACCCTCAAAAGGTAGCCTCAGCCAGGCAGACTACCCCCCCCCCGGGCCGGCCTTCCAGGCTCGTAACCAGAGGGACCTCCGGGCCCCAATCAAAACACCAGACGCCAGAGCCGAAGTACGGACCACATCTGAAGACACATCTGCCAACAACCTGGCCTGCTGCTCCATACTAGCCAGGAGCTCCGAACACCTCGCCCCAACCTGAACAGCCACCGCCAGTTTATCCAAGTCCTGCACCAACGACTGGGCCGCATAAGCAGAATCAATACCTGCCCTCAGAGCCAGATTCTTAGCCGCAAAAGCCCTCTTAAGCCCCGAGTCCACCTTACGGTCCATGGCATAAGAAGGCACACAATTCTATGGCTCGACAGCCGTTCTGCCAATCAGGGTAGCCAAACTTGAATCCAGGAGGACCGAGGGAGGACATACCTCCTCACTCACAAGTAAATAAAGTGTCAGAATGAACCGTGGAACCTGAGCCTTATCCACATCCTCCATTCTCGAAACACCATATCCTACACAGGTCCCTGAAAAGGCATGGAAAACTCAGACGGCGTCTGATATTGTGGAAATAAGTGAGAGCCAGAGTTGGTAGGTCGAAACACAGGAAACCCCAAATAGTCCCGTCCATGTGCCATCACAACCCACATCACCTTCCAGGAGCCATATTCACCCCCAGAGGACGTAGATGGAGCAACCCCTTCCTCACTCTCTGAGGAGGATTTCCCTGGAATTGCAGGAGAATGGGTAGCCCCAGCCCCACTAGGCCTGGCCATCCCCGCATGAAAAGCTCTGGAAACAGCCCCCTCGAACATCACCAGCACCTCCTCCCTGGACAGGAGGGGCGCAGCACCACCACCCAGAATCTGGGGGCTCCCAGGAGTGGAAATGCCATCAGCACCTCCCTCCCCTGAGGAGGAAGAAGAAATAATCCTCCGTCCATTGACTGAATCTGTAGGCATGATTTCATCCACAGAACACAATGTCACCATATAAAGGTCAAAACAAGAACTTCAGTCAAAAATGCGGGCAGAACGCCCGTCCTACCCGCACAGAAACCAAAAAACACTCTTCGGCATCACTCCGCAGCTCCGCGGCGAAGAAAAACCGGAACTTAACGCCCCAGCCGCCAAGAGCCAGCTGACCCCGTCAGCCACTTCCCAGGACGCGTCTTACGAGCAGCCCGTCCAGCTCAGAAAAGACGCGCCCGGCCGAAGCACACCTCGCGGAGCTCCACGTCCCGAGGAGTGCATCCAACGATGTCCCCCAGGCCCTGCCGTGAAAGTAAGTGAAAGGGAAAGTCTAGCGTGGGCTAGACAAAAAGAACAGGAGGGGGTATGGGTGGGGGGGGGTTAAAAGGGGAAGGGAGGGTCTAGTGGGAGGCAGGAAGCCTCATTGGTTTAAAGGAAGGCGAGGGAGGGACGGGAGGTAATGTGGTATGGATGGTTTTGCATCAGAAAATTACTCTAGGCTGGCTAGAGTCATTTTTTTTAAACTTTATCTTGCCTATCATCATTTTGTGGTGCTAAACTCCCTTCTCCCATACTGCCACCCCCACCCGGCTAATGTCATTTTATTTTTACGGTAGCCTACCCTTTGCACCGGCTTGCACCATTCCATAAATATGGTGCCCGCCTGGCACTCAAGAACAGTGCAAGCCAGGGAAAAATGTTTTGATGCAAAACTGCTTTAGTGCAGTTTTGCACCAAGAAGTCTGAATATGTTCCTTGGTGCCTAGCAATTCTGCTGTGGGAGTTAGAGTGATCTTACCTGTGGTGCTGTCCACACTGCAGGAATTGCCATCACTGCCATGAAACCTGCATGTGCTTCTACACATTCCATCAGCATTGTTGGGAGAGAAATCCCTTACCATCACTGCATGCAAGCAACAAAGATTAGCTGTTTGTGAGCAGGCCCAGCCATAGTCAAAATGGTCCTACTCAGTTGCCAGAGTGTGAGTACGGCAGGCTCATACTATGCAGTGTTGCATTGCAGCATTAATGCACTCTTATTGCAGTATCAGCATGTGGTGACATGGATGTAATGGCACTGTGAAACACATGACATGTGGAATGGAAGGCTACCTACCATTTAGTACTGTCAGAAGGAAACACCGAACAATGGAAGTGACCATACCGTTCTGTTGAGTCTTCTTGAATACTGGATTCGCTACTATCATCCTGCCTGCTTTCCCTTGACTGCATGTGATCTTTACTGGATCACAGCATTTTGACAGCTGTATTGTTCTAGGTGCTTGGGCCACTTCACTGATCTCCTTCGAAGATCTTCTGCAGAGCTACGTCTGTTGCCATTTTCTCACCTAAGAAAGACATTCTGCTCACTAGTTTCCTATGGGGGGGCGGGACTCACGGAGGTTCACTCCAGGGAATTCTGCAGAGTTACATAATAACAGCGAGATTCTGCTGAGTTCCGCCAATTTTATTGTATGCTGGTCGCATTCATTTTTAGCTCTGGGAGCTCATTCCAGGTTGAAAAATCAGAATGAATAGCACTACACAGCGCGTCACAGGGCGCTGCTGCTTTAGGTGGTTTTTGTGCCACTCAAGTAGGTTTTCTGCCCAAGCAGCACCATTCTTACCACAAATGGTTGCGATCGTTTGCGGTGAGAAAATCGTAGGAGAGAACACCAGTACTCGAGCTCGCCATCTTACCCTTGGCAAGCTGCACATGAGAAAAAGCTCCGCCATGCAGCGGTAGGCAGGATTTGGCTCGAACTCCACTCTACAAGTGTAACGTAGAGTGGCCAAAATTATGCTAATCTGCCGGGCGGAGCACAATTTATCAGCCACTTCTAGTTTCCTGTGGACCTTTCCTAGAAAACATTTGAGGGGAAGTATCTCAGTTTTCTATGGAATGTCTTCCTTTTGAATGGGATCTTGTGTGCTCTGCTTAACTTGAAACATTTTGGACACTGGCTCTGGAGTTTGAACGGTCTGTTACATTCAAGACCTTTGGACACTGGTAAAAATGTGTGCTTTAGATGAAAATAAAACTGAAAGAGCTTATAAAAATGTGTCACATGGGTAAATGCCTGGATTATTAGAGTGCTCCATGGATTCAGCAACACAATGAATTTGCTGATGTGGTCTAAAGCAACTGAAAAGGGATCATATGACTGCCCATCATAAAGTCCACTGCTAATCCATGTCAAATGATACATGACTTAGTCCAAACACCTATCCCAATAGAACGTCCACACATAAAAACTGACCTAAAAGTGACAATGGGGAGAGAATGGAGGGACCTACCAGTGGAAGAGACATGTTTTTTTTTTCCTCTCCTGCAAGATTGTCCTCTCCTCTTCTGATAGAGTTGTGTAGGGAGAAAGGAAGGTGAGTCATGAAAACACTGCTGCCTTTTCCTGTGATATCTATTTCTTCTTTCCCATTCAGTTTTTACCCCCCAAAACATTTATAATAATGTGCTCTTTCTGTACAGGC
The DNA here is from genome assembly GCF_031143425.1 of Pleurodeles waltl. Lineage (NCBI taxonomy): Eukaryota > Metazoa > Chordata > Amphibia > Caudata > Salamandridae > Pleurodeles > Pleurodeles waltl. The sequence continues at coordinate 468,774,139 of NC_090439.1, forward strand.
AATCTTGTGGGTCACACTAGGAGAGAGGAGACCCAAATATCATAACCTCTTCCACAACTCCATGCACATAATCTTGTAGCTGAAACTTTTGTTTCTATAGCTAAGAGGAGTTTGTGTTATGATGCCCTTGTTAGTATCCTGCTAATTCTGACTGGCCTGCAGATGTGCTATGTGCTATTTGCCCTTGATATTGTTCCCCATATTGATGAATAATTGTTCCAAGATAGTACTGACTTAGTTGTATCAACAGGGGCATTTAGCCACCTCCACTGGTACTGCACTTTCTGTCAATGAATGAACACAATTTATTTCTGCTAAAGGTTTAATGTACACATGGAAACTTAGCCCATAATGCTTTGCAGGCATTTGTTTTACAACACATTTGTGCCCATAATTTAGCCTGTGGTGATCCTAAGGCAATGGGACTCCCCACTCCTGAACCCCCAAAAACAACAAGAATAATGTGTACTTTCTGTTCAGCAATCTTGTGGGTCACACTAGGTGAGGGTGGCAAATATCAAAACCTCTACCACCATTCATCTACATTTATACTCTCTTGTAGTTGGAACTTTTGTTTTTACAGCTTAGAGGAGTTTGTGTGATAAGGGTCTTGTTAGTTTTCTGGTAATTCTGCAGATGTGTTGTGCTACACGCTCAGATATCAAAATAATAATACACTTTATTTTGCATAAAGGTTTAATGTATTCATGGAAAATCAGCCAATAGTGCTGTGCAGGCATTTGTTTTACAACACATTTGTACCCATAACTCAGCCTGTGGTGGTCCTAGGGCAATTGACCCACCCTGAAACATTTAGAATGATGTGCTCTTTGTAGCCAAGGACGTATCAGTTATGTCCATGGTTAAGGCGCCAAAGACATAACCATTATGTATGGGAGAGCGCTAACACTCCCCCCATGAGCTTCGCCTCAGTGCCCCCACTGCAGGGATGGAAGGGGAATTGCTGGAAGGGGAATCTCTCCCCCGCCTCCCCACCCAATATAATTAGACTGATCTGCCCACAGCAGGGGCAGAATCTCCTTAGACACCAGGGATAACTTTTTTTGTGTTTATTTCTTATATGTGGGGAGCGACCCCTTAGGCAAGAGTCGCTCCCGGGGGGCAAAATTAATTTAAAGCCATTTTTGGCCTATTTTTATTAGGCCAAACTGACCCCAAGTGGGGCAGAAACTGCTTGACACCAGGGAATTTTTTATTTTTTTTGTTATTAACATGAGGGGAGCGGCCCCTTGGGCAAGGGCGGCTCCCAAGGGGACCAAATAATTTTTAGGCCATTTCTGCCCCAATTTTATTTTGTTTATTTTTTTTTTTATATGTGGGGAGCGACCCCTTAGGCAAGAGTCGCTCCCCGGGGGGGCAAAATTACTTTTAGTCCATTTTTGGCCTATTTTTATTAGGCCAATCTGCCCACAAGGGGGGCAGAAAACACTAGACACCAGGGATTTTTTAAATATATATTATTGAATGAGGGGAGTGGCCCCTTGGGCAAGGGCCGCTCCCAGGGGGCAGAAATATTTTTAGGCATTACCTGCCCCCCCCGGGGGCAGATTGGCCTATTATAATTGGCCGATATGCCCCCGGGGGGGAAGAAACTCCTAGACACCAGGGATATGTTTGTTTTATGTTTTCTTTTGTTTTTTACATATGGGGAGCGACCCCTTAGGCAAGGGTCTCTCCCCTGGGAGGCAAATTGTATTTAGGCCATTTCTGACCCCCTTGGGGGCAGATCGGCCTATTTTTGTTAGGCCAGTCTGCCCGCAAGAGAGGCAGAAACCATTAGACACCAGGGATTTTTATTTTTTTGCTTCAATTTCACGCATGGGGAGCGACCCCTTAGGCAAGGGTCATTCCCCTGGGGGGCAAATTTATTTTAGGCCATTTCTGCCCCCCTTGGGGGCTGATTGGCCTATATTTATTAGGCCGATCTGACCCCAAGGGAGGCAGAAACCACTAGGCACCAGGGATTTTATTTTGGTGCCAATTTCACGCGAGGGGAGCGACCCGTCAGGCAAGGGTCGCTCCCCTGTGGGTGGAATTTATTTTAGGCCATTTCTGCTCCCCTTGGGGTCAGACCGGCCTATTTCCATTAGGCCGATCTGCCCCCAGGAGGGGGGCAGAAACCACTTTGGCATCAGGGATTGGTGTGTGTGTATGTGCGTGCTTTGTTTGGGGGGCAGCCTCTCGGGCAAGGGTCACTCTCCATGGAGGCATATTACTGTTGGCCATATCTGCCCCCCTTGGGGGCAGATCAGCCCATTTTTGGAAGGCCCATCTGACCCCAAGGGGGGCAGAAAGCCCACCAGAGACCAGGAAAGATATTTTTTCCAAAATAAGAGGGTGGGGTTATGGCCATACCCCACCCTAAATAAATGGGGCCAAAGTTGCTGGACAATTATCCCCGATCCACACCCGGGGGGGGAGCAGAATGTCTACTAGATGCCAGGGAATAAAAAAAAAATAGTGAAGGGGGTAACAGTCTTTCAGCTCCCCGCACATTAAAACATCTTATCCCACGGCAAGCAAGAGGACATTTGATTATTTTGGGTTTTGGTTTTACATTTGGGCCATGAGAGCTTGGCTAACTCTCAAAATCACCCCACTTGGAATGGTGAGGGCTGCCCTTTTTGGACTTTGGGACGCTGCCGTGTAGAAAAATCCACAACACCTAGACACATCTGAAAACTAAACATCTGGGTGATTCCAGGGTGGTGTGCTTCACATGCACCTGCACCATTTTGTTACCCAAAATGCCCTGCAAAGCTCCAACTTTGCTGGAAATCACACATCTTCCCCACATTTTTGTGATGGAACCTTGCGGAATCTGCAGGAATCTACAAAATTCCTACCACCCAGCATTGTCTCATCTATACCGATAAAAATTCTGCTGCACTTGTCAGTCTAAAAATGTTTTTTTTCAAACTGCCCTTTTGGACCCGCTTTGGTTCCCCCTCAATTTCGACAAGTTTTTGGCTCTTCCCTGTCACAGGCAGTTGGCCCACCTACACAAGTGAGGTATCATTTTTACCGGGAGACTGAGGGGAACGTTGGATGGTAGGAAATTTGTCCCGGTGCAGTGATCCCATACAGAAATGCGGGAAAAATGTGATTTTTTAACTAAATTTGAGGTTTGCTAAGGATTTTGGGTAAGAAAACATTGGGGGATCCACGCAAGTCACGCCTCCCTGGACTTTGTCGGGTGTCTAGTTTTCAGAAATGTCTAGGTTTGGTAGATGGCTGCTGAGCCCAAGACCAAAAACGCAGGTGCACCCGCAAAAACAGGTAGTTTTGTATTTGATCATTTTGATGTGTCCACATTGTGGTTTGGGGCATTACCTGTTGCGGGTGCTAGGCCTACCCACACAAGTGAGGTACTATTTTTATTAGGAGATTTGGGGGAACGCTGGGTGGGAGGAAATTTGTGGCTCCTTTCAGATTCCAGAACTTTCTGTCACTGAAATGTGAGGAAAAATTGTTTTTTTGGCCACAGTTTGAGGTTTGCAAAGGATTCTGGGTAACAGAACCTGGTACCTGGTGAGGTCCCCACAAGTCACCCCATCTTAGATTCCCCACGGTGTATAGTTTAAAAAAATGCACAGATTTGGTAGGATTCCCTAGGTGCCAGGTGAGCTAGAAGCCAAAATCCACAGCTAGGCACTTTGCAAAAAACAGGTCTGTTTTCTTTGGGAAAATGTGATGTGTCCACGTTGTGTTTTGGGGCATTTCCTGTCACGGGCGCTAGGCCTACCCCCACAAGTGAGGTACCATTTTTATAGGGAGACTTGGGGGAACGCTGTGTGGAAGGAAATTTGTGGCTCCTCTCAGATCCAGAACTTTCTGTCACCGAAAAGTGAGGAAAAAGTGTTTTTGGGCCAAATGTTGAGGTTTGCATAGGATTCTGGGTAACAGAACCCGGTGAGTGCCCCACAAGCCACCCCGTCTTGGATCCCCTAGGTGTCTAGTTTTAAAAAATGCGCAGGTTTGGTAGGTTTCCCTAGGTGCCGGCTGAGTGGAGGCTAAAATCTACAGCTAGGCACTTTGCAAAAAACACATCAGATTTCAATGTAAAAATGTGATGTGTCCATGTTGTGTTTCCTGTTGCGAGCATTAGGCCTACCCACGCAAGTGAGGTACCATTTTTATCGGGAGACTTGGGGGAACATAGAATAGCAAAACAAGTGTTATTGCCCCTTGTCTTTCTCTACATTTTTTCCTTCCAATTGTAAGACAGTGTGTAAAAAAGACGTCTATTTGAAAAATGCCCTGTAATTCACATGCTAGTATGGGCACCCCGGAATTCAGAGATATGCAAATAACCACTGCTTCTCAACACCTTATCTTGTGCCCATTTTGGAAATACAAAGGTTTTCTTGATACCTATTTTTCAGTCTTTATATTTCAGCAAATGAATTGCTGTATACCCCATATAGAATGAAAACCCATTGCAAGGTGCAGATCATTTATTGGCTCTGGGTGCCTAGGGTTCCTGATGAACCTACAAGCCCTATATATCCCCGCAACCAGAAGAGTCCAGCATACATAACGCTATATTGCTTTCCAAAATCTGATATAGCGGGAAAAAGTTACAGAGTAAAACGTGGAGAAAAATGGCTGTTTTTTTCACCATTGATTTTTTTTTATTTTTATTTCAGCTGTTATTTTCTGTAGGAAACCATTGTAGGATCTGCACAAATTACCCCTTGCTGAATTCATAATTTTGTCTTCTTTTCAGAAATGTTTAGCTGTCTGGGATACAGCATTGGTTTCATACCCATTTCTGTCACTAACTGGAAGGAGACTGAAAGCACAAAAAATAGTAAAAATGGAGTATGTCCCAGTAAAATGTCAAAATTGTGTTGCCATTTTCAGGGAAAAAACCACAAGCCTTCTTCTGCAGCCCTTTTTTCCCCTTTTTGTTTAAAAAAAATGAAATTTTCGCTGTATTTTGGCTAATTTCTTGGTCTCCTTCAGGGGAACCCACAAAATCTGGGTACCTCTAGAATCCCTAGGATGTTGGAAAAAAGGATGCAAATTTGGCATGGGTAGCTTATGTGGACAAAAGGTTATGAGGGACTAAGCGCGAACTGCCCCAAACAGCCAAAAAAAGACTTATCACCTACGTGGGAAAAGGCCTGGTAGTGAAGGGGTTAATAGCTGAGGGGAGTTGGTGTTATAATACTTATTAGTGTTTTGACAGTCATGTTTGACACGCAAATGTGTAATACTGTCATAGTTTGGACTCTTGCTCTAGGCAAGACTGCTGGTTAAAGGATGACAGCGCTTTTGTTTGTAGGCGACTACGTCTTTCCTACAACAAGTCGCAACTGTTGTCCCAACCTTACCGGCTCACTAGCAACACCTCACCAGAAACACAATAGTAAGAGGTGATTTGTGGCAGCCTTTACGCATGGACTCGAGAGTAAGACATCTCAGGGAATGTCGTGGTTAAACAGAGATTACCCCTTTCTCATAGATGTATCATGTCTCATACAAACGCAGGCAATGACACAGATGCAGTAAAGTTTCAATAGTTTTTATTCAACATAACTGCAATTTGCGATACGTTGCATGGGCTGCAATGATTAGGATAATGAATAATGCAGAATTGTGAAGACGAGAGTCATTATTACAAAGACCCCACCATCTTGCAATGCATAAAAAAGACTTACAGGATGTAATATGCCCTAATACCCTAACGTGAAAGGCCTAACCTCCTATCTAAAGGAGAGCTGGGTTTGTTAAACCTAATCTGCCAATGCCATGTCCATGAAAGAAGCCCCCAACCCTCGTTACCTTGGAATGAGGTCTCTATCTCAGACTCCGTAAGGACACGAAGACTGGGTCAGCGTCAAGACGACTGCAGCATCGATATCAGCGATGGTGGCGATGCCCTCTGGTCGGAATCCCTCTGATTATCTGTCTAAAGTGCGATATATTTATACAGATCTTCAAGGATCCCTGACGTAGGTGTGTTCCCAAACAATAGATAACAGACATGCATGGGACTAAGCGTGAACACCTACTGTTTGTTTGTCTTTGGTGCTTGTTCTTGACGCCTTAGCGCAGTGACACTGATAATGTAACTCATAACAAGTGGTCTAACTCTAAACAAGGCAGCCATTTTAGAAGAAATAAATAATTAAATGTGCTAAGACAGAGCAAGCTAAGTAGGTTAAAAGTCACTAGGTGACGGGGGCACGAGTCTGCAAGCCAAATGCTAACATTACTCCTGTTATCCTATTTAAATGAAGTAGGATTCACATTGCTGTAACAGGTATGACGAAAGTATAGGAACCCAAGCGCTAAAATTGCTCTGAACTAAAAGCTAAAAGCATAAAAAGCAGCTAAAAAATCTTTAAAATGTGTTAAAAGGCTAATAAAAGCAATGTCATTAAAACACATACAGAGATGTAAATGTCAACCATGACAAGCACAGCATGCCAAAGCAAGTGAAATTGAAGTGCACAATTTTTTATACGGGAATGGCAAATCAAATTATCAAATTATGTGCAGTACGCATGATCTTGAAGAGTGTCATCGAAGTCACCAACCAAGGACCTAAAAAATGAGTCAACATCATCTGATGTAAAATCGAGTTCAGGGCAAACGGATCCACAGAGCAGTAGTGAGCAGTAGTTCCTGGTGCAACGTTATCCATAGCGGTGCCCTCATCCGCGGTAGATCTCAAAACGGAAGGCTCATAGGTGGCTCATAGGGTTCAACCTCAGTCTCAAGGGGCATAAGCGTGTATGAACCCTCATCGGGGACATCAGCAGTGCGTGGTCCACAGGAGATGTCGGTGCAACAGCAAGACAGACCATAGGCAGATGTTCAAAGAGACACCATATGCAGCGGAAGACTGGTTGTACGCACCAGAGAAGCAGCCGGAATGACAACGACCAGTCATGCTCCAACTCCACCAGCAAGGGTGCACCGAAGATCCGAACCATGCGCTCACGGCACAGTGGAGTTGGCGGGAGCGGCTCCATTGCTCTGCGTTGCTGGAAAGAAACAACCACTGCGAATCAGAAGAAATAGCAGTAGTAGTCCGCCAATCAAAGCCAAAATGATTGGAAAGCCACCAAACACACTTGAAAAGAGCGAGTGGATGGCTGTCGGGATGACTCCGAAGACAGTCTGGAAGATGGATACGAAACCAGACCGACAGCCTTAATGAAGTGAACAATCCCAGTAGTGCTTGATGCATTGAATATTCTGGATACCAGCTCTCCAAAGTGCTTGGGGAAGTTGGTATTTAATAGGGATTGTATCTCGGCTGATGATCTCGCAATCTGGAGAGCATACGTCTCCTTTGCGGATGTCAAGGCGACCTGTTTTTGAAACAATAGCACCTTTAGCCTGCTCAGCTTGTCATAGTTCACATTAATCGTATCTATGTGGGGCCACATGCCAGATACTTTTATCTCTCGTGTGGGGGGAAAAAAACATGTCCACAACACGTAACGACCTTCGAGACGGAGATTGCGTAGGCAATTCCTGGTTGCATGCCGCAACAACTTTGATCGTTCAGTACCACATAACTTCCATTGAAAAGTACATGAAATACTGGGCGAATGAAAGGGACGGGAGTACCCCTCAACAAGCAGGCCAAATTTGCGACCCCCGCATTGCAAAGAGCGTGAAGAGACACCTGCTTACATATCATCGAATGACGAACAGCAGTCTCACATTCGCTTAAGCTAAGAAAGACCTCTGTTTCGCCGTTCAGACATCTGTAGTCAAAGGGCAACTCCCACTCTTCCTTAATATAGCTATCTCCTAGTTGCTCGTACCGTCCTACTGCAAGATGTTTCAGGCAGTTCTAGAAACGAAAGGTCGAAATCGGCAAGTTAATTATGCCATGTAAGAGCCAGATAGTTGAAGAACTCTCTGCTACCGTGAAGGGCAACTTATCTAACTTTTCTATGCGAAGCATGGTGAAACTAGCCTCTCTTTTAGCCATTGTCTGTTGTTCCTTGGAAAAATTAAAAGCAGTGAAGAAGTCACTCCCGTTAATATACTTCCATGGAATGCGGCCACTTTTCAGTGTCTGTAATGTCCAACCCAGCTGCATGATGGAACGTAGCTGTGTTTGCCCATGATAAAACCGGGACAGGTCTGTCTGAGTGATATCAATAGCAGACGATACTATATTTGACAGTGAATAAATCCTATTGGACAGTGTATTCATGCCGTTATCGACAACAGCTAATGCTTTTTCTAAATGTTCTCTATCCAATTGCCTTAAACGCGCAGCAGCCTCAATTTGGGAAAGTTTCCAAATTTCATTGTACATAGCATATAGAAACCTTTTTGAGCGCTGTTTCCTAGGACCCAGCAGAAAATCCTGCAGGTCTATCTCTTCAGAAAGAGTGTTCAGATGTTGTTTAACTGCGGCTAACGTGTTGGTCTGTACCCATTGCTGGCACAGCTTACCCGCACTGTATGTCGTAACTATACCTGTATGTTGACCCGATATAAAGCGAGGGTCTGGCCTGTTAATTGAAAAAAACCCTGAAGAGTTCAAAAAACGCGCTTGACACTCATTTGCGTTGGTGGGCCATATTAACCACCCGCCAGGACTGGAAAGTGAAGAATTATAAGTACCAGCCTTAACCATTGCATCTAGCTTGTCCTCAGTGATATTGAGGAAGTATTGCCAATCTTTAAACTTTGACGGGGTGGGGATACTGGGCGTATTCAGGTCTTTAATTTTCGCTAACCCCAGACAAGATGTCTGCTGAATTGTGTCATTTAAGAAAATCATTTGTACAGGAATCAGGCATGCTCGGAATAAAGCCTCCCTACCCTGTATCTGCCAATCTCGTGTTCCCCATACACTTTTCAAATCAATAGTGCTCTTCCAGTATTCATAACCTTCAACTGTGAGCTGGGAAACAAAAGGATCTGAATAAATCAGTTGGTATCAGTTAGCAAAATTTTCCTAATTTGTGCCAGTGGTATCTTAAATTAATACGAATCTGCTTTTTTTGTATCATGCCCAGAAAAGTATGTAAATTTGTCACTAAAGTAGTTTGGGCTCCCCACCGGTGGTGTAGAAGTGTTCCCACTGTGTGTAGTTTAATACTGGCCTATATCTAGTGGCACGGTGTAGATAGTAATGTCCCCAATTGTTATAACAGAGCATATCCCCATAATTAATTGTATATTCATATACATCATCACTTTCAAAAGAGGAATAATTATTCATCTCAGTTATCATGGAATCAACTGTTTGGACATCCCAGTCATCAGAGACAACATCAGGTTTAATTACATCAGTCATTGAAATTTTTAACACATATGGTATTTGAATAATTTCAGTAGGCCCGTATATATCGAATGGAACTTTGTCCCACACAATCCCATCAGAAATCGGTATTGCTGTAATATTTACAGAGAACAAATCTCTCCGGACCTTATGTGAAGAATGATGTGGTGTTAAAACTTCATCAACAGGCTCCACAGAGGAGCGATCAGCAATATAATGACCATTTATAAATAACAGGAAAAAAGTCAAAAAAACAATCCATAAAAATAAGCAAAAAATGTCAAACAGAACCATAAGTAGTTCCATGGGTATCTCAAATAGTTCTTTTTAAGCCATTGATACAGCTTACTACTTTTTGAAACATTGTCAATCACAGTAGTGGATGAGTCTGAAGAAAAATCATCAATGTCAACGAAATAGCCAGAGGCAGTCTCTGCAAACACGGGAGCCGGTGCACCATCCGTACTTTGGTCCACTTCACGTGGGGGCTCTTGATAGACAGGGTCGTTAGTCTGTGATGTGTTTGTGTAAAAAACAGCTAGATCTTGAACCAGGTGGTCACTGAAGTAGTGACTGGAACCAACAAAAGTTCATTTTCCACCCTCCCCATGGTCAAAGAGGTGTCTGGAACAGCAGTTGACATTGTTGCATAGTCTGTAGTAGTGATGTTCATCCTACTATGTAGATGTATGTCCTGTTGGATAGTGAGAGGGGATCGGGAACCACCCAAGGGACCTCTTGGTCTACTGTGAAGGATCAGCCACGTGGTGTAGTTTGATGTCATCAATAGAGATGAATCTGTTCGTTTTAGAACCAGACAGTGGTGGTAAGATGACAGTCCTGGTGCCTTTTATTCCCAAGACTGGTACAGTTGCTCTGTATGATGGACCGAACTCCTTCTTCACTGCGATCTTCTCACGAACCAGGTCCCCAACTTTAGGAGTCCAGCCAGTCGAAGTTTTCGCTAAATCCCTTATTCCTAAGGTGGCAGCATTTGAAGATGATTTATCATCACAAAATTGCTGAAGCTCCTGTAAAACAGTGAGACGTTCATTTATGTCATATGGTGTTTCTGCTGCCACCATACCAGGGGCATCAAGATCTGGGACATACATAGGTATCCCAAAGAGAACCTCATATGGAGTGCGTCCACCCAAGGATGGTCTTGGTAGATTATTCAGTCCTCTCCGGACCCCATATAGGTGATGTAACTAACTGCGGCCTGAACCTAATACTCAAGCTGTTAAGGACTGCTTTAGATCACGATTCCGCCTCTCCACTACCGAATTTCCCTCGGGATGGTATGGTGAGGAGTAATGGAGTTCAACACCCATCGTCCCCATGGTGTCCCTGAATGCCTTAGAGGCAGATGCAGGGCCCTGATCCGAATGGAATGCTGCAACCGCATATGTACCGATAAAGATCAGCAAGTCTTTTATAACAGTCCGAGCGTCAGCCGACCGCTGTGGCCATACCCACAGGAATCTAGAACAAGAATCTACAGCAACTAAAATGTATTTGTATGCACCACCAGCCTGTAAGGGACCACAATGGTCCAGGTACACACACTGTAGTGGCTTGTTGGACACTAAGAGGGATGTCTGCGGCGGGCGTTTAATATTAGAACCCTTAATCTGCTGGCAAATGTCACAGCAAAGGGCATACTGCTTTGTTTGTCTGCATAGACCAGGCCACCAGAAGCGTTTCTGTAGAAGTGTTATTGTGGCCTGTACACCAGCATGTGCAGAAGCGACATCCTCATGCGCTGCTTTAATTATATCTAATCTCTGGTCTTCATTGGGAATCACTTGATCTCCAACCTCAGGAATTGTTGTGTAGGCAACATTCTGCGCACTGATATGGTAAGTATAGTTCGTGGGGTACCCTTTAGGAAGGGACTTGCCTGCAGCGGAAGCTTTGACAGCAATCAATATTTCATTATCCACTCTCGTCTGAGAACGAGTCACTGCAGCCACAGAAGCCGTAGCTACTGCTGCTTTGGCCGCTTCATCAGCCAATGTATTACCGGCAACGTGTACTCCTACACGTTGGTGCCCTAATGTATGTAGTACATGGACACATGGCAGCTTATCCTTAAGATCAGCCACCTTCCCCCACAGTATTTTGTGTTTAATGGTGTTCCCTTTTAGATTCTCTAAACCCGTTCAGTTTCCAATGATTGAGATAGTCATTGTATGACTGGACGCAGTAATAAGAGTCACAGACTATTAAAGTTTGGCTTCCTGGCTCAGTATGTTCGAGCACTAGAATAAGAGCTTTAAGCTCAGCCAACTGGGCTGTGCAGTCCCCTAAGGTCTGCGTGTAGGTATTGCGAGGGTGGAAAACTCCATCTTCCAGCACTCCGCTCACAGCTGTGCAAGCTGCCGAGTATTGATGTTTAGTACCTACAGCCGGTTGTGCTGAATCATCAGTATATATGACAGTATGGTAGTTGTCTAATGGCAAGATATTTAGAGGAGCGGGGTACTCTTGTTCGTACTGGAGAAATTCTTGTGTCTGAAGTTTTGGATAAAAAATGTAGGCGACATCAGTGGTGGTCAGAGTCGTTGCCCATTGAATCCAACGTGGATGTAATGCTTTAGCGTTAGGAACGCTTGCTTTGGTGACAGCCTCTAAGGCCGGCACCGGGGAGACAACAATAATATGTTTCCCCTGGGCAAGTGGCCTCTCTTTTATGATGGCCATCTGAACTGCCATTAGAATCTTTTCTGTAGATCCAAAACGCTGTTCAGCATTGGAGTATAAATGGGATTTATATGCTATGGGTACTGTGTCATCCTCATTAAAGGTAACATAAGTAAATCTAATGGCACCAGCTATTATTCTGATGACCAAATTATTTTTATTGTCACAGGTGTGCAAGTGTTTAGCTTCTAGCATGTCCCGTTGCATTTCCCTAAGGATGTGCGTGTGTTCAATTGTCCAGTGCCTGCTAGAAAATTTGGGCTGAACCAAGTCATACAGTGGCTTGATCCTTTGTGCATAATCTGGAATGTATGTTCTGCCAAAATTAAAGAAACTTAGCAATGACTGGAGTTTCTTTAGTGTGTTAGGAGGGTGCAATTGAGCAAATTTTTCTAGGAAGTGCGGGGCCAGGCTCTTTCCCTCGTTTGATAGCTCATATCCCAGGAATAATACACTAAGAAAGGCTATCTTGCTTTTCTTAAAATTTAATTTATAACCGAGGTCTGCAAATCCCTAAATAATCCGATCAACCCTTGCAAGATGAATGTCGAGGAAGTCGTCTGTGAGATATATGTCATCCAGGATAACGCCTCGGAATCTATATCATGTAGTATCGATGTTACACAGGCCGAAAATAGCCCAGGGCTATTCTTATAGCCCTGAGGTAAACGACAAAAGCGTCCCTGCGAGCCAAATGAGAACGCGCTCAGGTCCCGACTTTCAAGTGCTAAATTCTGGCTGAAGAATCCATTAGAAATGTCTAATGTTGTTTTATACTTTTTATGCACTATGGGCCAGATGTACGAAAGGATTTTACCCATTCTGTGTCTATGGGAAAAAGCTTTCGTACATATGACCCTATATTATTTATTAGTGCTGTGCTGTGTGAATTCTGTATAGCATATGTACGTGTATGACTATTTAAGTGTCTATAATCAATGACTATCCTATATGAATGGTCTGGCTTTGCAACGGGGAATAATGGATTATTAATTGCAGATATGCAGGGCTCAATTATTCCCTGGTACTCAAGTTGGGGGAGTATCTCCCTCACCGGAGCTTTTGCTTCATGTTTAACAAGATATTGTGGCTGCGGTTGGGGTGTTGACCTAACGGGAATAACATGACAAGGCGACTCCTTGTCCCAACCTACATGATTGCGGTATAACGCAGGTTCTTGCGCTAAAGCCCATTCAGAAGCATAGGCTTCTTTGTCTGCTTCCGGAACAAGGTCAGAGAAAGAAGGCAAAATTACATCTTCCCCATGCGGGAGCTTGCGGATGTGTTCAAGTGGCCAGTCTCTTTCGGCCAATAGGATATCACTAGTAAGTTCATCCCAAAATATTACACTAATAGTGCGCTCCACGTCTCCCTCAATCTGAATTTTTAAATCATAAACCCTATCGGGGGGAGTACGCGGACATCCGCTGTTTCAACTGCGATGAAATCACTAGTTGCTGTCGCATCCAGATGATCTTTCAGACTCTGGCGACATATCATGACCTCTGCCGCGCTGTCTAACAGAGTCACTGCCCACGTCTTGTTCCTCAACAGTGTTCTCAAGTATACTGGCATTCTTAGCTGTCAGTGCTGCCACCTTCTTCTTTTTAAACTGTGGCTTTTGCTGAGGAGTCTTTTCTTCTTTTTAATGGTAGACTGCGGAGAGTCTCTCTTTTCTTTCACGTATTCAGGACGTCGATCTTGACGGCCCCTTCTCTCGCTACATCTATCCAGTGCGTCTGAAAGGAACGAGAGGGACGTGAATCAGTATATCTGTCTGGAGTTTTAATGTTCTCCCTATTTCTGAGATTATGGGGGTCATTTTGACCTCAGCGGTCTTTTGTCAAGACCGACGAGGGACCGCCGTGCTGAAGACCGCCAGTGGTGGCGGTTTTCCGCTTGGCGTATTATGACTGTTGGCAGCTCTCCGTCCTTTTTCGGACGGAGAGCCGCCAACAGCCATACTGGCGGTCGGCGGGGAAGTGGAAGTTGCTCCACCTCCACCGCCACGTCAACAGAACACCACCCCCCCGAATCACGTCCTGTGATTCGGCGTGGCGGTGTTCTGTTGACGGTGTGGTGTCGGCGGAGCAGCCCCCATGGATCCCGTCCCCTCCCGGAAGATCGACGGACCAGGTAAGTCGATCGTCCGTTAGGGGATGGGGGTGGGGAGGTGTTGTGTGTTGTATGCGTGCATGGGGGTGTGCATGTGTGTATGTAGAGGGGGTGTGTGAGTGCGTGTATGCTTGCGGGGGTGTTGTGTGTTTCGGAATGAGTGCGTCTATGTCTGTAGGTATGTCTGTATGGATGTGTGCGTGTATGTTTGAATGTGGGTGTGAGTGTCTGACTGTGTGTGTGGATGTTGGCATGTATGTCGGTGTGTGTGCGTGTATGTGTGTTGGTGGTGCCTGCGTGCATGTCGTGTGTGAATGAGTGATGTGATGTTGGGGGTCGGGGTGGGGAGGGGGGTCCTGCCACCTTTGGGGGGTGGCTGGGATGGTGGGGGGTGTAGGGGAGGGAGTCGGGGTGGGGGTGGGGAGTGGGGGAGACCCCTATCAGTGCCAGGGAAGGAATTCCCTGGCACTGATAGTGCTTACCGCCATGGATTTCATGGCGGTTCCAAACCGCATGAAATCCATGGCGGTCAGCCGGGTCCAAATACCGCCGGCGGTATAGTGACGACCGCCGGGCTGGAGACCCAGGTCTCCAGCCCAGCGGTCGTCTCCGCCCTGGTGGGCGGAACAGAGAAGCAGCGGATGACCATGGCGGATAATTGCTAAATTTAGACCGCCAGCCTGTTGGCGGTCTTACCGCCGCTTCTCCGCCGTCCGCCAGGGTCGTAATGACCCCCTATAACTCCTTTCGGAGTTCTCCGGGTGTAGAGAATCAGCTCTCTTATTTCTTCTTTCTTTAAAGTCTTTTTGTTTGTCCCAGCGCTTCTTTGTGCCTGCTTTGTACCCGCCTATGGGTGGTACCTTGCAATTCCAACTTCTTTGGTTTGGCTCCCAAACTATCCCGTCCTATACATATATAGGTATCGGAGATAATTTTCGGTAGCTGTCTCTCTTTTTCCTGGTGTGGAGTTTCCCGGAGACGCTGGCGAATAGCCACTGCTACCACTTCCCCTTGAATGTTACTCAGTATTATTGAGGATACAGCGTCAAAGTTACGCATTAGTTTCATCCCCAAATCCAGGGCTGGTGCTGCCCCATGCTAATTTTGTATTTGTTTGAACACTTCCGGTAAACTGGCAAGTGTCGGGGTACCATGTGTGGTAGTGTATATAGCGGCGAAGACTGTACCCCATGTGGTACAGTCATCCATCGAGGGAACCATCCCAAAAGGCAAGCACATTGTGAGAAGTCTATGTTTTTCCTGTGGTCCCATATGGGGAAACACAGCTTCCAGCTGATTAGTTTTCTGGGCAATCCAGAACTGTATTTTTTCCCGTTCCGCGGGTACCTTACCCATAATAGTATGTACTGTTTGCGGATTAATCCCCGTAGCCAATTGATAACCACCAGGTGCTGGCGGTGCTGGACGCGCTGTGTTGTGTTCAATGTTCGCATTCCGAACTGAACTAATTGTCTATATAATGTCACTAATTCATTATATAAATCTCGCAGATCTGCTATTTGCATATTCTGTATGCCTGGGTGAGGTGTGTACGTGGCAAACATAGGCCATGTAGGTCCGTCGTTACTTAAGGGACCTAACCTCACTCGCTGTAGTACATGTGGTAGGGCGCCCTCAAACCAGTTCTGATGCTCTTGGTATGTGAGCGATATTTCATGATACTGGTATTCTTGGTACCGCTGAGGTACGTTCGCAATTTCATATGTGTGGAAAGTATGTGTTGTTTGGTCCACCTCCGGAAAGGTGACCCAACAGTAAAATGTTTCTGTTTGGTAGGCTTCATTAGCTTCTATTATAAGAGTAACATCCCCGCCCTCATCTGTAAGGCCATGCATTAATAAATGTTGTGTTAGTGCTTGTCTAGCATTTTCAGGAATGTCAATGACGTTAGCCATATTTGTTTAGAAAAACGGAACACCAAAAATGGGGAGTTAAGTCCTGTTATGAGTTCGAGCTCGAACAACCTACAGCGTAATCAGGTGTTACCTTTTCAGCTGAGGAGGATTTTCCCAAAGAACACAGACGTCTTCGTATAATGGTACTTAGGGTACCTGTTGTCTGTGAGACTGTGATAATCGGGGTATCCGTAAATTAGTGCCTAAACACCATTGTTGGTGGCGCCATGTCGTAGTTTGGACTCTTGCTCTAGGCAAGACTGCTGGTTAAAGGATGACAGTACTTTTGTTTGTAGGCGACTACGTCTTTCCTACAACAAGTCGCAACTGTTGTCCCAACCTTACCGGCTTACTAGGAGCACCTCACCAGAAACACAAGAGTAAGAGGTGATTTGTGGCAGCCTTTAGGCATGGACTCGAGAGTAAGACATCTCAGGGAGTGTCGTGGTTAAACGGAGATTACCCCTTTCTCACAGATGTATAATGTCTCATACAAACGCAGGCAATGACAAAGATGCAGTAAAGTTTTGATAGTTTTTATACAACATAACTGCAATTTGCGATAAGTTGCATGGGCAGCAATGATTATGATAATGAATAATAGAAGTAACAGAATTGTGAAGACGAGAGTCATTATTACAAAGACCCCCACCATCTTGCAATGCATAAAAAAGACATACGGGATGTAATATGCCCTAATACCCTAATGTGAAAGGCCTAACCTCCTACCTAAAGGAGAGCTGGGTTTGTTAAACCTAATCTGCCAATGCCATGTCCATGAAAGAAGCCCCCAACGCTCGTTACCTTGGAATGAGGTCTCTATCTCAGACTCCGTAGGGACATGAAAACTGGGTCAGCGTCAAGACGACTGCAGCATCGATATCAGCGATGGTGGCGATGCCCTCTGGTCGGAATCCCTCTGATTATCTGTCTAAAGTGCAATATATTTATACAGATCTTCAAGGACCCCTGACGTAGGTGTGTTCCCAAACAATAGATAACAGACATGCTTGGGACGGCAATTAATATAAACACCCCCTCGAAAGTATAGAGAGGGAAAATCCCTAAGTGTGAACACCTACTGTTTGTTTGTCTTTGGTGCTTGTTCTTGACGCCTTAGCGCGATGACACTGATAATGTAACTCATAACAAGTGTCCTAACTCTAAACAAGGCAGCCATTTTAGAAGAAATAAATAATTAAATGTGCTAAGACAGAGCAAGCTAAGTAGGTTAAAAGTCACTAGGTGACGGGGGCACGAGTCTGCAAGCCAAATGCTAAGCTTACTCCTGTTATCCCATTAAAATGAAGTAGGATTCACTACAATACACTACACTTTACTCAAAAGGATAATTGATTCCAAGGCATTACTAATTCAGTTGGCTCAATAGGGACATCTAGCCATCACCAGTGCTACTGCATCTTTTGTTTTTGATTCTACAGGGACATATAGCCACGACCAATGGTACTACACCTTCTGCTATTGACTCTACAGGGATATCTAGTAACAACATGCGGCACTGCACCCTTGTGCCGCTGACTCCACAGTTAAATGATATTTAAAAGGCCTGCTAGGCATGAAAATGTGTAAAACACTATGGCCCATAATTATACTCGGTTTGCGCTGAATTTGCGTCATTTTTTAATGCTAATTCAGCGCAAACCTAACTCCATATTTATACTTTGGCGCTAGATACGTCTAGCGCCAAAGTTATGGAGTTAACATCATTTTCTGGATGTGAAAACCTACCTTGCGCCAATGAGATGCAAGGTAGGCATTCCCGTCCAGAAAAGGATGATATGGCCTTTGCGCCATATTTATCCCCCATGCTAAAATCCAGCATGGGGGATGGGGGCCTTAAATAATGGCGCTAAGCTTGCTTAGCGCCATTATTTAATGCCTGGTTATGGGCAGGCTTAAGGGGACCTGTAGGCATATTTTCATGGTCAGAGATCATGGAAAGTGCCCACAGGTGCCCTTCCCTGGCCATGGGACACCCCCACCCACACCAGAGGGACACCACAGGATGAGGGACCCATCCCAGGTAAGTATTTTTCCCCCGCTCGGGTGTCCTGACTTGGGGCCCCCTGCACAGCACTGGCCCCAATGGCCATGCCCAGGGGACATTCGTCCCTGGGCATGGCCATTGCGGGGATGGGCATGGTTTCTATCTTTACTAAGACAGGAGCCATGTCCATGGGGGGTGTGTGCCAGAAAATGGCGCTACACTGCTTAGAGGCATTATTCTGCCTCTAAACAGTGTAGTGCCATAATTTGGCACACAAGCCCCAATTTCCCCTACGCCTCCCCCACCCTGTTAGCGTCCTTTCCAAGGCTCCATTAGCTCCGGCTAGTGCCATTCCATAAATATGGTGGCCCGCCAGGGTCTTGGAATGGCGTTAGCCGGTGCTATACTTTTTCTTGCAAAACAGCGCTAACTCAGTTTTGTGTGAAAAAGTATAAATCTGGCCCTATGCCCTCAAGGGGCTGATTATATGATTACACTCCAATAATCTTTATTTTTTTTATTTTAATGTGATTATGCCCTCTAGGGGCTGCATATATGTTTATATGACCATGTTTCCTCCAAATGCTATTTGTACTGTTGTGCTCTGTAGGGGCTGTTCAGACCGTTACAGTCTAATGCCAATTGTATGAAGGAATGCACAAACGCAGTTTATTTCTGATAAAGGCTTAATGTGCTGCATGGCTCAATATTTATAAGGTCCCAGATGCGAGGTTGTCATTACCATTTACAACACCAACAGCTCTAACTTTCGCTAATGCGAGAACTATTGCATTGCAAACGCTTGTTTACCATTGTGTGTTGAAATTTGAAGCAGCGAACAGCAAAATGCATTTAGCCTTGAAGAGTGAGTGTCTGTAAAGTTTCACCACCCCGTCCATCATCTTTTTGTGCTGCTAAAGTTATAATTGTCTGCCAATTTGAGAGCCCGGAATTAACAAATTTTGGCCAGTTATCATCTTTCTTCAAAAACTTCTATCAATAGGCATAGGGCACCGTCGTCAGTTTTTTTGCTGTGCTGCCCTTTGACAATTCGAAAGGGCAGGAATGCATCGAATTTAGGAGATACAGTGCATTCCTGGCCTTTCAGCCAGCACCGGCTCACGATTTGCTGCCTAACTCCACCGCAAGCACTCTTGCACCATAGTGCAAGGGTGTCTGCGTTGTTGGATGGATTGTTTTTGTGCAGGAAAGAACTCCTTCCTGCACAAAAACAATCCTTGGAAGCTTTTTCTGCAGCACAGATAAAAAGAGGAAAAAATGAGGAGAAATAAAGATATTTATCCTCATTACGCCTCCCCTGGCGTGGCGTACAGTTTTGATGCATTCGCAGGTTCACAGATCCTTGTAAATCTGGGAATACGTCAAAACTCATGGGTGTTGCGTGGG
The DNA here is from genome assembly GCF_031143425.1 of Pleurodeles waltl. Classification (NCBI taxonomy): domain Eukaryota; kingdom Metazoa; phylum Chordata; class Amphibia; order Caudata; family Salamandridae; genus Pleurodeles; species Pleurodeles waltl. The sequence goes on from NC_090439.1 coordinate 468,793,580, forward strand.
AACACCCACTGCAACGCCCATGGAACGCCCCCCTGACGCAGTGTGAGGCAACATAGTGGCTTGCGCTGCATTGCATTACACCATATCTACGAGGCCATGAAAAGCAATGCAAAGTGGCTTTGCGTGGCCTCATAGATATGAATCTGCACTCTGCTCCACCGGAGCGTCAAAAAAAATTATACACTGCTGACGCAAGGGGCTTTTATAGGCCTTCAAATACCACTCCCTTCATTTTGGTGTAGAACCTGATGCTTCTATCTTTTGGAATTAAATACAGGAGTGGCTACTCCGCACCGCCAGCAGCGGCAGCTGAAAAACTTTTCAAGAAAGTGATAATAGACTGTGTTTATTATTGGTTTCTTGAAAATGGGTGGGGCATTGGTGGTGACGCGCACTTGAGGGGAGTGCACAGAGCACTCGCCTCACATCGCATGTGTGTTTGGCCGGCCGTCTCGAGCTGACCAAACACACATGCGCAGCAGGCTCTCTCCAGCTCCCAGTCTGCCTAATAGTGCTTTGAGCAGCATCAGGATTGGCAGCAGGGCAGGCTGGGAGCCTGTGCCTTCAGCCTGGTGCTACGAGGGACAGAGGAGTGGCACGGCAGACAAGATAAGTGGGTTTTTATAAATTATTTTGTTATTTAATAGTTATTTATCCCCCCCACACGCCACACCGTGCCTTCTGGTTGTCGCAAGCTGCATCTGATTGAACACATATACGCTTTTGAGGTGTGAGGCTCAATGTAGCTTAGGAAGATATTGAAATTTGCTGACATGGTAGCAGATCACATTAGTGTCTTAAAGAAGGTTTTGGCTACCTTAAAAGAAAATGCAATGCCACTGACATTAGATAAATGGAAGTTCTTCGCTGAGGAAGTTGGATCCTAGATCGTGATTTCCGTAAGAAAGGAATTAAGCTGAAAAAATATCTTTTGACAAGACTAGGGATCGTGTTACTGATGTTTTAAATAATGATTTCAGTATTATTCTCAATGGTGCAATACTTTCCCAGTTTGTTGACAGAATTTAGAATTATATTGCTTTTGCGTCTGGTATTTTATAAAACGTAGTTGTGTATTTCACCAGTGAGTTAGAGGTCTTGGTACAGGCAGTTAGTTACTCAATTTAAAACCTTTTTTGGATGTCTGTTCGCCATTCACACTGATCATAAATACTGGGAAACGTTGTGGTCAAGGATGGCGCTGCTAAATTGCCAGCTCCGTTCTTTAGATGGGTTTCAAACCTCTAGGAGTAAACGTTTAAAGCTGCTCATATTGTTAGGTGTGACTGTGGAGCAGATTATATTTCTCAATTGCGCATTAAGGCCCATATTTATACTTTTTGACGCTAAACTGCGCTAACGCAGTTTAGCGTCAAAAAATTTAGCGCCGTCTAACGCCATTCTGAAGCGCCATGCGGGCATCGTATTTATGGAATGGCGTTAGCCGGCGCAAGCAGACCGGCGCTGCCTGGTGTGCGTGGAAAAATACCACGTAGACCAGGCAGCGCCGGCGTTGGGAAAAAATGACGTTAGGGCGTCTTAAAATGGGGCAAGTCAGGTTGAGGCAAAAAAATCGCCTCAACCCGATTTACGCCATTTTTTTACGACGCCCAGACGCCATTTCATGACTCCTGTCTTAGTAAAGACAGGAGTCATGCCCCCTTGCCCAATGGCCATGCCCAGGGGACTTCTGTCCCCTGGGCATGGTCATTGGGCATACTGGCATGTAGGGGGGCACAAATAAGGCCCCCCTACGCCACCCAAAAGAAATTAAAAAAAAAAAATTATACTTACCTGAACTTACCTGAATGTCCCTGGGATGGGTCCCTCCATCCTTGGGGGTCCTCCTGGGGTGGGCAAGGGTGGCAGGGGGGGTCCCTGGGGGCAGGGGAGGGCACCTGTGGGCTCATTTTGAGCCCACAGGCCCCTTAACGTCTACCCTGACCCAGGCGTTAAAAAGTGGCGCAAATGCGGGGTTTTTTGCCACGCCCACTCCCGGGCGTGATTTTTGCCCGGGAGTATAAATACGACGCTTATGCGTCGCCGTCATTTTTTTAGACGGGAACGCCTTCCTTGCATCTCATTAACGCAAGGAAGGCGTTCACGCAAAAAAATGACGCTATTTGCCCATACTTTGGCGCTAGACGCGTCTAACGCCAAAGTATAAATATGGCGTTAGTTTTGCGCCGAATTTGCGTCGAAAAAAACGACGCAAATTCGGCGCAAACGAAGTATAAATACGGGCCTAAATATTATTAGTAGGTAAAGTGGCTAGTCCTATTGAATGCTGTGACTTGTGGGTGTGGGATGATTGGCCAATAATATTGTTGGCATCGTCTGTGAAAAGACTGAAGAGTTAGAGGTGGCTGTCGAAGAGTGGATGACAACAGCTTCTGCTCCTTATTATTTTATGGCCTTTAAAAGGAAAGTCGCCTGTAGCGCTGCTGGATGTAATGACTAGCTCTCAAAAGGAAACGTTTTGTGTCCAGATTTGTAGTCATAGATTTGTAGTCATTTTCTATTGATGTCCAGCATTTGACCCTGGACGGTGATGTGCTTATGAGAGAGGGGACATTTTGTGCTGCTGGCGATTGTGATTGTATGTTAATTGTAATTACTTATTAAGAACAGTTATGTGCGTCTTAAACTTTACGATTGTTATATATTGATGGCCAGAATGTGTACAGAGTGTACATTGTCAGATAACCTTTGCAATTTCAATAGCTTGCTACCATCGCGGCTGGATTTCTTGAACGACTGTGGGAACATTTTCATCAGGTATCCTCAGGACAGTGGATGTTTTGCTGCATTCTGTGAAGTGGATGCTTTTTGCTTGTTGACAGTTTTTCAGAGTGAGTTGTTACTACGTTGTCACTACTTTGTGGAGTAATCTCCCACTGTTAGTGTTCTTAATTTTCTGTAGATTTTTGCTGAAGATGGACTTTGACTGTCACTAGGCTTTTCATAATTTGAGATTTTTATGGAAAAGTTTTCTTATGCCCTTGTTGAATCCTTCTTGCTTGAAATGTAAAAACGTCATCAGACTGCTCTGCCGATGTATGCGGTGACAAACAATAAGTCCAAGATCTAATAATTAAAGATAAAATTGCCTTATGAGGCAAGGAAGACTGCAGAAGGTGGGGTGGCTGCTTTTAGGTTAAAAAACGAAAGCCATATTGGATAGCAATGAATTCTCCAAGTTTACCCAACAAAGCTTGATGGTGGCTATTTCTCAGAAGGTAGTTCAAAACGACTATCGTGGAACACAAACTGAACAGCTACTGGGGAGCTGTAAGTGAAAAGAATGGTTCCCTGAGAGTGCATAGGAATGGTGATATCATGCATATTGGAGGTGGGTGAGGGATGTGGAAAATGCCGCATGGGAAATGCATATTTTATGTGTAAGGGTGATTGCAGAAACATAGAGTGCTGAAGTTAGCGGTGATGAGTTTATTTTGAAAGGTGCTGTGAAAAATGAGGTTGATAGTATGCATTCATCAAAGTTGTGATAGACAGCGCCATAGTTACCTCAAATGTTGCGGGGGATGGAGGAACATAGGAATTTCCTTTTTAAAAATAATTTAAAAAAATGCTCTGTTTCATCAAAAGATTATGTGCTAAGCAAGCAGCAGAGTTTTCTAGAGTCACTACAGAGGTACACCACTGCAGGATCCACAAACAAAGCCGCTCCCAACCTCAACAACCAACAACTACGAGATGCAAAGAATAAGGCCCTAACTCTCAGACTCAAAGCCAGCCCCAACAATGCCAAAGAACTCTTCACCATTGTCAAGGAGTTCTCAAACCCTGCAGCTGCCAACAACATCATCATCTGATCCCAAGCACTCTGCAGTGACCTCCCAAACTTCTTCGAACAGAAGATTGTCAAGATCTACAACACATTTGACCCACAGCATACTGATACAAACGCCCAGAAGGATACCTCCCTCATCCCCAAACAGCAGCTGGGCAACCGGAAGCCCTTCTCAAATGAAGATACCACCGCCCTCATGAATACCATCCACTCAGGATCCCCCTTAGACCTATACCCCCACTTAATATACAACCCTAGAAGAACTATCATCTCTCCCAAGCTCACTGTTATCACCAACACCTCCATAACCACCACCACCTTCCCACCTTGCTGGAATAGTGAAGAAGTCAACACCTTATTGATGAAACCAACAATAGACCCCAACACCCTCGGTAGCTGGAGACCCATCTCGCTCCTAACTTTTCCAGCTAAAAACATGGAGAAAATCATCAATACCCAACTAGTAGACCACCTCAAACCACATCAACTCCTAGACAGCTCTCAATCCAGCTTTTGCACAACCACAGCACAGAAACAGCCCTCTTTGTGGCCACTGATTACATCAGAAGCATCCTCAACCTAGGAGAAATGGCCGCACTCATTCTCCTACACCTCTCCTCAGCTTTCGATACAGTCTTCCACAACTCACTCATCAGAAAGCTTCAGCATTTTGGTATTTATGAACCGGCCCTCAAGTGGATATCCTCCTTCCTCATGGACAGAACTCACCTACAGCTAAGAACCCAAGAAACTCATCTGTGGACTCCCTCAAGGATCGTCACTCAGCCAGCACTCTTCAACCTTTGCATGACACCCCTCGTGGACATCGTCAAGGTCCACAGCATCAACATAGTATCCTAGGCTCCCAATGCACGGCTCATCCTCGCCCTTACTGACTCAACTAGCACCCTCAAGGCAAACTTTACTAACTGCATGAGCAAAATCGATGCTTGGATGAACTGTCTCCAGCTCGAAGTCCTTATCTTCGGCAATAACCCCTCCCCCTGGGATGTCTCTTGGTGACCTTCTAAACTTGGCCTTTCACCCACTCAGTTCAAGCTACTCACCCATGCCTACAAAGCTTGCCACAACACTGATCCAACGTACTTCAACCACAGCCACATCTTCTACCAATGCATCAGACACCTTTGATCTTCATCACAGGCGAGATCACACTTCCCTCGCATCAAGAAGACCAGAAGTGGAGGGCGCTCCTTCTTATACCTCATAGCCAAGTCCTGGAATGACCTCCCCCAACACCTCAGAATCCCCTCCTCCCACATGGACTTCCGAAGGAACCTCAGGAAATGGCTCTTCCATAAGAAATAGGGATAATCTGCTCCTCCCTCCTCTGCCCTGCCCTACTCAGCACCCGGATACCCTCATGACTGATTAGCTGTGCTCTACAAATCCACATAACTAACAAATGTACCAAATATACTTGCACATCATTCATTCATTGTGATGTACTTATTTTGAATTATTGCTGACAGTTCAGCCTTGCACTGGCACATCATGGAGATTTGGAATTCCCCTGCAACATGCGTCAACTACCTCACATTGAGAAGTAGTATTTCATGCATCAAAATAATTTGCCAGTATTATTTATTTGCAAGACATAACTGTGCCCATTGACCCAATACAGACAGGAGACCAGGAAATCTGAGGCCTCTCTTTTCTGGTCTTACAGTGCACTCTGCAACTTGTGTCGTGAGGGAAGGTGAAACAGTTGCCTTTCAATGAGGATTATGAATGGTAGGTTGTAGTCAAGAAGGAGATGAGGAGAACACCCTCAGTAAATCACACTTCAGAAAGTTCAAATGTGTTGCAGTAGGGTAGCTTCATAAGAGTACACATGTGGCAGGTATACACTATAAAAGATATGTAATAGGACGAAACGTAATATTTGAACAGATAACTTGGATGCTTCAGTTAAATTTCTATGTATTCTGAGTTTTCTATTATTTCTGTACTGTTTAAAGTTGATATGGTAATTTATTTGTTTTAATGGTGTAGCTCAGCTCCATACATCATAACAGATAAGTTATACAGTATATATTGCTGGTCATTTCTCCCTTTTTCAATTGTATTTATGTGGTAAAGGGGTAAAGTTGGCTGACCTTAGTGCACTGGATGCCTACTGTGACTGGAACACTCAGAAAAGATAATCTGGTGCAAAATAAGCGATTATTTACGGACTTGCATAGACTTTTATGCTGTGTTCTTTTATTGTAAGGTGGCAATAGCAGTGAGTTGAAGGTATGTATTATGGGCTCTCAATATAATAAAGTTTAGCAAGATCCTTTTTAGGCAATCCGTTATGTATGACATTGCAGTTCTTCAGCCATGAGGTACCCAGGGCCTTTTGTGAGGAATGTTCACAGAATATTCCAAAACATTGTCGCAAGTGCTAAACTGCGTACTTTGTGATCGTATTTACTTTGAATTTTAAGGAGATGTCACTGTTATTCTGCATGCCCAGATTCCATGTTTTGTCTGTTGATGTGTTGAAGTAGCTGGCCATGAAAAAGGGAAGGAAGAGGGATCCACTGAGTCCAGAAGCAGGGCTTCTTGGTTACTCACACAGGGAACAACACCATCAAAACAGACTTATTAACCTATTTAACAAGCTTTTGTGACACACTGCAGTTAGCTTGTAGGCGAGCATGCTGTAACACATTCATAGCTTTTATCCAGGGACACATACCTATTTACAGGTGGCTGGATAGCCAAATAGATTTTTAACACCAATGGTAAAAGACCATTTGTTTCAATAACATCCTTTGACCCTATAGATTTCTTTTTCCAAACCATAGGCTTCGCATTCTGCTCACAGTATTGTTCTTGCATTTAAATGTATCCCAGAGTAGCTATTGGGGCAAAACACCTTACAGATATCTGTATATTCGAGCCCCATATCTATTAGCAGACAGGCTCAATACATTTCTCCAAAAGTACATCTCTTCCTCATTAAAGGATTGCCTAAACCAAAACATTTTAGTGTGTTCTATGGTTCGCAAAGCAAGGAAGTTGGGGCCAGATGTAGCAAAGGGTTTTTCCCATTCTGAGTCAATGGGAAAATGTGTTCGTACATATGGCCCTGGGCCCCATCTCTTTGCATGTTGTTTTGCAAAATATATTCTTGCAAGCTATTTTCTCTGGCTCCACTTATCACGGTATGTTGACAAATGGATTTTCTTCATTCCCTTGAACACATTGATATGCTGCCCCAGAACCATGTCAAAGCAGCTTATACAGCTGCTGGAGGCAAAACGGGAGGTGGCATTTTAGAACCAGTCCGAGGCAATGGGCTGTAATCCTGTCAGAACATTCCGCCAAATGTGGGCAGGCTGTAGTACATTAAAAAGAGAGAATTTTTGAAATGCTGGAGTGGAAGCTCCACACCAGCCAATATTCACCCTTTGCCTGATTCTAGCATCCTGGTGTCCTAAGTCCTAATACAGGGACATTGGAATGTTGCAGCACAAGGTTTATGCCAAGCTATTGGCTCTCTGGATTTAGAATGTGGTTTTGTGGCATTTAACTACAAGAAATTGCTATGAATAAAGCATTTCTCAAAACACATGTATATGTTTTTATTGACTACTTGCAAAGAAGAGCGCATTTCATATTGTTTAATGTAGTTCTCAAAAGCCATATGCACTACAATCATCGTAAGTGGCCGCTGAGCTAAAAATGCCGTTCCATTTGTTCTGATTTCATGCCCTGTTAAATATAATGACGTGCCTCTGCTCTCATGCATATGCAACAGCTAACACAATCCACTGGAATCGGGTAAACAATTTAATATTCAATGTAATAAGTAATTCTAATCTCACACTTTACACATAGTAGAAATTTGAGCTGTGTTCCAGCTGGTGGGCAGGTGACAAAATAAGCTTGAAAATCAAGCTATTAATTATATGTTCAGTGAGATGTGTGTGTTCAAAATGCATCTGCAACTTTTCCGGTCCCCTGAACATGCTCCCAATTTCAGGAAAAAGCTGTTCAATTTAAAATGTAGTTATGGATTTGTGTGCACGAGGAAAGATCTCATTTGTATTCGCACAGCCAAACCAGGCCCCAAATGTACGCAAACGTTTACTTTTTAACTCTATGTGGAAGAGATATGGTCTAGTTCTGTATTCCTGCCTCCGGATATCTCAAACCAGGGGTTGATTACATAAGATTTGTACTGGTGCGAACTGTTGGTTTACACTGTTTCTGCGTTTGTTTATTAGGAATTAAACTCCAGTATACATTTCATAACGATTTATGCACCTGGACGAAAAATGGAGCAAAGTGACTTTCCTCCATGTTTGCTGTGTTTTCGATGTACAGAATAAAAAAAATTACTTTCTCCACTTTTGAAATATAGAAGATAGAACAAAACAGAGCAAACTAGTTTTCTTGAAACGTAAACTACAAAGGCAGCACTAATAGTGCAAAATAATTTTTTATTTTATTTACCAATGTTTTTTTTATGTATCTTACTTGCTAATGTATCTTATTTGCTAAACCATTATTACTATTACTCACATAACGTGCTTTCCAAGCAAAGTACATGCTATTTTTTTTAACTTCCAATTTAGCATGACAATGTTCATGTAATTTGGCCTCGAGAATGTAATTGCCCCATTAACTATTATGCAAATAGTACAAATGGTTTAAACGAGTTATCTGCTGTATTTTTCGTAGCTGATATCTGGCTTACCAACGCTACCACTTTCTTTAATTCTGGGCAAATAAAGATAGCTGCACCAAATTACAACAAACCCCCCTAAAATGACCATCCGTTTATCTTTGTATAATGAAAGGAGCCCCAATAAGTACATACACCTGTTATGTATCTCTCCTTAGCCGCCTTTGTATTAGTGTACTTCATTATGTGAATCAAGCACGTTGAAGTATTTTCTTAAAGGAACAATGTATCAAGAAATCAAACACAATGTAATTCTAATATTAAATAGCATTTAATTGTAAATCATACTTTTGTTCTAGATTTGACAATGTTCCATTGATCCAATTATGATTGTTCTCCTATAGGACTTAATTTGAGCCCAGCACTTGGCACATATTTTTCCTCAATAGATTTTGATCTAGAGCACTAGTGTAAGAGAGAGAAAAACACAACAGGGGAAAAGAAGGAGGAAGAGAAAGGTGGAAAAACAATGACAAAAGCAAAAATGGAAAAGGACCTGCGTGAAACAGAAAGAGGCAGGGAGTATCTGTTGGTGGATGAAAGAGGCATGAGGTAGAATCCAGACTACGCAGGCTTTGTATTTGGCAACCCAGTCTTATAGCACTGGCAGTAGGCTTCTGAGCAAAATTTGTATCCTGTCACTTATTCTTTTACAATTCAAGCGCTGTTTCCCAACCATTTGCCTGCATTTTTAGGTACACCATAAGATAGCGGTGCACGCTTTGACTGTAAAAAGTTATTATTTCAAAGCCACTCTGGCTTCATCAGCCTTTGCCCTACATGCTAAGTGACTTTACTACGAGCCTCCTGCTGGGCTGGGCTTGTTATCTTGTGCTCAACTGACTGGAAATTGAGGGGCAACAGTTTTGATGGATGCAGTATCGCCATGAGATACTTTGGTTATTATCAAAGAAGGACAAAAAAACATGACCTCTCCCCAAAGTTATTCTTAGGATCCCACCACAGGTGATGCCCAATCTGCATTCCACCTCATGACTCTTTCCTCGATCACCTTCCTGCTTCTTTATCTCACTCTTGCAGGTTCTTTTCATCCCTGCGTTTCTCCCTTTGACTCTGTTTTTCTGCCTTTATTCCCCCCCTACTTTCTGGCTTGGGATGACATTCTGATTATAAAAAATACATTCTGGTCCCAAAAGGTGAGTGCCAATGGCCACTATCAGTAAAATTAAGCACTGAGCTGGATTGTTTTCTATTTTAGACATCAAAGCTAGTTTTACCATTTCACTGTGTATTGGTACGCTACCACATTTTCAGTGTTGCTCATTCAAGTTATCAATAATTGCCAAGCCTGGCATTAACTCCAAGTGGGCAATGAAAGATACCAAGGGGCAGATTTACAAAGGATTTTTATTGCCCTTACATCATGCAAAGCAACACAAGCTCTTATCTAGGATTTACTAAGCCACGTAAGGCCACCTTGCGTAGCTCTGTGCCGTTTAGAAAAACCAGGGTAACACAGGGCAGTGCATTTTGTTGCCTTGTGTTACTTTGGTGCATGGAGGCATTCCGTGGATGGAATGTGGACGTTTCCACGCATCCACCCATTAATTTTGACACATTCCAAGATTTAAAAAGAGAATGCATCAATATGGTATGTCTCACAGACCCAGGTGTAACAAGGAGAGCTATCTTTGTCCAGCTCTATGATAAATATAGCACCAGCCACAACAGTGATAGGAAAACAAAGCATTAAAAATTGTGGGAACTAGGTCACACCTTAGCAGTCAGTACAACTGTGAGGTTGGTGATGAAGAAAGAATGGATGCTTTGTGATGATAAACCAGATACTTCATAATCAACAGAGCTGTCAAAATAAATCATCAATTAATGTTACAAGAACTACAAACCTGGTATGCAAAGTGACTTTTCTGAGTTTAGGTAGCAGGTCTCTTCAGTGATTATGCAGTAGGCCATTTAGGTTATAAATAATCTGGTGTCTCAGCTATGTAATACCCGTCCTATCCACAGTACTGGCTTACATTTATAATTATAGCATGTCATATTGGGGCTAAAAGTAGACTTCGTAGTAAGAAGCGAAATTAAAGTCAACGTATATGGCTTTTTAAGGGAATGTGTGTGTTGCTGCTGCAGGTTGCAGTTGTGTGAATGTATATTACTGAGTAAGTTGTTGCATGGATAGTGAGTTTGGATGTGGATGAGTGGATACCAGTTGGCAGAACCATGGGGATTATGCACTTTCATCATGGTCATTGCATGGCTAGTCCTTTCAAGTTGATATTGGAGAGTGGGGTCTTCAAAAGATGTGAAGTTAATGCCTTCATGGACATAAATGTATGCATGTTGAAATGCACTTCAGTTCAGCTCAGACAAAATACATATCATAAGTCATGCCTGCTGCAAGAATGTATCCTCTCCACCAACCACTTTATCCCACGTAACCTGTATGCTATAAATCTGGTTTTGATGACAAATTTAAAAATTATAATTTAAATATAGCATTTTATATGATATATTATACAACAGAGGCCAGATAAGACCACACTGCATAAAATACCAGGTCATATTTAAGAAGCAGATAAAGTACAGATATCTTTCGTGGCTACTTTTCATATCTGTACTGGCGCTATACTTGGCCTGCACAAAGGCAGCCGCTTTGGAAGAATGACATTTGTGACAACTTTAAAATTAAATTGTCTAGTCCTGAAATAGAGCACATGTAGCTGTGCCTGCAACCACTACAAAGGTAACAAGCATTGGCAAAGCCAGTAGGTCTAGTACTGTCCGCCAAGCTTTTGCCTATGGCAACCTTTTTTTGGTCTCTCATGGTTTTTGCAAAACTTTATTGTTCGGGAAGCTGTCAAGCCCTCATCAATTAAAAAAAAAAATGGCTAAGACAAAAATATTTTTTGGGTCTTTAAGAAACACACATTGCCATAGTACTTCCTGAGGGAAACTACTTTTTGTGTGAATTGGCTCCTTGTGAAAGGGGTGAAGTGTGCAGAAAAGTGGTGGATGGAATGCCTGAATTAATCTCAACTGCTGATAATTATGCAGGGTGGCTCACAGTCCATCATTATTTTGCACATCATGTCTCCTCACTTTGGACCCAGCCATATGCAAATAAGTATTGACCCTAATAGGAACAGAATAGCCTCAACTGTCAAACCAAGTCCTTCTTGAACCAGTAGACAAACAACCTAAGATCAGTTTCAGCTCTAATTAGCACTCATCAGTCAGTTATACCTTGAGTTCAGTGGCCCAATGTGCACAGAACCCATGTCTGGCCATACCCGTCCCACTGAGGGTGTCTCTCTGAAGTATACAAAAAAGTGATGGATGAAATGCTTGAATTAATCTCATCTATTGGCAATCACCTGCACTGCATCCTAGTCTTGAACACCGTGCCATCTCTATTCGGACCCGCCATATGCAAATCACTCTTGACCTGCTCCAACAGTAACAGTCAATTCCAAACTGCCAACCCAGGTTCTCCCTGAAATGGAACACAAGCAACCCAAGACTGATTTCACCTTTATTAGGGCTTGTCAGTCGGGTATAGCTTAATTACAGTGGCCCAATATTCACAGGACCCATGTATAGACATACCCATCCCACTTCAGGATTCACACTGAATTATACAAAAACCTGATAGGTGAAATGATTGAATTAATCTCAGCTACTGGTAATCACTTGCACAGCATCCCATTCCATTGTTATTTTGCACACCATGCCACCTCAGTTTGGATCCAGCCATATGGAAATCAGTCTTGACCTTTCTCCTCTAGGAACAATCCATTCCAAACTGCCTTGTAAAAGGGCAGTGTGCTGTAACTCATGGTAAGGTTGGCCAATGGTTGAAGTGGGTTGAACTATGCCCTATGATGCATGCGGAATGAGTGGAAAATGAGTGGCAAAAAGTTAATGATATGAAAAGAGACTAATGGATTACATCTGGGAGAAACCCCTGTAATGATCTATGTTATACACATAATTTTAGCAAAATTAAAAGGTTTAGATATCACCACTAAAACAAGGCCAGTTGATCTGGCATTGGCTGTCAGCCAATTGTGTATGGTAATGTTTTTTTTAAATGTTTTTGTGAATCTTTATTGTAAATAGTCAGGGTTGAAAAAATACAGGCTTCCAAAGACAAACAGCTAGACAGGGTTGCACAGATAGATATATTGTGATGCTTAGCTAGATAGATGGTTAGATAGGTACACTGAAAGCTAGATTGCCAGGGCTGCATGCATAGCAAAGGTTTTATAGATAGGGTTCTCTAGATAGATAGATAGATAGATAGATAGATAGATAGATAGATAGATAGATAGATAGATAGATAGATAGATAAACAGACAGACAGTCAGGTTGATAGACAGATATAAATAGGTAGGAAGGCAGACAAGTTGATTTACAGGTTCAAATATATTTCGGCACCACTTCCAGAACTACAGATAAAAATCCACTTCATTGCTTTCATACTAAAAAGGGGATAACGTTATAAAGAACAGATTTAAATGAACACAATTTAGTATGCTGTGAAGTTGCAGCAATTAAATAAACAAAGGGCACTCCAAAAGGAATTTACAGCAGCATTAGTAGGGTACAGGGACTGATAAAGCTGGAATGTGCTCTGTGCTGACATCAAAAGCAAAATGAAGAGCTGGCAGAAAGTGTCCTACTGTCACATCAAACTCTATACGCAAAGGTAGCAAGAATGTGATATAATAAATAAAAACAAAAACAATGGCACTAATGAGAACTACCTTGTATGGAGGTGCTTCTTGTGAAAGAGCAAAATACAGTTAGCCAGTGGCTGAAGTAGGCTGACCCAGTGCCCTTTGCTGTTTGCTTCAGTGGGCAGAAGCAAAATGTGAATGGCAAAATAACAGACCAATGGATGGTATTATCTCAGGAGATGCTCTAACAGATTGGGAACAAAAAACACTGCTCCCACACAAAGGATATATCTTTGTATAACTGGTTAGTTCGACAGTTGACTACAACTGTGCTATCTTATCACAGTTAACTCCATATTGCTGGAGTCGATGTGGCCAGGTGCCTATCAGTAAAGTAGCATATGCAGTGGCACTGCCGCTCCAGATTGCCAGAGCCCCACTTCACTCTTACTATAGCTGTCATTTACTACTGAATTAGAAGCAGGGGCTGATGTTCCTTGCTTGCATTAGGCCAAGTTTAATTGTTGCTACACTGCTGTATGTTTGTCTTAGAGGTGACTTGCTGCAGCACAAGTGAGATTCCTCAGTGCCTTGATTCCTAATTAAAACGTTGCTAAAGGTTGGATGGAGTTTTATAATAAAATGCAGCCTTCACCACAGTCCTCTACAAAATGTCTTTGCAATGTACTAGCTAGTAAAGCCTGTGAGGTAGATGGATCAGCAGCAATAGTAAGACATGAAAAGGCAAAGCCAGTAGGTCTCATATTTGAGGCCTATTGAATTTGCCTTTGGTTTTAGCATTATGTTACTGTATATCCATTGTACATGTTAGGTAAGTAAAGATTTTGAATTTGCTAACATTTGTAAACTCTCTTTAGTGCAATTTTGTATTGTAACTGGAATTGACTATACTAAATAGTGACAAAGCCTAAAAGTCTCTGTTCTAACAGGCTGAGCTATTTCTTGGCTAATACTTGCATGACAGGTGAGCTGAGTTGCATTTAGGTGTCTGAGTGAGTTCTGGTTGCAGCAGAAAATTCTTAATGAAGAGTGAATGAATGCTCTGTAGATGAGGCTAAAGGCAATGTGAGTCAGTGTGTCATAAGAGTGTTCAGGTTACATGCTCATGCAATCCTTGGCCTCTTTCGACTGTGCACAGAATAATAGTAAGAAATGTATTATTTGTAATTACTTATTCTCATTATTTATAACAAAATAATTGTTGTCACTCATTTACAGAAAATCAAAAGGGGAGTTAAACCGCACCATTCTAAATTCCAGAGTCTCGTAAACAAGATTTTGGAGACCCTTACCCACTAGTTTCTAACAGTGGTGTATATGATAGCCACTGATATATTGTATTTGATATCTACTGATATATTTGCAGCAGATTGCATCATCATCTGGTCTTCTGCCTGGGCATTTGGTAGTACACACAGGTAACACCTCCACCAGGAGGCAGAGTTTCTGGGTATAGAAATTTGGTGGGATCTGCAATGGTAGTTAAAATTACCTCCTAGCCCAAAAAAGTGCCACTTTAATAAAAACAGGGTTGGGGATAAGATTAAAAAAAACAGAGGGATGTATTTGGGACATGCCATCAATCCTTCTCATCTCACAACAGTGTTCTACATGTTTCAGCCATCTTACGCCTAGGTAGGTTGGTTGATTTTCTTCAGGACCTATGATTATCAGATCCCAATGTTCACAGTAAGGATACTCTCGTCCGGACCTTTATGAAGTTATTAGTAAGTACATTCACTTAAATATTCTGCAGAAATATTATGCCATTCCCTTAATTAGGGTTTAGATTAGCCTCATGGGAAGCGGAATTAAGGCGGGCATTCTTGTGACTAAATATTGGAGTAGATCTGGCCCAGTTGCGTTACCTACAGCGCCCTTTCTGTCCTGAATCATTGTCAAACATCCAGAACAAGCAAGGACTCTGATGTGCTGGCCTGTGTGATTACAAGGCCTTATAATTGTTTTTTTGGCCTCACACAGTCAAGAGCGTCGGACTCTTGCTCAAGGTCGTGGCACGTTGGAATTTTAGGTTCACCTCTTGGCTGTTAACAAAGCCTCACCTGTATGACTAATTGGAATGGACCAGTGGTCTTCATGAGTGACTTGAGCTTGTGAAATTGTTTTGCTTACCTCAGTTGGTGTCTCCTGCATATATCCTCATCCTGATGATGACCCTTTTCTAAATCATTTGTATAATGGGTTGAAACATCAACAACTTTTGCAGATGACTGTTTTTTAACTATGATTGAGGACTTCAACATTCTTACTTTGAGTGCTGTTTGTTCCATCAATATGTCCTTATCAGTTACATACATATTTGCATCTTGTATAGCACTTGTGCAATATTTATTCACTCGATCACTTGCACTATGCCATTACACACTTAAGAGCACATGCTATATGTTTGCTATTTAGAACCAAATTAAGCTCATGATTTATGCAAGATATTTTTTCTGATGAATACATTTGTTTAAGCGCAACCTATTTACTGAAGGTTTGTGATTAAATATTGCAGTGGACGTCTAGGGTTATACTTCCCTCTTATGGACCATTTGTTTTTTGTCTATCGTCTTACCCAGATCCCAAGGTTACTGACCCATATTCTTTGCAATAGGTCAGAACCTCAGCAACAACCCTCAAATAGCTTTAGAATGGCAGCTCTGTTTGCATATTGTTTTGGTCTTCATTTGAATCCGTGTCGATGTTAGTATTAGGGCTGGGTGAAAACTTCCACTCCTCCGGCAGCATTCGCAGAGTTTGGCCCATTCCACGTTCCCCTTGGAGCATGGATTTCTGGCAAAGCTCCATCACCTAGCTCAATTTTCAGGCATTAGAATGCCTCCCGGCAAGATGTCTCAGTGCAGGCAGTCGTGGCAGGTTGGGATCATTCGCATTGAGAAAGCTGCCGCTCAAGTAGAAAATTGACTTGAGTGGCAGAGAGAAGCAGCACCCTCTGGCATGCCACGTGGTGCCATTCGCACTGATTTTACAGAGCAGAACTAGCTCCCGGCACTAAGAATCAGTGCGAGCAGCACAACCTGCCTGAATTTCGCCTGCTCACGAAACTCTGCGGAATCTCACAGAGTTTTTATGTAAGTCTGCGGAATTCCATGGAGTGAAACTCTGCAAGTTCTACCCACCCATTTGCTGCCATTCTTTCTTCTATTTTGGGACGGGCTGTGGTAGCCTTGTTGTTCTTAAATTGTGACCCGGAGTTACCTGTAGGAGTTACATGACCTGTCCAGCCTCTTTGTTCAAAGTCAATAGACTATTAAGAAATGGCCTCTTTTGTGAGGGGGGTACATGCTTTAAAAGGCACTTTTCTAAACTTATTTTTTCAATGGGGCACTGTTAGAAGCAACAACTCCATTAGCTGATTGCACCGTCCTCTCATCCGGGATTAGTTCACGTTTTTGTTAAATACAACATTTACTTCACGCAGCCCTGCTTCATGTTAATCTTTATTACAAATGACAGCTCTGTGTGCATACACCTTTCCTCCACTGAGAAGGTACTCGCGTTCGTGTCCCAGCGAAGGTGTTGTCAGACAGTACAGGAGTCGCTGTCCCTCTGTGCTGGTCTCAGAGAAGAAGCTGAATTTAACCAGCCATGTAATTATCGCCTCAGTCATAGGGAAAACTGTCTGGTGAAAAGCACTCCGAGTACTTATTTAAATTAATCATGAGAAGTGCGGCTTGCTCATATCATGGGCATTACGAATGCAGCTTAAACCCCAGTCTTCCAAGATAGTTGCAGATTTTCTCTGAAGGGGACTGTGCTGTGGTGCAATTTATGGCGAAGAGTACAGCTTTCGGTCTCAGCCTTTCCGGCAAAGACAGACACACACTATGAATTAATAAGGGACTTCCATGATAAAAGAGTTTAGAATCTTAGCAAAGGCATATCTTTTGAGGCAATGTAAGTTTTTCTATACAAGTGGAGGACTGGCTTTACAAATACTGTCACGTCTGCAAGGCTGGAAGACACTAAGACCAAGGGGATGCCAGCTAGACCCTGCACACCACTTCCTGTCTGGGGGTAGGGAAAGGCAGGGAACAAGGGAAAGAAATGCAACAGTAGCAAGGGATATGTTTAGGACAGCGTAGGTGGAGCTAAGCCCTGCCGGAGGTAGAGGAACGAGTGACGGAGTATGGCTATAGCGATAGTACAGTTACCTGGCTGTGCGTCGTCATCCCTCCTGCAAAGAGGGATACAACAAATGGCGACAAAGGGAAGAGACTCACCCAGGTTCAGGAGTGCAGAAGACAAGGCTGTGCTATCGCTGCTATGCATAAGTCCATGACCCAGTGGAGCTCATGGCCCAGTGGGGCTCATGGCCCAGTGGCCGTCGCTCCAACCCACTAAATGCACTATGAAGGAATGCTAATAGTGTGCACGTATACAGAAACACTCAGGGCAGCAGTGCAAAAAACAGGCAAAATGGTATCCAAGCAATAAACTACGCTGCAAGTGTGTGTGCATACTGCTACACCCAGGAGATTGCAGAAGAAACCCCTATAAGCAACCTGAGCAATATGTGGCAGCGCTGGTGTGTGGTGTGCAGCTGGGGCGCAACATGCCCATTGCCTGGTCAATCAAAGCTAAGAAGAAGGATAATTTCCCTTGGCCATAAGAGTCAACAATGCCCTAGGATGCAGCAGAGAAGTCCTCCGCAGCGCCTCATGAACTGCTCTGATTCACCCTGTGGCCTTAAAAGACGCAGGCGTGTGAGTGCTGGTGGAAGGTCCAGAAAGCAGTGGCCATCGTGGAACAGGCCACTCACACAAAGCACAGGGAGGCGAGGGCAGGCTTCCTCAACCCAGCTCAGCCATTAAAGGAAAGAGGCACGCGGGGGTCATTGGCATTAACTGCAAGATCTTGATTAAGCAATATGCATGTTCAAATAACAGCTTTGTCAATGTGACAAAAAAAAAGTCTGCAAAGCAACATCCAAGGAAGAATCATTTAAGGCAGATTCCTACCACACAAAAGCACACAAAATGTTGCAGGGAGAATGAGAAAAGGAACCATATGCTGATCGCTCCTGGCAGGCCTGACAATCGTTCATTCTTTCAAGGTCAAAGATATTTTTAATTCGCTGGGCTGAATGGCGGATATGCTTCTCATTTGTACGGTTCAGAGAATGTCACAATTCAGATACAGTTAAATGAACGTACCTCCGTAAGCAGGACAAGAAAAAACATGAAAAATAGCCTGAGCAAAAGCTGTAACATATCCCAGCCATCAGTCTGGCCAGGCAGCAAGGCACCCATGTGAGTTGTTTAAAACAATGAAACCAGCATAACTAAAACAGAGAGCGTAAGCGAAACAATCACACATTGAGAAAATAGCAAAATACATAAAAGGGTATCTTTATAGCAAATTACATAATGCTTAAAGAGAGAGGATCTATGCTGGTCTTTCCGTGTCTTGGAAGAAGTGGCTGAAGTCCTTGGATTACTCTCTCAAAGGAGTAGATGAATCAAGGGACAAAAGAAGCTGCTGCTCCTGAACGATATAGTAGGGGGTGCTGGTTGACACGTAGGCCTGATTATGAGCTTGGCGGATGGGATACTCCATCACAAATGTGAGGGATATCCAACCGGCCGTTTTACGAGTTCCATAGGATATAATGGAACTTGTAATACGGCGGACGGGATAACCGTCACGTTTGTGATGGAGTATCCCATCCGCCAAGCTCATAATCAGGCCCATATCAGGACTTTCTATACAAAAACGACAGACATATAAAACACTAAAAGAAACACTGTGCCTCATTTTAACCGATCAAAAATGACACATTTTCATTTTCAAAATAGCCAGGATCTGGGTGAATTCGAATACATGTGTTGCAAGGTTAGAAAACATGGCACAATATTGCACTTTCAATTCATTCAAAAACGAGGGTGCCATTGCATTACAGATCATTTAGGGATTATCGGTCATCTAGCATTTGAAGAAAGCCCTTTGAGAAACTGCTCCCATTAAAGGGATGCAAGATCAATGGAAATGGAAAAAGACTAACCATCTCATCTGAATGCAAGAAAAAAGAAAGAGCAATAAAAGAAGGGCTATCTCTTGCACTATCAAGGGAGACACCAGAGAGTGAGAGAGAAGCAACATGGAGTGAGAACAAAGAAAAGTCTCAAGAGAACAAAATATATCAGGTAAGAGAAATCACAGTTGACGATTTGGAACAGAATATTCTTATCCTGTACACACTAGAAAAATAGAAAGGGGCAGAGTTTTGATCATTTGTACATCATGCTAATCCAGTCACAGCAACACCCAGGAGCTGTGTTACATGGGTCGCCAAGCCTCACTGATGTTTCTGAGGAGGATCTACCCATAAACCATCCCATAAAGTGGCCTGAGAAATAGCGAACCAGAAAAGAGGAGGTCATAATCCCCTGAAGATTTGTCAATACACCAATTCCCTGGACATCAGGGCACAGACATACCCAAGAAAGACAATACCCAAGGGGAGAACAGAGAAGCAGCAATTAGTTTTCTCCTCAAGTCACGGGAAAACGTCGTGCCATTTTTCTGTAAGAAAAGGAGGGGAAGTAATGGCAAGGATGAGACACTTTTGAAGTGGATGTTGTCATGTATGGAGGACATAAGGGCCAAGGGGATGCCAGCTGGAAGCCACCTCCTGTTTAGGGATGGGGAGACAGAGAAAGCAAGTGGAACAAAAGGGACAGCTTAGGGGCAGCATGATGCACGCAAGCTCGCCTAGAAGTAGAGGAGCACCTGATACAGTAGGTACAACTAATAAATAACAGCTGTATTACAATTACCACTTTATTTGCCAAAGCCTTTTCAAAATATAATTCTCCTGAGTCATGAACTGTAGTCTTTTCGATTTTTTTAAATGAGAGAAATACAGATGACATCCTCGGGAATGGAGTTCATCCCCTGCACTTTCTAATTTTGCATCTGCAGTTTGAATTACTAGAGAGAATTTCGACTTGGCTATGAAAGTATTGAAGCAGGCAAGATGTACTAGAGCCCATGCGCCTTTGAGTTTCAAATTTTAGCACTCGCGACGAGTAAATTATCACTGAGAAGCTCGTAATTGTACAATATATGCAATACAATGGACTCTTCTGGTCTTTCCTGCAATGAAAACAAAGCTTCAAAGGCAATGCGACAAAAGATACATTTATATTCTTTTCAACAAGCTACAAGATGAAAAGCCAAAGTCAATCGCTTTTTGAGAAAAGGAGCACACAATTATTTTGAATTGCAAACACAAAATGAGAGTTCACAAAATTGTTATTATTATAGTCAGTTTTAAAAACGCAGTCTACACCTAGAGCCACCAGGTCTCTACTAACACACAAAGTATTAGGTTTCTGTTGGTTGGTTTTCAGTTAGCAAATTATTTCATAAAGGGTGTTGCAGTTTTTTCTCTTTATTTGACCCAATTGAACTAGCACATTTGATAAGGGTGATTTGCAAATCAAATGAAAGCCCATAATTAGATAGATGCTAGACAGTGCAAATCGAGCAACCAAAAACCTGATATTTGTTAGTCATGCTGAAAGGGAATTACCAATGGCAGTGCCGAATAAAAGAGGACACGGATGGCCGCACATGCAGAGTGCTCTGTATTGTCGTATACAAGCAGTCATCATAAAGAAGGCATGAACAAGGAAAAGTAGTTATTAGAGATTGACTTCTGTGGCAAAAAAGGCTAAAAATTATGTGGCAACACGAAAGGATGATGGGCGAATCTGTGACTAAGGGGGGGGGGGGGTGTTTGCATTGTTCAGAACTCCGTCAATCATCCTTTTGTGTTGCTAAAGTTGTGCTAAGTGGGAAGGGTATGTCCAGACGTGGGTCCCTTGCTCACTGTGCCATTGGATTCAAGCTAGCCTGGCTGATGAAAGGTGATCCCCTGAAACCGGTTCCAGGATGCTTGTTTGTGGTCCAGGGAGGACCTGGCTTGGCAGTTCGGGCTGGACTGTTCCCTTGAGGAACAGGATCAAGACTGATTTGCATATGGCTGGGTCCAAACTGGGGTGGCATGGTGAGCAAAAGAAAGATGGATTAAATCCAGATCTGTGACTGGGGGTGAGTGTTTGCATTGTTCAGCACTCCATCCATCATCCTTTTGTGTTGCTAAAAATTATGTGAACATGATGTCTGAATCTCCAAAGCACCAATTAAATTCTCAGCCATCTGCCCTTCTGTAAGTTAGTTCCCTTATGTCTATATTGTGCTGTGCGGGTTTGTATGCGCTTGTGTGCACACGTTTGTATGATGCACTGTCTGAACTGGCGCTTGTATTTCTGTTGATCTGGGTGCTGTGGTGGCTGTGGTGGCTGTATCTGATAGACTTAGTGCTTAGGCACTGTATTTTGTAAGTTTGCACCGTTTTTGCGTCAAAAAGTGGCACAAATGCAGCGTTGAAAAAGTATAAATATGGGCCATAGTTCTGTTTGTAAGGGAAGATTCACTTATGTTGCTAAGTGTGCTGTGTATCCTAAAAGCCTGTTGGCTTGCCTTAAAGTGGTCCTTCGGAGTTGTAACAAGGCCCTCAGATACCAAAGGAGCCAGGCATCCAGATACTCAGCAGATTCTCTAATGGAAAGAACTGTCCCTAAATCGCTCTGAGTGTCAGAGCGACCTGAATAACTTGGCGACAGGGCACATGGAAGTCTGAATGGATGATAAAAACTGACTGCACGCTATTGTGCCACCACTAGTATGGGTGTGTCAGGGTGCCAAAAGACCCTTCCTAGGTCTGCTTGGGGCTGGGGTCAAGTCTGGCAACAACCTACACTGATCCTAGTTCAGGGGTGCTGGTGGCCTAGTTTTGGTAGCTTTCCCGGATAGGGGTTTAGGGATCCTTTGATTCCTTTTAAAATAGGTGAAGCTTGATTACCGCTAAGAATTTGGGGAGGAGAGAATAATTATTGAACTGCAAAATCATGGTGGAAGCACTGATATCTACATGGCTGCACTTGTGTACACAAATAACTATCAGTACATATTTTGTGTGGAATCTGTTTTTTAAAACATGAATTTCCCTAAAATAATAATCCATAGAGCCGCAATTCTTACGCTATTGAAAACGTCATCGATCCATGAGTGCCAGCGCATGCCATTAATCAATGCTCATCTATCAACTCTCCAAACGCAAATATCTTTGTGTTCCTCTATTTTACACAACCCTGTCCAGTATTCTATTTCTATCATATATACTTGTTTTCCATTTTACGGACACATGGCACCTTTATGAAGCAGCTACTGTATGGAAGGGAAGGAGTGAGACTGGGACAAAATATTGAAACCATGATCTGATCATTAGGATTCAGGTACACACAATTGCATAATCTACATGGCAGTAAAAATCTATGCTGTTTTGATAGTTCTCGCTTGCTATAACTACCCAGGAAAAAATGTCTTTGACGCGCATTAAGAAGTTTTAACCTTTTCTTTAATGAGTAAAAGCAGACACCTCACAACTTCATTTATTGTGTAAACAATTAGAGGCATAATGTATGGTGTCCAACTACATTACATTTCAGGAGTCACAAGCATATGTGCTTTATAGAAGAAAAATCTTTTAATGAAAAATCCATTGATCTATTTGCTTCGTGCTTTAATGCCCATGCACCTTGACATCTCTAGTATTTGAGCTGTGGTTTCATGTATACCTCTAATGCAACCATATGATTTTATTTTATGTGATCTTGTATGCAGCTTTCATTAGGGTACCTTTTTTTCTAGGCTTCGATGATATTTTAATTATACCAGAATATTCAGAGTAATTCCTGAAATTACGCATTACTAGTACGATGCAAAATGACTGAAAATATGCAATTACGCCAGCTTGAGTATTTAAGAGTAATTTAGGGCACAAAACCTACTGCAGGAGCACAGGAAAAATTAACTAAGGACCACATGCATGAATTCTTTTTGAGGCTGCAAACGGCCAATTCATAGAATTAGTCTGTTTGCAAAGGCAAAGCCCAAATAGCAATTCAATCACTCAATCAGTCATTTATACAGTGGGGCGCTATCACCCCTTGGGCATTTGGGCACTGGGGTGCGGTTTCTGTGTCGAAGAGCCAGGTCTTTAGTCTCTTGATGAAGTATGCCAGTGCAGTTCTGCGGGGGGGACAGATCATTCTAGGCTTTGGCTGTGATATAGGAGATTGAACAGCCACAACTGGGAGTGTGCAGGAGGTCCAGAAAGGAGGAGCAGAGGTATTTGGTGGGCTGGTGGAAGTGTAGGCAGTGGGTGATGTAGTCCAGTCCTTGAATGTGCAGGGCTTTGTAGGTGTGCGTGAGGAGCTCTTCAGGACGGGAAGCCAATGGAGATCTTGGAGGTGGGGGTTGATGTGGGTGTGTTTGAGTAGATCCAGGATGAGTCTGGCTGGGGTGTTTTGTATTGTCTGGAGTTTCTTTAGGAACTGGAAGGAGATGCTGGCTTAGAGAGTGTTGCCGTAGTCAAGGCAGCTGGTGATGAGGGGCAGGGTGGCGGTTGTCCTGGTGTTAGCTGGGACCCTTTGGAAGATTCGGCATAGCATGCAGAGGATGTGGAAGCAGGAGGAGGTGACTGTGCTGATCTGCCACTTCATGGTCAGAGTCCTCTCAAGGACAATGCCAATTGTGCGCATGTTGTCTGTGGGGTGGGAGTAGATCCTAGTTCAACTGTCCACCAGCTGTGGCCCCACTACAAAAGAGTTTTTCTCAAAGATCAGGACTTCCATCTTGTCGGAGTTGAGTTTGAGGAAGTTTGCTTTCATCCAGTGCGGCTACGTTGGTCATGGCGTTGAGGAACTTTGTTCTAGTGGTGGAGGGGTCTTCATTGAGTGAGAGGATGAGTTGAGTATCGTCTGCATAGGAAATTATGTTGACCCCGTGGGATCTGACGATGTTAGCCAGTGGGGCCATGTATTTTTTAAATAATGCAGGGTTGAGGGATGAACCTTGGGGTATGCCAAAAATGATGTTCTTGGGTGCAGAGGTGAAGGGAGGTAGTTGGATGGAGGAAGGAGGCGATCCATTTGAGTCCATCGTCTTGTATGCTGATGCTGTTGAGTCTGCTGATGAGTGTGTGGTGAGAGATGGTGTTGAAAGTGGCTGATTGGTTGAGGAGGATCAGGGCAGTGGTTAACCTACGGTTGAGGAATGCTCTGATGTCAGGAGGAGTGCTGTGGTTGGAGTAGAAACCTGATTCGGAGATGTCTAGTAAGTTGTTTTTTCAAGGTAGCAGGTTAGCTGTTGATTGATGGTCTTCTCGAGTAGTTGGCAGGTTAGGGGAGCAGAGAGATGGGTTGGTAATTTTTAAGTTTGTTGGGATTGGTGGAGGGTTTTTTCAGGAGGCGTCTGATTTCCTCATGTTTCCATTTGTCAGGAAACATTGCTGAGGTGATGGAGGTGTTGAGCATACTGGTAAGTTCTGTGCTGATGAGGTTGCTTCCGAGCTTGAACAGGTGGTGGGGGCAAGGGTCAGAGGGTGCCCCGGAGTAGATAGATGACATGATGGCAGAGGTGGATTGTGTGGTGAGCGGTGAGCACATGGTGATTTTTCTGGTGGTGTGCGCTGGGGGGTAGAGAGAGCTGAAGTTGGAGACCGAGGTTTGGGGGTCAAAGTTGTTGAATATAGTGGTGATCTTGTTGTGAATGTCGCAGAGTTCTTGGGAAGGATGAATGGTGTTCTCTGTAGCTGTTGGGCTGGAGTATTCTTTGACTATTCTGAAGAGTTCTTTTGTGCAGTTGGTTGCTGAGTTAGTACGGGTCATGATGGCCATTCTCTTGGCTTCCTTGATTTGTTGGTGTTTGTTGCTGAGGGCTGTTTTGTGGGTGGTTCTATCAGAGGGATTCCTGGTGGATCACCATTGTTTCTCAGGTCTGTAGCTCTGGGTTTGTACTAGCTGGCATGTATAGAGGTTTATTGATTCTGGCTGGTATCAGTGGGGCAACTCTGTTGGCACATTCTGTGATCCAGGTGGAGAAGTTCATGCTGGCCAGGTTAAGGTTGAATGAGGCTTTAGGTTTGGATGAGGAGAGGCCCTGCATCGTAGTCAGCGATTGTGAAGTGGACTATGTTGTGGTCCATTGGAGAGCGATTACCCTAAAGAACAAACCAAGAGACTAACACAGAACCAAACTAAAGATGAATTCTTCAGCGGAAGGAACATATGTTTCAGATGTGGTAACAATGCTTGCCATATCTAGCAAAAAATGTCAAGTGCAGAATATGTGGGAAAATAGGCCATTTTGCCAAAGTTTGTCAAAGTAGTAAAACACATGATAAAGTGAATGTGATTGAAGAATTTGATCCAAATGAAAGCTCTAGGGATGAAGTGAACCCAAAGAAAGATGTAATACTAGTGGTCTAATGTGGTGAACATAATTGCATAGACCCTTATGAAAACATTGAGATTGATGGGAAGAAACTACGCCTATTAATTGATTTCAGGGCAAGGATGACCATAATTACTGAACAATTGCTATTACAAAAATATGGGGATAAGAACTTGTTACCCTCTGACAGAAACCCTGTGTCATACATTGGGAAAAAATAGACCTCATTGGTTATTTTGAAGCACATAGGAAATATAAAAACAAAGTGATTCTTGAGAAGGTTTATGTAGCTAAAAAAGGTTTGAATATACTCAGGTGGTATTGCCAGGGGTTATTCGGTATAACATCAAGACCAGGGAGGATTGTTTAAGTTTTTTAAATTACTGATGAGTTAAATTACGAATATCTGGTAGTTGAAGACTAACAACCCAAAAATATTTGGTTACAAAAGTTCAATAAGGTGTTCAGTAATAATTTGGGCAGGATCACAGGTTTCAAACATAAGATTAAAGTACAAAATGGTGCAGCACCTGTAAAGCATAAATTGAAAAATGGACCCTTCAGTGTACATCAGGATTTAGAGAGTATTCTCAAACAAATGGTTGTTGATGGAGTTATAGAACCTATAGAGTCATCACTTTGGATATCTCTATGGGTCATTGCATGGAAACAATTGGATAATTAAGAGTTTGTATTGATTTAAGTAGTATGAACAAGGTCATATGGGTCAATTCATAGCCTTTACCACGTATTGATGACATCACATCTACTTTAGCTGGAATAGAAGTTTTCAGCAAAATAGGCTTATCTTCGGCATCTCATCAGGTTGAGTTAGACGAAACTTCAAGGCATTACACAGCTTTGTTTCACCTTATGGCACTTTTCAATTCAAAAGAATGTCTTTTGGGTTGGCGTCCACTGCTTCTGCATTTCAGAGGGTTTTAGAAAACATACTTCAGAGTATTGAAGGTGTTGTAAGTTTTCAGGATGATATTCTGATCGCTGATGAGGATGAACGTACCCATGATGAAGCAATGAATAAAGTGCTACAAAGATTACAAAAATATGGTGTTGTAGCAAATGTGAAAAAATATGAGTTCGCTAAATCCAGCATAGAGTACTTTGGTCAAGTTATCTCAAAAGATGGGGTTAAACCAAGACCAGGTTTTGTAGAAGCGATCATTAGTGCACCTGAACCAAAAACAAAAGACCATGTTGCATCTTTTATGAGTTTATGTGAATTTTTTTCAAAATTCTTTAAGAATTTTTCTACTAAAACAGTAAACTTGCAGGAACTCCCTAAGACAAATAAAGAATTTGTGTGGGATGCAAAATCACAGGAAGAATTTAGAGCACTTAAAAATGACATAGTTGAGGCATGATTTTAGCGCCATTTGATCCTATTGGACCTTCCACTCTTACTGTAGACACTAGTAACAATGGTTTGGGGGCAATGTTATCCCAAGAAGACAAAAACAATCACGAACAAACTATAGGGTTTGCGTCACGTTCTTTGAGAGTGAACAAAAAAGTTTTTTCCGTGATAGAAAAAGAGTTATTGGCTTGCTGTTGGGCTGTTCAGCAATTTAAGAACTACATTTGGGGGAGACGGTTTACACTCAAGACTGATCACAAACCGTTAATGAACATCCTTAATGGAGAAGTTATAAGGGAACACACTCCGAGAATTGCTAGATAGAGTTCAAAACTACTACCGTATGATTTCAAAGTAGAGTACATTCCAGGTGGGAAAAATATCAGGGCCGATTTTTGTCTCGTTCACCAATCAATTTGGATGAGAAAATAGAGTTAGTGGATGAAGAAGATGAAGAGTGTTTGATTGCGGTTGTAGATGCGTGTGATGGGAACCCTTTTATGGAGACTGAATGGAACGAAGAAATTTTAAAAGATGAAGATATGGTACGTATCAAGAACTATTTGACCCTTGGTTGGCCCAAGGAAATTTCTCTGCTAATAAATTTACAAGCCTATACTGAAGTTGCAGGCGAATTATCGGTAGAGAACAATGGTATTTTGATAAGGAACCATACTTTCATTCCACCCAGAGGCTTAAGAGACAAAATCATTATGATTGGTCATCGAGGACATTTAGGACAAACCATTACTAAGAGAAAGATAAGAGAATGTTATTGGTGGCCAGGTATGGATCTTGAAATAGTTACATGTGTAAGAAATTATGTAATCTGTGCGAACAGTGACAAAGTGTTGAAAACTCAGCCAACACCTTTAACACCAAGTATTTTGCCTGTGGGACCCTGGATTAAGCTGGTCATTGATTTTATTGGTCCCTTTAGCACCCTAGCAAGAAGATCTAGATTTGCGTTTGTGGTGGTGGACTATTATAGCAAATGGTGGGAAGTAGAGTTTATGGAGGAACCCAATACAAATGCGGGTATTAAAAGTTTGAAGAGATTATTTGCCAGCGAAGGAGTTCCTAAAGAATTAGTGTCAGGCAATGGGGTACACTTTATTTCTAGAGAAATTAAAGAATTTGGGGGAAAATATGCCATTCAACAGAAGCGGGTAGCTCTTTATTATCCTCAAGGAAATGGTCACGCTGAAAAAATTAATCGCACACTGGTTGAATGTATACAATGGGTGATTCAAAATAAAATAGAAGTGAATGAAGCAGTAGAGGACATGTTGTGGTCAGATCGTTCCTCTCCAAATGTGGTTACTGGTGTAAGTCTGTTTGACGTGATGAGAGGTTGTGTTTCGGCCTCTAAGCTGTGTCCTGCTTGGTTGAGAGATGTTAAGACCAAAGCCGATAAACCTAAGTCCTTAGATGAGATCATTAGACCTCGTGTTCAGAAGTTTCAGAATAAAATTAAAGATGACTTTGATACAAAACACAAAGCACGGGTAGAAAGAACCGAAATGAATGTAGGTGATTGGATACGAGTAAAAGATTCCACTCATGTGGCTATGGGGTTGTCCAAATTCAGAAGTCCAGAGAGAGTAGACGCTGTTTCCAAAAATGCAGTACGCATCAAAGGTCACAAATGGTGGGATAAAAGCAGAATAGTGAAAACTGCGATGGTGACACTAGTGGGAGATCTCACTATGTTATTGAAGAGCCAAGTGGGATCAAAAATCACGGTGAACAAAAATCTAAAAATAAACCTGGTTTGAAAGCAAGCAGTGAAGAACTATCAAAGCACAGAAGTAAAAGGATTATTTAAAAAACCTGCTAGATATTGTGATTAAGCTTTTACTTATGCATTTTGAAATGCATTTATATTCAGTTGTTATCATTTTGTATAGAGAAGGAAGATATTGTGGTAATCTCATACATTCTACATTCTATGAAATACATGGAATGTGGAATGAGAGATCCACAGGGGGATTCCAGTGGGGACAGTTGTAGAGAGCAGTCAGAGCGGTCGATGAATGTGGCCAATAAAGGTCCAACTTCATTGAACTGATCATCAGTGTTCATTCTCATTTTTATCACCACAATTAGCCAGACTTCATTGTGTTGAAAATTTGAATGGAGATGGAGGCAATGTGGGGGAACAGAGGTCAGGTGCTGGTAGTAGTAGGAATCCCTTGCTGTCTGACAGCACAAGAAGGGCACCACTTAGGTGTCAGTATTAAGGATCAATGGGCATATTTATGAGAAAGTGGTGCATCGGTCCCAATGCACCACTTCTGTTGCGTCGCCCGTGCCCCACCTAACAACACTATGGTTGCGCCGTATTTAGAATAAGGCGCACCATGGACCATGGCAGTTGTTACCACAACAGCATTGGAATTTTTTATGCTGTTGTGGCGTTCTGCTGCACTAGTGTCAACAATTGTTATGTTAGTGCAGCAAAGCACAAGGAGGCCTATTGATTTTAATGGTGCGTTATTTTAACGCCTGCCTTGAGCAGGCAATAAAAATCCCCGAATAAATGGCACAGTGAAATCTTGTAAATTTCCCTGTGCCATTTTTCGGGCCTCCCTGTCAGAACGCCCCCCGCATACATTATGCCTGGTGAAGGCATAATGTGGCGCAAGGGGTTGCAAAGTGGTGCAATGCATGCCTTGCACCACTTTGTAAATTTGGTGCAGGGGAAAGGCCACCTTAGCATAAAAAAATGGTGCTATGGCAGCACTAAGGTGGCGCAAGGGGCTTGTAAATATGCCCCTAAGTGTAGAGAATTATCAATTGTCAAGTGTAGAAAATTATTGATAGGATAGAGTACCCTGAGCCTCTGCCAGGACCTGAGTTGAGGCACTGCGCCCGATGATTTTGGGTGACCACCAAAGGATCCCTTCCTTGGATTTTTAAAGGACCACTGGACAGATTTGTATCATTGTTTCACTCTTTACACATTGTTTTGAGCTCATTTTTAGAGCAGAGACACTATAAATATCGGTCCTGATGAATGCTGCAACATCTCATTCCAGGGTGATAGGCTGAAACATGTTGACCTACCCTGGTGACACACTCTTGCTCCTGCAGTGCCCTGTTTTTCATCCCAACCAAGTATTGCAGAAATAAAGTCACTGGAGACGGTTTTAACCATTACACTTTTTCTTCCTATGCTTTGCTTACCCCACTGCCCATAGCTTCTCAAAGGCTATTTATTATACCTCTGAAAACATCCATTGCGCTCCTCCCTCTCAGGTAGCAAGTGTAGCCCACACCGCGACTAGGTATCACGGAGCAAAGAGGTTCCTGATGTTGAGCATGCCACTTATGGTGGGTTAAGGGAATCGTTCTTTAAAAGGTACACTTTATTTCCACTAGGTTACTTTTTTTTCTTTTTTCACCCACTCTCTCTTGGTTCAGTCCCAGGTGTTCTATTCTGTTTAATTAATTATCCAGTAGAACTACTATACATTATGCCATTGCAAAGTTTGTCTCGCCACACACTTTTTGCCACACTGTTTGCTCTCTTGTGCAGTATGCTTGCCTTTAACGGCCCTGAAACGGCTCTCTGCTTCATGTGGAGCTCCATGAAACACATCTATCACAACATAATTTTAGATATGTTCCATTAAGCACGATCCATTAAGTTATGACACACTTGTATGATAAATGTGCCATTTTTAAGTCTGACTTTAGCCAAGACTTTTTGATTTTACTAAATTATGTATAATATGCTTACATATAGGTCCTTGAGGCCACCTTTCTTCATCCATTGGTCTGTTGTTGTGTCATTCACATTTTTCTTTCACCACTACAGCATATAGCATGGGGCAGTGGGTCAGCCTACTTAAGCCACCGATTTACTTCATTTTGAGAGACTGCCTTTTGCTCTCTCACAAGGACCACATCAGCACACAAGCTAGTTCCCATCAGTGCCAGTGTTTTTGTTTTTACTTTATAATTACTTTAGTGTTGCCTTTGTGCTTAGAGTCTGATGTTATAGCTTAATACTTCTAATGCATAATCCACCTTTATCAGATCTCATGTCCTGTCCATGCAGTTATAAATTTCTTTTGGAGTGTTTCACTGTTTTTGACTGCTGTTATTTCACAGCAAACCAGATTACATTGTGTCAATTTTAAACTGTTTTGTATTGTTATCCCCTTTTTTACTTTTTTCTTTCTCTCCTTCCTTCTTTCCCTTGTTATGCCTGCTTTCTTTTTTGCCTTCTTTCATTGCTTTCCTTCTTCTGTTCCCTTCGCAGTTCCTTCTCTCTTTCATTTATTCAGACCTACTGGCTTTGCCAATGTTTGTTTATATCATGTTAGGCATTGCAAGTTTCAGAGACTGCATGTTAAACATATTATCACACGAATAAAATAGGTGTGTATGATTGTACCACCTGACTGCACCAAAACCAGTAACAAGGAGAACAATAGTAAGTAAGTAAGTAAATAAGTAAGTAAGCACCATTGATCACTCACAACCAGCAAAAAAGACACTGGTGTCAGTGGGAGCCACACTAGAAATGATTTGGCTCAAGGAATAAAGCATCTTTTCAACATCCTCATTTTATATTTATGGTACTTTACCCTAGATATAAATCCGGGATAACTAATTTAGGTGGCACCCGCCTCTGTGATATGATGCACTTTTTGAATTAGCGCATCAAATAATGTAAGAAAGTAGTTTGATCAAAGCATCTGACATCGAATTTTACATTTGTATGACAATTTTAAGTGCATGAAAATATATATGTGTCACAATATAACGGTATCATTTGAAAACTCATAAAATGACTGCTGTATAAAGTACCTACAAGAAGTCATTATACAGAATCGGGAGGGATGGGAAGGTGACATAGCAGAGGCTGCATATGATATAAACTTCTACAAGAGTGAATATGGAAATGAGAGTGTTTTCCTAATAAGGAGAAATAAAGATATTGGTCCTCATTACGCCTCTCCTGGGGAGGTGTGTCTTTTTGGCGCATTCCCAGGTTGACAAGGTTTGTTAAATCTGGAAATGCATCAAAAACCATGGGAGTTGCTTGGGAACACCCACACAATGCCCATGGAACACCTCCGTTGCGCAGAGCAAAGCCACGCAGCGATTTGCACTGCCTTGCCTTAGTCCATATTTTTTAAGCCATTCAAAGCCACACAAAATGGCGTTGCGTTGCTTCAGAAATATGACTTAGTGGTTTGCTCCAAGCATGTGTCCGGTTGTATGGTGCAAAGCATGGCGCAAACCGCTCAGAAATATGCTGCTAAGAATATCACCTAGCCACGATAATTAAGGGCAAACAGTGAAAAACTCGTTGACAGAAATCCTCCTGAATATTTCATTGCTGAGCTACCATCACCCTAATAAGCAGAGCACGGCAGGTGCTAACACAGACATTTTTTCCTAAAAAGAAGAAACTTTTGAGAGATCTGTCTGCTTCCATTTCTCAGCGATCAAGGTAATTTTTTTTAAAATGAAGATAGAAGCAGTATCGGTGAATATTAATAGGCAGATGTGCATAATGTTTCAAAGGGAAAGCTGGCAGACTTTACGCGTGTTGTTCTTCCTACCAAATGCTCTAATCAAGCAGGCTGCACACCTTCAAGCTAAGACCCGATTGTCGTTGGATTGCCACGAAGCGCAGCTCATATATGCCGGAAGTAGCCTTTCGAGTGTTCAGCGCCTCCCGCCATTTTCAAGTGATGGGGCTTTCGGTGAATACAGCATTCTAAAGATCACAGGCTGACACATGGCAGCTCCTGTGAACAGTTCGATCATGTTTCTTTTACACCAGCTTGTGTTCTGAAATCTAGTACGCACGTTAGCTATTTTGAATATCTCAGCGTGAAAGAGGCGCTTGTTTAGATATTAACGATACATGCCAACATTTTAGAAGAGGTAGGTGGGAGATTAAAAAAAAATATTGGCATGTATGTCCTAAAGGGGCCATCTGGTGAATGATGTCACACGATAGATCTCAAATTCCAAGCAGATATCAAACAAAGAAACATTCTTAAATGCCTGTTTTTTGAGTGATTCTTTGTTTAGAAGTAGAGAAAGACAACAGTTTTTTTCTTGACACTTGATGGCTGCTAGAAGATGGGAATCTCAAAAAAAGAATCTCAGTAGTGTGCACCTCTGATTTGCAGAGTATTCTGTCTTTTTTGCTTCAAAAACTCACTGAGGCACATTTTAGAGAAAACTATGACTTATGTACTTTCGCTAGAATATGCCTGTAAATCACTGTTAAATTTGTGTTGGTGGATGCAGGTGGCAAGCACCAACATTTTTTTGGCCGGGAAGGAGGGCTGGTTAAGACTAATTTTTCATCACCAGATTTTGACCCAGGACAATTGAGAGAAAGGGAAAACTGGTGAGGAAAAGAAGTATAGGAAACACTGGCAAAGCAGTGGTGGCTGGTGACTGAAAGCAGTGGTGGGGCACAAATACAAGACGGAATTGCACCTTGTGAGAGAGCCTCACTACCCACGTATTTCCATTCACCTACTCACCCACTGCCTTTGGTCACCTACCCATTTACTCTTCCACATTGTCATCCACTGCCATTCACACAACTCTTATACACAGACACCCACATTTTCTCAGCCACTCTGTCAAGCCCTGCATACACATTCAAATAAACACACATTGCCTCACCCATCCAGTATCCAGCAGTTTCAGTGATAAAAGGTACATGTTTATTTGAGCTGCAGATTACATGTTTAATATGACATATCACGTCATTAGTCTGCAGAAGGAATAAAACAACTAGCCATGATAAATTACTGGAACCATTACTGCCTTTGAGAGACAAAATCACCTACAGAGGCAGTGAAAGGAGAGGAGAGCTGAGAGAATAGATTATTTTCTTATTGTCTGTAAAAAAGATAGAGCTCCAACTTACTTGTGTGCAGGGTTGTCTTTGACATATTTATGACTTGAGGTCTTCAGGTCACACTCCTGTCTCCCAGAGAGCCCTGGATGGAGTTATTTATTGTATTTATTCCATTTCTCTGCCACAGACTGGGGATTTTCTTTGCGCAATGCCACATTCTTTTAATAAAATGGGACCTCTGGTATGTAGACCCTTCTGATCACACCCCACCATTTGAGTAAATAGGAAAGGGTGGAGAATAATATCGGAGTGACATGAAGTTTTCAGAAACTCGGGCTGAAAAAAAAACGCTCCTGGCTGTTTACAATCAGGGCTTCTGGTGGAGGAGGAGATAAGCCAGGGACGTCACTGTGTTCTGAGCAAACATAAGGGCTTTGAGCCGTGTCAGCCCTACTGTGCAACTTTCAGCCACATACTGACGCAGGCCCAGTGGGGCTTTTCAAAGTGCACAACTTTCACTCCGAAAATGTTGTGCATAAAATGTTTTACTTTCATCATGTAATTAAATTTATGCTTCCCTAGAGAGGCCAGAAAAGGCTAGGGGCGCAGCCCCTTAGCCCTTGAACACCAGCCGCCACTGTGGCAAAGGGTGAAAGCAAGGATATGAAAAGATCCTTCAAGAGTGAGACAGAGACAAGAAGTATAGGCTGGTGGAAGAAAGAGCCCTGAGGTAGATCAAAATTAAGCAGCCCTGCTGTTCAGCAACCCCATGATTTACTACCAATGGTGGTGGGCTCCGAATTAAAAACATAACGGTGAAGGAGCGCAGGCTGGGTACAGGAGCTTCGTAGGCCTGGGGAACAGATTTCCATGATCCTGGTCACAAACACGACATGCATGGTCAATGCGTCGGTAGATGCATTGATGCCACTCCTGCAATCGAGGGATGCGTTGATTTTACACACACATTGATGGCGATGCGTTGGTTTCCAAAGACGAGCGTCAAAGCCATGGTGCGTTGATTTCAAAGACGATGAGACAGGTTTCTCCACACTGTTGAAGGAATTCATTGATTGTCCTTCATCAAAGACAGTGATACAGTAGTTTCATTGCTGGGTTGATGCAGATGTGCCTGGTGCCACTTCCAGCAGGCAGGGAATGTGTTGGTCGATGCAGCGGTTCAAGAGATATTGCTCAGGCCCACGTGTGATGTGCCGATGTTACTCCTGCAACAGGGTCGATGCATCGGTTGCCGCTTCGAGCAGGCAGAAGATATATTAATTTCACTGGTGCAAGAATCTGGGTCCACTTCCAGGGAACCAGGCACTGGAGGAGGGGGAGAGACTTTGATTTCCCTGAGTCTCAACCACAGAAGGGAAGTTAACAAGCTCTTTGAAATCACTTTGTGTTGCAAGGCAGAGTCCAGCTCTTCCTCAGCAGCATCAGGGAGAACAGGCAGTAGGCCAGCATAACAGAAAAGCAGCCCTTCCAGGGCAACAGTCCAGCAGAATAGCAGTCCTTGATGCAGCCCAGCAGTTCTTCTGACTAAGTCCAGTTGCAGGTCCAGACATGTCTAGTTTTATGGGGCAGAGACCCAGTACTTATACCCAAAAGTGCCATTGAAGTGGAGGTGACTTCAAAGTAGGATCTTTGAAGTGCACAAGTATCCTTTTTTCCTCAGCCC
The DNA here is from genome assembly GCF_031143425.1 of Pleurodeles waltl. NCBI lineage: Eukaryota > Metazoa > Chordata > Amphibia > Caudata > Salamandridae > Pleurodeles > Pleurodeles waltl. Next base: position 468,829,014 of record NC_090439.1, read on the forward strand.
TGGCTCCAGATTATCTTCGGGGGAGGGGGGGTAACCAGTCCTTTGTGTGGTGTTGGCCACTACCTATTCAGATGTGAGTGTCAGCCCTCCCTCCTTTAGCCCCAGGAAGAGCCATCAGAATGCAAATGAATACAGATGAGCACTCAGACACAACTAACCTTCCTGGTTTATGGCTGTGTAGAGGGAATGCTCAACGTGTAGCTGTCCCCCACGTCAGATGTGTATTGGAGACAGGCTGCAGGCACACAGAGCTGTAAAAGCACATAAATGTCCACTTTCTAAAAGTGCCATTTTTAAAATAGTAATGTTAATTCTGGCTTTACCAGTAAAGGGGATTAATCACCACCATGCCAAAGACATGAAACATATACACCTACTCCGTTTTAGTCAGGAATTACAGTTTAAAAGTGTATTAAGGAAGTCCCAATGTTAACCTAAGAGAGGAGTAGGCCTCACAGTAGCGGAAAATTAGTTTATGTGCTGTCACTACCAGGACATGCAAAACCAAAAAATACATGTCCTACCTCTTACTTGCACAGCACCCTGCTCTATGAGATACCTAGGGCCTACCTTAGAAGTGGCTTATGTGTAATAAAAGGGAAGTTTAGCGCTGAGCAAAGGATTGTAAATGCCAAGTCAAAGTGGAAGTGAAAGTGCACACAGGCTCTGCAGTGGCAGTCCTGAGCCATGCTTGAAGAGTTACTTGTGTGCGTGGGACAAGCAGTGCTGCAGGCCACCAGTAACATTTAATTTACAGGCCCCAAATATATGTTATATTACTTGACAAGGGACAAACAAGTAAATTAAATATGCCAATTGTGTATACACTGATATTACCATGTTTAGGCAAGAAGTGCATGCACTTTAGCACTGGTCAGCAGTGGTAAAGTGATCAGAGACTTAAGGCCAACAAAAAGAATCAGCAAAAACAGGAGGTAAGGAGACAAAAGGTTTTGGGGAAGATCAACCTAAGGATGATAGGTCTAACAGAGAGGAACACACAAGGGCTTGTGTTGCACTCAAGGTGCTATCCCTGAAAGAGCATCTCACTTATGGGCTCATGTCCCTTTCACCACTCTCAGAAAGTTTTGAAACACCAAGCATCGAGTCAAACTCTATGTCACTCTCTAAAAAAGCTGAGTACACCAGGGCAACGTCCCAATAAAGGTAACTCGAAAAGGGCAGATCGCACCAGAGCTCGTTTCCAACTCTAAGTCACTCTCTGGGAAAGCAACAGAACGGGCAGGTCTGAAAGCACAAGACTTGCATATTTGGAGGAATTATTGGTATCCCAGAGGGGCATCCAGAGAAAAGGGGCTTTGTCCTGTATGTCTGCTCTCACACTTCAGGCACAATAGGTGCTCCTGGAGTGTAGGAGGAGTGGGTTGAAAACACATCTCATCTGTCTTTGGTGAGATATTAATCTGCCCTTGTTTGTTTACATTGACATCAGTTTGTGATGGTCACAAACCGGTACCACGTAGGTACATAGCAGGGAAATCGATGCACTCCTAAACCAGTCAGTAAGCCCAAAGCTGAAGCATTCACTAAATGAATATTTAGATCTGTTGGTGAATGTAGGGACTGTATAGAGCTGTTTAGATTTATACATTTCCTTAAAAACAATGTCATATTGTTTGTCTGAAAAAATAGCGCACATCCAGAGACCAACGAAAACTACTAATTTTGGATATGTTTCAACGTTTTAGTCTAAGTAACCAATAAGTGATTAGTCTCAGTCTTTGTAGATATGAAGCAATATAAGCCATGTCCAGAAGAAGAGGCGCCTTCAGACATTATATTTGAAAAACAAATAATCGTTTTTGTGGTGATTGACCGTTCTTTCCAATGTTGCACGACTGTACCAGGCAAACTAATTTCTTTTTGTTGTTGTTGTTGCTATTGAGTGAAGAAATGAGCTAAGTGTAGGAAAGTACCATCTTGCCTGGCATGTTACCCCCATATTTCACTGTATATATGTTGTTTTAGTTGTATGTGTCACTGGGACCCTGCCAGCCAGGGCCCCAGTGCTCATAAGTGTGCCCTGTATGTGTTACCTGTGTTATGACTAACTGTCTCACTGAGGCTCTGCTAATCAGAACCTCAGTGGTTATGCTCTCTCATTTCTTTCCAAATTGTCACTAACAGGCTAGTGACCAATTTCACCAATTTACATTGGTATACTGGGACACCCTTATAATTCCCTAGTATATGGTACTGAGGTACCCAGGGTATTGGGGTTCCAGGAGATCCCTATGGGCTGCAGCATTTCTTTTGCCACCCATAGGGAGCTCTGACAATTCTTACACAGGCCTGCCATTGCAGCCTGAGTGAAATAACGTCCACGTTATTTCACAGCCATTTACCACTGCACTTAAGTAACTTATAAGTCACCTATATGTCTAACCTTTACCTGGTAAAGGTTGGGTGCTAAGTTACTTAGTGTGTGGGCACCCTGGCACTAGCCAAGGTGCCCCCACATTGTTCAGGGCAAATTCCCCAGACTTTGTGAGTGCGGGGACACCATTACACGCGTGCACTATACATATGTCACGACATATGTTTAGCGTCACAATGGTAACTCCGAACATGGCCATGTAACATGTCTAAGATCATGGAATTGTCACCCCAATTGCCATTCTGGCATTGGGGAGACAATTCCATGATCCCCCGAGTCTCTAGCACACACCTGGGTACTGCCAAACTACCTTTCCCGGGGTTTCACTGCAGCTGCTGCTGCTGCCAACCCCTTAGACAGGTTTCTGCCCTCCTGGGATCCAGCCAGGCTTGGCCCAGGAAGGCAGAACAAAGGACTTCCTCAGAGAGAGGGTGTTACACCCTCTCCCTTTGAAAAAAGGTGTCAGGGCTGGGGAGGAGTAGCCTCCCCCAGCCTCTGGAAATGCTTTCATGGGCACAGACCACTCTCCATCCTGAAAACAGAGGTGCTGCTGGCACACTGGACTGCTCTGAGTGGCCAGTGCCAGCAGGTGGCGTCAGAGACTCCTTCTGATAGGCTCCTCCAGGTGTTGCTAGCCAATCCTCTCTCCTAGGTAGCCAAACCTCCTTTTCTGGCTATTTAGGGTCTCTGCTTTGGGGAATTCTTTAGATAACGAATGCAAGAGCTCATCAGAGTTCCTCTGCATCTCTCTCTTCACCTTCTGCCAAGGAATCGACCGCTGACTGCTCTGGAAGCCTGCAAAACTGCAACAAAGTAGCAAAGACGACTACTGCGACCTTGTAACGCTGATCCGGACGCCTTCTCGACTGTTTTCCTGGTGGTGCATGCTGTGGGGGTAGTCTGCCTCCTCTCTGCACTAGAAGCTCTGAAGAAATCTCCCGTGGGTCGACGGAATCTTCCCCCTGCACCTGCAGGCACCAAAAGACTGCATCACCGGTCCTCTGGGTCCCCTCTCAGCACAACGAGCGTGGTCCCTGGAACTCAGCAACTCTGTCCAAGTGACTCCCACAGTCCAGTGACTCTTCAGTCCAAGTTTGGTGCAGGTAAGTTCTTGCCTCCCCACGCTAGACTGCACTGCTGGGTACCGTGTGATTTGCAGCTGCTCCGGCTCCTGTGCACTCTTCCAGGATTTCCTTTGTGCACAACCAAGCCTGGGTCCCCGACACTCTAACCTGCAGTGCACGACCTCCTGAGTTGTCCTCGGGCGTCGTGGGACCTTCTTTTGTGACTTCGGGTGAGCTCCGGTTCACTCCACTTCGTAGTGCCTGTTCCGGCACTTCTGCGGGTGCTGCTTGCTTCTGAGTGGGCTCTTTGTCTTGCTGGACGCCCCCTCTGTCTCCTCACGCAATTGGCGACATCCTGGTCCCTCCTGGGCCACAGCAGCATCCAAAAACCCTAACAGCAACCCTTGCAGCTAGCAAGGCTTGTTTGCGGTCTTTCTGCACGGAAACACCTCTGCAAGCTTCTTCACGACGTGGGACATCCATCCTCCAAAGGGGAAGTTCCTAGTCCTCTTCGTTCTTGCAGAATCTACAGCTTCTACCATCCAGTGGCAGCTTCTTTGCACCCACAGCTGGCATTTCCTGGGCATCTGCCCACCCCCGACTTGATCGTGACTTTTGGACTTGGTCCCCTTGTTCCACAGGTACTCTCGTCCGGAAATCCATATTTGTTGCATTGCTGGTGTTGGTCTTCCTTGCAGAATTCCACTATCACGACTTCTGTGCTCTCTGGGGAACTTAGGTGCACTTTGCACCCACTTTTCAGGGTCTTGAGGTGGGCTATTTTTCTAACCCTCACTGTTTTCTTACAGTCCCAGCGACCCTCTACAAGCTCACATAGGTTTGGGATCCATTCGTGGTTCGCATTCCACTTCTAGAGTATATGGTTTGTGTTGCCCCTATACCTATGTGCTCCCATTGCAATCTATTGTGACTATACATTGCTTGCACTATTTTCTATTGCTATTACTGCATAATTTTGGTATTGTGTACATATATCTTGTGTATATTTGCTATCCTCATACTGAGGGTACTCACTGAGATACTTTGGCATATTGTCATAAAAATAAAGTACCTTTATTTTTAGTATATCTGTGTATTGTGTTTTCTTATGATATTGTGCATATGACACCAGTGGTATAGTAGGAGCTTCACACGTCTCCTAGTTCAGCCTAAGCTGCTCTGCTAAGCTACCTTTTCTATCAGCCTAAGCTGCTAGACACATCTTCTACACTAATAAGGGATACCTGGACCTGGTGCAGAGTGTAAGTACCCCTTGGTACCCACTACAAACCAGGCCAGCCTCCTACATTGGTTGTGCAGCGGTGGGATAAGTACTTGCAACTACTTACCACTTTGTCATTTTGTACTTTTCATAAGAGAAAAATATACAAAACAAGTTCAGTGTATGTACACCTAACCAAAACGTTTTGCTTTTCTTCTCTTACTCCTTTGCTAAGTGCTGAAAAGTACCTCTAAAACTTTCAAAAAGTTAAAAAAAAAAAAAAATCTGGTCCTTAAAAAGTACTGAAACTTGTTCTTTCTTTTTCTGTCCCTTAAACCTTTTCTATTATGTCTGGAACTGATCAAACTCTGGATCTGTCCAGAATTGCTTATGACCACCTTAGCTGGAAATGAGCAAGGAGTCTCTGCATTGAAAGAGGTTTAGGGGTAGGGAAGAATCCCTCAAGAGAACTGTTAGTTAATATGCTCATTGAACAGGATAAGACCTTAGTTGGCACATCTGGTGAGAAATTAGCTGATGGTTCACACTCTGATTCTGGGGCACCCCCAGTAAAAGGGTTAGAAGGGAACCTTCCCAACCTGCCCCTTAGCAGGCCACCTAGCAGGGTTGGTACTGATGTGAGTTCTCATCATAGTATAGAGGTTACTCCTTTAGGCCAGGTTGTTAGAGTGCCATCTGTTAGGGACAGGTCTCCCTCTGTTCATTCACACCATTCTTCTGTGTCAAAGCATGCCCAACCCACCCTCCCTGAAGATAGAATGTTAGAAAGGGAACTCAATAGATTGAGAGTGGAAGAATCCAGACTGAAGCTCAAGAAGCAACAGCTGGATCTAGACAGACAAGCATTTGACTTAGAAAAAGAAAGACAGAGGTTGGGGTTTGGACCCCATGGTGGCAGCAGCAGTATTACAGATAGTAATCCTGTAAAAGAGCATGATTCTAGGAATCTGCACAAGATAGTTCCCCCTTACAAGGAGGGGGATGACATTAACAAGTGGTTTGCTGCACTTGAGAGGGCCTGTAATGTACAGGGGGTCCCTCAAAGGCAGTGGGCTGCTATCCTATGGCTATCTTTCAGTGGAAAGGGTAGGGATAGGCTCCTTACTGTTAAGGAAAGTGATGCCAATGATTTTACAGTTCTTAAGAATGCACTCCTAGATGGTTATGGCTTAACCACTGAACAGTACATGATCAAGTTCAGAGAAACCAAAAAGGAGTCTTCACAAGACTGGGTAGACTTTGTTGACCATTCATTGAAGGCCTTGGAGGGGTGGTTACATGGCAGTAAAGTTTCTGACTATGAAAGCCGTATAACTTAATCCTGAGAGACCATATTCTTAATAATCGTGTGTCTGATTTGTTGCACCAGTACCTAGTGGACTCAGATCTGACCTCTCCCCAAGAATTGGGAAAGAAGGCAGACAAATGGGTCAGAACAAGGGTGAACAGAAAAGTTCATACAGGGGGTGACAAGGATGGCAAAAAGAAGGATGGTAAGTCTTCAGACAATGGTGGGGACAAATCTAAAAATGTGTCGTCATCAGGCCCACAAAAACACTCTGGTGGGGGTGGTGGGCCCAAATCCTCTTCAAATCAAGTTAAGAAACCATGGTGCTATTTATGTAAAATAAAAGGCCATTGGACAACTGATCCCAGTTGTCCAAAGAAAAGCACCAAGCCTCCTATCACTACAACCCCTGCTGCTACACCTAGTGCCCCTAGTAATAGCAGTGGTGGTGGGAGCAAACCTACTAATAGCCAATCCAAGGAAGTAGCTGGGCTAACTTTTGGTAATTTAGTTGGGGTTGGTCTTGTTAGGGAGACCACAGAGGCTGTGTTAGTCTCTGAGGGGGCCATTGATTTGGCCACCTTGGTTGCTTGTCCCCTTAATATGGATAAGTACAAGCAACTTCCCCTAATAAATGGTGTTGAGGTTCAGGCCTACAGGGACACAGGTGCCAGTGTTACCATGGTAATAGAGAAACTGGTCCACCCTGAACAACACCTACTTGGTCACCAGTACCAAGTGACTGGTGCTCATAACAACACTCTTAGCCACCCCATGGCTGTTGTGAATCTCAACTGGGGGGGGGGGTTACTGGTCCAAAGAAAGTTGTGGTTGCCTCAGATTTACCTGTAGACTGTCTACTAGGGAACGATTTAGAGACATCAGCTTGGACAGAAGTGGAGTTGGAGGCTCATGCAGCAATGCTGGGCATTCCTGGGCATATTTTTGCTTTAACCAGGGCTCAGGCCAAAAAGCAAAAAGGACAGGGTAACTTGGATCCTGGAACAATGGACCAAGTGCTCCCTAAAGCTAGGGTTAGTAAAGGTAAAACACTACCTACTATCCGTCCCTCTACAGTGGATTCAACTTCTGAGGAAGAAGAATTTCCACCCTGTGCAGAACCTACACCAGAGGAGCTGGAAGCAGACACTGCTGAGCTTTTGGGTGGAGGGGGGCCTGCCAGGAAGGAGCTGAGTGTGACACAGCAGACTTGTCCCACACTAGAGGGTCTAAGACAGCAAGCTGTCAAACAGCAAAATGGGGATGTCAGTGACTATCACAGAGTTTACTGGGAGGACAACCTCTTGTATACTGAAGCAAGGGATCCAAAACCTGGAGCTGCCAGGAGATTGATGATTCCACAGCAATACAGAGAGTTCCTCCTAACTCTAGCCCACGACATTCCCTTGGCTGGACATTTGGGACAAATGAAAACTTGGGACAGGCTTGTTCCCTTGTGTCATTGGCCTAGAATGTCAGAGGACACAAAGGAATTTTGTAAGTCCTGTGTCACCTGTCAAGCCAGTGGCAAAACAGGTGGCACCCCAAAGGCACCCCTTATTCCACTGCCTGTGGTTGGGGTTCCCTTTGAAAGGGTAGGGGTTGACATAGTTGGCACCCTTGACCCTCCTACTGCTTCAGGCAATAGGTTTATCTTGGTGGTAGTGGACCATGCCACCAGATATCCTGAAGCAATTCCTCTAAGGACCACTACAGCTCCTGCAGTGGCAAAAGCCCTCCTGGGAATCTTTTCCAGGGTGGGCTTCCCAAAAGAGGTGGTATCAGACAGGGGAAGCAATTTCATGTCTGCTTACTTAAAGGCCATGTGGAAGGAATGTGGTGTGACATACAAGTTCACCACACCCTATCATCCACAAACAAATGGACTGGTTGAGAGGTTTAATAAAACTCTCAAAGGAATGATAATGGGACTCCCTGAAAAACTCCGGAGGAGATGGGATGTCCTGTTACCTTGCCTCCTTTTTGCTTACAGGGAGGTACCCCAGAAAGGAGTGGGCTTCAGCCCCTTTGAACTCCTATTTGGACACCCTGTAAGAGGTCCTCTAACACTTGTGAAAGAAGGTTGGGAACAACCTTTAAAAGCTCCTAAGCAAGACACAGTGGACTATGTACTTGGCCTAAGATCTAGGATGGCTGAGTACATGAAAAAGGCCAGAAAAACCTTCAAGCCAGCCAAGAGCTCCAAAAGCAATGGCATGACCAGAAGGCTGTTCTGATTCAGTACCAACCAGGGCTGAAAGTGTGGGTCTTGGAGCCTGTGGCCCCAAGAGCACTCCAAGACAAATGGAGTGGACCCCACATTATTTTTGAGAAAAAGGGAGAAGTCACCAACTTAGTTGACTTAGGCACTGCCAGGAGTCCCCTTAGGGTGCTCCATGTAAATCGCCTGAAACCCTACTATGACAGGGCTGATCTCACCCTGCTCATGGCAACAGATGAAGGACAGGAAGAAGAGAGTGAACCTCTCCCTGATCTCTTCTCTTCCACAGAACAAGATGCTCTAGTGGAAGATGTAGTTCTGGCAGATTGGCTTACTGCTGAGCAGAAAGACCACTGCATAAATCTCCTGTGTCAGCTATCTGAACTCTTTTCTACTGTGCCAGGCACCACTTCTTGGTGTGAGCACACTATAGATACTGGAGACAGCTTTCCTGTCAAAAGTAAGATCTATAGGCAGCCTGACCATGTCAGAGACTGCATAAAACAAGAGGTTCAGAAAACGCTTGAACTGGGAGTGGTTGAGCACTCTGAAAGTCCATGGGCCTCTCCTGTGGTACTTGTACCAAAGCCTCATTCCAAAGATGGGAAAAGGGACATGAGATTTTGTGTTGACTACAGAGGTCTCAACCAGGTAACTAAAACTGATGCTCACCCTATACCCAGGGCAGATGAGCTAATAGATACACTGGCATCTGCCAAGTATCTAAGCACCTTTGATTTGACTGCAGGGTATTGGCAGATCAAGTTATCAGAGGATGCTAAAGCAAAAACTGCATTTTCAAACATTGGAGGGCACTACCAATTCACAGTAATGCCTTTTGGATTGAAAAATGCACCTGCCACTTTTCAGAGGTTGGGGAATACAGTCCTGCAAGGGCTGGAGGCTTTTAGTGCAGCATATCTAGATGATATAGCTGTCTTTAGCTCCAGCTGGGATGATCACCTGGTCCACCTATGGAAAGTTTTGGAGGCCCTGCAAAAGGCAGGCCACACTATCAAGGCATCAAAGTGCCAGATAGGGCAGGGGAAAGTGGTTTATCTGGGACACCTGGTAGGTGGAGAACAGATTGCTCCACTACTGGGGAAAATCCAAACTATTATAGATTGGGTTCCCCCTACAACTCAGACTCAGGTGAGAGCCTTCTTAGGCCTCACTGGGTACTACAGGAGGTTCATAAAGAACTATGGTTCCATAGCAGGCCCTCTTAATGACCTCACTTCAAAGAAAATGCCTAAAAAGGTATTATGGACAGCAAACTGTCAGAAAGCTTTTGAGGAGCTGAAGCAGGCCATGTGCTCTGCACCTGTCCTGAAAAGCCCCTGTTACTCCAAAAGATTCATTGTCCAAACTGATGCATCTGAATTAGGGGTAGGGGCAGTCTTATCACAACTTAATTCTGAGGGCCAGGATCAACCTGTTGCTTTTATCAGCAGGAGGTTGACCCCTAGAGAAAAGCGTTGGTCTGCCATAGAGAGGGAGGCCTTTGCTGTGGTCTGGGCACTGAAGATGTTGAGGCCATACCTGTTTGGCACTCACTTCATTGTTCAGACAGACCACAAACCTCTACTTTGGCTATAACAAATGAAAGGTGAAAACCCTAAATTGTTGAGGTGGTCCATATCCCTACAGGGAATGGACTATACAGTGGAACATAGACCTGGGAGTACCCACTCCAATGCAGATGGACTCTCCAGATATTTCCACTTAGACAATGAAGACTCATCAGGTCATGGCTAGTCTTATTGTCCTTCGTAGGGGGGGAGGGGGGTTGTGTAGGAAAGTACCATCTTGCCTGGCATGTTACCCCCATATTTCACTGTATATATGTTGTTTTAGTTGTATGTGTCACTGGGACCCTGCCAGCCAGGGCCCCAGTGCTCATAAGTGTGCCCTGTATATGTTACCTGTGTTATGACTAACTGTCTCACTGAGGCTCTGCTAACCAGAACCTCAGTGGTTATGCTCTCTCATTTCTTTCCAAGTTGTCACTAACAGGCTAGTGACCAATTTCACCAATTTACATTGGCATACTGGAACACCCTTATAATTCCCTAGTATATGGTACTGAGGTACCCAGGGTATTGGGGTTCCAGGAGATCCCTATGGGCTGCAGCATTTCTTTTGCCACCCATAGGGAGCTCTGACAATTCTTACACAGGCCTGCCATTGCGGCCTGAGTGAAATAACGTCCACGTTATTTCACAGCCATTTACCACTGCACTTAAGTAACTTATAAGTCACCTATATGTCTAACCTTTACCTGGTAAAGGTTGGGTGCTAAATTACTTAGTGTGTGGGCACCCTGGCACTAGCCAAGGTGCCCCCACATTGTTCAGGGCAAATTCCCCGGATTTTGTGAGTGCGGGGACACCATTACACACGTGCACTATACATATGTCACGACATATGTATAGCGTCACAATGGTAACTCCGAACATGGCCATGTAACATGTCTAAGATCATGGAATTGTCACCCCAATGCCATTCTGGCATTGGGAAGACAATTCCATGATCCCCAGAGTCTCTAGCACAGACCTGGGTACTGCCAAACTACCTTTCCCGGGGTTTCACTGCAGCTGCTGCTGCTGCCAACCCCTCAGACAGGTTTCTGCCCTCCTGGGGTCCAGCCAGGCTTGGCCCAGGAAGGCAGAACAAAGGACTTCCTCAGAGAGAGGGTGTTACACCCTCTCCCTTTGGAAAAAAGTGTCAGGGCTGGGGAGGAGTAGCCTCCCCCAGCCTCTGGAAATGCTTTCATGGGCACAGATGGTGCCCATTTCTGCATAAGCCAGTCTACACCGGTTCAGGGATCCCCCAGCCCTGCTCTGGCGTGAAACTGGACAAAGGAAAGGGGAGTGACCACTCCCCTGACCTGCACCTCCCCTGGGAGGTGCCCAGAGCTCCTCCAGTGTGCTCCAGACCTCTGCCATCTTGGAAACAGAGGTGCTGCTGGCACACTGGACTGCTCTGAGTGGCCAGTGCCAGCAGGTGATGTCAGAGACTCCTTCTGATAGGCTCCTACAGGTGTTGCTAGCCTAGCCTCTCTCCTAGGTAGCCAAACCTTCTTTTCTGGCTATTTAGGGTCTCTGCTTTGGGGAATTCTTTAGATAACGAATGCAAGAGCTCATCAGAGTTCCTCTGCATCTCTCTCTTCACCTTCTGCCAAGGAATCGACCGCTGACTGCTCTGGAACCCTGCAAAACTGCAACAAAGTAGCAAAGACGACTACTGCGACCTTTTAACGCTGACCCGGACACCTTCTCGACTGTTTTCCTGGTGGTGCATGCTGTGGGGGTAGTCTGCCTCCTCTCTGCACTAGAAGCTCCGAAGAAATCTCCTGTGGGTCGATGGAATCTTCCCCCTGCAACCGCAGGCACCAAAAGACTCCATCACCGGTCCTCTGGGTCCCCTCTCAGCACGACGAGCGTGGTCCCTGGAACTCAGCAACTCTGTCCAAGTGACCCCCACAGACCAGTGACTCTTCAATCCAAGTTTGGTGGAGGTAAGTCCTTGCCTCCCCACGCTAGTCTGCATTGCTGGGTTCCACGTGATTTGCAGCTGCTCCGGCTCCTGTGAACTCTTCCAGGATTTCCTTTGTGCACAGCCAAGCCTGGGTCCCCGACACTCTAACCTGCAGTGCACGACCTCCTAAGTTGTCCTCCGGCGTCGTGGGACCTTCTTTTGTGACTTCGGGTGAGCTCTAGTTCACTCCACTTCATAGTGCCTGTTCTGGCACTTTTGCGGGTGCTGCTTGCTTCTGAGTGGGCTCTTTGTCTTGCTGGACGCCCCCTCTGTCTCCTCACGCAATTGGCGACATCCTGGTCCCTCCTGGGCCACAGCAGCATCCAAAAACCCTAACCGCGACCCTTGCAGCTAGCAAGGCTTGTTTGCGGTCTTTCTGCACGGAAACACCTCTGCAAGCTTCTTCACAATGTGGGACATCCATCCTCCAAAGGGGAAGATCATAGTCCTCTTCGTTCTTGCAGAATCCACAGCTTCTACCATCCAGTGGCAGCTTCTTTGCACCCACAGCTAGCATTTCCTGGGCATCTGCCCACCCACGACTTGATCGTGACTTTTGGACTTGGTCCCCTTGTTCCACAGGTACTCTCGTCCGGAAATCCATCGTTGTTGCATTGCTGGTGTTGGTCTTCCTTGCAGAATTCCCCTATCACGACTTCTGTGCTCTCTGGGGAACTTAGGTGCACTTTGCACCCACTTTTCAGGGTCTTGGGGTGGGCTATTTTTCTAACCCTCACTGTTTTCTTACAGTCCCAGCGACCCTCTACAAGCTCACATAGGTTTGGGAGCCATTCGTGGTTCGCATTCCACTTCTAGAGTATATGGTTTGTGTTGCCCCTATACCTATGTGCTCCCATTGCAATCTATTGTGACTATACATTGCTTGCACTGTTTTCTATTGCTATTACTGCATAATTTTGGTATTGTGTACATATATCTTGTGTATATTTGGCATCCTCATACTGAGGGTACTCACTGAGATACTTTGGCATATTGTCATAAAAATAAAGTACCTTTATTTTTAGTATATCTGTGTATTGTGTTTTCTTATGATATTGTGCATATGACACCAGTGGTATAGTAGGAGCTTCACACGTCTCCTAGTTCAGCCTAAGCTGCTCTGCTAAGCTACCTTTTCTATCAGCCTAAGCTGCTAGACACCTCTTCTACACTAATAAGTGATACCTGGACCTGGTGCAGAGTGTAAGTACCCCTTGGTACCCACTACAAACCAGGCCAGCCTCCTACACTAAGTCACTGACATTTTTCAGAGGGTTGTGGGTGAGGAATATCTTCACTTGGAAGTATATTCATAATGTGAATAAAGCTAATAAGGGAGCACAAGCACCACTGCAGTTTCACCTTATCATAGCTTACAGCCCTGCTCAGGTGCAGTTTTAAGGCTGACTACAGTGCTCAATGTATTAACAAAGTATAGTAGAGATTGTCATTTTGGTCTTTTCTTGTTCAGAATATAATAATCAATTTTTCATAAACCGGTGTGGAGTCTTTTTGTAGTGTTTTCATTGTGTTACTGTGTGTGTGTGTGTGTTGCGCAAATGCTTCACACATTCCCCCTTTAGATTAGCCTGACTGCTCTGTGCCAAGCTACCAGAGGGTGAGCCTAGGTAATCTCTAAATATGTATCTGACTTATCTTGACTTGGATTGTGATTCTTGCTTATACAGGGTGCATACTCTGTCATCCAGAAATCCAATTTCTAACACACTGTTTTGGAGAGTGACCTAGAGTAAGACAAGATGTTAGCCCTGGTGGGATCTGCTTTTACAAAAAAAGACTTTGAGTGGGGCATGAGCCATGCTGGATTCCGCTCTTTCACTGACAGTTATAATAAAGTCACAGGGTTCCTACAGCCTGTGGATCTCTCATGCTTCTGTCACTCTGAGTGTCTCCTTTCCCAAATGGCATCACCTTGTTTAGACCACCCTTCTCACTTTGCTTCTCCTCCATAGACCTGCTACGCCACTCCACTCTACAGCAATAAGTGTTATCTAAAGTGCTTGTATCATCAATTTACCATTTAGCATTTTTTGGCATCCCATTGACTGACTGACTACACTTAAATATCTCCACTATCCAGAAGGTCTCCTGGCACTGGTTTTGGAGCACCATAGCCAAACAAGACAGCCATCAGCTTTTTCCTAAATTCTGTTGTCTATCACAAAAGTGCTCCAAAGGCTGAAGTCCTGAGATGAAAAATGAGTGTATTTCGGTAGTGCTAAGATCAAAGTGAGTAATATTCAGTTGAGCCTAGTTAGAACTGCCTAGATCCTTGGCGGAATTGGGGTGGCGGGGGGTTACACACTGATAATCTGGAGGAGAAATTTCCGCATGTCAAATTGTAGAAGCACTTGAAGGTGAGACAAGCCACCTTAAAGCATATTTGTGTGGCTACATGTACACAGTGTAGCAATAACCTCACAGAGGGATCATGATGTTGCACGTTTCAGCCTCAGCCCATGGACAGCTCTCATACCTGCATTGTGGGCTTTTTTGTTAGTCTTTCTATATCTTTCTTTAAGAGACAGCTAATTCGGGTGGGCTCTGATCAATAAAAGCAATTCTGAAAGAATTTCACCTGCCAATAACAGTGAACTGAGGGAGAGCTCATGTTCAGCCCTGTGGGTTATGGCATGATTTGATACTTGGCTGCCTGGATCTTGCCAGGTTGCAGACTCCCATTAACATTGTCTAAGCTCCAAAGGGTTGCTTAAACAATGTGGTCGCCAGATCCTTCTTGAATTCAGGGAACTTCTTTGAGGACTTCAGAGTCAGGGCTGGCCAATGACCTGTCTCCTCTCATTTAATTGTATTGGCCACTGACCTCTTTTAATGTGCAGCATGTGATAGATAATGAGCTGCTCGATCGTAAGTCATTGGAATGGAATCAGTGGAGGTATGTTTTTTTGTAAAAGGAATTCAAGTACTTATTCAAGGCAGGAGCCAATATGGACCCCTGGGAGCAAATGTGTTGTCATTCATTGACATCTGCCCCAACCACTCTAGAGCCATTTGGTTCTAGGTTTTCCACAGATTTCCCAGCTTTTTCTCAGGTCATTGTATGTTTATACACAGACTCATTAATGCCAATCATCTTGTGATGGCCATACAGTGTGGCATGTGCACTGCCTGGAGCATTGACTAACTAGACAAAGATTCTCTGTGATTACCTTATGACTAGGGCTATGTACTTTGCATAGCAATTTTGCAGTTGTTTGCAACTGTGTTCTTTTAAACCTTGAAAGCCCCACAAATACATAACTCCATAAGCCATCTGCACTGATTTTCGTCCTTAAAGGAACAGGTCCAAATTTATGGGGAATTGGTGTAGGGAAATGCCTCAAGTCTTCCTGCTGCGCTGCCCTACTCCAATGTCAAAGGGCATGAATGCACCGTATTTATAAAATATAGTGCATTCCTGTCCTTTCCCCCTGTGCTGGCGCACAATTGGCTGCCTAGAACCAACTCAGGCACTCTTGCACCATGGTGCAAGGGTGCCTCCTTTGCATGCAGGATTGTTTTTGTGCAGGAAGGGAAACCTTCCTGCACAAAACAATCACAAGAGGCATTTCCCTCTTCTGCAGAAGGCAGCACACATGGAAAGAGGAAAAAATATGGAGAAACAAAAATATTTCTCCTTGTTACGTCTGCTCTGGGAAAGCGTAAGGTTTTGGTGCGTCCCCAGGTTTATGTGATTAAGTAAATCTGGGACAGCAACAAAAGCCATGGATATGGTGTGGGAAAACCTACCACAACACCCGTTGATGCCTCCCGCACAGAGTAAGACAGCGCAGCGACTTGCACTGATTGTCTTACTCCATATGTATGAGGCCGTGCAAAGCCACGCAAATTAGCTTTGCGTGGCCTCATAGATATGGTTGAGTGGCTTGCACTGCCAGAGCATAAAAAAAGTTATGCTGCATCGGTACAAGTCTACCCTTAATATATGCCCCATAGTACTTATTTTTTGGAGTGTAGGAGTTTTATGAAGTGTTGCAAATCACTCGCACCACTTTGGAGGGTTTGAACAGAAACACTAAAATACAAACTTCTGTACTCACAAACGTTAGAGTCATCCAGATGTGCTTCAAGTCAAAAACTGCACACTCTTTAATCTAACAGCCTAACCGAAATAACTTTCATATTCCTCAAATCTGCTAAAAAATATCCTTATTTGGGGATATATACTTAAACGTGGAAGACGCGTGTAGGCGAAGGAAGATTCAGATTAGTCAGTGATGTCTTCATTATAGCCTTAGGCAAGATATTAATCAAATTGAAAACAAATCCCCAAATGCATGTAAATCTATAAAGACACCAGTATTTTACAAAAAGTGTTTAAACATCAATCGCAAGCCTCGGGCAAGAATACCATGGAGAGCATCTCATGATAATAAAGCCTTCCCGGAAGTGAAACTCCGGCACTAACAGGCTTTTTCTTGTGTCCAGGTGACAGCGGAAGTACGTTCCTCGCAGACATGCGCAGTACTAATTCAAGGAAAAATAGGTTTGTCGTATTATTGTAGCTTTATTTAAATTGTATGTGTATAGCGCTTACTACTCCTGACGGGGAATTTCAATGACAGGTTGGTAAAAATTATTATGAAAGCTGAAATTAATTAAACGTGCTCTGACAACCTGTAACTTAAATATTTTTAATGACTAGGTGGAAACTAGCAATTTTAAAAAGTTGCTACACTGTATTTAATGTTTGTAAATGTAACAGCTGCCACTACAAGTTATTTGTGTCTTCAATTTTTAATGATGTCATAATTTGTGATTAGTGGTACTGCCAAAGTCTGTGGTAGGCTGAGTGAAACTGCAGTAAGTCTTTGTGGAAAGAAGGAGCGCAGGCATGGCCAGCACAGCCGGTCACCAGAGGCTGGGGCTAACACGCCCGGAGGGTCACGAGGGCGACTGCGTGAGCCTGAGCAGCATAGGGCAGAAAAGGCTGCTGTGTCACATGCCCTTTACCTACCTTGGCAGCAGCAGAGATGGGGGAAGGAAACACAGAAAACACCAGCCGCTGCCCATCCTTGTGGGCAGAGGGGCCACACCCCCTCACCTTTTACCCCAGTCAGGCTGAGCAAAGGTCAGCCTGACAGACACTCTTCATGTTCAGCTCAGGCAGCCAGGAGCGAGACATGCATGATTTACGCTGACTCCTGGCTGCCTAAGCTGAACTTTGCCGGGCCGAAGAGGTCACAGCTCCTATGGGCGTGACCTCCTCAGCTCAGCAAAGGTGCCTCGAGGCCCTCCCCCTCGGTGAGGGATCAAGGGTGCAACATAACGCGGGGTGGGCTGTATGCCCTCCACTTTTATTTTCCCTCATTTCCGGTTTTACATCAAGTATGCGAAATCCCATCCACAGGATCGGATCGCACATTTTGAAGGGTCCAATGGCCATAGGTGAGTGACCTGTAGGAAAGGCCAAAAGGCCAGGAGCTGGGGCAACAACTTTTGGAGGCGGATATCTTCTGGTCAGAAATCATGTCCCAGCTTGAATGGAGGGGAGCAGAGAACCACAGCATGGTGAGAAGATCTTGGGGAAAGGTCAACATCATGATGGGCAAGTTCTGCAGGAGTGGAAGATAAAGGCCCTCATTACAACCCTGGCGGTCGGTGATAAAGCGGCGGTAATACCGCCAACAGGCCGGTGGTAAAAACAATGGAATTATGACCACTGTGGAAACCGCTCACACAGACAGCCACTTTAACACACCGACCACCACGGCGGCACCAACAAGCACCACGGCGGTAACCGCCAACAGCCAGGCGGAAGACAATGTACTGCCCACAATATTACAACAGGCCTATCCACCACCTTTTCTGGGGCGGTACCAATGACATCAAAAGCACGGCAGAAACACTGCACAGAAGGGAAACGACTCACCCGTAGAGACTTAAGGAAGAACCACGCTGACATGTAGTCTGAGTTGTCGGTGTTCCCCTTGCTCGTCTATCTCCTTCTTCACCTTCAATATCAACCTTGGCGAAGACGACCACGGTGAGTACTGCCGCCTAGCACACAGGGGAGGGGGGAGGAAAAAGAGAGTGACACACACACGCAACATGGAACACCTCCACCCACAACACCATGCACACAAGCAGATGCAGTAACATAACATATCCACCACGTACCCTTCAGGAATAATGCAAGGACAAAAGGAATTGATTCAAGTGATTGTAATAAGATAAAACACGAGAAATACGTCCTTCAAAACAGTATATACATATATAGAAATTGAGGGACACTGCCCAGTCCACAATGTCCGTGGGCCACAGGGCCACATCACATAGGCCAAGGCCCCACTTGAATCCTGCCACAACAATGCAGGGGCATCAGGTCGAAAACACACAGGCACCTCAGGGGGACTGGGAATGGGGGGGCACCTCAGCCGGAAGATGGAACAACACCACTGGTCCTGGAGGGGGCAACATGCCCTGTGCGATGTCCTGGGGAATGCAAAGCCACAGTCTCTCTAGTGGGTGGTTTGCCCACTGCTTGGTCCTGGGGAGAGCAAGGCCACAGTCTCTCAAGTGGATGGCTTCTCCACTGGTTCGGGAGGGGGCTTTGAGCCCAGTGTGCTCCATCCTGGCATGGATGGGGTGAGTGGATGTCTTCTTCGATTGGTTCTGAAGGGGGCTCTGTGCCAAGTGTGCTTCATCCTGGCAAGGATGGGGTAAGTGGATACCTTCTTCCACTGGTTCCGGAGGGGGCTCTGTGCCCAGTATGCTTCATCCTGGCAAGGAAGGGGTGAGTGGATGCCTTCTTCCACTGGTTCTGAAGGGGGCTTTGTGCCCTGTGATGCAGCACATGGGGAGTGCAAGGTCACAGTCTCTCACATCGGTGTCACACCCACAGGATTTGCATGGGCTAGGACGTACTACAGTCCATGGAGGCAGGACTACACACTGCCCACCGGTGGTGATGGCTGCTCAGTGGTGGCAGTGTTGGTGTCAGGGATGCCAGTGGTGGGGGGAGTCTCCAGTCCGTCCCCTGCAGCCTCAGACGGCTGCCCACTGGGGCTGCTGCTGCTGGCACTGCTGCAGGCAGTGATGCTGGTTGCGGTGCTGGTACTGGTGTCTGGGATGCCATTGGGGCGCAGAGGCTCCAGCCCGACCCCTGCAGCCTCGGACGGCTGCCCACTGGGGCTGCTGCTGCTGGCACTGCTGCAGGCAGTGATGCTGGTGGCGGTACAAGTGGCGGTGCTGGCGGCGATGCTGGTGGCAGTGCCGGTGTTGGGAATGCCCGTGGTGGTGGGAGACTCCAGCCCAACCCTGTAGCCTCAGACGGCTGAACCGCCATGGTTGGTGGTGGGGGCTCTGATCCAGGGCCTGCACCAGGCCTCCTGACCTTCCTGCCTGCAGGGGCAGGCCCCTTGCCCCTCCCAGCTAGTGGTGCCTCCTTGCCCTTGTCCTTCACAGCTGGTGGTGCCTCCTTGCCCTTACCCTTCACAGCTGGTGGTGCCTCCTTGTCCTTCCCTTTTGCAGCTGGTGCAGGCACACTGTCAGTGGTTATGGCTGGTTCCCTGGAGCTTCTCACACCTGCAGTAGCTGCCAACACTACTGTGGCCGTGGACTGGGTGGCTGAGGTGCTAGCCGGGGTTCTGACCACCTTGACCCGACGTGAAGGACGAGTGGGAGCGTTAGGGAAGAGGTCAACGGCAGAGAGGAAAAGCTTCTTAGGGACACTTGGGCGGAAAGAGGGTGAAGGTCTGGGAGTGGAGGAAGAGGGAGTGGTTGTGGGAGGTGTCAGTCTGCTGTGTTTGGGTGCAGGTGCATGGGCTGGATGCTGTTGTGAGGTGGATGGCTGTTGGGTGTCTGAGTGCTTGCGTTTGTATACTTTGGGAGGAGGGGGCACAGATAGAGTGAGAGAGGACACAGGGGACGTGTGCATGGATGTGGGGGTGGTGACTGCCAGTGAGGGGTGTGTAGTGATAGGCGTGTTGGTGATGGAGGTAGTGGATGAGGAGGTAGTGCATGCAGGTGTGAGTGGAGACACTACTGGGAGGGTTGTGGATGACGAGGAGGAGGGGGACACAGTGGAGGCAGTGGATGTTTGTGTGTCTGATTCTGGATGGTGTTTGTGTGAGTACCTGTGGGATGATGTGTGGTGCTTGTGTTTGCCTGAGCCACTCCTGTGTGTTGTCTTGGGTGCATGCTGGTCTGAATGTGTGCTTGGGATAGGTTGAGGTTCAGGGGAATGGGACTGGGTAGAGGAAGTTGGAGGGGGTAGGCTAAAGACAGGGACAATGGCTGCCATCAGGGAGGAGGCCAGAGCCTGGATTGATCTCTGTTGAGCTGCCATGCCAGAGTGAATGCCCTCCAGGAATGCATTTGTTTGTTACGAATGGCCTGCCAGCCCCTGGTTGGCATTCACTATGGTTGACTGCCCAACAGAGATGGATCGCAGGAGGTCAATAGCCTCCTCACTCAGGGCAGCAGGGCTGTCAGGGGCAGGGCCTGAGGTGCCTGGGGCGAAGGAGATGCCCATCCTCCTGGGTGAGCGGGCATGGGAAACTCGCTGAGGGGCTGCTGGGAGGGCGGTGCTGGTACAGGGGTGGAGGCTGTACCTGTAGTTGGGGTGGGCACAGAGGTGACCGCCACCACCAGGGAGCTCCCATCGTAGGAGGTATCACTGTCAGAAGTGTCCCCTCCTGTCTCCACCGTGGTGCTCCCCTCGCCCTCCATCCCACTGGTGCCCTCACCGTCGGTGGATTCGGCCTCCTGGGCCATGTGGGATGCAGCTCTGTCCGTCGCCGGTGCCTCTGCTCTTCCGCCAGATGATGCTAATGCACACAAGGACAGGGTGCCAAAACAAAAAAGGGGGGGAAACAAAGGATACACTTGGTCAATGGTTGCCCCAAAACCACCGTTGGCGTACACAGCACACTCACACAAGGAACAGGCCTATGCACTATGCAATGCACTACAAGTCACAATGCTAGTCACCAGCCCTAGGACAGGCAAATAATAGCATACCTGAGATCCACAGACCCCTGCCCAGTATTGGAGGTCTACTAGCTTGGTTGGAGGACTTTTACATCAGAACCCTGCCCAACATGGGACTTACCATGCAATGTCCTGCCTGGCCTAGGGGCACCCACAGTCCCACATCCCCCACCCAGAGACCACCCCACCACACGCAATTTACAGATTTGGAAACTGTACTCACCCCCTTGTAGCTGCTGTGATGCCCCCATCCAGCTCCGGATAGGCCACCGCCAGTATGCAGAACATCAGGGGGGTCAGGGTTAGACGGGCACCCCTTCCTCGATGGGAGGCCATCCCGAGCTGGGCCTCTGCCGTCTTACATGCCCAGCGTTTCAGGTCCTCCCACCGTTTCTGACAGTGGGTGCTCCGCCTGCCGTAGACCCCCAGGGTCCGCACGTCCTTGGTGATGGCAAGCCATATACCCTTTTTCTGATGGGCGCTGACCTACAGAAAAATAAACATAGTAAAAGTTATCAGCCATACCGTCCGGCCTCTTACACTCATGGCCGACCATATCCCTCACATCCCCTTATGCACAGACATTGCCCACCATACATGCAGCACGCTGCCCAGGACCCTTCCATCCCCCCTTCCACGAGGCCCTCACACACAGCACTCCATGCATTCATGCCCAATGCATCGTGCTCACAGTGTACTCACCTGTTGGTCTGGAGGCCCATACAGCTTTCTGTACTGGGGTAGGACCCCATCCACCAGTCTCTCCAACTCCGCAGCGGTGAAGGCAGGGGCCCTTTCCCCAGTGACACGAGTCATGGTCGGTTCCAGACATAGATCACAGCAGCACTTGCAGGGTAGGTCCTCTCCTGTTGAAGGTCAGGTAGCAAGTGAGGGAACAGATAGAAAATGGCGGTCACGTCCGCGGCGGCGTATACCATCACTGCCGGCGAACATCACCATTGGCCACTGTAACCCATAGGGCCCATAGACAACCAATGAGGAGTTGCACGGCAGTACTGCAATGGCGCACAACATCAACGGCATTACATCATTTCCACCTGTCCATCCACACAGGACAGGCGGATGCCATTTCAGGGGGGGGTAAGCCATGGCACCTAACTGCATCACAGTACACATAGGCACCATTTGGGCCTATCCAACAACATGCTGTTTCAGTCACAACATGCCATGCAATGTACAGTTTGGAAATGTGGAATACTGACCAGATGCTCATCGTTTTGCCCCCTAGATTGCAACCGCTGCGGATGAATAGGAGATGGAGACATCTACCCGTGTCCAGACTTCTGGTGGACTTGGCAACAATGGAGGACAGGCACATTATCCTCACCTACAGACTTGACAGGGCCACAATCGAGGAGCTGTGTGCCCAATTGGAGCCAGACCAGATATCTGCTATCCGTCACCCCCTGGTATCCCCCCTCTTGTGCAGGTGCTATCTGTGCTCCATTTCTTGGCAACTGGTTCTTTCCAAGTGACAGTGGGCTTGGCAGTAGGAATGTCACAGCCAATGTTCTCAATAGTGCTAACAAGAGTGTTGTCTGCCATGATGAAACACATGCGCAGCTACATTGTTTTCCCCCAGGTGGAGGATTTGGCCACAGTGAAAGCTGACTTCTATGCAATGGGACATATCCCCAACATTATTGGGGCAATTGATGGTACACATATTGCCTTTGTCCCCCCCCCCCGGAGAAATGAACAGGTGTTCAGAAATCGAAAGAGCTTTCACTCGATGAATGCTCAGATAGTGTGCCTGGTGGACCAGTACATTTCCCATGTCAATGCAAAGTACCCTGGCTCTGTGCATGATGCCTATATCCTGAGGAATAGCAGCATCCCATATGTGAAGGCTCAACTCCAGAGGCACCGGGTGTGGCTAATAGGTGAGCCCATGGTTCACATCCAGTATATGTTGGTGTATGGGCATGGGGTTGGCCCTAAGGGTTAGTGTGTGTCTAACAGGTATCCCTCAATATTTGCAGGTGACTCTGGCTACCCCAAACTCTCATGGCTACTGACCCCAGTGAGTAATCCCAGAACAAGGGCAGAGGAACGTTACAATGAGGCACATGGGCGAACAGAAGGATTATAGAGAGGACATTCGGCTTCCTGATGCCAGGTTTTGGTGCCTCCATATAACAGGTGGTTCCCTGTGCTACTCACCCAAGAAGGTCTGCCAGTTCATCGTGGCATGTTGTATGTTGCACAACCTTGCCTTACGTCACCAAGTGCCTTTTCTGCAGGAAGATGAGGCTGGAGATGGGCGTGTGGCAGCAGTGGACCCTGTGGACAGTGACGAAGAGGAGGCAGAGGATGAGGTTGAGGACAACAGAACATCAATCATACGACAGTACGTCCAGTGACACACTGGTAAGACACAGTAACTTCACCTTCCTTTGTCAGTTATGTGTTGGATATTGTCACTGGCAGGCTGATTTTTCCACTACTATGGCCCCTTACTGTACCCTTTGGCATGTCTATTTTCAGATATCTGTGCCCCACTCTGGCTCCTGGTGTGTTGACTGCAGCCAACTACAGGTCATACCTTTGTATACATTACTGTACAGTTAAATTGCTTACAGCTTGTTAAACGGATACATAGTTCAATCAATCGACAGACTCCATACGTATTTTTTCCAAAGGTGTTTATTTAAGTGCTAATAAGTGGAGAGGGTATTGCAATGGCCTGGGGTGGTGGTGAAGGAGAGTCCAGGGTAAAGTTCCAGTCTATTTGTATCACAGGTGCACTGTCCAAGGGGGCATAGGAAGTGGAGCAATGGCAGTACAAGGTGGACAGTGTGACAGAGTGGGACACAAGGATGACATTCAGGACAGTCTTATTTCCTGGCGGGGGTCTTGGCAATATTCTATGGCTTCTGCCTGGATCTCAGGGACCGTTTGTGGGGTGGTTCTCCTGCTGCAGGGGGAGGGGTGATGATGGCCTGTTGTTCCTGTGGCGGGGCCTCCTGTCCACTAGCGTCAGCAGAGGTGGAAGGCTGTTCATTGGTTTGGCTAGTGTCAGGGGCCCATTATTGTGCTACTGCCTCCCTCATGGTGTTGGCCATGTCTGCCAGCACCCCTGCAATGGTGACCAGGGTGGTGTGGATGTCCCTCAGGTCCTCCCTGATCCCCAGGTACTGTCCCTCCTGCAGCCGCTGGGTCTCCTGCAACTTGGCTAATATCTGGCCCATCGTCTCCTGGGAATGGTGGTATGCTCCCAGGATGTTGGTGAGTGCCTCGTGGAGAGTGGGTTCCCTGGGCCTGTCCTCCCCCTGTCACACTGCAGTCCCCCCAGCTTCCCTGTTGTCCTGTGCTTCTGTCCCCTGGACAGTGTGCCCACTGCCACTAACCCCAGGTCCCTGATTGTCCTGTGTTTGTGGGGTGGCCTGGGGACCCTGTAGTGGTGGACACACGGCTGATTGACGTGTCCTGGGGACAGTGGTATGGGCCCGCTGGGTGGCTGCTGTGCTGCTGTTTCCTGAGGTGGGAGGCTCTGTGGTTGTCTGTGACTGTGCCTGGGTAACCGACTGTCCGGAGGTCCCTGATGGGCCAGGTTGGTCATCCTGATCCAGGCATACAGAGCTGCTGTCATCACTGTGGGCCTCTTCTCGGGGGGACTGAATGTTGCTGTACCTCCTCTCCGGTGACGTTGTGTGGGGTACCTGTGGGGATGTAAATGCAGTGTTATTGTTTCTGCGTGTGCCATCTTGTGCATGGGTGTGTTGCCCTCTATGGTTGTTATTGCCCTGGCAGCTTAGGCTTGTGTGAGTGGTGATTTGGTGGGTTAGGTGATTGTCTCAAGTGTTCATGCTTTGGCGATGGGTGTCCATGCAGGTCTGTGATGGGTGTCCATGCATTGGTGTTGCATGCAGGGCTTGGTTGTGGGAGGGGTGGGTTGTGATGGTGGGGTGTGTGGGAGGTGGTGGAGTGATGGGAGTAAGGGTGAGGGTGAGGGTGAGGGTGGGGGTATGTGATGGCATGCAGGTGGGGGGGTGAAAGTACTAAAGATTTGACTTACCACAGTCCAGTCCTCCTGCTATTCCCACCAGGCCCTCAGGATGCAGTATTGCCAAGACTTGCTTCTCCCATGTTGTTAGTTGCGTGGGAGGAGGTGGGGGTCCACCACCAGTCCTTTGTACTGCTATCTGGTGTCTTGCTACCACAGAACGTACCTTCCCCCATAGGTCGTCCCACCTCTTCCTGATGTCATCCCTTGTTCTTGTGTGCTGTCCCACGGCGTTGACTCTGTCCACGATTCTCCACCATAGCTCCATCTTCCTGGCAATGGATGTCTATTGCACCTGTGATCCAAATAGCTGTGACTCTACCCAGATGATTTCCTCTACCATGACCGTTAGCTCCTCCTCTGAGAACCTGGGGTGTCTTTGTGGTGCCATGGGTGTAGTATGTGTGGTGTGTGTGAGGATGTGTCGGGTGATGTGTTGGGGTGTGTGCTGTAAGGTACGTGGATGGTGCATGGGTGATGGTGTTTAGTGGCTGTGGTTCTGTGGGTGCTGCTGGTCTGTCTCTCTCAGTTGGCAATATTTTTTTTATCCTATGGGGTTATGGGTATTGTGGGTGTGTGTTTTATAGTGTTGTGGGTGTGTGGGTGTGGTGTGTGTATGTGTGTTAAGTGTGTGTACAGGGAGTGCAGAATTATTAGGCAAGTTGTATTTTTGAGGATTAATTTTATTATTGAACAACAACCATGTTCTCAATGAACCCAAAAAACACATTAATATCAAAGCTGAATATTTTTGGAAGTAGTTTTTAGTTTGTTTTTAGTTTTAGCTATGTTAGGGGGATATCTGTGTGTGCAGGTGACTATTACTGTGCATAATTATTAGGCAACTTAACAAAAAACAAATATATACCCATTTCAATTATTTATTATTACCAGTGAAACCAATATAACATCTCAACATTCACAAATATACATGTCTGACATTCAAAAACAAAACAAAAACAAATCAGTGACCAATATAGCCACCTTTTTTTGCAAGGACACTCAAAAGCCTGCCATCCATGGATTCTGTCAGTGTTTTGATCTGTTCACCATCAACATTGCGTGCAGCAGCAACCACAGCCTCCCAGACACTGTTCAGAGAGGTGTACTGTTTTCCCTCCTTGTAAATCTCACATTTGATGATGGACCACAGGTTCTCAATGGGGTTCTGATCAGGTGAACAAGGAGGCCATGTCATTAGATTTCCTTCTTTTATACCCTTTCTTGCCAGCCACGCTGTGGAGTACTTGGACGCGTGTGATGGAGCATTGTCCTGCATGAAAATCATGTTTTTCTTGAAGGATGCAGACTTCTTCCTGTACCACTGCTTGAAGAAGGTGTCTACCAGGAACTGGCAGTAGGACTGGGAGTTGAGCTTGACTCCATCCTCAACCCGAAAAGGCCCCACAAGCTCATCTTTGATGATACCAGCCCAAACCAGTACTCCACCTCCACCTTGCTGGCGTCTGAGTCGGACTGGAGCTCTCTGCCCTTTACCAATCCAGCCACGGGCCCATCCATCTGGCCCATCAAGACTCACTCTCATTTCATCAGTCCATAAAACCTTAGAAAATCAGTCTTGAGATATTTCTTGGCCCAGTCTTGACGTTTCAGCTTGTGTGTCTTGTTCAGTGGTGGTCGTCTTTCAGCCTTTCTTACCTTGGCCATGTCTCTGAGTATTGCACACCTTGTGCTTTTGGGCACTCCAGTGATGTTGCAGCTCTGAAATATGGCCAAACTGGTGGCAAGTGGCATCGTGGCAGCTGCACGCTTGACTTTTCTCAGTTCATGGGCAGTTATTTTGCGCCTTGGTTTTTCCACACGCTTCTTGCGACCCTGTTGACTATTTTGAATGAAACGCTTGATTGTTCGATGATCACGCTTCAGAAGCTTTGCAATTTTAAGAGTGCTGCATCCCTCTGCAAGATATCTCACTATTTTTGACTTTTCTGAGCCTGTCAAGTCCTTCTTTTGACCCATTTTGCCAAAGGAAAGGAAGTTGCCTAATAATTATGCACACCTGATATAGGGTGGTGATGTCATTAGACCACACCCCTTCTCATTACAGAGATGCACATCACCTAATATGCTTAATTGGTAGTAGGCTTTCGAGCCTATACAGCTTGGAGTAAGACAACATGCATAAAGAGGATGATGTGGTCAAAATACTCATTTGCCTAATAATTCTGCACTCCCTGTAGTTTGAATTGTCCAATGTTGTGTAGTTTTGTATGTGTGTGTGTATTATGAGCAAAGCGGTATGTGCTGCCAATGGTTTAGCACCATTGAATGTCCGCCGTGGTGATTCATGGGACATAATGTGATGGGCGTAGTCCTGGTGGTGTAACGGTGTGGGTTTGGATACCGCCAGTTTATCACTGACCTTTGAGCTGGCGGACTTGTGTGTGTGTGTGTCTGTATAGTGACTGATTGCTATGTGTGGGTCATAATATGGGTAGCGGTAAACCGCTGAGGTGGCGGTATGTTGGCGGCAGTCGGCATGGCGGTAAGCGGGACTTACCGCCAATGTCATAATAAGGGCCAAAGTATTTTTGTCAGGGGTACACAGGGACATGTTCCTGCTAAATATTCTGAGTGAGCTTGAACTAGTGGGCTGATCACAGGGAGGTGGGGCAGAGACTCCATGGGGGGAGCTGTCAAAGGTTGGGGAACCAATGACAGCATAGCGAAGGCAGCGGCATTGATTGTTCTGGAGAACACTGAAGGAAGGCTGGTTGGCCATAGGAATGGTGAAAGTTGTCATACCTGTGGCCCTTGGGATGCCCAACTGTCAGGGCCCTGGGGATGGTGGGGCAACACAGGAAGCAAATGGGGTAGTCACAAAGCAGACACTGAACTTGCAGCACAGACATCACTTGAATGGCCTATAATGTCAAACATCAGTAGGAAGGGAAGCCTAGAAACAGCTGCGCTCAACCCAAGGGAGGTTCGCATACAGTCTATAGTGAAATGTTGAGCAACAAGTGAAGTTCCACATGTGAACAGAGTAATGACATTTAGCAATGATTTATGGCTTTCTGGCCATGATTTATGGTGCTTATCAGTTATTTATGGTTGTTTATGGTTATGATTTATGGTTCTTTCTTGTGATTTATGGCTATTGTTTAACTAATAAGCTGTGGTCTGTTATTTCCAGTCAAACAGTGGCGGCTTGCAGAAAGGAAAAGGGGCGGGGCAGCACAGCGTGTGGCGGGGGAACATGACAAAAAAATATATAATCTAATGAAAAAAAAACGTTCCTTTATGCTCTGCACTGCTCCCATCCGCTCCTAGACTGGACTGCAGGCACAGGCTACCAGCCTGCCCTGTGTCCATTCCTAATGCTGCTTTCATGCTGTTGGCATTAGCGTTAGGATTGGACGGAGCGCCCAGCCAGGGCTCTCCATGGCAGAGTGGAAGTCTCTGCCTGCTGTCTCCAAATTAGGATTTGGAGAGAGCCCACTGCGCATGTGTGTTTGGCTGGCCCAAGACGGCTGACCAAACATACATGCGAACTGAGGGGGAGTGCTGTGCACTCCCCATCATTCATGTCGCGGGCCCCAGGTCCCCACCCCTTTGACTATAAAACAATATAAACATTATTGTTTTATAGTGAAATGTTTACAGCTGCTGGCGGGGCGCAGCGCTCCTCAAACATAGTGGCGGAGTCGCCCCTGCTGTCAAAAACACTAAGGGGCTCATTATGACTTTGGCGGGTGGTGGAGGCCACCCTGCCAAAGTCCAGCATCGGGATGTACGCCTATTCGGACAGTGAAAAGAGTGAGACAGGGCTGTCCATGGGGACTCCTGTACTGCCCATGCCAAGTACATGGGCAGTGCACGGACCCCCATGGGGCTCCCGACACCCACTCTCTGCCAGCCTTCGCATGGTGGTCCGACCGCCATGCAAAGACTGGCGGAAAGGGAACTCGTAATCCAGTCAGTGCTGCTTGCAGCGCTGCACTGGCAGATTGCGACCAACGAGACTGCCAGGCTGTCCACCACAGTTGTAATGTGGCGGTTGGACCACCCCTGTCGGCGGCAGTCCGATCGCCACCATGAAGACCACCACACTAGTAATGAGGGCCTGAGTATCGATGGATAATGTTTGTTGGTTTGGTTAATGGTTGGTTGGATCGGCTGGCACTTTTGGACAGGTTAGGATGCAGAAACGAGAAAGAGACATTCCTTATCAGTCAACCCTCTCGCTGCACTCTAAATGCTCTCAAGCTCTGGTCTGCAGCCAACCTCTCAGTCACAAACTATGCTCCTGACTCACCATCTGCCTAAGAAGCCCAAATACTGAGGATGGGGCTGCATAGCACAGGGCCAATCAAAACAGTTGATGATGTGCTCTATAACCATACAAAAGTGTAACTTAAACACCACAGCCACTATATTTAATGTGGAGAAATTTACTCCAGTAAAAGCACACTCAATTGCAACTTACAATTTACAACTCTCTCCAGAGTGCCATCTACCTCTTAGGGATAGCAAAACACTCTAAATTTGTTGCAAGATAATATGTTTGGTATATTAGAACAAAATTAAAATAAATAATGCATATTGTTCCCAAAATAGTTAAAAAAGGGTCTGAATTAGTTATGGGATGTGGAAAGAATATACATAATACCATGTACAGTGTACATGATTGCTGTCTGGAAGTGGTTCTCACATCAGCCATAGATCTCTGACTTTTTAATGTACTGAGGAAGCCTGGGTTCGCTTGTGTCTCTCTGTGTGGTACTGTCACCATAGCTGTCAAATTCATAAAATTGAAAAATCAGGGCTCAATGTCCAAGGGGAGAAACTGCTTTGGACACATTCAGTGTGCTGGCCCATCTCCTGCAGCTTCCTAGGGTAATACATAACACTGGTACAATAGACCATAGCTTGGTTCTGGCAGTGTTTTCAAATGATGTAATAACCAATCAAATGTTAGGCATCAAGTAACAGTGGCAAAAGCACTGACAAGAATTCCTGAGACACTCTGTGAGAAATCATAGTGAGCAAGATAAGAGGGATTTCTGTTCTATAGAAGACAGAAAGTAATAGCGACTAGATATGTACATACATTTGAAAACCCACCTAGGAAGTCGGGGGATCTGTATACCAAGGCCAGCGCCGGCTAGATACCCGTTCCTGCTCCTGAGTATTAGCGCTTTCACGGCAGTGGTCGAACTTCCAGAAATGATCCTGAGGAGTTCCCTCGCCGCCTCCCTCTCCTCCTCTGGTAACCAATGCACTCACCTGACTCAAACCGAAAATACATGCATCGGAGCCAGTTGGGAGTGGCTGCCGGCAGCCCTCAACGCCCCTCGCCCCGCATGAGAATTACACCCACCATGGGCAGGTTCAGTCCAGAATCACCTAAAACTGATATCCTGGAACATAACAGGTGCTCAATCATTGCTGGAAACCGGCTCCCCACCAAAAGCCTGGCCTAACAAGGACATAATCGCACTTCAGGAAACCTGGTCACAACAGGTCCTCCTGCTATTGGGTTTCATGTCCTTCCAAATAAACGCAGTTAAGCACAAGCTGCATGGGCGACCAAGTGGTGGCCTACCAGTGTACCTCTCATTAACCTTGAAATTGGATATAGAAGTGCTGCCACATGAACGCAAAGACAGCCAAGTGCTCAAACTCAGCAACCGGAACTCCTACGGTAGTTCTCCGGTGTTACTCATCAACACCTACATCCACCCGCGTCCGCTCGCAAACGAGCTGCAATAAACAGCTTAACTGCCATCATCAGGAACTATCACCAGTCCTACCCTGACTGGGACATCGTCCTGACAGGATACTTCACCTCGAACTCCCTTAAGGCTCAAGAGGCAGACTAAATAGTAAGTGCCGATAACTCCTACTGGAACGTTCCAACACAGGTGTCATCAACCTTCACTCGTTGTGACCAGCAGGGAGCACAATTGGTGACATTACTAGAATATCTCAAACTTCGGGTACTAAACGGGAGGTTCACTGGCGACTCTCCACCAAGTTACACCTTTCACTGCCCCTCTTCACGGTCCATCCTAGACTACACCCTAGTAACGTTACCTCTGATTCCTTTGGTACAGCAATTTCAAATAAAATACACCACTTCCAGTGATCACTTATACCAAATATTGACCTTAAGGTCCTCTTTACCTGTCCACAAACCTGCCTCGGTACAGATAGGGCAAACAGAGTCAACAAGCTTGAAGAGACTACGTTGGTCATCTGCCACAATAGGAACCTTATCTTTAGCTGCAAAACTGCAGATGTTGGAGAGCCTCAAAACCCACAAATACATAGCGGATGCTTGGGAGAACATCTGAGTGAAAATAATGGACCAACACTCTCATTACAAACCATCTGTGAAATTTTGCCGTATTACCCCAGCCCGCCTCTCAAAACAAGCCCATGTCTTGAAAAAAGCTCAAAGGAAGCTTGCAAGACTACTGAAGGCCCACCCAGGCAACCAGCTACTCTGGGAACACCTAAAGAACTCAAAGAAAGAGTACAAAAGTCAACTACGTAAAGAGAAGGCCGAACAAACTAGCTCCCTCTGGCTCAAAATAACACATGCCGCAAAAGGAAAAAAAAACAGGGAATTCTGGGGTATTATCAATGACCTAAACACGCAAGGGTATCCAACTGAAAACTCTAAAATCCCAGAAAAGACCTGAGAGAGTCACTTTAATACAATCTTCACAACAAAGCCAAACCCCAGTGGAAACACCCTACAACTGCCAGCATGGTCCCCCACCACAGGAAACATTTCGCTGGATGACGGGGAAACGACCAATCTCATTCAGTCGATCGATAAGACACATCGAGTACTCCTAAAGGCCTTTCGGGAAGGAGCACCTGGGCCAAATGGCCTTCCACAAGCTATCTTTACGGAGGAAATGGTCTTCTGGTCTGAAGTGCTAACCTCCTTATACCATGAAGCAAACTTAGGAGGAGGCATTCCTGAGAGTTGGCAAGGCTCTATAATCAACCCAATTTTCAAGGGTGGCAATAGAGACAATCCGGGCGACTATAGGTTAATTGCCCTCATTGATGTTGAGGCAAATAACTACACCTCCCTGCTCCTAGCTGACCTAATGGCATGGTCTGAAAAACATAAAATAATCCCAATTAAACAAACAGGCTTCAGAAAAGAGGTGGGTACTACGACGAACATCCTAGTTACTTCTCTCCTAATAAAGCAGAACAAACGGCGGCACAGGAAACTACATCTTGGTTTCATTGATTTCAAGGCCGCCTTTGACCGAGTGAACAGATACTTACTCTGGAATAAGCTAAAGTGATGGGGCCTCGTGCCCCTCCCCCCAATGCAATAATTGCTTTATACTTAGACACATGGGTACGTATAAAGATCAGGGATGGCACAAGGCTCTCAAGAAGAATACCGACAACCCTTGGCCTGAAACAAAGCTACATACTCGCCCCACTCCTGTTCAATCTATTCATGGCAGATCTGACTCCAGCTCTGGACGCGGGTAACAATCACCCTCCTCAAGTGGGCGGTCTCTTATTGACACACCTACTTTATGTGGACGATTTGGTATTGTTCAGCTGTGCCAAAGTTGGGCTACAAAGATCTCTGAACATCCTTGCAGACAATGTCCATTCCAACCAGTAGGAAATCCATGTAGCAAAATCAAAAATAATGCGTGTTGGCTGCAAACTCACCCCCAAATCTAGGACAGTCCTAAGCAATGTTTTACTAGAGTTGATGCAGACCTACAAGTATCTTGGAGTAATTTTAGATGCCCAGCGCTCCTTTCGCCAACAGAAGAAACACATTGCCCAAAGAGTTCCAGCAATAATCTACACCTTCTCCTTACTGGCTAAACGACTACATGGACCATCACTTCATCCACTGCTAACATTCATTTAATCAAAACTGCTTCCCACCCTAACCTATGCAAGAGTGGTGATGCACGGTTAAGACGTGCTCCTGATAGATAAAGCACAGCTCAAAGTATTCAGGCGAGTCCTCAAACTACCAAACTCTGCCTTCCCAGCTCAGCTCCGAATTCGGACTTGTTCGGCAAGACCTAGCCGCAAGAGCTGAGGCAGTTAAAACCTGGTATAAAATCAGTCACTCTGCAGACAGCCTGAACGAGGCCCTCTGGTAGGCCCTGGAACATGACCAGCACTCCGTCTACTATAAGTACCTGCAATCCTCAATCGTTGAGTTACAACTCAAGGATCTGTGGGAGGCTGCTCTGACATATAATTCTGTTTCCAGAGGGGCGTCCAAGGCCACCAAAATCCTTTTGTAATAGAGTGACCGGGCACACACATGGATGATTATAAAACACTACGCCAAACTTGAACCAGCTGCCTACCTCTCTACAACATTCACACCACACATAAAACATAATCTTATGACAATGCGACTAGACAACCTGCCAACCCTGGCTAACGCCCCATCCTGGAAGAATATTAACTTGCAGCAGTGCAGGCACTGTGCTTACCAAAAGGAAGACCTAATACACATAAGCTGCATATGCCCGGGCTTGCTAGAACTATGAAAGAGATTTCTTATGAGGCTGTTCATTGACAGAGCTATCAGGTCTTGCAGGGGAGCCATTGTAGTTTGCTTTAATCCACATGACCCCCGGTTAAACTGCAATCTCGACAAGTTCTTGAAACACGTCACGCAACTGTCCCCCCCAGCTAAACTGTAAGCTATTCAAGTTCTGAAACGCACCAAGGAAAAAACTACACCTAGATTTCAGCCTCATCATGCCTAGCACTCGCACACCATGAGTAGGTCTACAAGTACTAATGACACTCCCACCCTAACCAAGAAAGTATCTTTAATAATTTATTAATTTTAACCTTAAAATCTTCAACATCCATCCAATGTTTTTTTATCATGTGATTTGTATCATAACCCTAATCCTCCTTCTTTTTCCTAGAATGTTTTACCATGTAACTTGGCAAAATTGTTATGGTTTTAACCAACTGAAACAATAAATATTTATCGGCACCTGGGAAGTCTGATTTGAGAAATCTTCAGAAGTGAATGCATCTCACATCATCATCCAAATCCAGTATGCGCCTAGAGAAACAAGCTAGCTTTTCAAGAGTTTTCTCAAGAGAACTGCAGAGGTTCTACAGTATAGACTTCTTCTGAACTGAAATAGTCAAAATCTAACAAGCCATCATCAATCACATCCTCACTATGACTGCTTCTCCTACAGTGTTCTCTTCTTTAATTACCTCCTAGCTGGTAAGCCATGATCAGGTTGTAAAGGCATGAGGTTAGACCAATACATGCCCATTCTAGAGCTTCCTGAAGGGTTCTTTGAGACCATTGCCCGAGACACTGCAGAGACACCCAATATATTCTTCCTTCAGGGCTCAGTCCCAGTTCTTTTCAAATAGAAAACAAACAACTCACTGCTGTAAAAGAGCGGTGAATAGAGCCTAATGAGTTATTCCACAACAGACGAATTATCACCGTTCATTTCCTGAGCCAAATATTAAAGGGTGAGTTTATCTAGCAACTCTGAGAACACGTGGAAACAATCTATTCAATAGTGCTGTTGGTTACTTAAGGTTGTTAAAGACCGTAGATGGTCACCTAGTCAAGCTACTAAAATAAAAATTGCTATTTTGGGCCTTTTTACTTAAACAGGTGGGGAGTGCCCCAGTAGCTACATTTTCATTGTACTTAAAGTGCTCATAATCCTATCAGCTTTCCTGCCACTCAGTGACCACTGATCAGAGCGTAAACTTTTCAGATGTATGGAAATTGCAGTGAGGTGTCAGAAAGATCCTTTTGAATTCCCTGGAATTCCCAATTGCTCTATTTCTCCTCAACATCTTGACAGGTTGTAGCTCATTCTACTGAATTTCTAGCTAGAATTAGCAGAAGTGACAGGCTCAACCTTGCACCAGCTGTGATCATTCTATGCCGTGCTGGCTTTAGCAATTCGGGTAGCCTGCAAGACAATCTTTTTTGTTGCCCCCTCATGACCCTCCATGAATTTCCTCACTACCATTCTCCAGCAGTGCACCTGTCTCCTTAACCTCTCTTTGACAAACATTTCATTCTTTTGATTGGTCACTCACACTCAGTTCTGTGATGTGCATGCCCTCTGCAGTACTTTATGACGAGCCAAAACTGCCACTAGACAAAGTTCTGATCTCTCACTTGTAGGTATATTAATCACCAGAGCTATATTGATCGTTTTATTGTTGCTACAATTGCACTGGTTGAATCCCCCTGAAGCCGGACCTGATTCCACGCCAAAAACAATAATTTTCTCACCTTCAAAGAGTGAAACGTGGTGTTCCCCGGAGCTCAACATTATCACTGCTACCTTCCAAGATTTACATCTACTCGCTGGCCGAGATGAGCACATGATGTCAGTTGCAGTTCCAAATATGTGCCTAAAATGCCAAGGCTAACCCTTCCTTTACCATTATGTGTGGCTATTTCTAATACTTGTTATTTACTTTACAAGGTTAAAAAGGCAATATTCAATATCATTTCACAGACATTCTACTGAGGCTAGCTTTCAACTCTCTATGAGCCATATGTACAGAATTTAGGGATTGTGAGTTCCTAATTGGAATTCTATGTGAATCCCAATTAGGAAATTGCAATTCCTAATGAAGAAAAACATTGTTAATAATAACAATTCCTAATGGGTTTGCAATAGTCCGGTCTTATTAACATTAATGAGGTAGGATTCGATTTGCAATCAATTAGGAACTTCTGCCTTCACATGGATGGTGGCCTGCTGGGGTCAGCAGACCACCATGCCTGTGGTTGCTTTTAATAAACCAATCTCTTTTTTTTTAGCCAGCCTATTTTCCTTAAAGGAAAACAGGGTGGCTTCAAAAAATAAAATGAAATGTTGAAGTTTCATTTTTTAAGAGCAGGCAGTGCCTGCTCCTAAAAAATATTTGTTTCAACATTCACAGAGAGGAAGGGACCCCTTGGGGACCCCTTCTCATTTGCAAATGGTTACCACACCCTTGAGGTGTTTGTAAAAAAATTAATGTTTGCAATCGTAATTTGCAACCTAGCACTGCAGTTCGGTGTTTGGGAGGGATGGCCCTAAACACACCCCTTCCAAATAGTGAATTACTAAACACAAATTGTGATTCTGTAACATGTTACTGAATCACTATTTTTGCTCTGTACATATGGAAAAGCATTTTTGGGGTTGGTAACGCCCTGATTCTGCTAATCGGCCTGTTTCTGACCGCAAAAAATATTTTGTACATATGCCTCCATATGTTATAATGCTCTCTTGGCACACGACATTCTGCTGGCATAATGCTGCACGTGTGTTTCATTCATAATTTGAGCCACTGTGCTTTCTTACAGAATGTGCTCTCTAACTATGTTTCTGTGCCATGTTACATTCTTTGGAGCTTGTCATGCTGTCCCAGAAGATGTGTGTCTTGCACTGTGCAAACAATGCATGACTGATGTTAGTGGGAGAATATATGGATGAAAGTCAGAAACATGCTGTGCAGTGTGCTCCCGTGCTATTTTTTGCTTTTATTTCCCTGGAGTTCTCTTGGGGCAATTCAAAGGCCCCCTAATCCGTGGGTATTTCAAAACGGTAGATTGCAGTGGGTGCACCCTGAGAGGGGAGACTTAAGTGGTGATCCTCCTTCCACAGCTCAGACCCGGTCATGGCTGGTTTCAGTAGATTATTAGTTTTTGGGTGCCTAGATGCATCCATGGGAGATGCCTACAGTCCTCCCAAAGTAAAGTGAAGTCGAGTGACTCCGGCCAATTAGGTTCTTTTTGGAGGATATATATTTCTTAAAATAAATATAATGTTTATGAATATGACCTGTATCTATCGTTGCTGTAACCTTTCACAAACATCAGTGCGCCTAAGTCAGGATGAAGAGCTCATGATTATTACCAGTATGTCTACTTTTAGGTTTATCCATAGTTCATTGCATTTATCATAATGTGCTAAAAGTTGCAAGCTGCAAAAATCATGATTATTACAGATGCATCTGCTTTTAGAGTTACCCCTAGATGATCACCATTGAGGATTACCTTATCCCTCACTACTTCTTCTGGCGCAGTTCACAAAGCTCCCCACCATAGGTGTGCCCAGAGGATTAAATTCGAACCCATGTATACAGGCAGAGATCCCTCGTACACCACTGTCTATTCTGGTGTGGAAAACTTGATCCCAGCCTGTTTGGGGCTACTTCCAAAATGTGAAGATGCATCTTCTGTGATTGGGTATTCGTCTTTGTCAAGTGGCAACACATTTGAATGCAATCTTGGGGGTGGTATGCAGCTCACTGAACATTTCCTGGACTTGGACCTGAGGGGATGTCTTGATGCAGAACTGTATCCAGTGTGTTGTTCAGAATGAAAATCTTAACCACTGTAATAGGAAGGATAAGATGTTGATCTCATCCACATTAGCTTGCCAGTGCAAAGGATGTGAACATCTTGTCCTCCCAATAAATGAGGAAGTCGGTGATTTCCTATTACAAATACGAACTTAAACATTTAGAGAAGAGCTTCCTTTGCAGGATGAGATTTTCTTTTGATCTGTATGATGTACAGCGCTGACATCACAGATTGTGAAACAGAAGCAACCTGAGCCTATAATCTACAGCTGCTTTCAGTGATCGGTGCTCAGGGGCATACCTCAACCCACCAAGGACCAGTGCTTAATTTGTGCTTGTTGTTTCCGGTGTTGAGTACCGGCACTTATTTTTGAGGGCCGGCGCTTATTCTTTTGCGCCAAGCATTTCCTGCGAGCAAAAGACACATATGGGAAAGACGTAGGAAGAGAAAAATTAAAAAGCGTCACAATAGGAGAAAGCAGAAAGCTGAAAAAGTAAGCTGAAGGGGCAAGGAATGGCTTTACATGGATTTAAGAGGCCCAAGATGGCTTCAGGATTACGCTGCCTCAGTATTTCGTGTTCCCACATTTAATTGCAGTGCCCCGGGTTTAAGAGGAAGACTTTGAGCACCGGCACGTTTTTATTTATAAATTAAGCACTGCCAAGGACCAATCACAATCGGAAAGGTCTCTTGTGAATCACAGCCAGAAGTGGGCTGTCCTCAAGTGAAGATCCACCCACTACACAATACAAACAGGGCCTGGCCTCAAGCATGGGCAATTGCTTCCCCACGACCAAAGCTAAGATTAGGAGTTTGTCAAAAGCATCAGCTCTGAAGCGATTCATATTTTATTGCTGTAAGCACAGATCATGTTTAGAGAAGAGTGGAGAGGAACGTTGAAAAAAGTATGTAATCCGGGTTAACATTTTCATCATGATCTCTTTTACTCTATCCAAGAAAGCTCGAGGCAATATCTGCAAGCAGTGCCAGAAACAAAGAAAATACTCAGACAAAATGAAACTCAAGCCTGGACCCTATTGAAACAAAACAGTGTTCCCTTCTTATTTATCCTTATGCTTATAACAAAATTAAACTGATTTATCATTCATCACCACGAGGTCCACTGATTTATTACATCTAACACACTCCCTTATATCTATATATACATAAAGTATTTTGCACAAAACTCGTAATTCATGTAACAGAATGATGTGAACATTGTCTTATGTACACGAATTTTATCGTAAAGTTTTCTTCAATATAAAATACAATCACTTTTGTACCTGCATGAACATCAATCTTAAATAGCAATTTCAATGAACAATCTGCCAAAAGGCTACAAATACAAACAATACATATTAAGAAAAGAAAGAACAATATAACACAACAATTCATTTCAAAGGGCGATAGTAATAAGAAGGGAAAAAGAAATAAGGCCAACCTTTTCACAATTCCCTGAAACTCTTGTCACATATACTGTATATTATTATCTGAAGGACTACACTAATATCGTATTGTGCATCAAAAGTACTGCAACGTGTCAAATCCTTATTTAAAAATAGGGTTCCAAGATTTCATATTTACATGTCAATGCCTTCACTTAAGGAGCTTCCTCATGCTCCTTAAGTGAAGCCTTTTTCCGGAGAAATATATTCAATTAAATCATCAAAGCACAGTGCTGATTACACATAATTACAAGGGTGGCAGATAACTGATAAGGGAGTTGATTTGACCTGTGTTGTGTAAGAGCCTGCAGAAAGAAATTCTGTCAGCCCAGTAACCTTGCTGCAAAGGTATTA
Source organism: Pleurodeles waltl (assembly GCF_031143425.1). Lineage (NCBI taxonomy): Eukaryota > Metazoa > Chordata > Amphibia > Caudata > Salamandridae > Pleurodeles > Pleurodeles waltl. Next base: position 468,867,919 of record NC_090439.1, read on the forward strand.
CATTTCCTTGTAAGTCAGACTACCAAATGCATAGATCAACTGTGCTTCATAAGGAAGCTAATAGACTGAGAAAAATATTGGAGGGATGCACTTAAATTCTCTAGTCACTGCAGCCAAGCAAGCATCTGGGCTGAATGTCAGAGTTAACTGAGCACACACTTCGAAATTTGATTCATTAAGGGGTTGCCCTCTCAGTATCAGCCCTAGGCTGTCATCTGTACAGTAGCTTGAAACATATCAAGACTGTACTTAGGCATCCCTAGCTTAGATGCCAAATGAAAACAACTCACGCCTCAATTCAGTTTTTTTTTTTTTTTACAGTGCATCATAGCTGTGTAATAGTAGTTTTGCATTGATGCTGTTAATCTTGCGCAAGGAAGTGAATTTGTTACTTAATATTATTTGGTGATTTTGGGTTTGCGTGTTTTATCTGTCCAGTCTTAGATGGCCTCTGACAAGAGGGCGATGTTGAAGAAAGACCTCTTTTCTTTCAATTGTTTTTATATCGTATTTGTATACTAGTTCTTTGCTTCATTATCTTTGGATTTTAGTGATTCAGTGTACAATTCCAGCTGTTGCCCAGTGTGCCATCGGACCATGTTTGCATTTTGTAAGTGCATAAAGAAAATAAATGAATAAATAATTGAGGTAATGCTAGATCTTCCCCCAAATCTGTCAGTGCCTGTGTGACTCTCAATTGATCCTACAGACAGTACTACAAATTTAAGTGTTGAATTCAGAAACTTGTGTAGTATTATGTTTTCACCTAGACCATGTCTTAACACTGTGTGTTCAGTGCTGTATTTATTTTGATTCAGAATCTTTCTATGATGTGCCAACAGGGCCGGCTTTAGCGCTGGTGGCGCCCGGTGCGACAGTCTTTTTTGGCTCCTCCCACTCCATGACCACCGCCTCAGATTCTCTCACTACCACCCAGGGAATGTGTCCCTCATCTCTCCATACATACATTTGTTTTTTAAGCAGTTGTAAAGGCTGGCTTTACTAATCCATTCAGCTGTCCACATAAAATATAGTTCTGTTCTTTGCAGCATGCATATTAACCCTCTACGCTACTTTATGGCGAGTCAAAGCTGCCACTAGACAAAACTCCCATCTCTCTCCCTAGCAGGAACATTAATCACAAGGGTATCTTGACGTAATTGCTTCCTGAAGACTGGACGCACAAAAAACGTTTGATTAGGTGCTTTCAAATTGCAAGTTTCCAAGTTATTGCTAAAGACAGCACCTCTCTGTGGTCAACGCCCCCTATCCAGGTCAGCACGCAGTATGGCTGCATAGCTCGCACCTCCCTAAAGCCGGTCCTGTGTGTCAACACTCTGTGGACCATGATGTGAGCTTTAGAAACGTCAAGATAAGTAAATAATGAATTGGCCATTGCTGAAATGATGCACCCCACTGAAAGCATCCATTTTTTTGTTTAAATCTTTTTATTAACATTTAGTTTTTTCTGTACTACAGTTTGGTTGTCTAACAGTGGCTCGAAAAGCATCATAGCGTCATTAAACAGATACTTGATATTATAACAACTTAAAGCAGTGAAGCACAGGCTGTTGACTGAGTGTCCGTGAATAATACCTCACTGATGAAAAAATGCATAATAAAGGTGACGTACATGTCATCTCTTCATGGATCAGCCTTGCAGCAGGAGTCATCTGGTTCTTTCCACAGTACAAAATGGAGTCAGGCATGCTAAAAGGCATTTTGGCCCATATTTATCCTTTTTTAGCGCCGCAATTGTGTAATTATTTTTATGCAAAATCAGCGCAAACTTACAAAATACAACTGTATTTGTAAGTTTGCGCTGCTTTTGTGTCAAAAAATTGCGCAAATGCTGCGCTAAAAAAGTATAAATATGGGCCAAAACTTTGGTAAAGCTATGAACCTTAAACTAAACCGCACCCAGTCTGTGTGTTCATGGAGTGTTTGACTATCATTAATATCATAATATGAGGATCAGAGTAAAGGTGCATGGGGGGGCAGGCTCCGTAGACCTATACTGGAAACATTTTGATTGCTGAGATGTGGATCCCAGGTAATGAGGTCACTGCAAAACATCGGGTGGTAGAGCAGCTGCCTGAAAGTCTGCCAGTATAGCATACCAGCTGTTAGATAAGGAGTATTTACATAACCCAGTGGGTTTTCTCTGTGCAGTTCGATCCTTCGCCTGAGCCCAGGCAATCAGCTAATGCTCCCATGCATAGGATGCAGGGGTGGCTTCCACTTCCATGGGATTAGGCACTTGGCTAATAAATTACCTAGGAAGAGAAACCGGTGTTTGACTGTTGTGCCTCTTGCTATCTTATGCATTCTCCCCACACTCATAATGTTCCCTGTTGCTCAGCCGTGAGTGAGGTCATTGTATGGTTGGGATGTTGAGAGTGTGCTTGGATGAGTGAACAGTTGGAGTGAGAAGAGCTGAGCAACAGGTTGCTGCTCCTGGTGGGGCTTTACTTGTAACCTACAACTAAGCTAACAAACCTACCTTTTTTATAACCTACAAGTATACTTCATTGATTGCAACCTTCCTCTTTTATAACTCATGCGTAACCATCATTGCTTGCATCAGTGACTCTGTGATTTTTATCATATCGACGCAATCCCAATATACATATTTCTCATATGTGCTGTACTGGGCACTCCGTACAGTGTGCCAGACTGGTTGTGACCTCATGCCAATAGGAATGTAAGGATGGGCAAGCCCATAGCATATGAATGATGTCAGCGTCGACTAAACCGCATTGGGGACAGGCGGCATCAGTGCATTGAAATACAGATTGATCTTGTGTGGGGTGAGGTCATCTCTGTGGAGGACATAGTAATGTATGAGGTGGAAGCAAGCATTGCATGGAACGCGACTGGGGCTCTCCAGGCCTATCTCCCATTCCTTTTCTGTGTATGGGTGGCCTTAATCTGCTTCCCAGTGGTGCCACAAGGGGAGAAGCGATGGAGCTGTGTGTGTGCATATGGAATCAGCAAACCAGTGGATCAGGTGTGTGCCCGCTCCCATGAGGTGTAAATATTGTGTGAGGTGTATGGGGAAATCTTGTTGTATGTCCCCCAGCTCTCTCACAGCACTCATACCAGTGAGTTGGAGAGAAGGAACTGACATGGAGAGAGTCCTTCATCATTAATCAGATTCTCTAGTGGTATAAGGGTGCTATCTCAGTACAAGTTTCCAAGCGTATGCATCCCTGTCTCATGCCAAGTTATCAGTTCAGTCTGCAATGTGATTGGTCCGTTGCGTGGTGTTCCAAGTAATGGAGGCACTGAGGCCTATGGGTGGATATGCTTGGTGGGAAAAGGCAATATTTATAGTAATGGTAAGCAACTTTCAGAAGCATGGGGCTAGGTACCCAGGTCCATGTGCAGGGGTGAAATAAGTGAAGTAGTGTTGACCGGCTCCAGGCTGGGGAGGCAGTGGAGGCAATACATGAACAAGCCATCGAACATGCTATCCAGTGAAGTTTGGATGCCAAATAGTATTGCTTGAAGTTGGGGACTCCTAACCCCCCAGCCCCATCTGTGGGCAGCTAGAGCTTTTGTAGCACTACTCAGCAACATGTGTTATGCCAGATCAGTGATTGCATCAATGCCTATACTGTGGTGAAAAAGGGCTTTGATATGTAAAGGGGAAGATTAGTAAAGGAACCAGGGAAGCATAATCATTTTAATGAGGGCAATCCGGCCTGCTATCAAAAGTGAGATGGACTGCCAAAACCTAATCTGAGCACTCACAAATGTTAGTGTTCTGGTGGGAGTCCCGTTGGCCAGCTCAGTATGCGATTGATAGATGTGAATGCCTAAACATCAGAACATGTGGGGTTGCCAAAGCAAACAAATATCATCAAGTGTGGATGCTGGGGCAGCTATTGTGGGATTTTATAGGCAGGAATTAGTCCAGTTAACCTTCAGTACTGACAGGGCTGCAAATGTGTTAAATATAGAAGCCACAATTTCCGGTTTCATTGTGACATCCGCGAGGTATAATAGAAGGCCATCAGCATACAGAGATACTGAGTGTAGGGCATCTCCTAGCGATATTCCCTAGGTGTGGCCACTGGCTCGGAGTCCTAGTGCCAGTGGTTCGATGGCTAGTGAGAGGTGGCATCCCTAGTTTGTGCCCTTTGCAACTGAAATGGGTTCAGAGATGAGGGCACCAGTTTTTACCCATGTCATTTGGAAAGTGTAAAGGATCTTAACCAGACAAATAAATTGGCTCCCAAGGCCATAGCGCTGTAAAACGTCAAAGAAGAAAGACCATTCTAGAGAATCGAATGCCCCAACTCTAGGAGTATGCAGCACGATTGTGTCCAAGAGATGGGGCATATTTCAGGACCCTGAAGAATCTGTACAAATTAAGCAAGGTGCTATGGGCCGGAATAAACCCGTTTTGATCCTGATGCACCAATATCCACACCAACCGCTCCAAACAGTCGGCAAGTATCTTGGTCAGTATTTTGTAGTCCATGTTGAAGAAAGCTAATGGCCTGTAGGCACCTAGAGCTGTAGGATCTCTGTTCGGTTTTGGGGAGAGATATAAGTAATGCTTGGTGCAGCGATGCAGGCAAGCAAGAAGCCTGGAGTGCGTTGTCATAGACTGTCTAGATGGGGGCTAATAGTGTTGCGTATGTCTTGTAGAATTTGGCTGGCAGACCATCAGGGCCCAGAGATCTGCCAGTGGATAAGGAGCAGATTGCCTCCCAAATTTCAAAGAAAGTAAGGGGACTGGTGAGTTCTGCCTTCTGTTCTAGTGTGATTTGTGGGATAGTGACACCAGTGAGGAAAGGTCTATGTCAGATGTAGTGGATATGGAAACCAATCTGTACAATGCGGAGTAGTGGTCAGTCTGTTCTGCATGTATGTCACACTGAGTGCGGAGGAGATCCCCCTGGGCAACAGTTCCATTATCAGGTGACAGGGCTGCTCTTCTTGGTTTAGCCAAGCTAGCAGTACTCCAGACTTGTCAGCCCTGGCATGTGTCATGGTCTAGTGAGCTGCATAGGAGCCTGTCCAGTAGGGCCATGGGTCATCTGTGTCATCTGCAGATGTCAGACGCTTCCAGTGAGCAAGGGTCTGTAAGGCGTGAGTTTCTTGCTTCAGCATGTCACGTAAAATTTTCGAGATGTATTTGCCAAGTTGGCGGCAGATGTTGCAAGTAATGCATATTCATTGTGCACTTATTGTTACATTAAAGGCATCCCATTCAATTAGATGGGAAGTTGTGGTACCGGTTTTGGCCTTGAAATAGTCAGTTACGGCAGTGTCTTGGAAAGGGTGAAGGGAGGGAGTCTTCTAGTACTGTCAGTTGCAAATACCAGGTCGACATGTGTGGGAAGACGTCCTATCCCAGGTAAAATACAGGAGTTGAGGGTTCGGGTCAAAGTGTGTGTGCCCCAAATAATTGATGTGCATGAAATGTGGAAGAAGGTCTGGGGAGCCGATAATGCAGTCTATGCGAACATGTAAATCCTGTGAGCAGGAGTAGAAGGAGTATATTCCGGCAATAGCATTATGCGCTCGCCAAATGTCTTCTAAATGCCCATTTCTGAGCCATTCCGTGAGATGTTGGGCATTCATTGTAGTGATCGTGTTGAAATGGGGGGAAACAACTGATCTAGGTAAAGTCTCCGGACACTTTGAAGTCTCCTCCCAGCAACCAGGGCGGGTCATTCCAGACCGACAGCATGTCAGACAACTTAGTTAAGAAGGCTACCTGGTCTGTGTTAGGAGCATATGTGCTTCAGATTACAACTTGTTGACCGTCTAGTCTGCCCTGGATTAGGACATATCATCCATCTAAGTCAACCCTGCTGTCTTCCACCTGAACAGAAACTCCTGCCTTAAGCCACACTACTACTCCATTTGTGTATGTTGGTGCCAGGCATGGCAATGATTAGGGCATGTGTTGAAGCATGGCCTTGCTGAACGAGGCAAGAACCAGATCCGGTGTATTGTGTGTGTCGACTGAGTTCGGGGAAGAAAACCAAACAATAAACAAAAGCAAAAGAACCATAAGAATTCAACATATTATACCGTTAGGGCAGAATAGCACCCAAAATGTATAACATAACACACTCAGAGAAACAAACCAGCCAGTTGGGTTAGAGCGGTATGTGGGGTGCAAGCAGGTGAGACCCCTCTAAGGAACAGCAGTGTAGTTAGCACCTTGCAGGAGTAAGTTTGGTATCAGTGAGCTAAGGCATCACATTGTGAGGCACCCACATCAAGTGTGAGTGCCAAGTAGGTGCCCCAGAATATATTATGTATGTATGACCTAATGGGTCTTATGTGCACTTATGTGTTGCTATCATGTCATGATCGGTAATTTAGAGTCTGTAGGTGTGTTGTATTCAGTGACCTCTGTACTCAAACTACTTCATCAGCTGTTTGCAGTATGTCCAGATTAGTGGACCAGATGGTGGAGGAGACATCCTCACTGGAGGACCCAATTGATTCTCTGTCAGTGTCTGATTGGGGTGTATGTTCTCAGATGTTGGTGGCCATCTGAAGTGCATGGAGTCGCTCCTGTATCACCTGCTCAAGATTGGGAGTGGACCTAACACTGGATGAGTGGTCCTCCCTATGACGCTTCCCATGGCATCAGTCTCTCCATGGGAGTCCTGGTCTCCTGTTTTCAGGCAGAGAAGGATGGTGTGACACGGGTCCCTTTGTCTCAATCCAGTCCCACACTTCCTTGGGGTCTGTGAAGAAATAAGAATTTCTGTGCATCAGGTTCCTAACTTGCACCGGTAACAGGAGGAAATATTTCACTTCAAGTTCCCACAATTGGTGTTTAACAGACATGAACAAGCCTCTTTGGTGTTGCACTGGCAAAGTATAATCCTGGAAGATCGTTACTCGGTCACTGTCCACAGTAAGGTCAACCATCTTGCAAGCTTCTCTGAAGATGAGGTTGCGAGCCTGGTAATGCAGCACCCTAAAGACCAGTGGTCTAGGGTTGGCTCCCGGCGGTGGTCTGCGGGCTGTTTGGCCTCTCTCAACAGTAATGAACAGTGAGAGGGTTGATGGGGAAATAAGTCCTTTGAATCCATTGTTCAATGTAAGTGGCGACATCCTGGCCTTCAGTGTTCCCCAGAAGGCTAATGACTCAGATGTTGTTTCATCTGGAGCAGCCTTCTGCATCATCTGGCCATTTTGTCGAGGATGCCTATGCGGTCTGTGAGGTGCTTGAGTTGGGTCTCTGTAGCATTTGCCTGAGGCTGAAAGGTGGCTAGTGACTGTTCTATTACCTATACCCTTTCCACCAGTTTTTGGTGATCTGCATGAAAAAGAGTAAGGTCCACTACAACTGTGTCAATTGTGCTTTCAAGTGAGAGTCTTTATTTCTCGACAGCTGCCAGCACTGTGTCCAATTTGTCCTCAAGCGCCGCCGGGCAGCCAGAGTGACCAGGAGGGTTTAATGTGTCAGACATTGATCCAGAGACGACAGATTGTCGTGGGGGCACACCTGTGGTGCTGGATTGCAGGAAACCCTTGAGTTGGGCTGTAGGCTTTATGATGCTGGGATGTCTGGAGGCAGTGAGGTTGAGCCCATTTGCTTATGCCAGATGGAATGACAATACACAGCAGCATGAGCAGCCTGTTGTGTCCTAGCAGCAGTAGACAGTGTTCGGGCGGTGTTCTGCAGTTGTGAAGTGTGATGGGGCACAGAGGCGGTAACGTTAGCACTGAGTGGAAGAAGTTGGCGTTGGCTATTAGCATCTCCAGGAAGGACAAAAGGGTGACCGGGGCCCACTTGCACACCAGAGGTTATGCAGCACATGCAGTCCAAATCAACCAGATGATGATGGAGGCTGGTTCACCCCTCCAGGCTTAGTATCAAAGCAGTGGTTATCAGCACCAGGGGTCCAGATTGAATTGTGCATGTGTTAGGGAGCTGGTATTTTGAGTGGTCAATGTCTAGTTAGAAGGCCCTCGATTGTTGTCTGCATATATCCTATGTGAGACACAGGAAGGTGCAAGGCGAAGGTCCACATGAGGCAGTGGGGCACCCACCTTGATCCGCTGTAAGAGGCAATGGTGTGAGCGTGGGCCGGATCATGCATCCAGGTCTTTATCCAATGTGGGCATGTTAGAGTGGCACCAGTTGCCCCACAACAGTGTGTGGTCGGGAATGCTGGTAACTATTAGGGAGGGAGCTTGGTGGTTATTGTCAGGTTTGCCAGTACCATGACACTCAGCTTCATGAGATGACCATGAGGTAGGTCATGCAATAGCAATCTCACTTACTGCATTTGCTTCCATAGTGGCTGATATGCGGACCACGTACAGTTTGTTGGTGTAGGCATCCCAATGTCTGAAGCAGGGGTTGACTGTAGAGCCTCTCTTCTTTCTCTATGTAGCACAGTTGGTTGGGGGGGTGCTGTGAAAGTGACAAGGTGAGCATCACAGTGCTGCACTCACCTCTGGGAGAGAGCTGGACAGAAGCGGGGGCCTCTGATAGCCACAAGTCTGCTGTAGGTGTTCTGCGGCGTGCCAGAGGCAGGCAACCAGATGGCCTTTCAAGCCCGAAAGCCCTGGTCAGCGCACTGAAGCCTCAGGGGCAGTAACGCCTAGCAAGACAGTGCAGGAGAGTGGGAATGTTTGTAACTGTGGGCCCCGGGAATGCCTCTGGTATGTTCACTTGGTTGTTTTCTTCCCACGCGTTATCAGCTGTAACAGGGCCGTTCAAGAGCGTTGGTCCTCAGCAGGTCTTTCCATCACAAAGCAGGCATCCAGACCAAACCGGGTCCCGTGGCGCTGAGATCCGGCAGGGGTACTGTTATGTAATGGTGGTGTGGGGGGAGGCCTAGTTCACGCCAAAATTCCAATGTTTGTCTTCATGTTTCTCCCTTTTTAATTTACATTAGTTCAATGTGCAATGTTCAATAGGTTCAATGGGTGCAATGTTTTAATATTATTATAGCCCTTCAGTCTCGGGAGATACCGGATGTTATAACCCTTGGCAGCGGGCTATAAGGCTATAGTGTGGAGTGACAGCGCTCTGACCCTGCCATTCTAAGACATTTAAAAATATTTACTGTCAGCCGCACAGCAGCTAAATAATATAATAAATGCATTTTTACTGTTTGCTATTTCAATTGTTGTTTATGTTGCTGGTTTACATGTCGTTTTTATTGCTATTTGTCCTGTACGCCAGACCTTCATTGCACATGTGAAAGCTGAATCTCCTACAATCCTTTCCCTGTTTATGAAGCTGTAATTTAAAAGAAAATATTGCCCACCTGCCACACAAGAGATTTTCCTAATTATATTTTCTATTTCCTGAAACTGCCTTTTCTTCAGCAACCTACTCTAATCTTTGGACTGTAGAGATTTTTTTTCTTCTGAAGAGTGTATAGTCTATAACTGCAGAAAGCATGGTTTTGTCTCCCTCGAAGGATGATGAGGGCTATGGAATTCTAACCTGTTATTTATCGTTTGACCAACATCAATAAGAACCTAAACATTTCTACTACATTTGTTTTGAATAGTAGTTTAAACAACAGCCTAATTTCATTGTTTCTACTTCATTTTCACAGGTCTCTCTCAAAGACATTCATGTTGTCTGACTTCATGTATTAGATGACGTGGGTACAATCTTTGCATCGACAATGAAAGGGTTATCAAGCAACCGCAGCCATCACCATGGCGTGGCATGTGACCCTTCGTGTGACTCCATGACACATCATCCAGAAAGGAAGCCATACTTGTTAAATCCAGTGGACCCTCACCCTGCAGATCATCCCTATTACGCTCAAAGGAACTCTTTCCCGCCAGAATGCATGATTCCTTATGCCGACAACCTAGCGTGCAGCACTTTTCCTAGGAGACATTATAACCCACAACAGGACTCTAATGATGACAGTTCTCTTGTGCCCCATGGGTCAGTTGGTAAAGCCAATCGCATTCCACCCAGCCTTATAGACCACTTTGAAAGACAGCTTCCAATCAATCGGGATGGCTACCATACCTTGCAGTACAAGAGAAGCGCCATGGAACAACGCAGCGACAGCCCAGGAAGGATACGTCACTTGGTTCACTCTGTTCAAAAACTCTTCACAAAGTCCCATTCCCTTGAAGGACCAACTAAGGGAGGTGTCAATGGAAACAAAGCGAGTCCAGAGGAGGTGCAAACTGTGAGGTATGGCAAGCGAAGCAAGAGCAAAGACAGGCGGCCCGATGTTAAGCCCCGATCGAACATGTCTGGATGGTGGGGTTCAGAAGACAACTTAGACAGCGATGTTTGTGGTTATCATGGGCCTACAGGGGTGATGACAATGGGGAGGTGTCCCGATCGATCCACTTCCCAGTACTTTATGGAAGCCTACAACACCATCAGTGAGCATACATTAAAATCATCAAGAAGCAATAATGATGTCAAGTGCACCACTTGCACTAACGTACCCTTGAGCTTGCCCATAAACCTGGATTCACAGCTAATGAAGAAAAGCTCCTGGTCATCCACACTGACAGTGAGTCGAGCCCGTGAGGTTTACCAGAAGGCTGCCCTCAATATGGATGCCCCCTCCCTGAAGTCTGAGTCGCAGGATCGGCCCTGTCAGTATCTTCAGGTATTGTAGCAGATTAACTACTCCTATCGCTTTTGTTGGTTTCAAGTGGGCATTAGTGATTGTGTGAAAAAAATTATATTCATGACAGATGATTATTCTCGAAGGCCATTAAAAAGAAAGCCCATGATTGCTAGCTGTCAAACTTAGAAAAGAGTTTGCTGAGCCAAGCACCATTCTAATGACATATTAGCATTATTTTTTGACGTTAATATGGAGTTAAATGGCCAAAAACGCTGCACCATATTTAAAAATTGACACAATGCATGCATTGCACCACTGTGTAACCCTTTGCGGTACATTATGCCTGCGCCAGGCATAATGTGTGCAAAGGGAATGTTCCCACGTGGGGGGGGGGGCAAAAAAATGGCGCAAATAAATCTAAGAGATTTCTTTGCATAATGTTTTTTTCTGCAGATTTAACGCCTGCTCTGAACAGGCGTTAAAAGGAGACTCCCATTGGTTACAATGGGCCTATGGGTGCTTTGCAGGATTAGCGTCAACATTTTTGAAGATAATCCTGCAAAGCGCCGACCTAGCATCAAAAATTCAGAGCTAGTTCCCTAACTACCACCATGGTGCGCCATATATTAACTATGGTGCACACATGGTGGCATTAGGAGGCAAGAAAGGGGGGGCAAGAAAAGTGGCACTGCACTTGGTGCAGCACCACTTTTCATAAATATGCTCCAGGGTTGACCTATTGCCCCATGCTGTATGCTGTGGAACGAGGTAGCGAAATGTGAAAGACAATTGAACAGGCCACTGGATGAAGAAGGCCAACACAAACCCCCTTTAAGTATCTATATGTGCATTTATTTGTTCATTATAAATGTGTTTCAATACATGAGGCTGCCAAGTAGTTAAAGCTGCCTCTAGGCCAAGCCTAAAAAAGGGTTCCAGAGCTGGAATTCTTCTTGATAAATCCAATTGGGTATTTGTATTTTCTCAGAATGAATCTCTTCTGTGTCTTAGGTATATTTAACTAGGCTTGATTCACAAGGGTTGTTGTGCATCAATTAAATGTGTATATGATTTAAAATTCATTATTGAAATTGAAAGTGGGTTTACAATGGTGGAAAATCTGTAAGTAATGTAGATGTTTCCACTGTCAGTAGTTTAGGGAGCAGGATAGGAAAGGGGAGATAATTGAGCCTGGTGGGTGCAAAATATGGAGAATATCCACAGATCCATTCATTTGTGGGCATTCACTAATATTTTGTAGTTAATTTCCCACCTTGGTAACACACATCAGACTATTCAGTTAAAAACATTAGTAAGTGCCATAACAGTGGGAGAACAGAATCACACCAAATTTAGCAAAAAGTTAGACCATTACTACGGAATCATACTTTTTGTTATTTGGTGTACGTGTTCAGCCGTTTTTGAGAAATTCACATTTAAAGGTGCACTGATGGTCAATGAGGGGTTTTAAAATCAGGGATCTCTGGACGGTTGTCCCGCATGAGTTTCACTGTACTGCAGTTTAAAGAAATAGGGCCCTCTGATTGCCCACGGGAGATCTGATTGCTGGATGCAACTCAGCAAAAAATGTTGCGGCTGTCATTACAGGACTTGGGGCCTGATTTAGAGTTTGGCGAATGGATTACTCCATCACATTAAATGTGACGGATATCCTGTCCTCCATTTTACATCTCCATAGGCTATTATGGGATCGTAATACAGTGGTCAGGATATCCGTCCTGTTTGTGATGGAGTAATTCCCTCTGCCAAACTCTAAATCAGGCCCCTGGAGACTTGTTCCCCGATTCCTGAAGTTAAAAAAGGTATTACATCTGGGAGCAGATTTATGGAAAGTGGCACTGCACTGAGCGCCGCTTAGCACCCCCTTCAAATACCACCATTTAAAATACGGCACACCATGGCGCAGGGTAAGGGGAAATAGCATCATTTTCATGACATTATTGATGTACTCTGCAGGAGTGGTGCCAAAATATTGGCGCTACTCCTGCAGAGTACTTGGGGCCCCATTCTAACGAATGGAAGGCCCCTTTCAACGCCTGCTCTTGAGCAGGCGTTAAAAGTGCCATAAAAAAATGGCATAAGGAAATCTTATGGATTTCTTTATGCCATTTTTTTGGCTCCCCTAATGGGGGAACACCATCCTTGCATGCATGCATTGCACCACTTTTAAATATGGTGCAGGGAAAATGTGTAAAAAGAATGATGCTATGGCTGTGCTAAGGTGGCGCTACGGGCTCTTAAATATGCCCCTATGTGTTTACTGCAATGAAATCCTAATGAATGTGTATGCTTCTACTCAGAACCACTTTTATTTTTCTGTTTGTTGTCCTCCGAGTAGCAGATGTTAGTTTTCCACAACTAAAACCTCCTCATGGGCTTCAATGTGACCATATATCCGACATGTTGGTTGCAACTCTCATGAATGTTAACTTTATATGATCACCAATATGTTCTTTACAATCGTCATTTACTTTTCGTTTGTACCAATCATTACTCAAAATGTTTATCAGAAGTGTTTGTAAGCTGTACGTTGCAGTAAGCAATTCTGAACTTTTTTCCAGTGAGTGTTTGTGATTTGATTTGATATGATATAACCTGATAATTTCCGCAAATTCAGTTTCAATTGTGGTTTGTCCAACATCCAAGGCATGATCCCAACGCAGGTTAATTTCCAACATCTTATTGATAAAAGAGATGTTGCCACCAAGATGCTGGCAGGAGCAGAGCCCAGGCCAACTGATCTGTGATCTCTGCACCCCAAGAATACACACAAATTGAAATATCCAATGTCGGCATTCCCCAAAAAACTAGCAAAGCCAAAACCCATCTTTCTCTTTACAAAAATACAGATATGAGGCGCAACATGGAAAAAACAGCAGGAGAAAACAAAGCTAGTGGGTTAATAAAGAGCAAAGTCCTTGAAATAGTCTGCTTTTTCAAGGCTTGAATGTGCACTCTGAACTTGCCCTTGGTTTTGCTCATTACTAGAATGGAATGTTCCAAAATTTTAAGCGAAAGAAGGATGTCCCCCAAAGTGAACAGATATGGCAGGCATGCTCCCAACTCTTGACCAAACCAGACTCCCCAACTGAGACATCACCCAGACCAACGTCAGAATCACACCAACATTCTGCCCGCTTTGAAATGCTCTAAATTTTATCAGACTCAAGAACCACAACACTTTTTTTACTTTAGCAATTCTAAAAGGGCAATAATAAGCAGGTCTACTCTTTTTAACAAACCCAGTTTTCTTGGCGTGAACACTTTCACCTCTTCTCCAATTCCTTTCCTTGACACAATGCTTGGCATCATACCACTTCCTGTACTTCAGCTGATGATCCTTTATCCTTTTAGCATCATTCCAGAGTTTCATATCGATACTGTAAGAACCACAAGCCTAGAACAGCATTGCAACCCGTAAGACGTACAAAAGGGGACACTCCTGTTATACCAAAGTGCGTACAGCTATGAGTTCACAATTTTTCTTAGAGAACCTTGTTGAGAGTGACCGTACACTCTACAGAAAACTGCAGAATAATCTTCACCAATCTGTTTATATGTTCAAACAAATCATTCGCTTGAGATGCATGAAGCCATAAAGAGCCATTCTATATTGACTAAGGGTCAGATCCTTCAACATTTCTCTCTTCTCTTACAACACAAATTGAACTCCTTTGTCTGTGATTATGGTTTTAGGGATGTCATCACAGGCAAATACATCTCTGAGATATTCTATAGTGTTAACGGCATTCACACAGGCCCAGATTTATGAAGCCTCTATGTTGTCCATGGGCTGCTTGCTTGTGCTGCATAACGCTACATTTCAAGTTGGGAGGCATTCTATAGGTGGAAAATGGGCATTCTCATGCATAACCCATGCATTTTGGTGCATTCCCAGGTTTACTAAAGCTAATAAACCCGAGAATGCAACAAACCGCTACATCTTCCCTCCCCAATGAGTCTTAACAAGGAGAAATATCTTTATTTTTCCTTATTTCCTCTTTCCATGTGTGCTGCATTATGTAGAACACAAAGAAAGAGGAAAATGTCTCTAAGCTTTGTTTTTGTGCAGGAAGGTGTCCCTTCCTGCACAAAAACAATCCTGCCTGTAACACAAGCACACTTACACTATAGGGAGCACACTGTGCGCCAGCACAAGGAGAGAGCTAAAATGCTCCATATCTTTGTAAATATAGAGCATTCCTGCTCTGTCTCTCCCTTTAATGAAGATTAAGGCAGCATCGTTGCTTGCTACCTTGAGTTGCTTGAATGATGAGTAAATATGCCCCCACATTTAGAAGGGTAATCTACCAGGACGGAAACAAAAATTTTCCATAGCAGATAACAATTCATTAGGTCCCATAATGTAAAGTCCCAGTTTTGTCAAGGGTTTTATTGGAACAGAGAGAAGCTGCTTTGATCACTTCACACTTATCATCATGAGCACATTCTCGAGCCATAAAAAAATGTCTTTACAAATTTGACCCCCAATACCTTTCTTTCACCTTTGCTTTAGTGAGATTATGTCCCAAGTGTCCTTCATGGCCCACATTTATGATCTTACTCCTGCACCTAGACACGAGCCTCCCTACCCTATACAACTCCTCTCCAATAATACACAACTCTTAGACAACATTTGATAATTCCCCAAGAAGTTCAGATAACATCGACAAACCAGGCCCATATTAAACAACACATTTCCTTGCTGCAGACGTACAGAATCCTGATTTGACTCCACCTTCTACTTTATGGGAAAGTGGTTCTCTACATGGTGCACTAAAAAGAAGCACACCGTGCACAGATGCCAGTGGATCCCCAATTGGTTGACAGATAAAAAAGCAGATAATACTAACACTCTCTTTTGTGGTAGTGTGGGTGAGCAATTAGACTTTTCAGCGGGTAGTGCTGAGCGTTTGTTGTACTCACAGAGGCAATATATGAGACACACACTCAAAGAATAAATCTGAGAGCAATTTAGAGAAATTGCACTTCTTTTTATAAGTGTTTTGAAACCAAGAACTTCGTTAAAGAGTAAGTACTGTTTTTGATATAAACTATTACAGGTAAAAAGAACGTTCAAACCTGTGCGCCTTTACGCACAATGCAGTCCAATGGGAGGAAAAGTCAGTAATGCATAAAGGTAAGTACAATCAGTTTCAGGAGTTCATCTTCAGGGTTTGGAGTTGCAGAAGCCCAAGGTCCAATTTACTACTAGCAGTTCGTCAGGAGGCACCTGGTTTCACAAGGGGCAGGGGCAGGGTGCTGGTGAGGGTGTAGCTGGGTGCGGTATGGTGAAAGGGGGGCACCTGGAAACAGGCTGCACAGGGGGACATGTCTGAGAGCTCCCAAATGGGGGCTTGGGTCGTAAGGGGTCTTGGAGCAAAGGGGCATAACTGGTCCTTCGGGATCCAGGCCTCGCAGCTAGGATGCAGAGTGGATAGGGCAGCTGGGCCGGTGCAGAAAGATGCTCCTTGCAGATAGGGGTCAATAGGTGGCAGTGGAAGACTCAAGACTGCTGGGCCACTCACAAAGTGGGTCTCAGTGGTGCTGATGTTCCTCAATGGCTTCTTGGTCCAGGTGCAATAGGAATACAGAATGGACCCTCACTGTTGATGCTTGGTGTAGGCCGCCCAGTACCACAGGGGTTGGTGCTGAACGGTTCCAGTTGGCCCTGGTGTCTTCATACTTGGTGAGGAGACACATCTGGTCCTCCAGAGCATGAGTACCTTCTCCTGGTCGTCGGCAGTGTTGGTCAGACCAGGGAGCCGCAAGGCAGTGGACCAGACTCTGCTTTTCTGTGCCTGTGGACTGCAGGGAAGTAGCTCCTTTACTCCAAGGGAGACTGGTGGCAATTTTGAGGTGGTGGCAGGATACCCAAGGCTTTGGTTGTCTACCAGCTTAGCAGGACTAGTCACTCCGTCGCGACTGGCAAGAGAGTTACGGGCAGGCAGGGTTTTGCACCAAAAAGTCCACAGCTCTTCTGCTGTTCTCGCCAGGCATTGACTCTTCTTCATTCCTTCTTCGCTTGATCCATCAAATCTGAGCTCCTGGGTTCAGGGGTGCCACGTAAATATTTAATTTAGGGACATTATAGGGAGTGCCAGATTGCAGCCATTGAGTTCCTTATCTTTAGAGTGACTACACCCTCTATATGACCACTTTCGCTGGGAAGTGTGCATAACCCTGACCCTAGAATACTAATTCCATCTGAAACTAGATGGAGGAATTTGAAAAGTGGTGTCCACATCAGCTGGTCATGGCATGATGTGGGCACACCACCTAGTACTAATTTTCCTGCCTGTCTTGTCACCAAGAAGTGGGGTCAGGACAGGGAGTGGCCTTCTCCACCATCTGGAGTGACTTGGGCCGCATAACAAAGGCGGCTGGTCCTTTGATGCTTCCCGCCTTGGAATCTCCATACTGCCTGGAAGAGTTGATAACACCTCCGCCCAGAGCAAGCTTTTGTTCCTGGCCTTCAAGAGTGCTGGCTCTCACCTCAGAAGGATAGCTGTGCTGGTTCACACAAGTCAGTCAACACACTAGCAGTCAGTTAGGTTTTCAGAGGGTACCTCTAAGGTGCCCTCTGTGTACCTGTATTAATAACTCCATCACTGGAATCAGTGAGGGTTTATTAATATGAGATGTTTGATACTAAACATCCCTAGTTTCAGTGAAGCCATCATGTAGCTAGGGTACTCGTATTAACCAGTGTCCAGCACATGTATCTAAAATGGCTTCCCTGTTCGCTTACTATGTCTAAAAATCGACAAAGACATAGCAAGGGGATATCTGCTCTTGCAGGTATGCCCACACATCTCAGGTAATGCACTCTGCCTTAGGGCTGGAAGGCCTTCTGTAGGGGTGGCTTACAAATATCACATGCAAAGGTAGGGGACCTGGCAAATGGGGATGTGTGTCAGGTCATGTTTTCACTTTTGTCTGCACCAAGACATGCAGCCTGCAATGGCAGCATTCTGTGCATTTGGTGAGGGATCCCTGAGGGTGACACAACTTGTGCTGCAGCCCTTAGGGACATTCTTTAGTACCCCAGGCCATAGGTACCAGGGGTACCATCTACTAGGAAATTCCAGAGGGTGCTATAGGTTGTGCCAATTGGGGAAACAACTGTACACATTCTGGGAAAGAGCTCTGTCACTGGGGACCTGTTTAGCTGGAACCCAGTGCACTTTCAGTCGAAATCACATCAGATGCCAGGCAAAAAGTGAGGGCTAACCATGCCAAAAAGGGGGATTTCCTACATACTTCAACCAAGACAAACTCCTTAACCTACCTGACAGCTCCACCACCTCTGACTCCCCCAACTGTTGCATGGGTAGCCATGGTAAACAAACAGCTGCACCATTTTTGCTCCCTAGTAATTATAACACACAAAAATTATATTCTTCCAGGCCCTTTATCTTCCTTTTAGTCCTTGAAGTGGCCCTCTCTGGACTTCTGCAGGTGAAAGGATGGTTAAGGGGTCTGTAGATTGTCAACACAAAATGGTACGACCCTATTAAAAAAAACTTGAAATTGTCCCCAAAAGCACACGAGTACCTCATGCTCAATAACAGAGTAACACTCTTCTGCACCCTTGACAGTGTGTGAGGCAAATGCCATAACCTTACTTTAGACAAGTGTGCTGGGACAAAATCGCTCATATGCCTCTCGTGCTTACATCTTTAATCAAGATAATTTTATAGGTGACATTGAAATGTCCCAAAATTGGCATCTTGCCTATTTCTTTCTTCTCACATTGAAAGTGTGATTGCATTTATCAGTTTAGTTGAATGTAACTCTTTTCTTTATGAGAGCCTCAAGGTGTCTAGCTACACTGGCAAAAATCCTAATAAATTTGAAATAATAATGTGCTGGACCTAAAAAGGACCTGACTTGATGCCTTATCCAAAGGAATTGTCACCTTCACCTCCAATTAAGCTAACTTAAACTTTGGGCTAATCACTTGTCTTGAGATTCTGTGCCCCAGTTATGACACAACCCCCACCTAAAACTTAAATTTTTCCCTCTTCAAGGTGAGTCCACTCTCACTCAATCTAAATAAAATCTTTCATAAGGCCTCATCATGGTTTACCCTATTACATCCATACATCAGGATGTCATCCTGGAAACCTTATCAAGCCCTGCCAAAACCTTAGACATCTCCCTCTGTAATCATGCAGACGTAAATCAAAAAGGCAAATAAATAAATCTGTAAACAATCTAATGAGTGGCAAAAGAGATTGAGAGTCTTCGTGGGCAAAATTTGGTGATATGCCGTCGAGAGAGCCATCATGCTAAAGACATTAGCACCCTAAAGTAAGGACAACGCTTCTGAATTATTTGAAAATGGTTAGCTGTCAACCCAAATATTCTGATTAAGACTGCAAAGATCAATACATTTTTTATGTTGGTGCCTACGTCCTTGGCCACTAGTATAACCACTGCAAACCATTTAGGACTGTCTAGCTGTTCAATGAACTCTGACTCCAACAATTTGTCAAGCTCCACATGCAAAGTTTCAATCATTAGGTTAGGACCACTCCTGGCCTTGTGCACAACAGGCTTGTGATCGCTCTTTAATATGATCCTGAGAAATCCTTCAGCAATCTTAGTTTCTTTTCAATTACATCACTAAACTCCAGCACAATGTTGTCCTTATCACTCACATTGGTCTCTAATTGAACCTGATCCGGGGAATGGGGGTTCAAGATGATACCCAAGTCTTTCTTCTGTCTTCATCCTAAATGTTTGTCACCGCATCTGGCCACCTATACCTTCCCTATGGTTTCTCTGCCCTTAAGTGAGACATGCATTGTAGAGAAACCCACTAAATCAAGTCTTATCACTGCCATAATCACCTGCATCTATAGCTGTGGGCGACAAAACAATTGTCTACCGACCAAAAAAATCTCTTTGCAATTTTTGTAACTAAAGGGAGTGCAAAGTGACTCAAAACCCCCAAGTATGGTTACTTCAATGCCTCCAATCACTGCCGAACATTCCAGCATACAAATGTGTCCACCATCCACCACACCACCTACTTGACTCATAACATTCTGTTTGCGTGATCTGTAAAATATGTTTCTTATCCAAGGGTCTCACTCAACAACTTTTGTAAGTTCTTGCAAAGAGATCACATTTGCCACACTGTGCAATCATTACTGCAAGCATAACAATTCAAACTATTAGATAAATGCTCTGCAGTGCCGAACTTGTGACATTTATTTTTCAACACCTTCACAAAATCATTTTTTGCAGTCTGTACTCCTGTTCGCTGGACTACTGACTTTTTATTACTCAGACACAACCTTGTGGTCAGTTCTTTCTCCAACACACTTGTCAAACCACTACACATCTCTTTAATCCATTAAAGGTGTGTTCCAACCCTTCCACAATGTCCACTGCCTCACTAAGAGATGTATTTTGGATAATAACTTCACTTGAAACCTGGAGTTGCTGCTGCAGTGAACAAGATAGTCGCCAATTATAGAGTCAGTCAGAATTCCAAACTTACTTGAACACACCAAACTTCCTAAGCACTGCACATAATTCCCAAGCGTTTTCTCCTTAGATTGTAGCTGGAGAATAATTGTTGGTGTTCTAAAACAACAATAATATGAAGGCCAGCATTCTAAGAGACATCTTATGCACATACTTGGGTACACCATTACTAACAGCAGGTTCATCTAGACTTTCAAAAATAATGCACCTTTCAGTTCCTAAATTATGTGGGAGCATTCTTTGTTTCTTGGCAACAGAAAACTATTCTTCTCCAATTACTAGCAGATATGAGCCAAATAATATCTTCCGTTTTTACCAAAGAGGAAGGGTTCTCCAGCTTTTGACAAAAAGTTTGGAGACTGAGACATGATAATGGCTACCATACCACGCTTCTAGAAAATAATAAGTCAAAACAACAAGAAAAAATAGCAAACCAATACAAATAACTAACACAACAAACTAAAGTGAAAAAAGTGATGATCAGATTTACTCTTCAACTGGATTCCCCTCAAGACCAGGACAATAGAGTTGTTGCAAAATGCCAACCCAGATTGAGGGGGTTTTGGAATTGAATGTTGTCTGCAAACAAAGCAAATTCACCAATCCATACAGACACAGAATATCCCTGCATGCCAGCAACTCACAATATTTCGAACACAGGTTGATTTCCATGGTTTATTGCTAAACGTGATGCACCCAGCAAGACCCTGGCAGCAAAAGAGCCGAAGCCAACTAATCTACAAAATCGACACCTCAACAATCCAGGCAAATTGGAATGTTCTGTGGCAACATTCCATAAAGAACTAACAAGGTCACAACACATTGGTTACTGTATCTATAAAATGATACTTGGAAAGCACAATTGCTAAAAACTATTCAAATATTATAAAGTTGAGTACACTTATTTTTAACAGTTTACAATTTCATATCTGAGAAAGTGGCAGTCTACCTCTTTTTGGGGTTATCGACACGCAAGCTTCTATTTCCCTTCACTTTGAAGCACTGGTCTGGCTCCCTGTGGCAAAATGATCCTTATTCAAAACACCCTGCTTATACGACGAGGTAGTTTTTGTATCTCCAGTCGTCCCTTGATCTGTAAATTCCTATTGGAACACTACAGTCTAGCATTGGTAATCTGCAAAACATCATTGTGGGCAATGAATATAAGGGTGGATGCTTCTTTTACCATCTTTTGGCTGAGCTGTGGAACTCTCACCTCATCAGACACATAACTTCACTGATTGTATAGCCTTCAAGAAAGAATCAAGCCACTTGTCTTTCCAACCACCTAAAGCTAAGTGATTGGTGAGCTCTTCTCCATCCCCACACAACCAAGGACATTAGTAGGGTAACATTGCACTTTATTAATTTTTCAAGATAATATGGCAGAACCGTTATTTTGTAACTGAGTGTTAGGGAAAAAGGTGAACATGTTAAAAGTTCTAGCTAGCAAATGTTGCCAATAAGAAGATATCTGCAACAAACAAAAAAGGGTTGGTAGGAATGCTTTCAATAATCACAACCAGTGGCAATTACTCGGGGCTCCATTCCTATTCATCTTTTCCACCGTGCTACTCTGGACAGACACCAGCCATACTCAAATTAATCTTGGTCCTGCTCCAACAGAAACGGTTCTGCATAAACTGTCATCACAGGTCCCTTCAATTCAGGAACAGAAGAATGTCCTGATCAGTTTCAACTCAGTGAGGCAAAGACCATAAACTATATAAATAATAAATACATACATTGTGTGGAAATAGCAAACTGGAAATATTATTATTGAGTATGTCCAAAAAGGTCACAAATGGCTTATCTTAAGAAGCCCATATTTTGGGCAGGTCATCAATGTAACATCGCCGTTGGATGGAAGGGGGTATTGTAACATTCAAACAGATGTGATCATGTCACAGTACTTGCCCATAAATGCAAAGTTTGTCAAATGATGGCCCAAGAGGCTTGCCCATCACCATATCTTGATTCCGCAAAAAATGATCAGACAAAACCAAACTCCTGATATTTTCATGAAAAATGATTTGCATAACTTGAAAATATTTCCTGAACACATCTTTTACTTTCACAACTACATAGCTGAGAAAACCTTCACATTGATTTAAATTAAGGAATGGACTCAGTTAACTTAGTGGAGATATATCCTTTTAAATCTATCCCCCTATCCGCATCGTCATGTTGAATCAAAAGCGCATGCCTATGCGCTCCTTGATAAACTGTGTAATTTTGAATAGTACTTAGGTGGTCATTATGGTAAATGTGGCGGTCCCACTGCCAACAGGCTGTGGTGTAGACCGCCACATCTCCACTCATACCACCATGGCAGTCGGAACCGTCAGGACAGAGATGAGCATCTCCGACCGGCGGTCCACAGAAGACTGCCGGTGGCATTAGGAGCCAGCCTCCCACCATGGTTTCCGCAGTGGTAGCACCGCCACGAAAACCATGGTGGAAAGGCTACCGGATACAAAGAATCTCTTTCATGTCACCGGTAGACGCCTCCCCCACTGCCCCCAGCAAGCACTAGACCCCCCCTTCACCCACAGCGCCCCCATCCCCCACCCCTCTTCAGACATAGCGCCCCTCCACCCCAACCCCTCTTCAGACATAGCACCTCCATCCCCCACACACACACGCATGCACCTATTCACCAACACTTACATACATGCATTCACTCAGACGCATACAAACACACATTCAGAACCATATTCATACACGCATTCAGGCATGCATACTCACACCCATTCAAACACGCATACTCACATGCATGTAAACATGCATTCACCACACATACACAGACGAATACACACTTACATGCAGACATGCATACAACCACGCATACACACATTCATGCACACACGCAGACACCACAGACTCACACACGCACAAACAACACCCCCCACCCTCCCCTGTTGGATGATCACCTTACCTGGTCCGGGGAGAAGGTCGTTCGGCAGGGAAGGGGAACTTCCACCGCTGGCAGCGCCCAGCCAGGAGGACACCGCCAGGCCATATTATAGCCCGTAATAGAGCCTGGTGGGGCGGGGTCAGGCAGGGCAGGTGGTGGAACCGCCAGAGCGCCTCCACCTGCCAGCACAACTACTATCGGAATTCCGCCCAAAGTGTGGCAGAAATCCGACAGTACCCGTGATATGGTGGGTGGAAGACTACCAGCAGTGGTGGTCATCTGGCGCCCGTGGCTTTGGTAGTCATAATGAGGGCCTTAGTCTTTTCCAACAATGTACTTAGTGTGGATGCTGGAGTTACTTGTACTTTACAAAGTAGGATTTGCCCTGTGTCATTTTGTTCTCTTAGTTGGAATGGGCTTTCCTTCTACTTTTAAGTGCAGTGAAAGACACATAGTTTAGTACTAGGTTTCTGTAAGCACAGTTACCACAGCCTGCATTGAATGAATGCACCTATATGCACTTTTTTAGCATACCAAATGTCATAACCCATTCAGTGGGCCACTGGAAGTGGAGGTTCCTAGGTCTGAGCTATTGGGAGTGGGTTAATTTTCCATTCATGTGCCAAGGTACGTCCCACTATGGCTCTACAAGATGAGCCAGGTACAATCCCTTTAACTCTTGACTGTCATAGATAGTGCTCACACTACAATATGCAGGTATTCAGAGTCTTTGGTGCATGGTCACTGTACAGCGGGCAGGTGAATCTCTACTGCTCACCCTCCACCTGCCCTCTTTCTCACTGTCCCTATGGTTGGGAAGATCTGGTATGGGTCTCAAGGTGGAGTGCTGCCTCCTCTGAGACACAGCTGGTCTCTCAGTGTTAGGTTTCTCACCAACTGCAAGTCCACATGGTAGGTGTCTAGGCCTCAGCATGTATCAGTCTCTGCTCTCCCTTCTGTTAGAGAAGACATGCTGGCCTTGAGGGCAATGCACCTCTTCTCTGATCCCTGGCCCAAAGCAGGGCCACATGTTGAGCTCAGGAGGCAGCTGCAAGCAGAAATGAAACTGTCTTCAGAGCATAGGCACTCATTCGGGACAATGAAAAGTCCTCAGGTCCTGAATGGATCCTTCTTCACCACATGCTGTTTGGTGAGTCAGTGGGTGAGCTGGGCCGAGTTCCTGGGGCTCGAGGTGGCTTTTGGTTCGTGTATCGGTCTTGGTGGCAACAGTTGAGCCACTTCTAGGTGCTTTACAGTCTAAACTGATGTTACACATTCTGATCCGGTTCACTTCATGTCAACACCTCTGACAGCCACACACTGGGTTGTGATGATAGAGTTCACTGGTGCATACAGTGGGCAAGTGTCTCAAGGAAGCAGCTTCCGTCACAGTGACATTTTGCACTTGTATATCTATTGGGCAAATGCCATAGACCTTGCAATAGTCAATTCTTCAGTGGTATAAACTTCTCAGACACACTTGGAGGAAGTACCACAACCAGCAGCAGGCAGGTTTCATTAAGGTAATCTGCTCAAGCATAATTTGGCCAATGCCACAGACCCTTCACTTTAGTAAAGGTGACGGACTGTGACCCTGGAGCACACAGATCACATGCTCAGAAGTCTCTGGTGAATGGACGCTCAGCTCAAATGTCAACTGCTGTTGTCTACACTGATACTCTGTTCTTCCTGTTGAGTATGCTCACTCCTTCCCTCTTCTCTCAGGCAAGTTGTTTCCAGGTGTTCGAGGACAGAGAAGTAGCTCTTCCATCAGATCAGTCTCCAGTTGATGTCCCCTCACCTCTGGGAAGCTGGTAGTCAGACAAACACAAGCTGTGGCTGCACAGCAGTTCTGTGGGTGAGTACTATGTGGAGCACCTCTCCTCTGGTCAGAGGGAGCTTGGAACTGAAATAAGAAGAGTCAACTGTTCTCACTTTTATTAAGATACATCAATCAGTAGTGTATTTTCTGTCTTTGCTCTCAGAACCAGCTTGAGTCAGTTCTCCTTTCATGTGTCCTTCTCAAGCTGCCTTCCAGAATCAGCCTTTGTGTAGAGTGGTGATCCTCATAGTAGTGTCATCTCCAAGTTGGAGCACCCACAACAGATGTACAAAGAGAGTGTGAGTATTTTGCACTTGGCGCTCAACAGCCACATCAATAATGATGAGAAAGAATGAGAAAATACTTGCCTCCTCTAAAGGACCCTTCACATTCAAAACAACAGAGTCTGCATCCCCACCCTTCACCTCCACCATCTACCAAATGGCCGAGCTGAGGATAAATTATCATCAGCATCTGCAGCAAAAGGCCCTAATAGAGTTTCTAAGGGCACCACTGTCTACCGTTCTCCCACTTCAATGTCTAGATACACTCCCATCAGTCTCAGCAATATCAGTAATATACTTCCTCTGGCTTGGAAAGTAACCTCACCTCCATGTTGTGTACATGAACATGCAAGGGACTTTCAGAAGGAACCCTCGGGCATCCTTCACTCTGGTTCAGTAAGACACATACCATGCATGTGGCATGCAGACTACACCGATAAATACAGGCACGCATGCTGGGATGTTAGCACAAGCAACCGTATTAGCTTGTAAAAGTTGAAGTCTACATGATTGGGCCAGTAGGCTATCACTTCCATGACCCGGATAAAAAACAAAATCTGTAGAAACACTAAAACATGGTATACTGCCACCACTACACAATAGGTGCTATAACCTCTAACAGGTAGTACTTTGCCACTAAGGAAAGCATGCTTGGTGTATGCCTCCAGTTTCAGGACAGGTCCAGGGCTTCACTCATGCTAAGGGACAAGCCTAGGTCTTTGTGCATACTACTAGATAAAAGCCAGCCTGAGGTCAAAAATAAAAAAAATTGGATACCTGATACTTTCAGATAAGCACTCAGCACATTGGACACAACTGTCCTCAAATCAAGTTCTCCACTTGACCCGGCCCATCCGAAGGTCCTAGCTCTAGGATCATCAATAATTGCCCCATCCTTACCGAAGTATTTAATCTGTTATTTGGAGAGTGGTACCTTTTCTGTTCAATGGAAACATGCAATTGTGAAACCACTCCTCAAAAAACCAAATCTAGACCCCTCAATCCTACAAAATTATAGACCCATTTCTTTGTTGCCAGCATTTGCTAAAATATTAGAAAAATATGTAAACACTCAGTTGTCCAACTATCTTGAGGACAACAACATTCTAAACCCCTCCCAAATGGGTTTCAGACCAGCCCACAGCACTGAATCGGCCCTGATTGCAGTGATGGAAGGAGCTAGACGGCGTCTAGACGATGGGAAGCATCAGCAGTAGTTCCTAAGTGCCACCTTTAATACAGTGGATCACAGTATTCTTCTTCATCGGTTACAAGAGATAGGCTTGACAGGCGCGGTATTAGGCTGGTTTAGTGAATTTATAACTACACAGACTTGCCAGGTACCGGATAGATCCTTCTACTCACAAAGTTTTAATAGTAAATGGGGTGTACCTTAGGGCTTCTCCCTTAGCCCCGCACTATTCAATGTATACATGCGGCCTCTCGCTAGGGTTGTGGAGCCATTTGGTCTCTCTCTTATAACCTACACCGATGACACACAATTGGTGTTTTCACTGACCTCTAACCAACATTTTTTAGACACTTCATTGGGTCCTGGCCTGTGTGCTATTTCTAATTGCCTGTCAGAAAGTAAACACAAACAAAACAGAGATCCTGTATTTGGACCCTTACGTTTTGCTATCACCATCTCCCGCTGCTCTGCCTTATTTGAGAGAGCTTCCAGCTTCCATGGAATATATTAAGAGCCTTGGGATTTGGCTTGAACCATGGTTGGCCATGGACCAACAGGCAAAGAAAACCTCAGCTGTGTGCTTTGGTATATTTAGACTTCTAAGGAAGGTTTTGAAAATTCTTCCCTTTATGGCCAAGAGACTTATTATCCAGGCACTGATTAGTTCCCGATTGGACTATGGGAATTCCCTTTTTTTACAGTCCCCAAAGTATGCTAAGAGGAAGCTTCAAGTGGTGCAGAATAAGGCCCCTAGATTGATCTTCAATATCCCTAAATACGAATCTGCTCAATCTGCTCTCCATACCCTGCATTGGCTCCCAGTTGGGCAACGTATTAAATTTAAGGCTCTTTGCTATATACATAGATTCCTGCACAATAAAGGTCCCCCACAACTACGATCTCTGGCCACGTTTTATAAACCATCGAGAAACCTCAGGTTCTCATCAGCAGCCTTAGCAGTTGTTCTGCAAATAAAAAAGGCCAGATGGGGTGGCAGGTCTTTGTTGTTTTTAGGGGCAAGGTTATGGAATTCTCTGCCTCTATCCCTTCGTCTCACTGACCAGGAACATAGCTTTAGGCGGCTACTAAAAACATGGCTATACTAACTTCCCGCACCTTCTGACGTCTGGTTCTGTTAAAGCGCTGGGAGGCCTTCGGGTAGCTATGCGCTATACAAATTGAATTAACATAGCATAACATAACATAACAATGCAGGGGACATTCCTGTCTTATCACCAAATGTTGCTTCCTTCGTCCAATAAAAGGCATCAAAACGTAAAAAAGAGTTACAATTTAAAAATAAATAGAGGGACTTTATTTTACGCAAGAATGTGTTCTAGAATGTAGTGTCCACTTGCACTCAACAGCTGCTGCACCCAGCACAGAATAAGAAATACATCTTCTTTTTCAGTGGTCATGTAACTGGAACTAACAAGAATATCACTAGCCAGCCCCTACCCTAGATTTTGTATCTTAAAAATATTTTCATATTGTTCTAAGGTCCTCCTGGAAACTTTAAGGGCATTTGCAATTGTAGTAAATGTGTGTGTAGTTGATCAGTTAAGATGGTTTCTTGAATATCAATTGTTATTCAGTTGCCATAGCTTTTGAGGCTTTTGTTATTCTTTTTAGAATAATCACGGAAAAAAGAAACAAGCAGTTTCATATGATAAACAACCTAGATTACTGTATTTGCTGCATTAAGCCCTGCAAAATGCTAATATTTCCTGGATATTGGGATATTCAAAATCAGTCGAAATGTAATGTATATTTCAAGGCACTGCAGTAAATACATATTTATTAAATATGTAGTTGACAGGAAGTAGAAATGCAAAGGAAACTAGATTTGTCTTAATTGAAATTCCAGGCAGCCATCAAATACTCATCTTAAAATAGCTTTTTTTTTATCCTGAAAAATGCGAGCAGAAAAGCTCTTGCACAGCAGACATTCATGCATGTATATTTGATCAAAGAAACAAGCTAACCCCAGAGCTTCTGAGGACATTTATTTATGTATTTAATTATGTATGTCCGGTGGCTTCTTAGCACTTCCAGAGTTTAGACCTCTTTAGGTTTTGGCAAAACAAGACAGAAAAAGGATAGACCTTGAGCAATTTTCTGAATGTCAGATATTTGGTCTGTGTCTGACGACAGAGATGGAGGAAATGCCAGGCAGCTTGAGCAGTGAGGACCCAGCCCTTCCAAGTGGACTATCCGGAAGGAGCAAACTTAAAGCGAGCAGTCTCTTGCAGTCCGGAGGTACTGAGCAGCGGCATATGGAGGGCTTTTTGTGAATTACCCCTGGTGCTTTAAATTACATGCACTACTGAAGAAGTAGCCAGAGGAACTGCAGTGAACAGCATGCATATGTTCCTGTTGCATAATATTTTGAGTGCCTCGCAGGAGCATTCTGTAGCTGCTGAGACAACTCAACTTAACCTTGGTGAGTCTCAAGTAGAAGCACTTTCAATAGTTTAGCCTGCATAAAACCATTGCTTCTGCTAATGATACACGCTGGGTTCAAGTAGAAAGAGCAGAATCCATCCAAGATTTCAAAGTAAAAAATGCTACGTTTTTACTTTTTACACCAATCTGTGTACTGAAATTCAAGCTGTGACTAAGCATGATGTGTAAGTGCTTTTCCTCTAAAGTAAGTTGGGTTCAGTCCTCAATTCTTTACGTGAACAGTCTGGTATCAAGAGGGTTTCACTGCCACAAAAAAGGACCTTTGTCTTGTTACTATTTACCTTTAGGAGTGGTGCATCTTCTCTGTCATAGATGCAAAAGGCAGGTTATAACTGACGCACCAATGGGACAGGATACATCAGTCTGGGACAATATCTCTGCGCCATCCACATAGATAAAGAGGTGTACCCCAAAACTGAAGATTCATGTTTCCAATGGACTAATATAATTTGTGTATTTAATATACAGGAACTAAAAGGAGACCTTTGTGCACACCAAAATAGACTACATGAAAGGACCGAGGATTAAGAAAAAAGCAACCCATTCTTACTCGTCTCACTGTTCACCTCTATCAAGCGATTCACTAGCATTCCCTGGATAATAGTGGTGAATGCTGCAGAAGGTTTATAAAAGATGACATGAGTCCCCCCTAAATCTGTAATAGAGTCTAACTCATCAATCAGAGCTATTGCGACAGACTTCATGCTTCTTCCTGGACTAAAACTCGACCAGAAGATGTTATCAATCCAACTGGTATATAAATGTGCAATATTTAAAAAGTTCAACCATTCTATATTTTAGATATGTTGTTTTCAAGAAGAATATAATTCTTTTACTTTGGTTGTGTTACAATGTTAATCACTTAAAGTTTGGCTACTTTTTTTTCATGCATATGGATGTATCCAAAGGCAGCAGAACACGAAGAATCAGTTTGAGCCAGAAGGCATTAACGTATCATGGTTTGTACCAGGCCGGAAATGATGTGTTTTCTGAAATGTCAAAACAAATCAGAGAAAAAAGATGGTGAATGGGTGAAAGTTCCAGATCTTGGGAGCTCAATAGGAGAATGACCGATTCACAGCTTTGCTTTTTTTCATCATGAGTTCTTCCAGAATCTAGAGAGATTAGCTTCCATAAGAACAGGAGCCATTTGGATGGGCTGGATGACAATGTAAAGAAAATGAATAAAATTCAACTTTGATACTGCTACGTGGCTCCTCATGGATGATGGTCTCAACTACAGAGGATCAATATCTATTCGCGCATTGGTAAACATTTGAATGTCATCACTCATGTGAAGAATTTATGCATTGACTATAAGATTCCCTTTTCAGTTTGTGAGACAGAAGACATATGCAGTTCACCAACTGTTGTTGGTGGCATATAGTTTGTTGTAGAATGAGTGTAAGTTACTCATGCAGTTTTGAAGGTGATTCACGCCTCCAGTGGGAGCCACTGAAATAAAATTAGAAGCACCAGTGATAACATGAAACTATTTGGTTCTGAGAATAAGTTTCATACTTCAGAGGAGGACTACTTTAAGAGTTGCCAAGGCAGATTAAGACACTTGCATTTACTAGCTCCTACACAGAGGTCCAGAATTTGTTGTGTTATCAGTAACTTTTCTTACCCATGGAGATGGAACTGATATTGGACATTTGTTGTGTCATTCTCAACCATGTATAGGTTGGTCTATTACAATGAACTCTAGCAGGGCCTTACAGTCACTGGAGCCTCTGTAGAATATTCAGAACTTCACGCTAAGGCTGGCTTGTGATCTCATTAAATAACATCAGGTTTTGGCTGCAAAAAAAGCCTCCACTAGCTGCATATAGAGCAAAGATCAATTTAAGACACTCTGTCTGACTCATCATTTTTTACAATTAAATTCTATTGAATGGATCTTATCATCTGAAACATTACTATTCTTACAGGCCCCAATGTCTTCAGGCCAATCTTCTTTAGTTCAGATTCACAAAATATATAAAGCTGATGGTACGGGATGGACCTTGCTTTATCAAGCTGCTAAGCTGTTTAAAAATCTCCATCTTTTTCTGAGATAAGCGTCTAATTGCTTAACCTTTAGAGAAAAAAAATCAAATCTACCTGTTTAAGTAAGGTTGACTATGGTTCCAGCCTCAAGTTTCCTTCTGGCTTTCTGCCCTAGCTTCTTGCTCCGGCACACGCTTGTTAGTAAATTACTTTGTTTTAGGTGTCAGTGCCAAAAAACTTCATTATTGGTGTAAGCTGCGCTCATGAATATGTAAATCAAATTAATAATAGTGGAAATATGTTTCTTATTTCTAACTTTCTTAGTGGCCTTAAAATAGTCTTAGGCAATTGGTGAAATTAATCAGCAGTCTGTCTGTGATCTATTTTTTGGTGTATTTTTACGTTGATATTATCATAAGTGGTATGTATGACTTTTTTCACATAGGGTGTGTCATGCATCTTTGTTAAGTAATAAGGGTCATATTTATAGGAAAATGACAGAACGCAACACTGCACCAAAATTGGCAGTGCCATATTTAATT
This sequence comes from Pleurodeles waltl, assembly GCF_031143425.1. NCBI lineage: Eukaryota > Metazoa > Chordata > Amphibia > Caudata > Salamandridae > Pleurodeles > Pleurodeles waltl. The sequence continues at coordinate 468,899,212 of NC_090439.1, forward strand.
GAATAAGGCGATAAATGTAGCTGCTAGCGCCAATGCAGGCATCCTTGAACCATCAAGCAAGGATGTCTGTGTTGAGGGGTGTGATTGCTTATGTGCGGGAAGGTGTCCCTTCCTGCACATAAACAATCACTAATGACGATTTGGCACTTCTGTGCAGCACACATAGAAGTGTCAAAGAGTCATTTTGAAATGATTGTTTAAGTGCAGGAAGGGACACCTTCCTGCCCATAAACAAACATTTCTGGTATTTTGCGTGCTGCAGAATGCATAGAAAAAGCAAAAAACGAGGAGGAACAAAAGTGTTCCTCCTCATTCCGCCTTGCTAGCTCCACTCCTGGGGTGATGTTAGATTTTGGTGCTGCCTCAGGTTTACGAAATCTCATAAATCTGAGGCAGCATCAAAATGCAATGGGTGTGTGTTGCTGTGGCACACCCACAGCAACTCCCATTACACGTCCCTTTGAGCCGAAGTGGCCCACATTTACAAGGAGGCGTAACACCACAAAAAGTGGCGTTACACTTCCTTGTAAATATAGAGCAGAGGTTAGCACCACTGGAGCGTCACATAAAGTGACACTCCAGTGGCCTATGGGCTCTTAAATATGCCCCTTAATTTAAGATACACCACATTTGTAAATGTTCAATGTAATTACAACTGCAAGCCTTCTGAGTGAATTTGCAGGGGAGTTTCAGGGACGGAATGGCCTTTCTGGCAGTTTTCTGGGGGCCTGCAGGCTATGGAGCTATTCTCAGAATAGAATGAGCTATCATGACCCTAAAATGGCCCCATGACTCTGTCGTATTTGAAGCTTCTTGCAGTGTGGGATTGGATTGAACAGTTTTGCAAAGACTGATTTTAGTTTTCAGCCTGGCATCGGGGAGTTCAGTGATGGATACCCCACCAGTGTTGATCATCTGGTTGCATTAATCTGCACAGGTTTAACACTTATAAGTAACAGTGCCACGGCAAAAGGTTCAGTGGAACGACAATATGGGCAAAGGACGACCTATTATAGCAGCCTGCACCATATTTAAAATTCTGGCAGAGGTTTACGTTGAATGATGATAGGTTTCAGGCTTGTCATATTTTGTTGCCCTTGTCCTTCAATGGTCACATGCTAATTAGTCTAAAAACAAAAAAATACTAATTCACCAAAATATGAATTTCATATGCTTGTTTTATGAACGTAGAGGGTTTAATTACAAGTTGTTTTTTTGTTAAGTCAATTTTTAGTGGGTTGCTTTGGTTGCAAGAATCAAGACTCATTTTGTCGCAAATCGATTTTCTTCCCATGTATGCATTTTTCGTTAATTGGAATTTTTAACAAATTAATTTCTTTTTCTTGTAATGATTCGTTTTAATTTCATTTTATCTTCAGGTGAATTGGTTTATGAATTATTTGCAAGTCACCCCCAGGGTAAATTCTGAGAAAGATATTGCCCAATTCACTTTTAAGTAACCCCATACAGACTTACCCATTGCAGAAGAGAAAAGATGTCTCACTTTGTATAACGGAGCAGTATTCCAAAGTAATGCAGAATTACAATTATGTGAGTTAAATTTGGAAAATGTAATTGATGCTCACAAAATCTTGACCTCTCATAATATTCCACTCATATCCCATGACTATGCCAATTTTGATGCAGATTTAAACTGACCTGAACAGTGAACACACATAGGTGGTAGTATGTGTAAGAGGTGCCCATTACAGTTATGCTGTTTTTACTAGGTATTTTTTCGTGTTAACACAATTTGTATTAGAAATAGCATAACATTATTGTTAGGATTAAATAAACAGAGCAGACTTCACTAGTGTTCTTGGATTCACCGTAGTTTCGTAGTTTCTGAAAGGTATCACAGACAGAACAAATCGCTTCAAAGTGCTAAGGCCAGCATGAGCAAAAAGGAGAGGCACAAAAGCAAAAATAACTTTGCAGTCAAACGTATCGGCAAACGTGCAATTATCCATGTAACAGGGTCGATGGCCAAGGCGGTAACAAAACTGCCCCAAGAAGGGACAAACGTAAAGCGTTTACCAATGATAACAAAGGATTTTTGAAAGGCAAGCCCATGAACGAGTGATAGTGATGGGCGTGGTTATAAGGCCACAGATGGATTACAACATGCCAGAGTGCTTGCGCGTTCGATCTAAAAAGCATGAGAAGAACTTGGCCTGATTTTAGATGATCACAGAGTGTTGCCTGTATTTTCCACCATTCAATGGTAATGCAAGATAGGGCAGACTTGTATGCTACTCTCTCTTAAAAGCATCAGATTGAAACATGTTGACAGTGCTCTCCTGACGTTCCCCAGGTATCCTTACATCATTAAAAGTGATAAGCCTTTGTCACGTATCCCTTGCTCAAGGATTTCAAAGCAGCTCCAGTTCATCAGAACACAAGTCTGGTGTTTTTGGTCATATGTGGAAGTAACTCATGATTACAACTCCCAGAACACATTAGGTTTTTAAATAAAAATCCGTAGCTGAAATCATGGTGGTATCCCAATGACATAGAGCACAGTGGCAACAGAATTCTTTTCAAACCAGCAATGATGAATGGCTTCCATTGTGCATAGTTGTCTCAGGAAAGAGTCCTAAAATCAGTACAGAGATTTATACAAAGAGAAAAAATATGCATATTTTTAGGTCTGGCCTAGAATCTTACCAGTATCTTGTTTTCCATACTGTGTGGTTTGGTGGGCAGAGGCAAAATTTGAATGACATTTGAGTAGGCCAGTGGATGAAGAGGGCTCACCAAAAGCTGCTGTATACATGAATCTATTTGTAGAGTGGGTCCGCCCACTTTCTCTTTTTTGCACTGGCAGTGGTAGCATTTTGCCCGATCACAGTTACACAGCTGCCTCAAAGGGAGTGAGTGTCAGTGGCGAGGCTGCTGTGCCTGGGCTGACGAACTATTATTTTCATCTGTGTGTATATTTTTGCCAGTTTTCTTGTGTTTTGCAAGTTTGGAAAATACATTTTTTGTCACTGCAAGAACTATTGGGTTTCTCAATGCTTTCTTTTTAATGTGAATGTAATATTACATGATTGTCAACTTCATATTGTTTTATCACGTTCAGGTCTTGTGATCCTTTGATTTGACCTGCATTCTTTGGCTTTTTCTTTCTACAGCATTCTTCAGTCATCTTTTGTCATAAATGCCAATCTGACATTTCCCACAAGAAATCCTTGCTTGTAATTTTCTCTTCTATTTCTCACAATCTGCAGCTTCAGCAGCGTTTATACATAACTGCCTGCTTTGCATTAGGCCGTCTGCCCTGGTCGTTTTCTGTGTGATTGACGGCTGTTAATTCCTAATGTGTTTTTTGGCCCCCATGTTCTGCAGCTATAGGAGTCATCACAGCTGTCTAGTACATGGGCTCACTGTGTTCAACACTGCTAATCAAGGCAAGTGCCAAAGCAAACTGCGCTTTTTTCTGAAGAACCATCTATCTACGCCCTACATCAACACTGAGGCCCATATTTATACTTTTTGATCCAAAAATGCCCAAACGTAGTTTTGCGTCAAAAAATATAGTCCCGGCTTGCGTCATTCCAGAGTGCCAGCTGGGTGCCAAATTTATGGAATCCCACATGCCGGCACAAAGGGTGGGCTAGTATCTGGGAAAATGACGTTAGCCGGGTAGGGGTGGCGGTATGGGGGTGGGAGGTTTTGCACCAAAAAACTACGCTGGGCTGGTTAGAGGCAAAAAAAATGCCTTTAACCAGCCTAGCGTCATTTCCTGATGCAAAACCATCCATACCACATAATTCCTGTCTTATAAAAGACAGGAGTCATGCCCACCAGCCCAATGGCCAGCACAGTGCCATGTAGGGGGGGCCATTTCAGGGCCCCCAATGGCACTTACATTTTTTTTTAAATACTTACCTCTACTTATTCTACTTACCTTGGATGGGGTCCCCCCATCCTCTGGTGTCCCTTTGGTGTGGGTGGGGGTGTTCCTGGTGCTTGGGGTGGGCACCTGTGGGCTCTTTCCATGGTGTTTGACCATGAAAATTGGTCCACAGGTCCCCTAACGCCTGCCCTGACCCAGGTGTTAAATAATGGTGCTAAGCAGGCTTAGCGCCAATATTTATACCTGCTTCCCCCTCGTGCACCATTTTTGCACAGGAGGATAAATAAGGCTCTAGGGGCTTTGAGTCATTTTTTGGACAGGAACGTCTACCTTGCATCTCATTGACCCAAGGTAGGCTCACACATCCAAAAAAATACTTGAACTCCAACATTTTGACGCTAGATGGGTCTAGCATCAAAATACAATTATGGAGTTAAGTTTGCGCTGAATTAGCGTAAAAAAATGACGCTAATTCAGTGCAGAGAAAGTATAAATATGCCCCTGAATGTGTTTGTTGTCAGAAAAATAAATGTTTAGAGCAGATCTCACAATTAGTGTTTTTTTGTCAAGACTACAGAGCAAAGTGTACTACTCAAGTCCATTTTGTTTTGCCCATTTTTGTTTAGTTTGGTCAAGTGGTGAACAAGGCAGAGATACTCGCCGAAGTCCCTCAGTAGGTGTATTCAACAAGTGAGATATTGAACCAGCTTAAGCAACCTTTTAAAATTAAACTTTGTTAAAGGGAAGTTGTTAAAAATGTGTCAGCACATTATTTTGAATATAGCTGCAAAGTCCTCTGTATTTAGGTTAAATTTAGGTCTGGATGCAGTTCACACAGTTCCCCGCGAAGTGACCAAAAGACTTGCTGTATTACGTTGAGTTCCATGAGGCAGAGGAGCGTGTTAGATCGTGCCGTTCATGCTGATTTTCAGTTCCTGCCCTGTAAAATCAGCGCGAACAGCATCATGCACAGTGCAAGAGTGGGCTGCTTCTTTTCTGCCACTCAAGTAGATTTTTTATTCGGGCAGCAGCTTCCTCAACGCAAACGGAAAGTTTCTCAACATGAGCGGAAGCGACCATCCACGACCACCTGCGCCGAGAAATCTCGCTGGGAGGTGGACTGGGGTAAGAGTTTCCTTACGCTTGTTAACTTAATGTTGGCAAGCGAGGAAAAGCTCTTCTACGTGGAGTATTTCGGAAGTCTGTGCTCTAAGCGGAGCACAGAGTGGAAAAGATTCCGCAAACTGTGCAAGCAAAGCGGAGTTCCCCGCCCACCCCTAGTTTAATTAAGTATTTACAATGTGGGCAGGATGGTTCACTGAGCCAAAGCTTGCCACTGCCAAACATGGTTATTTAAATGTCATGTACTAGAAACCTTGTATCCTTGCAAGATTGATAAACCAAGTACCATAAATTGTCTAATAGTATCATGTTATTTACAGTGCTCAGAAAACACAGTTATAGCATGAAGCGTTTAAAGTCATACCTCCACTCTGTTCTTGATTCACAGACTCACGAGGCAGAGATGCCTGCTATCTCTACAGTTATTCCTTCTGACACTCGAACTAATGGCCATAGCAATCAGGCAAAACAATGAAATAGAGAGGATAGCGACACAAAAGAGGCAATTCAAAGTACTCTCATATATGTAGGCAGCTTACTAGTTACATTGTCCAAACCATCTGTATCGCTTATTATCTTGTTGGGATGGTCTCAGCTCTATCTCTCCATGTGGGGGAAAGTTCAAGTCCTCAAAATGAATGAACATAGCGTCCTGCATGATCAAAGAATTGATTAACATGATGAAAACTTTCCTGTGGTAAGGGTGCAAGCCACGAATAAAACCAAGAAAACGTAATGCCACAACAGACAGCTGTGGCCTACAGTTGCCCCACATAGAGTCCTACTGGCTTGCATTTCAGCTTGCCCAAATCCGATGCATGATCCACGACATCCTAGATACCCAGATGTGGGTAACATTGGAATGATCCTTCCTGAAAGAGGTAGAACCCCTTCAAGTGCTGTACATAGCAAACACCGGGAAACTAACTCTCCATAATCCTATAATCCAAGTGATGACGTATGAAAGGCACATGCAGTACTGAGCGAAAGAAGCCAATTATATAAGAAAGCCCCAAAATGGCATAATGCCTGCCCGAAACTAAGGCTTAGAGCCTTCAAGGGTACAACTACAATCACAAGCCTCAAAACGGTAGATGACTTAGTGGGGAATGGCAAGGTGAAAATGTTTGTGGAGGCACAGGGGGAATTACGCCTTCCGCAGTCATCTTCTTGAGGATTCTGACAAATAAACAACTGTCTACGCACAAGGCTCCCAGGTAGTCCAATATCATTGGGTGACTCATCCATACTTAATTGTCTTCACACTCAGGGCACAATGGTCTGGGGTCTCTACCAGATCCTAATAAATCACATTTTCTGTGCCCTTATAGCACAACGTCTCAAAGACTGGTGGTCTGACAGACTTAAGGTGCAGTACACAGAGGAGAGGTGGATAGAGGTCCTAAGCACTCATGATAAACCTTTTTGAGAGGCCTGACTGAACCTGAGCTACTTTAAGATTCTTTATTGGTGGCATTGGTATCCCAATTGGCTGAAAGACGTGGGTATTATACCGAATGACAAAATGCTAAAGATGAAATTCCCCTAATGGCGATATAGTCCATCTTCGGTTTGAATGCCCCAGCTTTGTTCCATTCTGGAAAGGCATATAGGACACACTGAAGGACACACTAAACATACTTGGATGGCCCACAATGAAGGCAATCCTCTTTCATGACTTACACGACTTACCCGACATAACGCACCATAGTTCTCCACTGCTTTATCTGTGACCAAGATGGTGATCCCTGGATTATGGAGAAACCCCATATCCAGTATCTTGAATCCTGGCTGTGGAAGAAGTATGCCATGGCACAGTACAAGCAGATAATATACCGCCTGAATGACCAACTGGACAAGTTTGAGGTGTTTTGGGGAGGTTTTTTACTCTTTGAAATTAACCTAGGCATGCACGGATAGAAGGTCAACCCATCACTAGAGACTGGGCAATCCCTGACCAGGTCCACGGGCATCACGTTTTGCATCATATATTGTAATATACGCCTCTTAGTTTACAAGGACCTGGATATGATTCAGTCACGACCCCACAATCCCCTGGTTACCTCCCCCACCGCCCTTCTTCACCTCCTGTCAGGGGTTGGATGACTTCTTAGAGGGATGATACTCCACCCCATGTCTGTCTGCCATGCATCTAATTTGGCTGCCTCCTGATTTCTGACAATGGACCTGATGACTGATGCCTGCAGGCCACCGGCAGAGATGACCGCAAGCGCGGAGACAAGGCTATGGCAAGAGTGGTACTCCCTCCTTCGTGATTGTCCTAGGTTCTCTACCTGCAAATGTAGAATGATGGATGTGGGATCTGTATAAATATGTTGTATATTGATGAAAACATGATAGTCGTAGGGAGATGGGGATTTCTGTTCTTTCCTTTTAAGTTCCAATTGCAGTGTGAAACACTTGCAATATTAATGTATCCATTCCTTTTGATTTATACCGACTGTAAGATGTGTGTTGATAGGAATCAATACAGATCTGATAAAAAAAGCAATGCCACTGTGCAGCCCAAACAGTGTTAGAGTTTTAGATTTAGCGTCTTGCTAAAATTAGTTATTTTTAAACCAGCCTTTTGTTCGTGGGATGCAAACTGGAGGCTGCTTTACACAAATACGACCTTAATGTGATTTTCCGACGTCTGTTGGACAAGGTTGAGCTAAGTAAGGGTGTTAAGTAGCACACACTGGCACTCCGTATAAATATTCACCAGTATACTCACTTTAGAACTCCCCCGGTAAAAGTCCCCCAGAGTGAAATAGCACCGACCAGAGAGGGTCCTAAAAATGGAGAAAGTGGCTGAAACTAAGAATGACTATCAGTTAATAAGCTTTGTCAGCATGACAATCGTTCACAAAGATAGCAAATCCTAAAGATTCTTTAATAACTTCGCTCGTGCCATATGGTATGGTATGTATAAATATGTCAGCCATTATAAGCGTGTATGTGTTAATATGAAGTGATCACTTGTACTTGCATTCTACCCTTAATTTTCGACTTATCCAAGAAGAAGAAGCGTAGTGTAACAACACACTGTGGTCTGTAGCTAAAGTTTCTGTTTAGCACTTTATTTTTCTTCACATGTAGCCCACTTGTGAAGAAACTGTGATTCCTGCAGCTTTTACATTAGCTGATAAAGATGTGTTAGTTAGTCCTTGAGCTTAAGACAATATCTTCAGAGCAGTGTTCTGTGTTTCCAAATTCCGCTATTCAGAGCTCATCTGTTAAACCATGAAGTCACCAAATGAGTGTATTCTCGGTAAACACAGGGCAGGCTATAGCGCTGGTGGCGCCCTGTGCAACAGTCTTTTTGGCACCCCTTCCCCTATGACCTCCTCCTCGGATTCCCTCACTACCAACCTGCAAATGTACTTCTCATCTCTCCATAGTATCCCATTCACATACATTCATTGGTTTTAAAGCGCTGATAAAGGCTGGCTTTACTAATCCACTCAGCTATCCACATAAAATATAGGTGATCATTCTGAACACGGCGGTAACAACCGCCGTGTTCATGCTGGCGGTCAAAACACTGACCGCCAGCAACCCTGGAACCACACCAGCCAAATAAAGAACCTTATTGTGGGCCCGCGGGCGGAAACATTGTTTCCGCCCGCCGGCTCACAGAAAGGCCTGGCCGGGATATTGACGGCGGCTCCACATGGAGCCGCCATCAATGCCTCTGTGTGTCAGGTGAAGTTGCACCCATCGCGCAGATCACTGCCCGAAAATCGGGCAGTGACCTGCATGGTGGGGCGCAGTGCAGGGGCCCCCAGGGGTGCCCCGGGGTACCTCCTCCGCCAGCCTTTCCATTGGCGGCCCTCACCCTGTTCAGAATATGGCGGGTTGGCCTGCCATACCGGCTGGCGGTTTCAGCCGCCAATGCCGGCATGGTGGGCCAACCCACCATGTTCGTAATTAGGGTCATAGTTCTGTTCTTTTCAGCCAGCATATTAACCCTCTGCACTGCTTTATGGTGAGTCAAAGCTGCTGCTAGATCAAACTCCCATCTCTCTCCTTAGCAGAAACGTTAATCACAAGAGGTATGATGACATTTTAATTGCTTCCAGAAGGCTTTACGCACAAGGAACTTTTCAGCAGGCGCTGTTAAATCTCAAGTTTCATAAGTTAGTGCTAAACACAGTGCCCCTGAGGACAGCGCCCCCAATCCGGATCAGCACCCGGTAAGGCTGCACCGCTCGCACCACCCTAAAGCCGGCCCTGAGTAAACGTTATGTTTTTTTTCAAAAAGAGATACAACTGTGCTCACCTTCAGAACAAGATTATGATAGTTATACCTATTCTCACTCAGCCTTTCTTTTACTTCCTCTGTGCCTTTTCTATCAAAGAATAGAATGACGAGTTGACATGAGATCTATGTTGACAAATCTCTTAATTTTGTTGTCTGAATATGTATTATACATTCCAAATACACATTAACTTATGTTTAATTCCCTTACAGGGAATAACAAATTTCCTAGCTTTAGTAATGGAAAGTTTCTGTTCTGTTAAGGACACAGAGGTGAGGATTATGCATTTCTTTTCTCCATTGTATTGCTCAGCAACCACCAAACCAACAGAAAACTTCCTTTCCCAGAAACTTTAGGGAAGGAGTAGAAAACAATACAACCAATCAGTAAACAGTCCATAGTAAAGCCCGTTTAAGGTGTGGAATACCAAGGCAGCATAGTCAATCCTCTTGCATCCTTCATCAGAAACTCCCTGTCCCTTTATCTCACTCTTTCAAGTTCTGTTTCATCTCTGCTTTCTTTCTTTGCACTGTTTATCCGCATTTCTCCTCTTCTTCATTCTTTCTCCTTTTGTGTTTTTCTTTCTTTTGCTTTAAGTCAAAGTCTGATGAGGAAATATGTGTTGGTCCCGAAAATGAATGCCGATGAGCATCACTGTAACCACTGGCTCAAATTAGGCAGTGTTACTAACCTAAGGCAATCATCTTTCCTACAGGCAACAGAATAAACAGAATATCTAGACTACTTCATACTTTCCTTCCAACAAAGCACAAAGGCTATATACACTTGGCTGACTAATGCCTCTGTGGCAGAATACAAACCTTCTCATTCAACCATACCTCATACAACACATCGATCACACCGTACAAGAACCCCCCAGAACTGTGGCAGAACTGCACAGCGCTAGGATAGTTGGCTGCCTCGTTGTCACAACATCTTCGGGGCAGGCAGTGGACAGCTGTTCAACCTTGTTAAATGAGAAAGATCTCAGTTCCTTATGGGAAACCCATCCATGCACACAGCACTGCACAGACCTGTTGTAGAACTAGACAAATTGGTTCTCTGTGATGCTGACAACAAGGTCTCACCCAACAATACATGGAACAGCCCAGTTTTCACAGATCAAAGACAGTGGCATCAGACCTCCATGAGTTGGGTAAATGATAAATCCCACAACCATGTGAAAGTGGCGTTCAGACTCCAAAAGCACTCCCTCTTCATACAAATGCTTATGATCTAGCATAAAATAATTTGCATATATGCAACAAGTGTTTTCAACTGTTTTTAATAAGTTGTAATTGTTTCTTTGCAATTGTCTGTTCATTTGTGGGACTGGTATAGATCTAGATTTCAGTGTCTAAATAGTAGTAGAAGAAGAAATAAAAACGTGCCATATACATGACAAATATAGAGGTGAGGACAACATATTAAAAAGAACTGAAACTGTCACGCGCAGGGTGAAGAAGGCTGGCATTCATCTTTCCTTCTCACAAAGACAGGAGCTGCCTTTTCGTGCAGCCATCTTGTATGCTGGGGCAAAACTATAATGTCTGATATTGAAGTCTATCACTGGGTGCACAGTTTAGTTGGCCTCCTTCTGACAGCTAAACAAAGCATCTGAGAACTGGATGTCAAAATAGAACTACACACAGCTGGAACGATCTGCTTCTCTGTATCCAGGCATAGAATTATAGGAATAAGAAGCCAGGAAGTGAAAAGGCTGGTGTGTAGTGATAGAAGCGTCCATAGCAGCATGGAGCCAGATACGAAATCTACGATGCCACATTTTAAAAATGCCATGGTATCAAGAAGCAATGCACTCATGGCTCTAAGTGTATGGTTTCAAAAGACAGCTATCACCTCTGACTAATGTGAGAGTATGATATAAAGTGGTGGCACAGGTGAAACTTAATTGGATCTTAAGTCAAACATCCCACTGCAACTTCCTCTTCATATAGAGATAATATGCCCTTTTTCGTGGTCCCCCCCATTGTTGTTGACTTTTATTACTGGTTCTTAGACTACACACTGGGGTGCTACTTCTCAGTGCATGTGCTATGACCCCTAAAACATGTAGAAACTGGCTAATCCCTGAATCTCCTATAAGGCCTTAGTATATAGTGTACAAACTGCACCCACGGCATGGAAAGCTATATGTCACCTGTGGACACCAGCCCTTACTGTACCATTAACTAGGATGGCAAGGAAAACATGGCTTCAGACCTACCATTACAGTCTGACGGCTGCAGTTTAAATCTGCAATGCAACCTGCTAAAATAACCATTTTCACTTGTAAAAGATTCACTTATAAAATAAAAGTAAGTCACCTTATGTCGGTCTTGTAGCCCACAAGCTAGGGTGCATGGTATTTAAAAAGTGGGACATATAGAAACATAATATTAAAATGTCCCTACAACGACAAGACCCTAAAATATTATTTTAACAGTGACAGGCCTAGCTGTCCTATGTAAAAAATCAAATTAAGCAACTATATATAATGTTAATTAAAATCTAATTCAATGGTGGAAGTCAAATGTTTTACAAATTAGGGAAAAGTAACTTTTAAAAAGGTACCTTTTACCTACCTGACATCCTTGGATGCTAATTTGCATGACCTCCCCAGCTTCTCCTGTCCTGTACGTGGCACAAATAAAGTGTGAATGAGGTGTGAAATTCCTCCAGGATACACACAATGTTTCACTGTGATTGACAGGTTGTAGTAAACGGGCAGGGGTGTCTCCTTTTACCTCAGCAAGGAGTGGGGGCTTACCATTTTGTTGGCAACACTATGTGAGATCTTGTGTGACACGTCTGTTTGAGCCGCATGTAACACTTGAGAGGGAGCAAACAGTAAGCCACGACAAATCTTGTGTATCCCTTATCTGGTTGCTGAAGGCCCCTTCTTGTGTTCTAGCAGAAATCTGTCTCCTTGAACCTGCTTGATGTAGAATTTTCATGTTAGTTGTGGATGACCACTTTCCATAGTCCACTTGCCTAACACGCCCATTCCTCAGAGCCCAAGATTAGTGTGGCCAAAGACTTTCACCATCATGAAAATGCCCTGGCACATGGCATTTTGCACATGTTTGCAATAAAGCAAACAAAAACTATTAAAATATTTTATATGGTTGCTCCTGGGAACCTTTACCCCATTTGTGAGGGAAGGTTCAGGAGTCACCCACCCACTAGCTGGTGCCAGCCATAAATATAGCAGCACCAATTACCATCCTCAGAACACTTTCAGGACCTGCAGAAGAACAGAAGATGACTGGACATGTTATCTGTCACCTGAGAGGAGCCCTAAGGGACTAGACTGGCTCCCTCTTGTAGAAAGGACAAGCAAGTGAACCCCAAGAGTCTGTTGGCTGACCACCCTTGTGGCTGCAAGGGCACAACAAATTACTAGTGGTCTTTCCTGGAAATCCCCAGCTGACCAGCGGCAACTGGAACTTGGACTGGACTTTGCTAGTAGCCTCTGCCTGTCACCCTAGGAGTTTCTAAGTGCCCATTGGGGGTCCTGGGGCCCTTAGAAGGGTACTCTTATGGTGGTTTGGGCACTAGAAGAAAGTTTGAAAACTTTTGAAATTTTTTCCTCTAGACCAGTGGGACTTAGAAAATTTCACACTTTTTTGACTTTCTAAACCTTCACATAGGCAGAATCATGCAATGTAGCTGACCCAGGCTTCATCACAGTCGGCCGGCAATTGCACCTTGCTCCCGGTTTGACAATGGGTTATCATTGATGCTTTTTCACTTAAATATTTAAAGATTGATGCCTACGGTTTCCCCCATTTGAAGTTTTGTCATTTTGGTGTCATTTTGCCTAATAAAGTTGTGTCTATTTCTATAAATTGTAGTGGAATCTTTATTGTTTTATATTTAAAATTTTTAACTATTTTGGCACTTCTAAGTGACTTACACAATTTTGTTAACTTAAGCGTTTCTGCTCTATGCTTTAGTCTCCAGGGAATTACCTCAGGTTTAAATTATTGAAACCCTCGACTACACCTAACAGGATAGTGACTTTTTTACTTCTGGTGGACACCAATACACCCCAACTAATAAACTACTTTATCACCAACACATACACAGACTTACATCACACATCAAGCATGGAGGCCATGCAGCCGTCAGGTTTTACTATGACTGGAATCTGCAAATGAATTATTCTTGCATTTCCATATCAAAGAAGTAGACATTTGATTGAGATCAGATAACAGCTAATTTATTAATTTACAAATTATTGTATATTTCATGCACTTCTGTAACATATTTCTCACCAGAGAATCAAATGTCTTCATTTCAAGGGGCCTTCTTTTCAGTTTTTGATTCACACACTTCGTATACTTCTTGCCCAGCATGTGTGAGTTTGGATAGAGCTACATCATCCACAGCCATCAAGTGAAAAGCTGTCGTTAACTGTAGGTGAAGAACTACATGATATGGGCATAATATACATTTTAAATACATCGTATCAAATGTATTTTAAACTTTTAATACAAAAAGTATGTTTTCTTCGAGTGTTTGTAGTATTATATATCCTCTTTTTTTATTTGATCATAGCACAAAAAATCATGTGTGTGGAGAAGTGAGTTTTGCTGCAATTAGCCACATTGTATAAAAAGCAATGGACATAAGCAGATTCGACAAAGTGGCGAAGCTTGTGATTTCCACTGCATTCAATGAAGTAATGCTTGAATGGCAAAAGATTTGTGTCATTGAGGGAGGAACAGTAAGAGGAATATTCTGTCATGTTAATACAGCCTATGTACTACGTATGCATTTCCCAAAATAGCATTGGGGTCGTTTCAGCAAAGAGAACTAATGATTATGAGGTGTTGGGATGGCTAATTTAACAATAGCGAGCTGGAATGTCCAAGGTCTCAAGAGCCTGCATAAGCAGCATTTGGTAAGGCAATAATTAAGGGACTACCATCCCTATGTAGTATGTCTTCTCAAGCCCCATATAATCTATAAGGATAGAGTCATGCATAAACATATCGGATTCAATGTAATAATAGGTACAGTTTAGCGAACTGCAATTTGTGAGGTTGCAATGTGCAGGAGAATGAATGGAGGGCAAATTATCCTAACAATATCACACAACTAAACTAGGGGAGGGGGGATTGTTCAAATGAAGTACAATGAGAGATTTTTGCAATATGTGCTATTTCAGGCCAAACACTGGTGACACGGGTATCTTTGATTTCTTTCCTATTAAATTAGCCAAATGGGCTGTGGAATTACTAGTTATTGGTGATTTTAACTGTGTTTAGTTCAGCTCCAGGACACTCCTAGTAGTGGCTGAATGCTATATAAATCCCCTTTCATTTCCCGTTTTACAATGGATTACAATTCAGATACTTCAGATCAGTACTCAACATGCAGGATGAATACAGTTAACTGACTCATTAAGAGACTCATGCAAATATATGGGCCTGATGATGTTTGGAGAACTCTTAGGGTAGTGGTCCAGGGTTTACATAGAATTCTCCAGTACACAAGCACTATTTTTGTATGGATATGATTTTTTCTCCACATGGTTTGACATTTTCAATGAGTAATGAGTATAGCGATCTGCCCTATGATTACTTCCGATCATAATCTGCTGTTAATTTTTATGATAAACCAGCAAGATGACCTCAAATGTTGGGCTTTTGAACATGCTTTATTGGTGACTCAAGAAAAATTGTCAATAAATGACTCAAACCATGTTTAATTGTCGTAATGTTAATTTTAATACTCCGGGGTGGCGTGGCCAAGCAAGATAGCCGGCGGGACTCGCTCTCAGTGAGCTCCCGCTATCCTGGCCTAATCCTGCACTGATCCTGGGGTGCCTGTGGTCACAGGTCCCTCCCCCCCACGGCAGGGGAAGGTGCCCAGACCTCGTAGACACCCTCACGGCCCATTTTGGGTGTTGTGGCCCACGGATCTGGGGCCGAGCGGATCGGGCATAGTGTGCCCAGCCGCAGGAGGAGGGAGCAAGCATGTGGCCGCTCCATCAGGTGTGCCACGGTCGAGCTGGCGTAACAGGCGGGTGGTTGGCCCCGCAGTGGAGGAATCCTGGACCTGCTGGCGCTGTTGGTTTGTGGTTCTGCTACATGGGCCGACCCGATCGTCGAGTTGGTGCGGCCCAGCACTGGATTGGGCTTGTGCACTTGAGCGCCAGAGAAGGGCCCTGGCTGGGCCTGCTTATCGGCTCCGGTGGAAGGTGAGGAGCGAGGGCCTGGTCACGGGCATTGGATCGGCTGGGGGATTGGTGGGCGGCAGTGAAGGAGAAGCTTGAAGCTGCTGAACAGACTGTGGTGCTGCCTGCACGGCTAGGCAGTGGATCGGCTGGCCGATGTATCGTTCGTGGTCCCGTTGTGGGCCTGCCCAGTAAGGAAATATTGGACTCCCTGCTCGGGACTCCAGGGGGAGAACAAATGTTTTGACCCCGGGCTGCTTGTCTGCTATAAAAGCGATGTGTGGCTGGCGTGGTGCACAGCCTAGCAACAACTCCTGCTACTCCCAGTGGTGTTGCACCTTTCAGGTACTTCCGCTCCCCATCTGGGTTACTTGTGGTGCAGACGCCGCGCGGTATCCTGGCGGCGGCGGTATGGGGCAGCACCGGCAGTCAGCGGCATCACAGGGGAATACTATTGAACAATACACCACGCCAGTGCCCCTGCCGCAGCGCCAGACACGATCTGGGGGGCCCGAGGATGCTCTGAGTGCGCCCGGGACCACTGGGGAGCCTTTGCGGGTGGAACTTCTAGCAGCTATACAGGGCTCCAGTGTGGCCCTCGAGGGGAAGATAGAGACAGTGGCAGTGGAGGTAATTCTCCTGTGGACGGGTTTCAGGAATGTCTCTGAGAAGGTCAAGGTAGCAGAGGGTTCCATAGTGGAGCTGCAGACCGAGGTGGGCTCTCTGAGCAAACAGATGGTGCAGGTTAATTCCACGGTCTGAAGGTTAGAAGCCAGATTGGAGGATGCAGAGGGCAGGTCCCGTCAGAATAATATCCACTTGCTGGGGTTCCCGGAATGTGCGGAGGGAGCCATGGTGGAAGGTTTCGTGGAGAGTTGGATTAAGGACGTGTTGCAGCCGGTTGGATTGTCCAGGGTGTCCGTAGTGGAGCGAGCTCACAGGGACCTGGTGGCGCTGCCTCATTCCGGGGCCAAGGGCTATTATTGCCCAACTACTGAATTATAAGGACAGAGACTGTATCCTGCGCGCAGCTCATGAGTCTGAGAGAAGAGTCTTTGAGAACTATAAAATCTCCATTTATCCTGACTATAGGAACAAGGTTCAGACCTCTAGAAAGGGGTTTATGGAGGTGAAAGCCAAGCTCTGTGCCGTGAACGTCAGATACATGTTGGTGTACCCGGCACGCCTGAAGGTGATATCCAGGGTGAAATCCCACTATTTCGATCAACTGGAGGAGGTTTGGAGATGGCTGGAGATTTGGGACAAAGTTGCTCCTGGTAGGCCGGAGAAGACCAACTTGACGGTTCATTGTCCTTCAGGTACGGGTAGCCTGGATTGGAGAATTCGCGGGGAGAGACAGTTGGATGGCACCGCAGACCAGGTGGTGGACATTGCTGCTTCCACTAGAGTTGAGATTCAGCAAGATGGGACAATGGCTGTGGTAACTCCTGGTCTGGCTGATGGATCGATGGGAACGATGGTTCAGGGTGCGGAGATGTTCCCTGTAGATACTTGACCTGCTTGCTCGTATCGAATTGCCAATGCCGTGCTCTATTGATGGGGGGCTTGGGCCCCCGCTGGAGGTGCCTGGAATGTATGTTGGGGGGGGCTGTAGTAAGTTGGGGGGCACTATTAGACTTTGAATTTGTATATAAATTTAGGAGAGGACAAGCCGTTTACTGATTCCTATTAGTAGGTACTCGAATACAAGAATATTGCGGTCGAGATGGGGGGTGGTTACTCCACAGTTGTGGTAGGACCTAGTAGCTGGGAGTTTGGGGTTAGGCTGTTGTCCTGGCAGCGATCACACATATGGATCTACAGTATGGTTTGATGTGTTTGATTTACTGTTCATCCGGGGTGGGTAATGGGGAGTTGGGTTGTTTGGTTGGTCAGGTGTGTAAATGTTTGCAGTTTACAATAGCAGTGCATGTGTGTGCATAAGTTTAGGAGAGGACAAGCCGTTTACTGATTCCTATTAGTAGTACTCGAATACAAGAATATTGCGGTCGAGATGGGGGGTGGTTATTTACACAGTTGTGGTAGGACCTAGTAGCTGGGAGTTTGGGGTTAGGCTGTTGTCCTGGCAGCGATCACACATAATGATCTACAGTATGGTTCGATGTGTTTGATTTACTGTTCATCCGGCGTGGGTAATGGGGAGTTGGGTTGTTTGGTTGGTCAGGTGTGTAAATGTTTGCAGTTTACAATAGCAGTGCATGTGTGTGTGCAGGAGAGGGAATGGGCTCTCAACCTGCTCTATCACTCTGGCAGGGAGGAGAGGGATGGAGGGCAAGTGGGAAGGAAGGTGAAAACTTTTTTAGTATGGGGTGACAGATTAATATACTGACGTGGAACGTCAGGAGGTTGAAGAATTGCACTACTAGGTATAGGGTGCATTCCTTTTTGAAGCATCATAAGGTTCATATCACCTGTCTCCAAGAAACGCATATGACTGAGAAGGAAACTCAAAAGCTAGCAAAGAAATGGCGGGATCCAATGTTCTCCTCGTCCTTCTCCTCTTATGCGAGAGGTGTGAAGATATGGATCGCCCCTTGGGTCCCCTTCACTCATGTATACAGTGAGGTAGATGTTGAGAAGAGATATGTGCTTGTGCAAGACACTTTAGACGGGGAGCCCCTCATTATACTGAATGTTTATGCACCTAATGTGGATGATCACTCCTTTTATGATGGTATCCCTGAGATGATATCTTGGTTGGCGAGAAGGATCGACTCCCGTCTAGATTGGGGACCAAACCACTGATCACAAGATCTCTCACGGAGGTAATGCACAATTTAGGGCTATGGGACGCAATGGAGGGTACTACATCCAGAGGGCAGGGAATACACCTGTTATTCTACGACGCATAACACACATAGTCGGCTGGATCAGTTTCTCTTGGGTGGCTGAACTCCTCACAGATTCTGGATGTTAGTCATCTGGGTAGGTTTCTATCTGATTATACACCTGTGTTGATGCAGCTGCGGTGGTGACCCGATAATACTGAGCTAACACGTAGTTGGAGGATGCCTGCAGGTTTGTGATAAGGTGGCGGTGGCTGTCAAGGACTATTTGGACCTGAACTGGTCCACTACAGATTCTAGAGGTATGGAATGCGAGGCACTGAAGGCGGTTGTGAGAGGGGTTTGCATTGGTATCGTATGTGGGGTGTGTAAACAAATGGAACAAGAACTTACTGAGTGGGAGGACAAGTTGGCGGATTTGCTGTGTCAGACACCACTTATACGGGAGACTGAAAGGGAACAGCTCCAGCTGTACAAGATGGTGAACAACTGTTGGGACACACTAAGCAAGGTAACACTTATAGACAGTGTTTGCATAGGGAGGGGGACAAATCAGGCAAATTATTGGCATGGATCCTAAAACGAGAAGTGGAGAATCCCCCCATATTTTATATTATGAATGCCAAAGATGAGACGATTACCAAGCGCAAGGATATACTTCAGGTATTGGTAGAGGATCTGCAGCGAGTATCGAGGGCTGGTGCGGTAGTCCCAGATGATAAGTTGGTGGGGTTTCTACAGCTCATGCAGCTTCCGCGCTTGGAACAGGAGTGTAGGGAGTCTCTTGAGAATGCTATAACAGTTGAGGAAGTGAGTGAGGCGGTGGAGGCAATGACGAAATCTAGGTCGCCGGGTGTAACGCTTTCCCGATTGAGCTACATCAAGTGTCTCCCCTTCTCCTGCGGGAAAAATTGTTGGCGATGTTTGAAGAGGCGCGACAGCGTGGCATCCTGCCACAAACCATGCGCCAAGGCATTGTCTGTTTGATGCTTAAACCTGGCGGGGATCCTGGTGATCCCTCCTCTTACCGCCCGCTTACTATGTTGAATAGTGATGTAATGATCCTTTGCAAAATATTGGCCACTAGGCTTCGAGGAGTGATTCGGAGGTTGGTGCATGATGATCAATATGGTTTTATTCCAGGTCATAGCACGACTTATAATCTACGTCGCTTGGCACATGTGCTGCATGAAACTGTGGGTGGGGAAGATGAACTAGCGCTAGTGTCATTGGACCTGGAGAAGGCCTTTGACACAGTGGAAAGGGGCTATCTACTAGCAGTGCTGCGGGGTATGGGGTTTGGCCCACAATTTTGTGTGTGGGTGAAGTTGCTATATACTGCACCATCCGTGCGTGTTCGAGTGGGAGGAGAGCTCTCAGAATCGTGGGAGATTGGCAGGGGAACTAGGCAGGGCTGTCCGCTTTCTCCACTTCTCTTTGCCTTGGCGGTGGAGCCATTGGCGATCTGGATCTGAGAGGAACTGATACCTTGGGGTATCCGGGTGGGGCAGACCACACATACTGTCTCTTTATATGCGGATGATGTGCTGGTTTATCTTCGTGAACCCGGTGTTTTGGTGCCTGCGTTGTTGCAGCTGTTGGAGGCTTTTGGAGGCTTTTGGGGCTGTGTCGGGTCTTCAAGTGAATAGGAAGAAGTCACTCCTGTTCCCGTTGGGTTCTCTCTGTGGTGTCCCCCAGGAGATGTTACCGGTGGTGGGGCTCCGAGGGAGCTTGAAAGCTTTAGATATTTGGGTATTTGGGTAACTCACACTGTAGCAGCCCATTAAAAGCATAATGTGGAACGAGTGGCGTTCGGTACTGTTTTGAATAGACTACCTCTCTCAGTAATGGGGAGGGCGGCTATAGCCAAGATGGTATTTTTGCCAAGGTGTCTTTATCTGATTCAGAACTCACTGTTCCCGCTGCCTGCTCGACTTTTTAATTGACTGGACAGTTTGTTGATTTTGTTGGTGTGGGCTGGGCAGCGTAGTAGGGGGCAAGTCGTCCTAGATGTGGCCTGTTAGATGCTTTTTTTTCTGCACTTGGCCAGGTCCTTTCAGATGTTGCACCAATACTGGCAGGAGGTAGTTGGTAGAGTAGAGGAGGTAATGGGATTGGGGCTAGAAGTATCGCTTGTGACAAGCCTTCTAGGAGTGGTGAGGAGGCCGCGAGGCAGGAATATCCCGTACAAACTCACACAATTGGCCTTGGTGTTGGCCAAAAGCAGGGTGGCCATTGGTTGGATGAGCACCCAGTGACCTTCCATCCATTGCTGGATACGAGATTTGATGGAATGGGGTGCTGCTAAAGAACAATATATGCCCATGACACGGAGAGGCGAGGGGGCACTTACGGATGTGATTGCATGGGGGACATTACTGGATCGGTTCACTGGTGTGGAAGAGTTAAGTACAGAGGGGAATATGGATGAGGATGACTGATTAAGTGCTCCTTGTTTTGATTAGGGGAGCAACAACCAACTGTGGTGAGGTTGCATCTATGCAATTCTTAAGATATGTAAGACTTGGTCTCAGGTAGATCCTTCTTGGGTGGGTAGGTGGAGTGTGATTTCTACTGCAGTGGGTGTTATAAATTCTTATTCCAGACTATGTGCTTACTCCGTCCTAAAGGAATGTGATAAAAAAAAGAAGATTCTGTAATCTTTTGCATTGATACGCACTGCACTGTAATGCTTTTGTTGGTTATGTTTTCTAAACTCAATAAAAACAGAGTTATAAATAATAATAATAATAATAATAATACTCCCTCCTCTATAGTGGTTTGGGATACATTAAACACATTTGTGGCACAACTGTTCAATTCACAGCAGCAAGATTAAAGGTTATACAGGAATGTGGAAACAGAGATTCCAATAGAACAACAGCATACCAAATACAGCATCCTACATCTATAAAACATTCTCGGCACACAGAAAGGAAAACCATTTTGGAAATTATTTCTTGTAATGCTCAAAATGGCCAGTGTGTTTGACAAAAAGATGCAATCTCTTATCTATTGCATAAGGGCAGATAGTGTTAGTAAGGAGAGACTTTTGGTCAACTTCTGGTACTTAGGATTAGAGAGAAGAGAAATGCTGTTTCAATAGTTAGTTTAAAATTGAATTTGGGACTAGTATTAAGGAACCAAGTGATATATTAGAAGAGTTCCATAAATTATTTTCTAACTTGTAAATGTAAGATACTAACTCAGAGAGCATTATGATATTGAAATAATTTGAGAGAGTTACATTATCACCCCTTGACCAGGATAAATAGATTTAGTGGACCAAGAGATTACAACTGAAAAAATGTTAAATTTAGTTCAGAACCTAGTTTCTATTAAGGCCATTGGGAAGGATGTCATTCCCCTAGAATTGTGTAAGTCTTTTCAGCTATCTTATCACTAGTCATGGACTCTAGAAATCGATAAAGATCAACATTTCCCTCTTTCAGGAATACAATTATTATAGGAAACAGGGCTATATCATTGATAAATGCTGATGCTAAGATATACTTAAAAGTGTTAGCAACTATACTGTCTAAAATTATTAAACAACTGGTTTCTACTATCCAACATAGATTAATTCCTGGACATGAGACCACAACATACATCAGACATGCAATTGCTATGTATGAAACCGCTAGATTTAAAAATTGCAGCTTTAGAATGATATTGTTGGACAGCAAAAATTATTTTTTAATGTGTAGCTAGGACATTTATATGTGCAGGCATGTCTATAATGAAATTTGGGCATACATATCTTCAATGTGTATGTGCTCTGTATAATGACCCAAAAAGAAGGGTGGTTCTTATGGGTAAAGATTCTTTGAGTATATCAACATCACATAAGACTCTTCAAGTAAGTCCCATCTCTCCATTATTGTTTCTTCTTCACCAAGAACTATATTTTTTGTCTTAAACCGGCAACACAAATATTAAAACCAAAATCTTCAATAATGTTGAGCATAAGATTGGTAGCAGCAGATGATATAGTTCTGTTATTGTTTATGTATATGATAATCAGGCCATTGTAATCAGTGTAAAAGAGTCAGAAATGTTTGGGAAAGTTTCAGAATTTAAACTAACTATTGAGAAGAATCACATTTTAGTTTAATATAGGCTTGAAAGGGCAGATAATCATGTGATCTTGGCATTCAATTATGTAGTAAAGTAGAGCATATGTTTCATATGTACAAAGAAGATCTCCTAAAAAATGTGCTACCCTGCCACCAAATTGGCACAGACTGCCCTCATCCTTCTTATTCAATTCTATCCCTCTTTTAAATACAAATAACCTATTTCAGATAGCGTCTTTGGTAGGTTTTTTTTATTGAGCTCAGAGGACCAATCCATTTTTTAACTACATGTAGAATAGGGTGCATGGGCTCTTCTGTAATTTATGTCCTTTCACTGGGCCAGGGAATGTATGGTTTGACTGTTAAAGCTCCCTATCATCACTTTTTTCTTATGCTTAAAATTAATATTGGACGTGAGACTACTGGGTGTTTAGTAAGATTCTCTATGGATGTCATACTGGAGAGTGTTTAATAAAATTATTTGATTTAAATTACTTTAAAGGAGTTAGATTTTAAACAGTCATGACAGTATACACTATTTAGAATAAGTGGTGTAAAATATTGAGGACCATGATGCATTTGAGTTTCTTAATAAATCATCTATCTTAGGGCAGCTGGCTGCTTTGAAGTAAAGGGTGAATGTCCCGAGCACCACAGAGGAAATAAGAAAGCAAATAATTTGCACTTCTCCATTACTGCCATTAAGTGCAGTGCAAATAACAAGTTTGTCCAGTCTGGGCAACTCACATTTTGCCAAGGCTGTTTTCAGCAATGTGGCATATCACACAACTTTGCTGCAGTGCAACAGCTCATCTCTCTACACAAGCAGATTTTGTGCTAGAATCAAACTTGAAAAAAGGGGATACAAAATATTTGACCCATTTGAAGAAACCACACACTTTTTATTGAAAGTTTGGGCCTTATTACGAGTGTGGCGGTTTATAGACTCCCACACTTGCGGTAGTGGTCTGGACCGCCACATTACAACCCTGGCGGTGAGACAGCCAGGGACCCACCAGCTCTTCCAGGATCCCGGATTCCGGAGGTCTGGAAGATGGTGGCGGTCCTAATCCGTCAGAACAGAGCTGCCCTGGGGATTATGACCCTTTCTCCGCCAGTGGTTTCATGGTGATAGCAGGAGCTTTGCAGAAAGTGAACATTGCGAGGGTGCTGGTGCACCGTGCAGGCGATAGCATTGCTGACGGCTCGATTACGAGCCGGAGACAATGCTGTAGCCTGTTTCCCGCTAGGCTAGTGGGTGTAAACTTGGGTTTCCACCCGCCGACCTAGTAGGAAACCCAGCTCAGCTCAGCGGAGAGGTCACCGCATAGGCTGCGGCCACCCTGTCGGGAATTTGGCAGACGGACATTCCACCCGCCAAACTCATAATGGGGCCCTCATAGAAAACCAAGTTTCTGCTCAGACACTCTTTTTCAATATCTCTCTTCGATGTTGGCCTGATGCCCTCACCATACTTGAGAAGTCATCACTCATTGAACCAAATGAGTCAGCATCATCTTTGACAAGGGGCTTAACCTCCAATCACAAACATCAGGTGTAAGATAGACCATCTCCAAATCGTGCTTTTTAGAGGTATGAAATGCTACATCCCTTAAATATCTCTGCGTGGGTGCAGGAATTGTGAGGCTTGGAGGTGTTTTCTAGAGACACAGAGAAGAGGACTGCAATATTGCATAATATTTATCACACCTTGGCCCAGAAATGAGAGGACCTACTGCCTCCTTGTGCCACATTAGCATAATTTTTATTTACGCTAATGTGGCCCAACAAGGCCAAATTCGCTGCGCCATATTTATAAAGTGGCGCAGTTGCTTTTAAAGGGCCCCTATGTACTGTGCAGGATTAGCGACAAAATGTTGACGCTAATCCTAAACAGTACATCAATAGCGTCAAACATTTCAATGCTATTGCCCCTACCCTGCACCATGGTGCGCAGTACATTAAATATGGCGCTACCATGGTGGCAGTAAGGGGGAGGCTAATGGCTGCAAGAAAAGTGGTGCTGCATTGGATGCAGCACCACCTTTCTTAAATCAGGCCCTAAGTCTCCAGAATTTCTTTTTTTTTAATTATTTTTATTAAACACCGTGTGACATACAATATACACATTGGAGAACTGAAATTACATTTGGCGAACAGGTGTGACTGAGTATTAAACCTTCTCAGGAGTTTTGACGGTAGGATCCACCCTAGCCCATTTCCTCTCCCCACCCTCTTCCCCGAGCAAAATGGTCTTGTCTCACTACCCCTTTCAGCCTCCCTCCCTTCCTCTTGTCCCTCTCTTCTTTATACACACCCTGGGTGGCATTCCACTGTCCCTATACCTTTTCCCATTTCACCAGGCAACCCCTGCTTTGGTAGACCACCCTTTCTGACCTACAGCACCAGTCCATATCCGCCATCCAATCCACCACTCTTGACCAAAGAGAGGCCCCCCATGCCCTGGCCACATTAATCTTGGCCACCCCTGCCACTAACCTTAGCCATATACAATGATGTTTTTTCCATATGTTATCCCCAGGAATCGATAGGAGCAGCCACCTGAGGTCCATCTGTACCGTACCTCCTAAAACTCATGACATCTCATCCACCACTTCCTTCCAAAACAACTGTATCTATGGACAGGTCCATATAATGTGATAAAATGTCCCGACATCCTGCACCCTCTCACACACAGATCTGACGGGGCTCATCCCATCCGCTGTAGCCGCACCCGGGAAAGGTAAGACCTATGCACTATCCGAAGCTGCACCAGTTGGAAACGGGTTTGAATTACAATTTCCCTGGTACTTTTCAGGACGTCTACCCATTCATCCTCATTCATGGGGCCTACGTCCTCTTCCCATGCCACCCTCAACCGCTCATTTGAATTAGGGGAGTTGTTAGTCGGTTTCCTGTAAATTGTCGAGATTGCCTGCTCCAGCAGCGGTTCTGTGAGGACCCTGTCCTCCAGTAGTGTCATGTCTCTGATTTGCTCCCTCACATGTAGGTGGCCATGGAGCGCATGGCTCAGTCGCAGATATCTGTATCTTTACAAATCTTGCATGTCAAATTCAGTCCGCAGATCCTCAAAGGGTATCATGGCATTGTCCATCCATACATCTCCCAGGTGTTCTATGGCAATCAAGGCTCATCTGGAGAAACTCTTCATTGCACTCACTTCCTTTAAGTAATCTCTGGTCCAGAGTGGGGTGCGCGCAGATAACACCTCCCCCTCACCCAGGTAGCGATTTTCTTCTTTCCACGCTCCCACCACTGTCATGGTATGAGTCGGTAGATCTCAGAATGCCCCACCGGCTGTATAGGACCCTATCATAGCCCGTGTTACCCATCGCTTCTCTTTCTAGCCTATAGGCTGGTTCCGTAGGTTCCGCAAATGCCCACTCATTAATCACCACCAGCTGGGTCCCCCAGTAATACATTCGGGTGTCCCGGATGGTGAGCCCTCCCTCAGAAGGCCCCCTCTGGAGCTTTCTCAGCGCTATTCATGGGAGTCCTCCAGCCTATATCAGAAATCTGAGGGTCTGGTCAATTTTCTGAAGGACCCCCATTGGGATCGCCACCATGGTGTTCTGGAAACACATATAGTAGCCGGGCATGGTCATCATCTTGTACAAAGCCACTCTACCCATTAATGTCAACGGCAGTTGTCGCCAGTGCTCTACATCCCTCTCTAACCATTCCAGCTGCGGGGCCAAGTTGTACCAAAGGAATTCTTGTGGGTCTCGGGTTATATATATTCCAAGGTATTTAAAACCATTGGGTACCACTAGAATAATGGGTCGGGGAAGTAGACTAGGGGTCCCTCCCTCTAAGGGGTAAAGCAGGGACTTATCCCAGTTAATATTATACCCTGAGTGGTCTCTGAAGATGCAGAAGATTTGTACTAGCCTGTATATGGAAAGGACTGGATCAGTGACATACAGTAATACATCATCCAAATAGAGGGAAATGCGCTCCTCTCACACTCCCCCACCTGGAATTTCCCAGACCAGAGGGTCCTGTCGGATCAGGCTGCAAACAGCTCTAGGGCCAGCGCAAAGACATAGGGGAAAGCTGGAATCCCTGTATAATGTTCCCCTCTGTAGTTCAAAGGTGCAGGAAGCTGTCCCTTTTACTCTCACTCTCGCCAGTGGTTTCTGGTAGAGCAGTTTGATCCATGCACAAAACCGCAGACCGCATCCCAGCTTTCGAAGTGTTGCAAACATGTATCTCCATTCCATACTGTTGAATGCCGTTTTAGCATCTAGGGCCATTAGTGCTGCCTGGGTGCCCCCCTGAGACTCTGTCATGTGGAGCACTCCGTATAATCGGCAGATGTTAAGCCGGGTGCTTCTACGGGGTATTAAGGCCAATTGATCAGGCTGGACTATAGAAGTGATCACTGTTTGCAGCCGGGTTGCTAGCACCTTGGCTAATGCCTTTGCCTCCACATTCAACAACGATATAGGTCTACATGATGCGCACTCTGTCGCCGGCTTCCCTTCCTTATGTATGACTACTACAGTTGCTGTTGTCTGATTTATCGGCAGCTGCTGGATTTTCAGTGCCTCATGGTACATTGCGGTAAGATGTGGGGCCAATTTACTTCTCAGTCCTTTATAGAGCTCCACTGGGAGCCTGTTTGAGTCAGCCGGCTCTCCTGATTGTAAAGATCCGAGCACCTGTCCTACCTTCTCCACCGTCAGATCCCTTTCCATTGACTTCCTCTCCTCTTCTGTAAGGGGCACAGGGGCCACATCTTTGAGAAAATTGTCCCAGCCTTCATCTGTCATGAGAGTCCTGGTAGTGCATAACCTCTCATGGTAGGAGACGAAGGCCTCCGTTTTCTAGGCTCGATCGTCGTGTGACTCCCAAGTCATCCACAATCTCACATACGCCGCTCTGTTTTTGGTCTCTTCTGTCTAACCATGCTAATAGCTTGCTCGCTTTGTCTCCAATGTCATATAGCCTTCTCTGAGTCGCCTGGGCATATTTCCTGGTCCCCTTCCTCAGCCAGGTCACGCAGCTCCGCCTGCTTCACCAGCAATTGAAGGCAGAGCTCCTCCGAGCTATCCCCAGGCAGCTGGACCTCTAGCACTCTCACTTCCTTCTCCAGCGCCTCAATTTGTAACGTTCTCTCCTTTTTCTTACCCCCAATCAACGCATGTGCCTGTCCGCGGATGACTACCTTAGAGGCCTCCCATAACACACAACTTGAGGACCATGACCATGTGTTTTCCTGGAAGTAGAGGTCCGTCCCCTCCCTCAACCTCTCCCCAATGTCCGGATCTTTCAAATACCACATATCTAGTCAGGGTACGATTGCATATTCTCGTCCCGGTCCCTTCAGTGTTGTCACCAGTGGCGAGTGATCTGAAATCCCTCGTGTCCCATGCCAGTCCTCTCCAAAGTGGCCAACATGTAAACTGTGTGTCTATATATGTGGTCTATCCAGGAGAAACTACCATGTGGGGCAGAATAATATGTATACACCCTCTCATGTGGATGAAGTGCCCTCCAGATATCTACTGTCTCTACAAACAACTGCAGTGGCCCCCCGTCACCTGGGGCAGGATATGCAGTCTGTCTGTCCACCTCGGGGTCAGAATCCGAATTCATGTCTCCCCCCATAATAAGGACCCCAGTCGGTAATTCTGGTAGCAAGGTCCTGATTTCCGGCAGGGTTACTCCGTGCAGGCGTGGGAGGATATAAACTGAGCATATGTTTAGTGTGACACTCTCCCATTGTCCCGTGATTGCCACAAATCGGCCCATGTGATCCGTCCACGAGTGAGCTAGTGTGAAGGGCAGTGCCCTCTTAGGAAGAATACCCATCCCTCTGGCATCCGACGAGTATCCCGTGTGGGCCACCAGAGCATACCCAAATCTGTGCAGGGCCTTGTAATTGTTCCCCCTAAGGTGTGTCTCCTGCAGGAGGACGACATCTGGTGCCATTTGTCTGAGGTACTGTAAAACTACTGTTCTCTTGATCTTGCTCCCCAGCCCATTCACATTCCAGGACAAGATGCTCAGCCCCCTATGTGATCTGGTAGCCATTGTGAGTGTCTGTGTTGGCCACTGTGCTGCGCCTTCCCCGGGCTTCTGACCCCCATGAGTACAGTTGGATTCCATTTAGGTATCCCATTTCATCAGTGCACAATTTTGCATGCACGCTTCGAACATTTAAAGTCAGTAACTGCCCCAATTGAACATAGCCCCTCCCAACTGTCCCCCCAATCCTGCTCTCCTGCCCTGCGGGTCCCCAACTACTCACCTCTCAACCTGGCAGAGCACCTGTTGCCCCATAACTTTAAAACCAATTCCTGGGTGTGCTAACCAATTCATAGCAGATGATCTACCATGTGTTCTTGGA
This sequence comes from Pleurodeles waltl, assembly GCF_031143425.1. Classification (NCBI taxonomy): domain Eukaryota; kingdom Metazoa; phylum Chordata; class Amphibia; order Caudata; family Salamandridae; genus Pleurodeles; species Pleurodeles waltl. The sequence goes on from NC_090439.1 coordinate 468,927,904, forward strand.
TCTCCTTTGTCCCGGCATGTTCATTAATGTTCGACCAGACTGGGAGTGGGTCGCATCTCCAATCTCGCCCCAAGCTCCGGGGCTGTTGCCCCAGCTCCTGCCCAAGTCTTAGATAGTCTCTCCACTCAATAGTTCGCTTGACCCCAGCCCCTCATGACTCGACTCCCCCTCCGGGGTGGCCCGGGATCAGCTCCTCTGCCTTTCACTTGCAGTCAGGTTCCCCTCCTGATCTCCACCTATCCGGGTGACACTCGTTAGGGCCTGCCGTGGGGCCCCTTTCTCCCCTGCCTCTCTTGTTGCCCCCGGGCTCCAGAGCCACGCCGGTCCGCCATGCACCAGTCCTCCAGCCAGTCCCAGGCCTCCTCCGGGGATTGAAAGAGTCAGGACCTGCCATCCTGCACCATCGTTAGTCGGGATGGAAATATCATCATGTATTTTATGTCCTTTGTCCGAACGGCCCTTTTCACCTCCTCGAAGTAGCATCTCTGTCTCTGGTCCTGAAGGGTGAAGTCCAGGAAGAAATGAATGAGTGCATTTTCTCATTTCAGATCTCCCTTCATTCGGGACATCTGTAGAATTGCGGCCCGGTCCCTGAAATTAAACACTCTAGCGATTATTGTTCGGGGGGAGCTCCCACTGGGGGCGGCTGAGTCGGCACCCTATGTGCTCTTTTGATAGTGAAATGAATAGACAGTCATTTAGAGCCAAGATTATTCAGGATAAGATCTTCTACGAACAATTCTATGCTGTGCGCTTCTGCCCCTTCCGGAACTCCTGTTATACTGACGTTGTTGCTACAGGCTCTACCCTCCTGATCCTCCAGCTTCACCGCCACCTCTGCCTGCTTCTTGGTCCGGTCTTGTACTTGCTTTTCCAGCCTTTTGGTGACAGCTTGAAGCCCATTGATGTGACTCTCTGCTATGGTGACCTTGTCCCTAAGTTGGGGTAGGTCTGCTCGCAGTAAATTGACGTTGAGGGTCTCTGTGTCAATTTTCAGCTCAATGTTGCGCCTCAGCACTTGTGTGACCTGCATAATTTCACACAGCAAAGGATCTCCACTCTCCGGGCCCCCCACCGGAGACTGATGTGTCCCTCTCCAGTCCAGCTGTCTTTACCTGCATGCTGTATTTGTCCAGGTTGTTAGTCTGTGTTGCCTGTAGGCCCCGATTACACCCCATCGTACCAGGTTCCTCTCCTAAAACTTTGTCCAGGGGTACTCCCTTGCACCCCTTGCTTGGGCCAGGTGTTCTGGCTTGCTTTACGGATCTCCAAGAGTTTATGTCCTTTGGGTACCCTCTTGGGGCACCTTTGCCTGGATGTTTTAGTGGCTTTGTCCCTCTCGGGCTGCCCCTCGGCCCAGCCCTGGCTTCTCAGTTTGTCTCCAGCCTAGAGCTGCTCAGTTCCCTGGTCCAGCTCCCACCACTGCTCCTCCAGTTGTCCCTGTCAGGGCCCTTTCTGGGGGGTGCCACCACCACCTCGTCTCCTCTGATCCGCCCGCGATTGTGGCGCCCTCCAGCCCCTCGTCGCCTTTGTCTGTGCTGCCCCGGGGCACGCCCCTACCCCGCAGATTCCTTGCCCACCTGTTCTTCCCCACTGGTGCTCTCCTTCCCCCTCGATGCACTTCCTTGTGGGCTCTAGGGCACCGTGGAGGCCTCACAAGCCCCGCTGGCCGGGCCGCTTGCATCCACTCGGGGCCTTCTCCACAGGTCCCGCTCTTCCAGCACCGCTCTGGCCCAAGGTCTTCGGCCGCTTCTTCCGCCTTCTCTCGCCCACTCCGGTGCCTACTCTTGTCTGCTTAGTGGGCACTTCTCCTCTTTGGGGCCGAGTCATTCATTTCCTCGGGCCCGGTCAGCTTGCGATGTCTGCCTGCCATTTTGTTCCACTTCACCTTCCAGGCTGCAGGCCGCGCACCCCAGCACTTTGCGCCCTTCAAATCTCAGCCGTTTAGGTCTCGGGCCCCCCGCTCCTGTCAGGCTGCGTGCCCCCGACTCTGGTCTGGATTTTTGGACGGATTTTCAGGCATTTATCTGCCGTTTGCAGAGCCGCTCGACTATGCGGCCATCTTGCTTGCCACTTAGCCACACCCCCTCCATGTCTCTAGAATTCCAAACTGAAACAACGCCTACTTGAGAGGTATCTCTCATCTAAGTATTCCTAAATCTTTAGGATCATTCATTGTGGCAATGGGGAATGGCTCTCCTCACTTGGGTTTCAGGACTGGTGTTACGGTTGCTGCTTTGTTATTTTTTGTCTTAACTTAAAATATACCTTGTAAACCTGAGAAAGGATATGCATACCCCTCTATGCCATTGTACTTATCAATGTTAACCATTGGCCTTTTGTAAACACTCTGACAAACCTTGGGATATGGTCAATTAGAAAGGAGACTTGTAAATAAATAAATACAAAGAGGCAGGGCCATGTGTTAGCAACAGGAATACATGTTGCTGATATGGTAGCATAGTGGGTTAAGGTACACAGGAGAAAAATCTGAGAAATCTAGAGGCCATACATTTTAAGCATTAGGAGGTAGCTAGGCCACTCAGACTTTAATCCTTCCGAAGTTAGCAATATTGAGATTTGTAATAGTCACATATGGTGTGAAAGTGTATAGATATCATGGGAATGTTTAAAACTATGCAACAATAGGCTCATTTTATTTTTATTGTTTAAATGGTCTTATTTCTGACATTAAAAAAATGTGTCTGAACTCTACTACTGCACATTGAACATGGCAACAATTACGTTATGGCTGGCGGGTGTGGTGTGCACAAAATGAACACTACAGTGCTACCTCAATTACTTAATGTGTGAGTGCACTGGCAGCATTTTACATTATTTCCCTTCCGGCACAACTCAACTTCTTGTAACAACCCCTGTGCTACTGTTTTAACCCAAATATAGCATTTTACAAACCTTGTAAACTAATATTTCAATAGGCATTCAAGTTTATCTCCCATAATTTCTCATTTCATCCGAGCCAACCCCAGATTTATGGTGTCCTGTTTATTCTATTAATAAAAATAATTACAAATACAGTTCTATCATTGAAATTGTATCCTGAAAGAACTGGCAACAACACTTTTTAGGTCTCACCTAGTAGCTAACACATGCAGTGTCTGTTGTGAGACGTATTGTGGGCACAAACAGAACATACAGGGGTTGGGAGTCCACTCATTGCTTACCGTGTGTTAGCTTTCCTGTCACTCTTATTTGCCTGCTTGTTATCCATGTCCCATCGTGACAATCTTATGCTTCTGTCCCTCCCACAGAACGTAGTGTATTTACCATCTCTTTTGATTGGCTGTCTTCTATGTCTGCTTGCTTTTCAAGCGCTACTTTTTTCTCTTACTAAAGCACTCTATGGGGAGTGCATGTGTTTTCCAGCTCTCTGTCCCCTGTACACTGTGTTGCACTCTGCTGCCTGTGTTTTTCTCCTTGCCCCTTTCCATGTGGTACTTACCCTCAGTACTTTCCCCCTGGTGCTTTCCCATCTATGTTCTTCTTCAATGTTCCATGTTGCTTTGTCTCCTGCTGCTTCTCCTCTCCTCCCCGGCCTCTGATTTGCTTCCTCCACCGTCACCCTTCTCTCTCACCAGTTGCTTCTCCTCCTGAACCCTCATGTTGCTTACCTGCCCCATCATTGCTTCCTCCACTCAGGTTATCTTTGTAGCACCCCCGCGCTCTAAAGAAAATGCTTTCGCCTTTCTTATTTTTTTATTTACAAATCCAACTTGGTGAATAAAATAAATGCCCACATTATTTTGTTGGCCCACGTGTGCTGTGCACACACCTTCAAAATGGCACAACCACAGCACCATAGTGTCTTTTTTTGTTTTCTTTAGCCTTGCTGTTCAGCACTGGGAATGTTTTATAACATTGCCAAAAGCATTGGAAAAGCCAATAGGTACCAAATATGAGATCTATTAGCTTTGCCAATGCTTGCTACTCTAGTAACCTATGTTTTGCAGATGTATTTAAGACTATAACCTCTGCCCTATTATAACAAGTATGAATGGGTATGCTTCCTTGTGTTTTACGATGAAAATGAGTGGTGTATCAAGATATCCCCAATGGTGTGAACAACGCAAGACATTAAGAATGCGCCAACGCCCTTGTCTGGGTGCTTTTACAGTTGTCTAGCCACCTGAACAGTCACTTGACACTATGACTGATGGTGAAAAGCGGCATGTTCCCATGCTAATGAGCTGCAGGGACATTTCGACATTTAAAATGATTTGTATTGTTTCATACTTCCTCTGCTGAATTTCAGCTCTGAGGAGGAGAGACAGGCACATGGTGAGACGTGGAGCTCATCTGAAATGTTCAGCATTATTTGGCTGAAGTCGCAGGGTTGTTGAGGTCAAAGCTGTAACTGGTAGCAAGATGTAGGACTGTGTATCCAGCATATAAGACATTATGGGGTTCAATATGCACATGGAAAGTCCTTATCATCCAGAGGTACGAGTGCCTCCCACCCATTACGTAAACGTTACTGGTGAAGGGCAGGGGCTCCCAATGGAGGGAAGTCCTGTCCTTGGTAGCCCTAGCCAGTGGGGGGCTCATCCACAGGGGGCACAAGGGCGCAGATCCACCACACCTCTCTGCCATGAAAACAAATGATGTTATGGGTCATTTGTTTGCATGCAAAAGCTGTAATATCACATTGGTAGCTAAAGAGAACTCCAGAGGTGGTATTGCGCATGTGCTAGTCAGTGGCCACTATAGCTTCACACAGTCATAATACATATCTGACATGCTGCACTAGAGTCAGTCAGTGCAGCGTGTCAGAGAATGGAGCTGCAAGGCTTGTCAAGTGTGTGCCCTCTTGTCCTATCAGAAGGTGAAGTGGAGAAAAAAGTCTACCTTACTGTGTCACTTTCTGCCCTCTCTTATGTGTCTCTCCGCTTTCTTATCTCTTTATCACTTGACTTAATCCCAATGTCTCCCTTTCTATTTCTTCCACTATTTGCTGTCTAGTCTGTATTGTTTCTCTCCACTGTGTCGTCTCTCCTCTCTCTGCCTTTCTCCACGCCTTTCATGCCTCTCCTGCAGTTCTTTCAGTTTCAACCTTAATTTGAACGCATGCTCACTCTTTTTTACTATGGCACAAAGCTATCTTCTTTATTCATGTGCCATTCTCACCCTGTGCCTTCCACCATACGTTGTGTTCTTCTTCGGTCTGTTTTGTACCCTGTCACCTCTTCCACATTGCTGTGAAGGAAGCCCTCCTCCATACTCCTGGAGCCTTAATGGAAAGGGGTTCTGTATTTCGGTGCATAAAGTTTTGCCACACCACTTTAAAAGTTCACCAGTCCCATCTTCCCTTGTCACTCAAAGTGGTTGGTGGGGCAACATTTGCATGCCTCCAATGTGGTTCACAGTAACTACTGATTCATAATGCCAAATTATTGTCACAGGTCATACAATGACTAAGATTAGACCTATTGTTGTTGTTCTGTTCCTTTTTGTAGTGTATATGGGGTGCCGGTGGGTCTTCTTGGGCCATGCTGGCATACGGGGGTCTCAGAGAGACCTGCCCACAAAAAATGTGAAGCACAGACGCTTAATCCCCTGAAGTGGACACCACACACATTTGTCTACCCTGTAGAAACAATTCTACTTGAGACACCCACGGACAGCCTGGTGGAAATGGCAAGGCCGGTGGCAAAATACTACATGCTGCTCTGTTTTTTTTCTTGTATGCCGCTGCCAAATAGCTGTTTACCCAGGTAGGAAGTCATATTGCTGTAAGAAGGGCCTATCTTTACGAGACAGCCGTTTGCCCTTCACTGGTCTTTGTTAATCTAAGGGATTTTGCATAGTGCCTGGTAGTCACATTCCAACTTCGTAGCAGCACTAAAATATACAGATGACTGTTCATCTGGTCAATACTTCAGTAGAATGGGAAACATCCTGAGCAACTAGGTCCTAAACAACTACTTGCCTAAACCACTACTGCTAAACAACTAAAAAGTCTCTACAACAAAGTACCAAACAACTACTGTCTAAACAACGATTTTGCCTGAATAACGATTGCCTGAACAACGAATTTTAAGGTAAGTTTTTATTTTTTTTTAAAGGTTTATTAGTTGTTTAGAAGGTATATATATATATATATATACATATATATATATATATATATATATATAGAGAGAGAGATATATCTCTCTCTCTCTATATATATATATCTATATATCTATACATACATATATATATATCTATATCTACCTACATATCTATATATATATATTTTCTAAACAACTAATAAACCATTAAAAAAAGAAGACAGTAGTTGTTCAGTACTTCGTTGTAGATACTTTTTAGTTGTTTAGCAGTAGTGGTTTAGGCAAGTAGTTGTTTAGGACCCAGTTGTTCCATCACATATTCCAATAGAATATCTGAAGCAAGGTTCCCAGTACTTCTGAATACGAGAGGACAATCTCATCTACCTTCATGAACATCGTCCATCATGAATTTTAAAAGACAGCAGAGCTACCAACTGGAACCAAACTATCTCTATTTTGTCCTCATATAAGGACTAGCCTGCTGTAGTAGGAAACCTTGAGTAGATCAAACTCTGTGGTGCAGATGCATGGCAGCACACTGATGTATTACAGTGCAATGCAATAATGAACATAAAATAATAATGATATTAATAATATTAATAATAATTATGATGATGAGGTGAGCCTTATCATGCAAGATGTGGGATTGGTTTTCAGACACACTGATGTTTTAGCTCATCCAGTGCCACGCAAGACCTGGGATGAAATCTTGAAAACCCACTGCTGCTACTGACCCTAACATGCCAGTGTTCTGAGCATTAATAAAATAAAAGTCTAAACCTTTTTGCTAGTTACCAATAGTTTTGTTTCCAGTTTGCTGCTGAAATGAACACACTCATGTGAGCTGCAACTAATATCTGACTGTTGCTTAAAACTGTTTTGGCTACCTGAGTGAGGCAACCTGAGAGATTTGTCACATTGTTAGAAGAGCACACATGACCAAAACAAATGGAGTTCTGGAAAGCGGTCTGGCAGTCCCGGCTGCACAGTCTCTTTTGGGGCAGATCCAAGGCTGATTAGCATATTGTTAGTTTCTGCAAATAATGACCCAGGCAGGCTAAAACAATGTGCTATACCCAGTGAAATTACTAGTGGTTAAGGCTAATTCAAGCATTTGCTACCACCCAACACTTTTGTGCTGAATACTTGAGTGTCAGGACACCCAAGGCGGCCCACTACATGCTGTTTTGCTATGTGTTAACCAATCAAGACTTTATGTCAAAACTTGCTGGTCGTGCCTTGTGGGGACAGCTTCTCAAAATAGAACATATTGCAGCACTAGGGTTTGGCTGTCCATTCAGCATGAAAAAGAGTCAGAATAAGTGGTAGGGTGACTAAATTGCATGGTCTCAAAAATCAGCAGTGAGCCGTCATTATGTATTGTTCTTCAGCTTCTCTGATCTCACTGCATTAGGTCTTTGCATACTAATAGAATGCTAAAGTTACAACTCGACCGCTGTGAGTGATTGCCAACCACTCCCCTTGGGTTCTCTGCCATCATCTCCCACTCGGCATTGGCACGCCACCGCGAGCAGCCTCAATGCGTTCAGCTGCGCCCGACCATCTCAAAACTGAAACCAACCATGAATATCATACTCCGTACAGAGAGACTTTTCACCATTTCTTCCCATCGGGTAAGTTATGATTGATTACCGGAAAGGAAATCACTTCCATTAATTATTTGAACACACCTTGTATTTTTAGCCTCCGTGTTGATATGTTCGCGAGGAGCTTCAAATGTGAGAATCTCTAGCACTTAGCACCGCAGCGACAACAGTAGTATTTCTGCATCTAGGGCATCTAACACATGATATGAATTTTGATTCTCCTTTTAAATTCAACTAAAAGAAATGTAAATGTGCTTTAAGAGGACTATTTCTTGTCTTCAGCATAGGTGTTTATGGTGGGATTATCCCAAATGATATGCTCCGGTGATCCAGTGATCCAATACAATCTTCTACAATTGTTGGATGCTGACAGTTTGCTTTGTGCAATATGTTTTTTCAGTTTCTCAAAAAGTAGGATCTCAAAATGTCCCATAAATATATTAAGAAAGATTGCAGTTATCTTTATTGGTGTGAAAGCTGTAATAAACTGATGTTTTTAGGCTTCTCGTTCACATTGGATATATTTGATTTCATCTATATTTGTGTCTTCCTCAAAAAATGCATTTAAATTAAAGACGTCCATTTTCATAAGAAGGGCGGAACCCTGCTAACTTTTGTATTCGAGTATACGTCCCACTGTAGACGCTTCGCTGATATCATGCCATTTAAATTAGGGGCAAGCAGAGAAAGAGCAAAAATCATCTTTAGAGCACTGAGACAAAATTATACACGCTGTCAAAAGGGAAAAGTGGTTACATGGAAAAAACCAAAATCCTCTTTAGAGCACTGAGTCAAAATGTAACACGCTGTCAAAAGGGAAAATTGGTTACATGGAAAAAAACAAAATCCTCTTTAGAGCACAGAGTCAAAATGTAACACGCTGTCAAAAGGGAAAAGTGGTTACATGGAAAAAAACAAAATCCTCTTTAGAGCACTGAGTCAAAATGTAACACGCTGTCAAAAGGGAAAAGTGGTTACATGGAAAAAAACAAAATCCTCTTTAGAGCACAGAGTCAAAATTTAACACGCTGTCAAAAGGGAAAAGTGGTTACATGGAAAAAAAACAAAATCCTCTTTAGAGCACAGAGTCAAAATGTAACATGCTGTCAAAAGGGAAAAGTGGTTACATGGAAAAAAATAAAATCCGCTTTAGAGCACTGAGTCAAAATTTAACAAGCTGTCAAATGGGAAAAATTGATTACATGGAAAAAATAAACTGTCCATGTTCCTTCAAAACAGAAAAATGGCCATGTCTCTTCGAAACAAAAAAATCCTTCAAACAACTCTGTTCATCTTCAACCCAGTAAAGGAATTCAGGTCCTTCCTACAACTTGTTTGCTATATCCTGGTCTATTGAATATTGCGAAATAATTCAAGCATTTCTTTCATGGGCATGATTGCTAACCAAAAAGTCGGTAGGTCTGTTCTTGGCAAGTTCACATTTTTTACAAATATTTTAATTTTCGCAAACAAATAAAATATGCAAAACAAGGGCAAACATATATGAAATAAAATAAACAGAATGAATCGGGCAGCAGTGCGGGCACACCAGCCCCTGACAGTGAAGTGCACTCCTTTTCATCAGCTGTGCACATGAAATCCAGCAATGTTCCATCACTCACAGTGCCAGGCAGCCAATGAATGAAGTGGGCTGACCCAGTACTCCACGCTACTTGCTGGGTGGGATTACAATTAAAAAATGTGAATAACGCTTGAGCAGACGGATGAAAGATGAGGGCTGACCAAAAACACCTGTGCATAGGTGTCTCTGTATTTTTATTATTATATTTAGAGGTGCATTAGGACAGACTTCAAAGAGAAAATAATCATTGACATCATGATACGAGATCACTCATGAGTTCTTTTCTTAATTGTATTGATTTTGTTGGATACATTTTCTCAATATTGAAGAAGTCAGTTAAAGCGTTACTATAAAGTAACACTGAACTTTATGCTGAACGCTGTTGTTTCTAGCTCTGTTCACTCGACTTGCTTACCTATATGAATACTTACATTAAACTAAAGATCCCTGATGTCATTGATAACAACTGATATTAAAATAGCATTTTTAGCACAATGTATTTCCTCATGAATATTACCCACTATTAACTTGACTTTCCCAGATAATGGAGAAATCCTCCACGCATAATCTAATCTTTGGCTGTCTTCTGAAGACTCGGACTATATCTGCACCAAAAAGTAGGCCTAGGTGACATTTTTATAATATCCTTTGACGAAATTAGGCAAAATTATGAGAAATATTGGTCTGGCAAACTGCACTATTTTTAAAAGTGAAATGTGTCCTTGCATCCATTTCTGATGTGAGGATGTATTTTGCTAAAAAAAAAAAAAAAGACCAAAATTGGACCCAACACGAACAGCGGCCATTTGTGAGCTGTATGTCAGCATTATTTCCGTGCTTCTGCAAAATGATATTTACCTGAATGGCATCTGAATTGCACAATATTACATAATCTCGACCATTTCATGTAACAAGCGCATCACGACAGTTGGAAATTACGCAAGGTTACACTGTCATTAACAAAATGTTGCCCAGGCCTACAAAGTCTACCATTCTTTCTATAGAACCATCAAGTTTTTTGAGTAGCCATAGACCAGCCCTTAACAACACAGAGAGACTGAACTAGTAGAGGGTGAAGCCCTGAATACTAGCTGTAAACCATTGTGGTGCCTTCAACAGCATTACAACTCATCAATGAGTGTTTTACAGGTCATTAAATTCCCTTCATCTGAATAATTTACCCTAGCCACAGCCACTGAGGCCCATAATTATACTGCTTTCACGAAATGCAGCAAGACAACTTGCTGCGCTGTGTGACAAGGGAGGGGGCAGGAATGCAACATATCCGTCAAGATATTCCTGCACTGACCCACAATTAGCAACCTAGTGCCTTCCTGCTCAAAAACATTCCTTAGTGGCTCTTTCTAATCGTGCTGCAGAATGCAGCACACTTAGCGAAAACAATGAGGAGATATAAGGATATTTCTCCTCATTGCGCCTGAGGGCAAGGGGTGCAATTCTGATGCATTCCCAGGTCTACCAGTGTTGGTAAAACTGCGAATACCTCAGACTACATCAGTGGATGCGTGGGAACACCCATGCACCACCAATATAATGCCCCACCACGTAGAGTAATTCAAAGAAGGGATTTGCGTTGCCGTGCATTACTCAAGATTTACCAAGCCTGGCCTTGTGTGACTTGGTCAATCTCATCAAGGTTTTGCGTAGCCCGTGTATTCCCTTGAGCAGCACAAAGACGACTCAGAACTATGATAAATATGCCCCTAAATGAGATGTGGTAGTTTGCTTCCAAGTCTGTTAATCTCCAAGCATGTCAATTACACTATAAAGTTCACACTTGTACAATTAGAAGTAATCAACTACAAAAGAGTATTCCAAAATGATGTGGAAGATCCCTTACCTCTGCAGAATTACCTAAGTAAGATGAGAAGGAAAGTGCTAAATTTCTTTTGTAATTCGTAGAATCTTTAATATGGAATACAGCTTGTGTTCTAGGTTGTGGTGAACCTATTAGTAAAAGAACTGTCAAAGTTTTATGCACTCTCTTTGAGCACAGGCTTAATGAAGGCATGCAAAGAGGTTGTAGAAATAGATCACTTATTAATTGAGGGTGTACAGATTTACAAAAGGCTTGTTTCTCACAAAGTTTCCGTATTTCTTAAGACTTAAGCAACTTCGTGAAGTCTGAAGGTGGTGAAAATATTTAAAAAAAAGAACTGGGCCCACAAGTAACAGGTATACCGCCAACTCCTATTAGTCACCTACTGCAGTTGTCTGCCACTGGAAGTCTCACTCCCTCTGGGGCAGGAATACAGAACGTGCAGTGGGCTGCTAGAGCTGTCCGCCAAGGGAATTTACAGCTGGGAGAGTAAGGCACATTTTCTCTTGTGTGAAACCTGACAAAATCAGGTGAAGTGGGGGAACTTCCCCCACATTTCAATGATCTCTCCTGACTAGTTTGAAGATATTAAAAACTAAGGGGCATATTTAAGAGCCCCTAGTGCCACCTTCACACCGCCACAGCATCATTTTCTTTTATGGTAAGGCGGCACTAAAGTGGCTTTTTCCATGTGCCATATTTACTTTGTAAACCCTTGTGCCATATTATCCCTGCGCCAGGCATGATATATGCAAAGCCAGCGTTCCTGCACTAGGAGGCCCGCAAAAGTGGTGCAATGAAGTTTAACAGATTTCACTGCACCATTTTTGGCGTACTTTTTAAAGCCTGCTCAGAGCAGGTATTAAAATGATGCTCTCATTGAAACCTATGGGCCTAATTGCACTTTGCTACACTAGCTTCAAACTTTTTGACGCTAGTGTAGCAAAGTGCCACAACAGCATCAAATATTTTTACGGTTTTGTGCCAACGACCACCATGATACATCCTATTATAAATGCGGTGCAACCATGGTGTCGTTAGGTGCCGGTAGGCGGGGGCACAGAAAAAGTGGAGCATCAGCTCTGATGTGCCACTTTTTCTTAATTATGAGCCCAAGATGAGCCCCCATTTTCAAACTTGTATTTACTTACTTAAATGCTCCATTACTTTATTACATAATATTTTCAAATGAAGCTGATAAATGCGAGTCGACAGTGGTCATGCTTGCAAGCAAAATTGTTGTTGATCAGTAATGAAACCAACAAGCAAAACAAAATGTAATTGCTAGAATAGAAAGTCTGAGCACGCATTATGTGTGCAGATCCTCCCTAAATACTTAATGTATGGTAAACCCATAAAATAACAATTATTTTAACATCTGGGCAAAGTATTGCTGTTTGTAGTTTTAGAAAAATACACTGAGAATAATCACTCATGTGGTAACACACATAAAACTAGTATAATTATCATTGTGCTAGGTTTAGCAGTCCGGGTGGGGGGGTGATATTAATAATATAAAAATAGTCTTAAAAAACCCGTACCTGCCACACTGCGTTGCTCCTCCATCCCCTCAGAAGGCACAGGCTCCCTGTGTGCCTTGCGGCCGATCCTGACGCTGCTCAGAGCAGCGTTAGGATTGGCTGGAGTGCCCCTCCAGGGCCCTCCCAAGCAGACTGGGAGTCTGTGCCTTTTCTCTCCAGCCCGGCAACACAGTGCCAGGTTGGAAAGAGCACAGTGCGCATATGTGTTTGGCCGGCCCGAGACGGCCAGCCAAACATACATGCACACATAGGAGAGTGCGCAGTGCACTCCCCCTCATCCCCCATGGCCTAACCCCTTTAAAAACAAAATGATAATAAACATAGTTTATTATCGCTTTGTTGTTAAAGGTTTGCAGCGCCTGCTGCTGGTAATGGGCGGAGGGGGTGACGCTCCTCTGCTATAGTGGAGGAGCTGCTGCTGTATATTTCTTCAAACAGGTGTTTACATAATGTGAACCACATCTGCGGGCCTACGAAGTACTTCACAATCAGCATTAGAATAAAAGTCACAGGCACAATAATTAGTAAGACTACTGATATGGCACAAGAGGATGGGAGAGACCAGGCAAATCGAACAGACATCACATAAAGTTGATTTGGGTGTGTGCTGTCTTACTAACCGCAAAAAGGGACACCACACATCTGATGTCTTCTGAAAATGTCCATTTATTTATCGAGTTCTGACTTAAAAATGTACAGATCAGGTCAATGCCAAGAAAGAGATGGGGCTTTCTGCTAGTTGTGTGCGACTCACTTGGGAATGCCACTTTTTTGGAGATTTGGCAGTTTTGATGGATTCATTGTTGCAAACATAATGAATACACTATTGAAAATGATGCAGGACTCGATGAATAATCAATGCAAAGACATTAGGACAGGTGTGTTTTACTCACACTGCTAGATACCCATGGTTTAAATAGTTCCATGTCACTTGTAGGCCAGCTGGTGCTACATTGCCACCATCTAGGTGTAAAAATGTATGTGTTGCAGATTCTAAAGGTATCCACGGTTGGTGGATGCCCTCGAAGAAAATGGAAAAAATAGCCAAAATGTAGCAACATTTTTGTTTTTAAAATGGAAAGGTACTATGCAAGTAAGTGTGTATTTGTTTTTCCTAAAAATGGTATCAACAAAAAGTTTGTAGTGCTAAAATAGCCCTCTTCCCCGCTTCAGGAATAGGCAGAGTTGCAAAAAAATGAAATTCTTTGCAATTTTCTACATCATGGGGGCCCAGCTGCAAAAAATAAAACAATCCCTGCTGGCCTAGTGGAAGATTTCTGCTCTCCGATTATGATCTACAGGCTGAATTCCTTTGATGAGGCACACCATTGGAAAGGGAGTACTCTTCCCAGTTCAGTGGGCCCCTTGTGCAATTCTGTTCTCCTGGGAGCAGCACAAATATCATGGTTGTAAAATATCAAAAGGGTAGCCAGTGTTTTCCATTCTCTGGAGGGGCCAAGGCCCGATCAGTTACTGCCCATGCATAGTAGCGTAACATTAGCCCCCGCTGTGCTGGAGGGGCCTAGCTCTAGGGGGGCCCCTTCGCACAGTACACTGACTGCATCTGGGAGGCGTATGTTGGTGGGCTGGGAGTGGGGGGCCCCCACAAGTTTTGTTACGGCACTGTCCATGAATGGAAATGTCCCATTAGCCAACTGACCCAAAGGAGGGAGGCCTAAATGCCAATCTCTCCCTCCAAAAAAATCCCTGTTGGATTATTGGAGGATTCATGCACAGGGATCTAGGTCCAGCCATGATTTCTGAGCTGGAATCCTTTAAGGAAAGGAGTCATTGGAATGGGAGTACTCCCCACTTTCCAACAGTGCCTCTCCCATGTGGCTAAGTCCCTGGGGGAGATCAACACTTGACAAAGACCAGCAGACTTTCAAGTCCCAAGTGGACACTTTATCCAACAGAATGATGAAATCAGTGTGTACCTGGTGCACTGGGATTGATCATATGTGACAAAGACAGGTGGCTGATAAAGAAATACTTCTGTGTCAGCCCACAGTGGGAGCATACAATGGTGAATCTTCTGCTGCAAGCACTGGGGGTTTCCATTCACTCCTGTTTGAGGACTTGATCTTCATAACCTCTGCACTGCAGAAGACATGAAGATCACATCCGCAGCAGAAAATAATTTAAGCCACACAAACATACATCCAATCTGCTACTCACTTGAAAAGATCCTATACTCTGGAAAGAAATGTGACTGTAAAAAGTTGGGTTTACTGGTTGAGGGGGTTGAAACCCAAGCAGCAACCATAATCTTTGTCAGAGGTGACACTTGCAAACTCCAAATTAACCTGTGCTCAACCTTCTGGTAGCTTGGCACAGAGCAGTCAGACTTAACTTAGAGGCAATGTGTAAAGTATTTATGCAGCACTTCAAGCAGTAATAAAGTGAAAACACAACACCAAAAAGGTTCCACAGCAGTTTACAAAAATAGAATAAATTTTAATAAATAAATCAAGACCAGAATCTCCAATCAGTAGAACTGTAGATTTGCAATTTTAAAGATTTAATTAAATATATAGTCAAAAAGCACAAAGCACCAATTGTGGGTATCTGGTTGTGCCTGATCGGGACAGTCACAAGCTCAGGCAAACCACGTTGGAGAGCAGGCTGGCTACAATGACCCAGGTAGGCCTGCTGAACTGAACAGGATTACCTCAAGTCCTGTTGGAGGAGTGTTGCGAGGTCCCACGTTGAGGAAGCATTGTGCAGCCAAGGAGATGCGTCACTTTGCAGGAGCTGCAATGCGAGGTCCTGCATCATTGACAAGGATCTAGTCAACAAGGGCTTGCGATGCGAAGTCAAGCATCAAGGATGTGTCACGCAGTCAAGACACTGCGTTTATTCCCATGAGATGGGAGGCTTCGATGCTAGAAGCTGCACCATCATTGAGGTTGCCACCGATGAGAGATTTGTTATGAAAGGGCCTGCATCAGTGAAGCTTTGCACAGTGGCAGTTCTGATGTGGGCTGCAAGGTTGATGCAGTCTTTTTACTGGAAGAACTCTCACAGCAGAGATAATGCGCTGGATCTGCTTGAGATTGCACCATGCAGCAGAGGTGATGTGTCAGTTCTACTGGATCCACAGATGGGCTTTCAGAGCATCTTTAAGCCCAATTCTAAGAGTCAAGGCCTGGGGTGGCACCATCTGGCAGGACGGGCCTCACAAATGGCAGAGTCTGGGTGCTAGGTTCAATACTCTTGGAGCTTTTGTCCCTGAGGCTGTAGTCAATAGTCCAGCCAACTAGCCCTTGGAGACAATCTTGGGTTCTACAGCTGCAGGTCCAGTCCCTTTCACCCAAGAAAGATGGCAGCAGGTCAGCCCAACAGGTCAGCAGTCCTTCAGAGCAGCAGTCAAGCAGAGTGGCTGTCCTTTTAGCAGCACAGTAGCCCTTTCTGGTAGACTGGCCACAGATCCAGAAGTGTACTATATTTATACCTGGCCCTTCATTTGAAGTGGAAGAAGCTTCTAGAGGTTTCCCTTCGAAGTCTACAGGCTTCCTGCCTCCCCTGCTCTGACTCCAGACTAACTACAGGGGGTATGCAGCCTTTTGTGTGGAGGCATGACATAGCCTGTTCAAGTGTTAGTAGGGCTGCCCAGTTCCACCCTCCCACACTGCCTGCTTAGGCACACCTAATCTCTCTATTGTGTGTGGCTATCTAGGAGGAATACACAAAGTCAAACTGTCAGCTATGGCCAGTCATGTGATGTGATCCACTGACAGGCTACCAGCATTATGCAGCTAAAGCAGGAAAATGCCAACCTTCCAAAAGTGCCATTTTCAAAATTGTAATTTAAAATCTGACTTTGCCATCAGAGAGGATCTTTCATTACAAGACATAAACAGGTTACCTGCATCCATATGGAAATTATCCCTCATTAAATGCCGTAAGGCATCCCAAATGTTATCCTATGGGAGAGGCAGGCCTTGAAGTAGTGAAAAACAAATTTGAGAGTTTTTCACTACTATGACAGATTAAACTTAAAAGTACATGATATCCTTTTTAAATACACTGCACCCTGCCCTCAGGGCTGTCCAGGGCTTCCCTAGGAGTGACTTACATGTATTGAAAAGGAAGATTTGGGCCTGACAAAAAGATTTATTTTGATAGGTAAAAATGGCAGTTTAAACCTGCACACATAGGCTGCAATGGAAGACCTGAGACATTTTAATTTATAAGTGCTTCTGAGTTGGGTGGCACAAGCAGTCCTGGTTCTATCACTTTTAAGGAGAGAGAACAAGCACTTTAGTACTAGTTGGTAGTGGCAAAGTGCACAGAGTCCTAAATGCCCAACAAAAATGAGTTCAGAAAACAGGAGGGTGAAGGCCAAATGTTTAGGGCTGTCTCTGCAGAAAGGGCCAAGTCCAACATTGGGTATGTGCATAATTATTTCTAGGAAAATGTCAGAAAAGTAGTCTTTCTGTAACAGCTAGAGGGCTGTCATTTGCAGCCAATTACCAACATGCCTTTGCTTTTCAAGGTATTGGCCCAGTCTTTAAATCATTGATACTTCTCTGTAAAATGGACATCCCCCAAATGACCTGAAAACTGACCAGATGACCTCTTGCATATATAAATGTCTGTTAATAAGGACATGAACTAGAATCATTGTGTCTCTTATTCCTAGTAAAATCTATTAAAAGATAAGTCTGCTTGCAACTTACCAAATGCATTACAAGCAACAAACTTGTGGAGATTAATCTTTGTATTATCTATCTTGGATGCAACACTGAGTCAGCTACCATACAGATCATAGAAATATCCTCTTCATTTCTAGTCTTCATGTTCTGCTAGATAGCACAGCAGATTTCATTGCACCAGTCCATATAACAGTTGTAAACACCCTAAAAAACAATATTGGTGCCAAAGGCACTGCTCTTTAGTTGTTTACCGCTTTCCTTCAACTAAGCCTTACTCATCAACATCACCTAATTAATTAATTTACACTCTATGTGAAAAGTAGGAGATGTCCCTCAAGGAGCCAGTCATCTATCACATACCGCTTAATCGCCGCAATCTCTGCAATAAATCTGTGGGCACACTAATTGAAAATGTGTGTCTTGATTAACCATTCATTTTGATGGCAAAAAGAGGTACTCCAGAGTCACAAATAAGCATGGTGTCCTACAATACTTTAAATACTTGGACATTACACATTCCTGGATGTCATATCACTATTAAACAATAAATTACATGGAAGTTGTTTCCCCTGTAATACACACCCCCCTGCTGATTTCTTTCATATGTTGTGGTTCTCCCCCAGGGTCCAGGTTAACTGTAATACAGTTGTAACAGATCTGACCAATGTCCTGGGCTCAGAGGTGGATCATTTGCCATCAATGGTCCTTCTAGGAGTGATACAGGGTACTGGGAACTCAAGAGTCGATAGGACCTTTCTGGGAACCGCACTCATGGCTGCCAAACATGACATAGCTGCCAGCTGGAAAGATCCTGACCCCCCCACACACACACACTTGGGAGGATTGGTGTGCCCAGCCAGAGCAGCCTGTGTATGAGGCCCACGGTTGCCCAAAAAAATTACAGAGTGTGGGAGATTTGGTTGGGACAGATGGAGTGAGATATGGGCTTCTTTGTGTGTGTTTTGTGGTGTACCTACCACAAGCTGATGTCATTCTATTTTAATGGCTAAAGCAACATCGTCCCGTAATGCCCAATGTGATTGTAATACTTGCGTGTATTGATGTGCATCATTCTTTCCTGAAAAAAATCAATAAAACTGTTTATTAAGAAAAGGGTTTTTCTACTCTTAACTGTATTGCCCCACATTCCCCCATCGGCAACTTACCTTCAGCCCTTAGGGGGGCTCTTCCCATGCCAAAACTGGGAGCTAAAACTGCTTCATTCTGGATTACAAATTATAGTTTCAGCAGAGGAATTTACATGGGGAAAGGAATTCCAATACCAAATTTATGTGCATGTTTTTATGGTATTTTTTCTTAACTACACCTACCTAAAAAGCTGTGAATATTAAGAAATCTAAGATTATATCCTGTGCGATGACGTACAAGCTTTCATCATGTCAAGACTAGAAAATGATGGTTCCTTCCTGAAATGCCTTTCTTAATACCTATTAAGACATCTGAAAGCTGTAAAGACAGTGCTTCCAAACTGGCCTAGGTGACCGCCGCTATAACTGCAACATTATGGCCCTAAACTCAGTACAAACATTTCTAATTTAAATCCCCTGGGCCATATTTATACTTTTTGACGCAAAACTGCCCTAACGCAGTTTTGCACCAAAAAAATTAGCGCCGGCTAACGCCATTCTGAAGCGCCATGCGGGCGCCGTATTTATTGAATGACGTTAGCCGGCGTTAGCCGCCGGCGCTGTCTGGTGTGCGTTAAAAAAAACGACGTACACCAGGCAGCGCCGGCGTAGGGGGAAAATGGCGTATGGGCGTCCACAAATGGTGCAAGTCAGGCTGAGGCAAAAAAATCACCTCAACCCGATTTGCGCCATTTTTTTTTACGACGCCCAACTCCCATTGAAATGACTCCTGTCTTAGCAAAGACAGGAGTCATGCCCCCTTGCCCAATGGCCATGCCCAGGGGACTTCTGTCCCCTGGGCATGGTCATTGGGCATAGTGGCATGTAGGGGGGCCCAAATCAGGCCCCCCTATGCCACAAAAAAAACTTTTAAAAAAAACTTACCTGAACTTACCTTAATGTCCCTGGGGTGGGTCCCTCCATCCTTGGGTGTCCTCCTGGGGTGGGCAAGGGTGGCAGGGGGTGTCCCTGGGGGCAGGGGAGGGCACCTCTGGGCTCATTCTGAGCCCACAGGTCCCTTAACGCCTGCCCTGACCCAGGCGCTAAAATCCGGCGCTAATGCGGGTTTTTTAGTCCCGCCCACTCCCGGCCGTCATTTTTGCCCGGGAGTATAAATACGACGCATATGCATCGGAGTCATTTTTTAAGACGGGAACGCCTACCTTGCATATCATTAACGCAAGGAAGGTGTTCACGCCAAAAAATTACGCTAACTCCATGAACTTTGGCGCTAGACGCGTCTAACGCCAAAGTATAAATATGGAGTTAGTTTTGCGTCGAATTTGAGTCGAAAAAAACGACGCAAATTCGGCGCAAACGGAGTATAAATATGCCCCCCTGTATCTTTAAAGTAACCTAAAATGTATAGATAACTCTTCACTTGCACCGCACCATATTCTGTAGCCAAAAAACATGTGGTCTGTGGAAACTCTGAGGCATGGAACATTGCAAAGAGCCTTAGCTTCAAAATACCCATTCTCAAAAGGCAACAAACCCTCAACCAATCTATCTTACGTTGTATTCAAATATATGGAACATGCTCCCAGCAAAGTCATACCCAGTGCCGTGCCTCATTCTCATGGATAAGTAAGCTATCCCTTTCCTTTTGAGAACTTCATCAGAATTCTGAAATCATTTCTCCTCCCTTTCTGGCTAGTGGTATGCTTTGGTTCCTTGCTTAGTGTATGACACTCCATCTGCTGCTGTGTGTCTACCTTTCACCAGCAGAGTAGGTTTATGCTTGTTGACTTACACTCACTGTAGGACTACTTTGTTTCCTTGATTCTGACACATAGTTATGTGCCTTATCTGGTAATTTTGAGTGTCTCTTGCTTTTGCTCACATGATAAGATGCATTTGACATGCTGGGTCTGAAGGCTTAGTAGGCCACTGAAACTACTGTAGGGATCAGTCTTTGACCTTCATGATCACAGGTTTGAATCCCAGCAGGTCCACTCAGTCCTTTATCCTTCTCAGGGTGATAAAATTAATACACTGGGACCTAATTCACAAAGGGCCTCCGCAGTCACAGCAGGGGTCCTGAACTCATGGCAGGGCCTCTGTACAGCAGTTTCCCATTGCAGAGGTCTGGCTATGAGTGTGGGACCCCTGCCACAACTGCGGGGCCGCCGCCCTGACTGCAGAGGCCCTTTAAGATTATGCGCATATTTAGTAACAATGAGCATGCTACATAGTGCTACGAAACTCTTTAGGGTGAATGTGCACTTCACAAAAGCACATTATGGTGTGTCAAAGCCAAGCCTACTTGTAAAAACACTGAGGTTAGTCCCCGGGTTGACTCCACCACTTGTATCACATATTATACTGTACATCTCATCACTTAGCTTCCATTTGCAGTCAGTGACATTACTTATCATTGGCATATAACAGAGTTTTCCAAAAATAGCTCACTGCATTTTTAAATTATTGCAGTGCTGATCAACTGATTATTGGAGAGAATGTCTTCGGGCCCTTTAATGGTGCTGGAGCATTTCGGGTATGATCTAAATGAGGTCAATGGATAATTTTGCCCTAGCGAAGGGGTACGAGAGAATCAATCACATCACAATCAAGTCAACAATTACATTTAACAGTGTGACCAATTTGCCCAAACAAGGAAAACCCAAGTCGGGAATGAAGTTAAAAGTGTTTTATTACAAGCTCAGACTCAGGTTAATGTAAACAATTCTCAAGACAAGACTATTATGATACAGAATTATTATTGGGTGTCCAAGACATTGGAACAGCTGAAGGTTGATTAAAATCCAGCTGACTAAGCATTCAGTTAATACGATACAGAAAATAAACACAAGAACCTGATGTTCTGAGAATAAAACTTGATCAATTGTTCTAAGCATGAAGACAATTTATAGCAATCCAAATTGGTTGAATAAGCAAAGAAACCCATAAAAGTGACAAGTCACTAGCTGACATGCTCTGGGCTACAAAACGTGGACAAAAAGTGAAAAGGAAATAAAGGACACAAAGAATTTGGGAAAACAACATCTGGGGCAGGATGAAACTAAATAAAGCTAGCAAAAAATATGTAAAAAGAGAAGGTGTCAGCCTTTCAGATACTCGGTCACGAGTCTTATCATGGGTCAGCAACATTTTGAAGTCCTCTCTTGCCAGGCATTAGTAAGGTGAAGGGCAAGGGAAAAGAGGTCTGTACCTCTCGAAGTCCAATGGGAATCTGCTCAAAGTCCGAATGGTGACCTCCTAAAGTC
The DNA here is from genome assembly GCF_031143425.1 of Pleurodeles waltl. Lineage (NCBI taxonomy): Eukaryota > Metazoa > Chordata > Amphibia > Caudata > Salamandridae > Pleurodeles > Pleurodeles waltl. Next base: position 468,949,575 of record NC_090439.1, read on the forward strand.
CAGATGGGGTCTGCCGAAATCCAAAGGGGGGGTGGTAAATTAAAGTCCAAAGTGAAAGATTATTTTTCCATCGATCACACCACATGAATCAAAAGGTTAAATTGTCCAATCTTGGTCCATCAGACGGCATGCATCTGTAAAATCAGAAAAGATTCCCATTATCGGCATGGGAAGGCACCCATCTTGGTCTCTTGTATGACTTTGCAACAATTTTGAAATATTCATGTTTTCAGTCTCTTAGTGTTCTAATTTCAAAATTACTTTCTCAGGCTCTCTATGCGTAAAACAATAGTAGATCTATTTCCAAACTAACATCCTATGTGAACAACATCTGTAAAGAAATGAAATGTTAGGAAAAGAAAACAGCTTTCTCACTTTCCGAAAGTCTGCGGCCTAGCAAATAAATATGGCTAACTAAAGCAGAATGGGATTAAAATGGCACACTTTATTCATGTAAATTAAAGCCCATATGAATGTTGAAATTATAAATTCACCATTAATACATTTTGGCAATATTCATTTCACAAAAGATTTGCAGAGTAAAACAATGTGTTAATACATTTCAATAACTATAATGGCAAAATACTATTTTCAACATTTGCATATGATAATTAAACATTTTCTTTTATAAATTCATTATCATTTCAGTGAAAATGATTTCTTTACATCATGAAGAAACACGTGGAATTTAATTAAATGATTATACTTAAATTAAAATAGCTCTACAGAATCACATTAGATCACTAGTCTACAATGAATGCACCTACAGATGGGCTCTCAGTGCACCGCTTTATAGTTAACTTGTAAGAGCTTCACACAATATAATGCAAAACTTGCCACGTATAGATCATTATTGTGTTGTCAAAGGTAGCATTAACTCTTCAGCTACATCAATGGCTTCCACAGCTTGTAGGGTCTGTTTGCTTATTTTCCCAGAATTTCACCAAGCTATTGTCAACTCTCTTAACGATGTAACACTAGAATAAGCTAACAATTAAAATCTTATGAGTACAAAAACAAGATAGTTAACCGTTGCTTAATCTAACGGGATTCAGTATTACAATTCCGGGAATCTTTACACTTGCCTCCTGCCCCAGATTCACCATTAGGATTTTCTGTGTGAATGTAAATGTCTTCATGGACTTGATGTAGTGATGTGCAGGGTACAATAGCCTGTGTGCCCACTGTTGCTCACATTCAGTTGCTCACATCTCTTAATTGTTTCTCCAAACAATTTCAAACACAGAAAAGCTTCAACATTCATCTCCAGGCACATAGTTTGTGGCATGCCCTCCACATCTCATGACTATCAGTTGGGTATGAAAGAACCATCTCCTCCTTCAATCCCTTTTGCACTCTTGGTTCTACTGCACCTTATAATGGTTCTTGTTGCCCTACTCAATGCCCAGAAGCGATGAAGACTCCAATGCTTGTACATTGGGGTCTTCATCGCACTTTTGTGTTTCATGTATAAAACCTAAGCATTGTTGTATATATTTGACACTAAGCTGCTTTTGTGGTATGGAATACACCATGATAGGTTACGACATTTGTATGACCCATAACAAGCATTGTTATGACATTGTAGGATATTCTCTATTGAGGTGCCATTTTGTGCCGCTTGGGGAGGCAATCAATCAATTGTGTCTTCTGTATGCCTTTTATTTGTTGCTGTTCAGTTGTTTGAGGTTAGTAGAGAGTTTGTACAATCTTTACTTTGCAATTGTTTTGTGTTGTGTAAGTTGCATTTATTCTAGAGTGATATTTGAAAAGCAAAGCAAATTAATGTGCATTATCTAAGACGAGGGAAGAATGGGTTAGAATATGTCAAAGACATTGAAAGGCTATCCATTGTTTCATATTTAATGATACCCATAGGTTTTGTTAACACTGTTATCTCCACATAACCATAGGTTTTGGCTGCATTTTGCAGAAAACATCTAACATCTGTTAGTTCGATTATTTTATGTCAGTATTGACAAACTTCCTTTAATTAATGACATGCAATAATGAACTGAGTGAGATTTGACCAGGATAGTGAGACCTAGACTGCTCTTTATTCAACACATTACTGTCTGCCTTTCCCTTCCTCCATAATGATTTTGTAATTTAGTAACTTTTTGTCAAGATAATTTTTCAAAAAAACTGAGAATTATTTTAATTCAATTATTTCTTTTTATACACATTATTTGCATTAACCATTATATTTTTCACCGTAAATATAACATAATACTAATCCTGATTGCAACTTAACTAGCAGCATCCACTAAAAAGTACTAATTTTGCACAGCGCAATTTTATGTGTGGTATAATATTCTATGCAAAAATTATAGTGGCGAATTTTGAACCCTAGGCCGATTCACAAAGGTAAACTTAGACCAAAAGTCTAAGTTTAGACCAAAGTCTAAGTTTAGACCTAAAGTCTAACTTTACTCATAGTAAAGTTAGACGTTTGGTCTAAGTTTAGACTGTAAATCTAAGTTTAGACCAAAAGTCTAAAATTAAACCAAAAGTCTAACTTTACTCATAGTAAAGTTAGACTTTTGGATTAAGTTTAGACTTTTGGTCTAAACTTAGACTTTTGATTTAAGTTTACCTTTGTGAATCGGCCCTCTGTTCGAATGTATCCCATAAATAAGCAATAATTTTTAATGATTTGTACTTGTTTATATTATCCTACTGCAAAAAATCATAGGAGGTAATGGTGAACAATGGCATGCCGTGGGCCTCCATCTTTAATATGATTTCTCTTCCAATTTAAAAAACATATGGATAAATAGCCCATAGAGTGTTAGGTATCTGCCATTTGGCCTCAGAAATAATGGCAGTAGAAAAGTTACAGTTTTGAAAGTTGAACAATTTTCTCATCTAATAATTAAATGTGGACAAATTTTGGATAGATTGACTTCATATCCTATTGCCAAATGTTGACAATTGGTGGACCGGATCCTTCCTGCAGGGTCACCCCATATTTTTCCCTTCCTCTGCTGAACACATTTTTGTTGTCTTTTAGGACTCTGTGCACTTTTTCCCTGCTAACCAGTGGTAAAGTGCTTGTGATCGCTCCGTAAAACATGGTATAAATAGCCAACATCTAACTGGTACATTTATTTTGCTTATAAGTCTCTAGTAAATGTCATACCCTGTACTCAAGGACTGTATATTAACTGATAATAGTGGGCCGCAGCACTCATTGTACCGCCGACTAAAGTAACAGTATAAAACATGTCTCTGGCCAGCCACTTCAGCTTGTAGTACAGTTTTAAATTGCTACTGCGACCTGACAAAATAAGTCTATTGCCAAGCCTAAGCCTTTGTTTTTAATACTTGTAAGCCAATCCTATTTTAGGCCCTAAAAGCTCGTAGCGCTGGGTGCATGGTATTTAAAAAGTAGGATGCGTGTGTTTAAGGTTTACATGGTCTGACAGTGAAAACCACCGAAAGTCATTTGTTCACTGTGGTAAGGCCTATTTCTTCCACAGGCTAACACTAGGCTACCTTAATCAAATGAATAAGTTCTAACTTCAGACTAGGTATAGATAGGGAAATCATTGTAATTAAAAATCCTCTGTAATGTTAGATTTTAAATTGAATTTTTGAAAATGCTATTTTTATAAAATTGCCGTTTTCCTGCCCAAAGTTTTTAAGGCCAACCTAGGAGTTTCATGCTGCTTGGGCTTGTTAATGGTTCCCCCATCAAGAATGTGTATTGGGCCACAGACATTGTACAATGAGACCTGGGGGTTGCTGGCAGATGGTCTACCTGGCAGGATGGTTGGGGGGGAGTTGTACTCTTCCCTGATTACATTTCAAAGGACCTTGCCTGCAGCACACACAAAGGAACCTGACACCAGGCCTGCCTTGCCTTTTGTCACCCTATGAGCCAGGACCAAGGAAAGGGGAAGAACTGGCAATAACCAGTTTTTGGGGTTAGGCTTGGTAATTCCCTACACAGACCCTGGCAGCAGGTTTAAAAAACAGACCCTACGAACCATTCTTCAGAATACACCTGGATCTGTGGAAGAATCAGAAGAAGTACTGCCCTGCTGCCAGAAGGACTAGTTGCTGCTTGAAGGACTACTTTGCTGTCGGAAGAAGGAAGATCAGACTTGCTTGCCTTGTGCAATTTTGTGCAGACACACAGAAGGTTATTTTGTGAATGAAATTTTATTTTTTCATAAGATTTCTCATATTCTCCTTAGGTGTTCTAATACATTACATCACTTTCATTGATCAATGTTGACTTCTTGACATATTTCACATAAGGTATTCCAATATTGATTCACTGGTATATTTTGCAAGATGCATTCAAGTTGTGCCAGATGCATTCAGATTGTGCCAACACATTTTTTGCCACCTATATATCTATGAGTCCTGGGGCTTTCCGAAGGCTCACACTATCATATTGTTAAATCCTCCAGTTATACATGATCCATCTTGGTCTAAATCCCCTGCATGGTTCTGTCTCACCTGAGTGAGACAGGACCATACAGGGGATTTAGCCCAAATACATTATGTGAAATATATCAAGAAGTAAACTGTTCAATAAAAATGACATAACTTCTGAGAACACTTAAGGAGAATAAAAGAAATCTTATGAAAAAACCAAAAGGACAAACTTGTCAATTTCATTTACATAAGAATCTTCAACTTAACTGCAAAAGGTTCTTATTAGACTTTGAATTTTGGGTAGGTACACTCTAAACTCATCTGTTCATGCTGAAAAGCTGTATGGAGACTGACCTTGGAAAGCGTGATGTTATTCTATTGTGCAAATTGTCTCAGTTTTGGTCCCCATCGGTCACTTTGTCACCAGATCATAAGAGAACCTAAGAATTCCCAGGGAGTCAGAAAATGTTTAGCAAAGGTTTGTTTAGATATGTGTCATAAAACGTAGCTATTCAGTAAAAATGATCTGTATGCGGAAAGAAAAAAATATGGTGCATCATATAGGGTACACAGTGGTAACAATTGTCTGGATAGAAAAGACTATAGAGTCAAAAAAAGACAATGAACACCCTATTAAATTCAATGGAAACCATTCAAGCAACAAACAAATTTTAATGTTTGTCAGTCGATTTTGAAGGCAAAAGCCACAGAATACACTCCAGATGTGTCCAATAGCTTAGTAACTTTACAATAAAGAATGCCTCCCATGCCATTAAACAGAAAATTAAAATGTTTTGGGTCATTTAAATAGACCTTTTCTGAAAGTTGCAACGGAATTAAGGGCGTAGTTTCGGGGGGGGGGCTGTTTGGGGTGCTACATCCTCCTTATAAATGTATTTTGTGATAAACAGTTGGAGACAGGTGACTTTAGTTGGGTATAGTGAGATGTCTGTCGAATTTCATGAGGAATTTTTACACACACACAGAAAAAACGCACACACACTCTCCCTCTCTCTATTTGGGAAGACTTCAAAAATATTGGTTATTTCAGAAAATAATGTGCTTTCTCTCCCATAGTACCCCTATCAATCCACATCACTTTCACATTTTGCTGCCCCTTGAGCTCCTCTTGTGTGCCATGCTGGTCATATAATGTACTCCATCACTATGTGCCAGCGTGTTTGTTGGGAAATCTGAAGGTCACACACCCCAATCTTACTGACCAAGCTATGCCCCTGGGCAGAATGTTTTACTTTTTTCAAATGTATCCAGTTGTATGGTTTGCCAATTATAAATGCTGCCAAGCAGGCACTGAGTCAAAATGTCATGGATCCCCTCAATTCTTCAAAGGTCATTGTAATTATATGTGATAGTTGTATTCACTCTGCTTATCTTACAGTGACATAGACACTGGAAGTAGGGATGGGGGGGTGCTGCAGCCCCCACCCCCAAATACTAATTCTGGAGTGCAGAAGGTGAATGAGCAATAAAGATGTTTTTAAATTTTGTTTTCACCTTGTCACATTTGCTGTGCCTTCAAAGACAAAGGTTAAATGCCAGGCTGTGTCTTCTGACAAATTTTTGCCATATTCTTTTAACATGGAGATTGGCCTTGACTTTTCTTTTTCTGACTGCAAAGTGTGTATTTTGTAAAGTGAACTATGAAACACTCTTGCTTGAATACGGGAAGTATGAAATGAAAGGCTGTGGTATGCAATTTATTTTCTAATACACAATAACATTTAAATGACTAAATGAACTGTACAAATATTTTAAAAATATATCAGCAGGTAGAAAAGCACAAATGAAGCACATTTTTGTAATTCTGAAGTGTGATGGAAACAATCATGTTAATAGGATAAAAACAAAACAAGACACCTTACTTGGTGAGGAACAAATTATAAATATTAGCTGAAATTCATTTCCACACATTTTGGCCCATATTTATACTTTTTAGCGGTGCATTTGCGCCACTCTTTGACGCAAAAACGGCGCAAACTTACAAAATACAATTGTATTTTGCAAGTGTGCGCCACTTTTGCGTCAAAAAATGAGGCAAATGCGGCGCACACTTGCAAAATACAATTGTATTGTATAAATATGAGCCTTTGTGCGCTGCGTAGTTTTATCAGTAAAACCACATCTCTTTGCAAATTTTGTGACATTTCAACGTAAAACGTGCTGTCTGTAAACGATTAGTAATCGCTACATTAAAGCCCCGGGTAACCCGACTTGGGAGGCTGTCTGTATTCCAAATATAATTATCTAAATATTGAAACAACATTTCACGGCTAAATTAATCTTATTATGAAATCTTACAAATACAAACATTCCAGAGTTGAATGCAAACACAATTCAATTGAAATGGGTTTGGACTTCAAGAGTTTTTATAACGCTTTCAAAAACTTTAAAGAAGAATCTATTACGTTTAATTCAAAAGGAATACAATTTTTAACTCAGGCTGACAAGTGAGATTCCTGAGATGTCCTTTAAAATCAATCTATTTCCTCTTCCCTTTTAAACATCAAGAAAAGGCAGACAGTTTGGCTATTAAGTTGTTGCCATGATTCAAATCATGTTCTTACTTGTTGGTTTTCCTCAGAAAGTGTCAATTGCATTTCCATTATCAGCTTTTCAATTTCGGGGCGCCCATTTATCCTTCTGAGGTGTGCTCAAATGATCTCAATGCAGTTTGAAGCATTTGCTTTTAATTCTAAATACAGGAAACGTGTCCTGGGGTTTGTTGGGCGTCGGGAATAACTGGGGAGGCAGGATGGTTTTGAAGAAATGTTACTATTTCTAAATACGATGCAGGTTGCAAAGAGAGCGCATGTGCAGATTCTGAAACCGCAACACAATTAAACTGCGTCTTCACCTATAGGGAAACCATGTAATGTAGTCCAACACTTTCATGAGTTGGCTGACGCTCTAGACTAGTCCAGCTGTTCGGGGAGTTTGTCTTTTTGGAGTGACACCCGTTAAGCTAGCGTCATTTCTATAGTGTTCGTTTTGCCATTCCTGTGGCCTCCTAGCACTTTAAGCAGTTCAAAGGCCTCTTTCCAAGTTGGTCAGAGGATTCTAGCGCATATCGAAATATGATGCTGTTTGTGAAGATATTTGTTAGAACTAACCTCCTTTTCAGATATGTACTCCCCCTTGTTTCTATGTCAAACTTACTAGGAATTTCTCCTCCCTCCCAGAAACAATTAAGTTGCCAGTGATATGATATGATATACATTTATAGAGTGCACTGAAACCCGCAGGTAACAAAGCGCTGGAGCGAGTCAGACTAGTCAACAGAGCAGAACAACCAAGAAATCAGGGAAACCATAATGAAACAAGCATTGGTAAATGCACTAGGTTTGTCCTATGGGTTTAATAATAAATTAAGAAGTGTGGGATCAGTGTATGAGTGCAGGGAGAATGGTGTGAGTACTCTCTGTGCAGGGTGAGTGGTGCACCAATGAAGGTTGATAAGTGTCTGAGTGCAGGGTGAAAGCGCCTCAATGCATGATGACTGAAGTGTGGTCAGCGCAGAATAAGATTTGTGTGAGTGTAAAGGGTGAGAGATCTTACCCTGTACAAGGTGGGTTGTGTACACGTGCAAACTAGCTCTGAGTGTTTCCATATGGATGTCAACAACAGGAAGTAATGTTAGAGCACACACACCTACCACTTACTTCAAGTGCACATACAGGTTGTGAAAGTGTTTGTAGGATTTGTGGCAATCCACTAAGCTGTTGACGCTGTTTTGATTTGTACATTTATATTGTGCATGTTGCTTCACAATCGTTACAATGTCTAGATATTTCATGGTACATCTTTACATCACACATACCTTTCACATACTGCGTTAACTTGGAATGTATACAAAAATAGTTGAAATGTTGAGCAGCTCTACTACTCACATTACTTAATCACTAATATCACTGTCACACAAGATGCAGGTATATTCTGAGGAAGCGCGCACTGCATGCAACTTGACATGATCGACTGTATTAATTCTGTAAACTAAAACCAAACTTAATAAATACTTCACAGACACACTGTCTAGTATTAAAGGTTTTCACTAATAAAATAAAATTAACCTGAAGGATCATGTATGTGAAAGGATCATGTTTGTGAAAATGATAGCAAGTATTCAGATTTCATACAAGCATTGTAGGAATGCAACAGTCCAATCCTGACCACTTGGCCCTGTTCCCTAAAGTTTGTTTCAATTGAGAACATTATGCTTCAGAAAATATAATTAGCAAGCCTAAGCCCTGCGTGAGATCACTTGACTGGTGTTCGCGTATACACAGATTCTTGTACTGTATCCATGCACAGTGATGTGTTCTTTTATGTGCATGAATATACATTAAAGGATGCAATAGTGCATGCTTATGCAGATGACAAGATTCACAACATAAGGCCCGGAATACTGTGTCTATTAGACCACTAGGACCAAGGTCCTCAGTGTACCCACCTCAAAAACTCCTTAATGCTCCCTCTACCAGTCACCCTGGACATTGCTAGCTCCAAAGTATGTTTCTTCCTGTAGAAAGATTGTCTGATCCTTCTAAAATGTTTTTAAGAAATGCACGAGGCACAGAATATATAACACAACTTGTTTTCCGTCTGCTGTTGATTTTATGATACAAGACAGCATATACAATTATAGAATAGGCTAAAGCACGAGGAATATGCATATTGCCTGATGTGGTGAGGAGGGAAGCTTCTGTGTGCACAGAGCATTTCATAATCTAATATCACACTACACAATTTTCTTGACTTTAGAGGGACCCATAGTAATGACCTGAGGGCTGCACCTTTTTTTGGTGACTCTGCATTTTGAAAGACCCAAGCACAGCCACCTGCAAATGTGCGGTGCAGCAAATAGCACCAGGTAATGCAGCCCCCCAATGTGCACCTCCTGGACACATACGAGCTAGGAATGCTGGCGCCCCACTGTAATCCTGCTCAAGGGAGTATGGCGGTTGTGCCAGCCCCCTGCTGGTTCCTGGTTGCTGAGGTGACAGGGTCCAGTGTCCTGGGAAGCCTGAGATCACCACGGCAATGCAGTGGACACATCACCGACCTTCTGCTGGTGCTGCAGCATCTTCAAACAAAACAAGCACAGCGCAAGCACTGTGAAGCCAGAACATTAAAAAAAAATCCCTAAAAGCGGATGTAAACAGTACTTAGGCCTCTGGACACTGATAAGAGCAAACACACAAGGAACAAGCATTGGTAAATGCAGGAAAATTGCTACAGCCAATAGAAATGGAAGAAAAGTAAGTGGCAAGCACAGGAACCAATGAAAAGCAAAGTGACAGGATGGAAGCTCCTTTTAAGCTATATATTACCAGTAGATTTTACAAGCACAGCAAAAGTGCTGTACAGGTGAAACCTAAAAAGCCAGGTTTTCAGGTGTTTCTTAAAAGACACAAGGGAGTCTGCTTCAGAAATGTGAGTGAGCAAGGAGGGAACACCCTGCCCATCTATCCTTCCAGCATCTAGGATTCATAGATTTTTGTGGTGTGAGGATCTGAGAGACCTACTAGGTGTGTACCAGTGAAATAGTGTGTTCAATAGGCTAAGGCCCTTCCTGTGCAAAGACAAAAAGACCATACACAGAGCCTTGAAGGAAATTCACTTCCTAACCAGAATCCAATGAAGACAGTGGATCCCATCTCTGACCAAAAGTCTCTTGGGAATATTTAACAAAAAGCGGGCATCCACATTCTCTACAGCCTGAACTTTATTCAGGGAAGAACTGTTAATATTATGGTACAGTGTGTTACAGTAATCCAGCTGCGAGGTGGCTAGGGTAATGACGACTAGTTGGCGCAGTTTTGACGGGATAGCAGGAAATATCTTTTTCAGAATCCTCATGATGTAAAAACTACTGCTGGTAGTATGACTGACCTGTGTGTCAAAACTCAGGGTATCATCAAAGATGACACCGAGATTTTTTGCTAACTTTACTGGAATGGGGAGAGGTCGGTCCACAGGCTTCTGGCCGCCAAATGTTAAAGGAGATGCAATGTGTGCTTTAAAAGCAAAATAAAAAAGGCACATTGTTCTGGTTCGAGAAACACAGACCAGGTAACATGATGATGTGGTATACATAGTTACATAGGAAAGGAATGCAAAGCACGAGTTACAGAATAAACAATATAATGGTGAGGCGTACAAGATAACTTAAGAAACGTGTGTGAAGGAGGAGGAGTCACCATGAATCATATGGTTAGAACTCGATTTGGCCAGCATCAGCGATTGCTAATAGCTCATCTGGCTTTGATGTTTCTTCCAAAGGTTAAGTTCCACTCCAAAGAATCCTCTGCCACCTCTATGTTTTCATTTTGTTAGGTAGATCGTCGGAAATACTCTTCTGCTGAGCAAAAGGAGTTGCTGTAGAGTGGAAATACTCTTTTGCTCCATATAGGAGTGGTTTAGCCATTTTTTCCTGTACATATAGATTTTGATATGTTATCAATAGTATGTTCTACACTTCTCACTTTGGTGGTATTATGTTGATTTAAGTAGTGAACATCTTTAATTAGTAATTTTCTGTGTGCTAGCTGGAGCTTTGCTACAGATAATATATGTAATAAAGTACCCCGACTGTATACTATATAGATTTTGCAAGTCACCAGATCATTCTGTGAGCATTTAGAGGAACGAAGCCAAAGGCCAAGTTCCTTTTTAAGGTCATGTAACTCTAAGGTGACTTGAAATATCCTTTTGACAATCTGCATACGGTTCGCTATATTATATGATCACACCATCAACCCCCCACAAACTGCTTACATTCTTGCTTTTGTGCTCTTTCTTTCATATGAAAGCAATAGCATATTGTTGACATAAAAATAAAGGTGGAATCTGTAGTGCTGAATTAAACACACCAAAAACCAGCTGGCAATTTGTTGCAAAACCTATTAGAATCGTTTTTTTAAGTAAATCAGACTAAAAATCAGCTTTGAATGAGCAGTAAGATGCAGAGAGCGTATTTCTTCTTGCAATGAGCTATGTACAAAAAAATCAACGTGTTGCCGCAAATCTTTTCAGCAGACCACTGTTCATTTTAGAAAAATGGATCATAAGAACAAACGCCAGTTGTTTTTTCTTTGCCAAATGTGCTGCTGCATTGATTCCTTGACCTGCCTTTCACCTTGGCTGCTGGTGCATGCAACATACATTATGACATCACAACCCAAATGGAATAGGTTATTACAGTTGACCAGCTATGTCATTTTCTTATTACAGGTGATTAGTGATGTCACGACTCAGCTGTAGTGAGAAAATTAGACATGTATTCCGTCATCTGCTGCTAATCTGCAGATTTTAACAAAATAATAGTTTCTACCTCAAACGGATCAGAGGTCACTAAAAACGCAGTGAAACATGTTGCCCCGCACTGGAGAGCACTTTGCGAAGGTTGTCTGGTCACCTTACATTTGCTTATTGCTGTATTTGTATATTAAACTGGTACTAATAAGGTGAAACCTTTGCTCAGAGTGGGTTAATGTGCAAACATTGTAAAATAATGAAGTAATACTATTACAAAATGTGCTGTATTACATTGCATGATTAGCTTTTTCTTGCTTCTCAACATAGCTAATCGTGTCTCATAAATTGGTCCCCTCCTGTTGCATAATTCCAGTGGCCCTGATTTTATATGGGATACAGTTTCCAGAATTCTATTTAATCAAGATTTTGGAAGTCTCCAAGAAGTTTCTTTAAAATACAGAGGAAAAAGACCACATGCCTAGTGTCTATGTAAAGTCATGGAATAAGGCCACAGAACTCAAATGTGAATTGCAATTTCTCATTATGTACATTTGGGAGTTCTTTATTCCTTGTAATGCATGATTCCTCAACTGCTATATTTTGAGATTAACAGAATATAAAACAGGAAACATGCAAACTCTTAATGTGTAGACACATTGGATACAGCAGCTTTTGTGTACAAAATCTGCTCATAAAAGAAAAGAGGTTTCTATTATATATGTTGATAAGTATTGACAAAGCAAGTAGGTCTGGCCTTGGCTGACTCGTGCAGTGTTAATTTTAATTACAAGCAAATGCCACAGATATTGATGTTGATTAGTTTTCTAAAGCACGCAAATGCCAATGGCGTCTTGGCGCTAATGTCAAAAGCACTAACTGGTTGATAACTCTCAAGGCTAGAGCCTACTGTTAAATCTTATCACTTTGAGCAAGAGAAAAGTCAAGTTTTAAGCTCTTTCCTAAATCCGAGCAAATTAGATTGGCTTCTCGGATATTCAGGAAGGCTGTTCCTCAGTTGAGCTGTGGAATAGATGAAACTGCTGCCGCCCCACGTCTGATTTTGCGGACCTTCACTATCCGGGAGTTGGTTGAGCGCACCATCCTGCTCGAGCTGTACCATGAAAAATTATAAGCCAGTGGAGTTTCCGAAGGGTCTCGGTCACAGACTTGAATTTTGGAAATCTTTTCAAAAGTCTCGCTGCTGCTTTCTGCAGAGCTTGAAGTGTTTTCTTTAAGTGAACCTTGTTGAAAACCAAGATAAAGGCATTGCAGTAATCCAGCCTCGAAAACACCAGGGCAGTAACCACTCATTTTTGAATTTCCAAAGGGATAAAAGGAAGAATCTTCCTAACCTTGCGCAAAAGAAAAAAGCAGAATATCAGTTTGTTTATCTGTGCATTGAACAATAGATTAGAGTCGAAGGTTACACCCAGGTTTTTGACAGAGGGAACCGGAGTGGGAGGGAGAATTAAAAAAGGGAAATTTAAAAAAGGAAAAACTAAAACGTGTTGTCATGTAAACTTGACCAAAACATCTTAAAATAAAAATGTGACATTTAAAAAAAGATTCGCCGATTGCACCGTTTTTCTACTGATATTTTTAAACAATAAGAATTTCAGTTCCCCTGTAAACAGATTAGAATGACATACCATCTAACAAAGTACTTACATCAGAAGCAGTTAAAATGTTCGAATGTCAATTAAATACATATATTCATATAGCACACACACATACATAGCAAGTCAGTTTTAAGAAGTTTTAAGCAAAATGTAGGCTTGTGTATTGCCTCAAAGAAAGAGTGAAAGGTAGATGGACAAATAAATGTGTGTGGCAAGATGCAGTGTCATTTTTTTCTGTGTTACCCCTTGGCACATTCAGCATCTTTGGTGGTGTGGAACAAGCAGAGGGCCAAGGCACAGGTCCCATCTCGCCTACCTCTAGGGAAACCACTGATTACAGCTCTCGCCCCTCCCTCCCCTCAGCAAACCTACTCTGACTCCAAAGAGCAGTCAGCTCTGGCCCCAGGAGCCGGAGAAGGCAAACCAAACCACACAGGAACCATAGCAGACACCCTTGGTAAGGGAGGGGGTGGTGTGGGCGTTTTTGTAGTGTTGGTCTGCCTTCCATGAATGTTTCTAAACTTTCCATCTTGTGAAGCAGCACCAGCGAATAAATCGATAGCAGCAAGAGAAGATGCCCAGGGAGATACAAAGCTCACCAAACCAACCGGGGAGGCGGAATGGAGGGGGAAGGTTTGGCAAGGAGATGCCAGCACCAGACATGCATTCCTCCCTCTTTAGACACGCAGAAGAGGGGAGTACGAGTCAACCAGTCAGCTGCTGCTTATGACCAGCAGGAATCATAAGAGGTTCTGGTCACTGCACCAGGCAATGATTAGTGACTGCAATTTATCTAACCATGATTTTTCTGTGCTGACACACTTACCCTTCCTACTTTGTGAGTTTCTCTTTGCACACAGCTGCATAATTACATCTGAGTGTGGCAGCCATATTAGACGAGGGGAAACCCTCCAAGAACCAAGAGTGCAAAGCATGTGCTCTTTTGTCACAATGGCGTAACATCTGCTCCATCAAATGTTGTATTGATAGTGAAAAACAGGTTGGTGGAGCCAAAGCCCCTCTCCCAATAGTGCCTCCTAAAGCTCTTTTTACTTTTGTCCATAAGGTCAGGTGATAGCTGCGCTGCCAAGCCACGCTTAAAAAGCGCATACTAAACCAGATTTTCAGCTGAAGAGAAAGGCACTTTTTGAGGTGGATGTGAACAATGTGTTCAAGCTTTGTGTGATCACTCAAAGTATGGGTGCCAATGGGCCACGCAGATGGACGTATTTTCCTATGCTTTATGTTGTGATGGGCAGAGAGAAAATGTGAATGACAATTTTAGAGACCAGTTAATGAAGCCCGCTCACCTCTAACCCTTCTAGGTTTGGATATTATTTATATAGTTTGGGGAAAAAATAGTCTGGTGAGCCAGCTAATGCTTCAAAGGCCAGACCTAAAATTGGAATGGAACAATTAGTTTTCAGCATATTATTCTTACTTGCTAATAACTTTCTTCAGGTGTAACTTTAAAAGTTGAAACATCGATTTTCACAAAAATGCTAAAAAGGCTATTAAAATTGGAACCTTTCAAAAGTAAAGAAATATTTTCTAGGAAGACAGGAACAGCAACCCGTTTCTCTTTTTCAGCAGAACCTCCTTAATGTGGAGCAATGTATTTGTAAACCCTCCTCTTAAAGTTATCACCTGTTTCTTTATTTTTATTTTATATGTGTGGTTTCACTCCAAAACATTTTTCATTACTTAACGATGCAGGATAGTTTAGTTTGTCGTTCCCCATTCATCACATGCCTCTTGCATCTTGTCGAAACACAGTCACAAGGATAGATATAGGAAGGAATGGAAGAAAAATGTTGAAAAACGTTATCTTATGTCATCAAACAATAAAAAATGTCAAAAAGGGCGAACATGTACACACCGTCATAAGAACCACATAAACCACAATCTCCTACCACCGACCTATCCACACACCCATATATCCCCACACCCTAGGATGGCAACAAATTAAATTCAAGTTGTCAGACATTTAATTGTTCTAATAGCAGTTAAACAAAGCTATTTGAAGTGTGAAGCCACAAGAGTACCCAGTACTGGGGACTCGGATTGGTGCGGCAAGTTGCTTCCCACGTTGTCTTGGCTCGCCAAGTAGTTTGGTCGAGAAATGAATATCAAAGGAGATTGTGTGAATGTTTTGTCTATGTACATTACATTCATTATAGTAACAATTTAAACTGAATATTCACCAACAGTTACTTTGCTGGTAAAAAAACACCACCACAAAAATTCCTAAAAGTTCCTCAAAATGTGGAAATATACCTACTATAAGTATGGTAACCAAACCATGAAAATCAAACAAATCTATTTAAACTAAGAACCACAGTTGTAACACTAGACCTCGAATTACATCAGTGTAGCTATTCTCAGTCAATAAGCAATTATGAATGCTGTTCGTAAATTAAAGAAAACGTGACATATTGTGATCCTCCCACCATAACAAAGTGACTTTTAGGGCACTACAGTCAAAAGCTGATGGCGTACACAATAATTCTTGTAATTCTTACAACACTGAAGGTAAACGGTGCAACCTCAATGGAGGAAAGTAAGATTCTAGAAAGTTGAAACAAGTGCCTCAATGTTAACCATGAAGAGTTATGAGTCCAGGAAATATGCTTTTTTCTTAACAGCTGGAGTTTGCCAAGACCTAGGAAAGTGGATATCTCCTGGTTTAACGATCCTACCAGCTCTTGGTCAAAAGCTTCATTTCCAAAAGGGACAAATTTGGTGATGAAGGTGGGGAGAAGGTCCGAGTCTCATCCTTAGGGAAAATCAGGGTGTGACTCAAAGACACAAAAAAGAACCACACACGCTATCTAGATCAGGTAGAACAACAAGATGCTGGATCACTAAATGACAAAGTAAAATACTCTGGCCCATAAGTGTGTCTCTGAGATGATTGTTTGGTGACCCATGTACTTAAGATGGTGATGGGGCTCATGTTCATATGATACAGGATGAGGGCTGTGGGCACAAGGAAACAGCAAATGGGATCCACACAGAGATGAACAAATACACGTAAAAGGGTGGCATGGGGAGCAGTGTGTTTGCCCGACAGAGGTGCTAATCACTAACTTGTAGATAGCCTTGTAGCCACGGAAATGTGTGTAACTTATTGGCCCAGAATTTTACAGAAGTTAACTTTTCAAGTGTAATTCTAAAAACACTTTAGTTCTTACACATTATTGAATATGGTGCATCCTCACTTGCATGGGAGGGGAAGCCATTCACACTAGCACAATTGTGTCTGTGTGCATCGTGGATTGTGAGCTCAAGTGAGCGTGTGGCCTATAATGGCGATGGACTACTTTAAGGTAAAGGTAGCAGCCAGAAGAGAATTCAGGCTGTAAGCTAATTCCTAAAGCCTCCTCGCACACGTCTGTCTGGAATTCGGCCAACTTGATGCTGCCTCTTCTTGTCTTTCTTTTATACAATGATATCATTTTAGGAAACTGATTTAAAGTATGTATTGGAAAGTGAAGCATATTATGGGTGCTACTGAGAGAAAACATATTTGTTTCCTTGTCAGATTGGGTCATATCTTAAACCATGTCTGAGCCGTTCATGTCTGTCAATTGTTTGGAAGCCAAGCCACTTAAAGGCGATATGAAAATACTTTCAGTAAACAGAAATAATCACAGTTTGTAGGCTGATCTCCCCTACAGAACGCTCTTCAGACAAGGATCCGGCGTCCTATAATAAATAAAATTATAAATGAAATATACATACATACAAGGACAGGTTTTGGGTCAGTCCTCTTCAACCATTGGTCTGTTCATCTGCCATTTACATTTTATATTTTCTGTCCATCAGCCCATACAGCATGGGGCAGCGGTCAACCAACTTGGGGCCAGATTTACTAACGTTTCAAGTAAACTTGCTGAACTGCATTGCGTGAAACAAAGGGAGCAGAAATGTGCCATATCTAATAAGATATGTTGCACATCTGCTTCCTTCTA
The DNA here is from genome assembly GCF_031143425.1 of Pleurodeles waltl. Taxonomy (NCBI): domain Eukaryota; kingdom Metazoa; phylum Chordata; class Amphibia; order Caudata; family Salamandridae; genus Pleurodeles; species Pleurodeles waltl. Next base: position 468,966,832 of record NC_090439.1, read on the forward strand.
GCACTGTCACACGGTGTGCTGCCTAGCACCAATGCAGACACCCAGGCACCAAGGATCAACAGTGCCTATGCTACAAAAATGATTGTTTTTGTGCAGGAAAGTATTCCTTTCTCCATAGAGAGGACGTAACAAGGAAAGGTAAATATATTTCTGCTTGTTACGCCTCTCTGTGGTAGGCGCACCATTTTGGTGTATTCCCAAGTTTACTGCCTTTAGTGAATGCACTTTCAAAAGCGTGCTTTTGCACGTGTTTGTTTCTTTAATTTACCGCTCCATGTGCCACCCGCCATCTTGACTTGGTAAATATAAAAAAAAAAAAATACATGGTGCTCACATCATTCAGGAGGCATGCACATGTGTACTGATGCGTGCACACCCAGATGTCAAATGTGTGCACCTACTGAATGACACAAGCATCAGCAGGGTGATGAAGAGTACAATCTCATGCGAGCATAACATCTTTTTTTTCTTCTTTGTCGATGGTGCACCGCGATGGCAGTAAGCACTGGCGAAGTCAATAGGTAAAAAAGAGAAGGTATTTTGGCTGTGCCAATGCTTGTTATAAATGTTTACCAAGAAGAACAGGAACGATGCCCCTCAATCAGTGGCGTAAGGAAACCTTAGTGCCTCCCTCTGCAAGGGATGGTTAAGGGGGGTGCCTGTCAATGCCCATACCCTAGAGCTGGCAAACTGAGGGAGGCCCCCCTTAGGTTTTAGAAGACTGGGGCACCCCACCGTACCGCTGGGGCTGTGGCAGTGTCTGTTACGCCCCTGACCTCAATTTGTTTTTGGCCTGGGCTTCAGATAGACATGTGGAGGAATTGCAGGAAATGAAACTTGTTGATTTTCCTGCACTTGCAGTTCCAAATAAATTTCTGATAGGTGTGCTCACATGAAAACTAACCCTCACTTGGGATTTTGAAAATAATATAGTGATGGATAGTTTTGTTGAGCGCCAAGCTCTCTGTAGACTCCAGGTTCATGATTTTTGGTTTGACAAATGTACAAAGTAAGATGCTATGTACATCATGAAGAATTAAACTGATGTGATTGCTGTGCTGCTCTTCTATGTTGCCAGGTTCCTCAGGATGAATGGAGTGGTTACAGCCCTGGGGTCAAGGAGGACGAAATCCCCTGTCGAAGGATGCGCAGTGGAAGCTACATCAAAGCCATGGGGGATGATGACAGTGGAGACTCTGACACGAGCCCCAAGCCATCTCCAAAGATTGCGGCCCGAAGGGAAAGCTATCTCAAAGCGACTCAGCCGTCACTCACGGAACTCACCACGCTCAAGTAAGACCTATTCACGCACTTGTATGTGCTTGCGTGCTGTAGAAAAACGCTGAGAGGACTGGAACTGTAAACATTCGCGTAATGCGTCATGACGTGACATAGCATGACATGACGTGTAGTTGCTTTTGCATTTATATAGCGCTTATGACCCCCAGTGAGGCATTGAAATGTCCCTTCTTCGCAGCATAGTATCGTGGACCAAATTACAGAAACTTGGCATTTGAGGGTCTGACAGGGCAAAACAATACGTTATGCTACTTGTGTACTATATAGAATGGAGGGAAAAATGTCACACAATCAATTTTGCACAGAAATCTTTGCATGAGAGAAAAGAATTACAAAATAGATTATGACACCATTGCTAGAACACACTCATCAGGTTTTTTGCTTACAAACGATTTATCGGTATCATAGAGTTTTAACCAATGAAAGTGTAGTCCAGAAACACATCTAAAGAAATAAAGGGAATTGATTTAGTGCTGATTTTTCTACTTGTATAGAAAAGGAGAACAAAATGATTCTGTCACACTGCTAGTCTAATAGGTCAAATTTGTAAAGTGAAGACATATATATTTCTTTACTTCTCTTTATAAAAGCACAGCAAAGTGAATGGGAAATCGTTTTGTGTTATGTTTGCTCTGGTACAAATGCTATGGGCCCCACCCCACATTACACACGCAGCAAATTAACGTGCCCTCGTCTTTTTCTACCAATGAAACATTTCTGTAATATTACCAGTGTCAGACAACATCGCTGGTGCCCTTTTTTCCTAATTCAAAGTCCTTTAAATGTGGTGATCTCTGGTACCACTCCCTGCATACACGGATGTAGCTTCAGGGGGTGTTTGAGGTGAGACCCTCATCCCCCTAAATAAATGCATTCTTAGCTTGGTAAACTAGTTCTAGGGGCCCGAGTCGGGTCTGCTATGTCTGTGTTGGTTTTTCTTACCATCATGATTCCACTAAGAGGTTTTAATTTATTCATTTTTTGGATCAGAAACATAAATATAAATACAGTTTTCTAAAAAAAAAAGTAGCAAATCTGCTCCCGTAGAAGTACTTCTTGAATGGATGCAAATTTACTACCTTTTACAATTCACAAACATTTGCATTGGTAGTCTTGGAAAGCTGAGCCAGTCTCAGGTGTCGAGGCATACTACTGTCAATCAAATTTTCAAAAAGTGATGGGATGAATGAATGAAGATGTTCTAACCACTAGCAATGTCTTTGCTTAGCATTCCAAACCATTGATTTTCACCCACGGTGCCAATCAAGACGAAGGGCCTGCCTTAGGGTATGACTGACTGATAGATTAAAGGCAGACAGGGTGGCAGAGGACTTACGTCTGCCACCCGGCCTTTACTTCTCCTGTCAAATTTAGAGATGTCCACAAGCTCTGTGGATATCTCTGAACATTATCAAGAACAACATTAATGTCTTTGTTTATCAATCAAAACCATTGTTTTTCACCCACTGTGCCAATCAAGACAAAGGGCCTGATTTAGGATTTGACTGATGGATTAAAGGCAAACAGGGTGGCAGAGGACTTTGTGTCTGCCACCCGGCCTTTATTTCTCCTGCCAAGTTTAGAGATGTCCACAACCTCTGCGGACATCTCTGAACATTATCAGGAACCACATAATTGTGGCTCCTGTTAATGTACGAAAACATTTGATGGATGACTATGTTCAACATGATTGCTGCCTGTCAAACTTTTACAAAGTTTTTTTTTTTCCAAACACAAACACTCAAAGCAAGAGTTTGTTTTTGAAAAAAACTAATGACCTCTGCACCATGGGAGCTTACTTCCATAGTGTGAGGGTCATTTTTAGGTCGAGCATTCAAGACCTCTTGTATTTACTTTGATATATACTTCTTTGTGGGCTTCAACTTCGCCCCTGCTTCCCATTTGCTTATATCAGTGTCTTTTAAAAATCCCTGCTTATTAGTGGTTAATCTTTCCTATTTGTCCCACCTTCTCCACCTTTGTCTACTCCCAGGGAGTACGCCCCCAATACTTGTACCCTTCCACTTGTCCCATTAAGGCATCTGTGTCAGGGACTATTTTTTCCTTGTTGCTCTGACTGCTTTTTGAGCAGGAGGCTACATTGTTATCTCCTCCAAGCTTGCTGTTGATCCCCTGCCTTACAAGTTACTTAATTTTAATTAAATTCGTAAATCACTTCATCTGCCTGTGCCATCCCCACCACCCCAACAACTCCCACACTTGGCTGCTGGCATTTAATTACACTGTCAATCTCCCCGTGCCCTCCCGCCCCTCGCTGCTTTAAATAAGGAGAACCAGAATTCCTAGCCACTTTTAGGAATGCAGAGATAAGAATGCACAGATCGGAACTCTCTCATTTCTAATATTTCTTATTCTTTTTGGGTCGCTAGATAAAGAGCAGCAGGGAAGCCGCATTTTTAGTGCTTTAGACCACCAACCACAATCCGTCATGCATACCTTAAAGAGGTTTATGACATTAAGCTAGATCTGTTGGTGAATGCTCGGTTGCACTGCGGGCACAAGAAGGGCTTTTCTCTTGCAGGAAGCAAAACACATCGAGGTTAGAAAAAAATAAACACTAAATAAGATGGCCTTCAATTCAAGTTCAGTATTATTCACTGTGTTTTTTTTTCGTTCTTTACTCTGTCATCATTGCTTGCTTAGTTCTCGTCGCTTCCCCTTCCTCTTGCTGCTGTTGGGCCATCCTTAACTCCCCCCTCCCCGCATTGTGATTCTTGCCCCGTTCGCCCCCATGACACTCCCATGGCTCCAGCACGGGAATCAACATTAGAAGTCCCCCCAGCGTGCACACAGCAGAATAACAGCCTTAGAAGGGAGGGCGAGTAATTTAATTGTTAGAGCATTGCCGGTGACGCATGTTAAGAGGCTTATTTTGGGAAGAAAATGTGGGGATACTTTATAGAAGTGACTCGAGGTGTCTTCTTCCCACGCTGCAGTCATGTAGGGCAGTATTTCTAGCTCCAGTCAGACTCGTGGCGTGCAGACAGCATGTGCAGTCCGAACGTTAAAGGAGTCTGACTGGAAATGGCGTCTTGTATTACTGCAGCACGGGAAGCAGAGCCCTCGAGTTTGTTCAAAGGTTTTGAAAAAAACAAATGACTTGGAGCTTCGACAGTCAGTAAAAGCCGAGTTCCATCAGAAAAGCTGCACCCGCTTCCTTTTTTTATAGCGCTGCTCTTTCTATGTTGGAAACGCAAGGTGGGGATTCATAGTAGCGTTTTCTTTATTTTGTGGATCTTGTGGTTGCATTTTCCAGCAGAACCCCTTTCCCAACCCAAATAACAACTTGTGAGCGACTGGACATGATAACATAACTGTTGTTACTTTTAGAATGCAGCAGACTTCTGCAGAACAAAGATTTCCTTAATTCCTGAAGCTTTTTAACATCTGATAGCTTAAATTAATATTAGGATAAGCATCACTGAGCTGGTGGGCAAGATATTCTTTCTAGTGCTTTGATAATAAGGCTGTTGAGCAGAAATGCTCTAGCCAGAGCACAGTGCACTCATGCAGGGTGCCACTCCAGCAGATGGAATAAATGGCCACTGTGAGAGAACCGATTTTGCATTTATGTTTATGTGTGCCCATTAATGATATAAAGAGCCTCCCCTGCACATGCTCATTGCTATTATTCTACCCAGAGTTGAAAGGTTAGCTGTTTGTATAGGCGGTGCGCGGGGCTGTCAGTAAGCTGTGCTTCACGCTCTCTATAAAGCTGTCCCAGAGCTGCATACTTGGCTAGTATAGACTGTACAAGAGGCTGTCACTAAGCTTTCACTTATTTTGATATTAAAGCTGTGGTTAAATTGCTTTCTTTTTGCTGTACTGTGACTTCCAGTGACATGTGTTTGCCTTCCTCATAACAGGTTCTATACTGTAGGACGCCCCTATTGACGGCAGACACATACCAAAAGTGTTTTTGAGTTGTACATTGAATTGCAGAAGAAACAAGGGCATTTGTTAACATACTCGGCTTTACTAATAACATGGATCTCCATAAACGAGACACTTCTAAAGAAAATGCAATTTGCATTCAAATTTGCATTCAGAGATACGAGATGAAGTCAATTGCTTTGCAATTGTCCTTATTCCCTGATGCTGCATTTTGATAGGACACTGTTTTCATTTAAGATCATTTGAACTTTAAACTTCTGAGCCTGGCTTACACAAGTCCATGTGTTCACTTAGTAAAGCCGAGTCTCCCAACTGCCACTGTGTTTTAGTGCCACTACCATATTTCAGTTAAAGGGTGATTACAGATAACCAATCACACACTGCCTCAGATCAACAGGCAAACAACATGTCCATTACTCCTAGAACTAAACGGTAATAATGAAGAACGTGTCACTCTGGATCAGTTCTTATGAAGCATACAAAGTGGAGAGAAAGTGGTAATCAAAGTTTGAATTTTTTATTGGCATCTTTTAAATGTGTTACTTAATCCTCGACAGTTGTTGGTGTCAGGGCACTGCAGAGCCAACCAATCAGCATAAGTTGACTCAACGCCACATGGTTCCATGCCACACAATTCAACTCCACACATTTCCATTTAACACCACATAATTCCACACCAAACCACATAATTCAACTCAACATCACAATTACACAACACACCACACACATCCAGTCCACACCACAGAATTCCAAATCACGCCACAAAATTTAACACAGCACCACAGAATTACACCTACTACACACCGCTCCACAACACTAAATACCATTCCACACAATTACACTCCATGACACATAATCCCATTCCACAAACTTCCAATACACGCAATACCACATAATTCCACGCCACACAATTCCACAACCAACAATTCCAATCCAATCCACATAATTCCATTCCACATCACATATATCCAATCTACTTCAAAACACATAAGTAAAAGACATTGCCATTTACAACGGCAATAGGTCTAACTCTCACAAAGCGAGACCTATTGGCTTTGCCAATGCTTGTTCTTTTTATACTGCCCCTCGACTGACAGTGATGGACAGTAAAAAAAAAAAAGCCATCCTACTGTCTTCGTTAAATATGGCAGATGGTCGGATGGCTTACCTTCAATGGCACCTACTCCACTGAGCCATCTAAGGGCATTTTACACCAAAGGAGTACATTTTACTCTGTCATCATAAAACCTGCAGTCCGCCCAACTCAAAATCAGACCATCAGACCTTGAGAATGGCTGACAAACGTACTTTGTCACTGTTGCAACGGAGTACCTGTCTTCCAAACTATAAATCAGTTCCAGAGGCCCACCTAAACCAGATCTATATGGGCCTTGCTCCCCATGGAGACAGTCCATCCACAACTTTGACCATCTCACCCACTTACCCTGTAGCACAATGTTTTTTTAGTTAGGAAATTTGATATTCACACCCCCTGAAGGCAATTGACTAAGCTGCGTCACTGTCTGCATATAGGCCTCCCAACTCACATGGTACCACCATGTGTCACACGATTTGGGCTTCCTTCACAAGGTAACCTGATGAGGAGCTAAAATCACAAGGTGGTAGGAAAGACAAGCTGGAAGCCACTGCACAAAGTGACATTCCAGCTTGTCTTTGTAGGCAGTAAGCACCTAATGTCCATTAAGGGGTGATGAAAGTCTCAGCAACCCTTTTTTTTGGGGGGTGGGGGGAGCTGGGTGGATGGCAGAGTGCTCGTTAGGTAGATCTTGGTGTAACCCCCTCTTCACACTGTGAAATTTGTTTACAAGTTGGCAGGTCTGAATATAACCAGTGGTGCACACTGGTGAGCAGGAAGAAACTGTGTATAATCATGATTCAGGGTATTGGAGCAGACACTTAACAGTTTCTGCAAACCACCGCCTCCCCTCTCAGCCCATATATTCATACACAATGTGCTAACCACTTACCATATTTTAATCCATCCCTGTAAGCCGGCAAGTAACCTTTGTTAAGGTTTAAAATAAGCAAAACTAATAGGAATTGTGAAACTGAAGAAAGAAATGTGAGTGGAAAGAAACAATAACTTTCTTGAAAAATGCTCATTTTGATTCCAAATGCAGAGCACGGAGAAGTCCTCACTGTTCTCAAAATGGCTCCCCAGGCGAATTTCAGATGATAGGGCGGGGAAATGTCAACAAAGCAAAGGAAATTGTAGCCTGCAGACAAATCTCTGATGGCTGCAACAAGTGACAGAAGAGAGGAGCATGGTGGGCCGTGTATGTCATCTTGCAAAACACCCAGGACACAATGCAGCAAACACAATACTTGTACCGTCTCAACTGGTAGGGGATGGCAACATTCTCAGTTTCGAGTACTGTGCTTGAGCAGCTATAATTAGTGCACTAGGGTGCAAGGGCACGGCTGTTGTGGGGTGGTGTGAAGTGCCTCTTGCGTTCAATTTGCTTGACTGTGTTTTGCTTGCTTGCATCAAGGCCCATGGCAGAGTAGCTACACCGGTGCCCATTTGACACACTGCTTGCCGGTGATGGTCCCACAAATTGCATCAACACTTTATTCTGCTGTTTGTTCTTGAGTCTCAGTGACTGGCTCCTAGTTTTCCCAGTGCTAAGAAGGAAAGTTGGTAAACTATCGTTTTCTAATATGGATCATTGAAGGTGGGTTCTGTCTGTTGTTCAGATAACTGATGTATTGCTTACACAGTGGGTCTTCATATTAGAACCTCTGTCACCCAGGCAGAATGTGACAAGGAGGAATTCAAAAAGATATACCTGGAAGGTCCCACATAAACTGTCTACTTTACTCATTTACCCATTCCTCACTTGAATGTGTTAAGACTACTGTAAGAACTTGGATTATTGGTTAAGGTGGTGAAACCCTACTCAAGCAGAAACCACAATCCTTGTCAGGGTATGGCACAAGCAAACCCCAAATTAACGTTTGCTCAATCCTCTGGTAGGTTGACACAGCACTGTCAAGTTTAACTTAGAAGCAATATTTAAAGTATTTATGCATCACTTCAAACAGTACTAAAGTGAAAACATAACACAAAGAAATCCCATACCAATCTAGAATAGAGTAAATTTTACTAAGTAAATCAAGACCAGAAGGACAAAAACACAATCAGTAAAACCAGAGATATGCAATTTTAAAGATTTAAGTGAAAATAGTGCCAAAAAGCGCAAACCGACAATTGTGGATATATGCTCTAACTAGACCAGGACATAATCACAAGTTCAGGCAATAGAGGGGAACAAGAGTACCTGAAATGATGCGTTGTACAGTGATGGTTCCTAGCAGGTGCAAAACCTCGACCCGAGGTCCTGCATCATCGTCAAGGATGCCACTAATGAAAGGCTTGCAATTCGAAGTTCTGCATCGAGATGAGTCGCGCACCGGCTGTTTCCGAGGAAGCTGCGGGGCTTGCGATACAGAGTCATGCCTCATTGCCGTCTAAATGGGGCCTGCGGTGCAAAGGCCTGCATCAAAGATGCATTACACAGTAGCGGTTCCTGGGAGGCAGCAGGCAGCAATACAAAGTCCTGTTGCAAGGGAAATCCACACAGCAGAAATGATGAGTTGCTTCTGCTCGGGGTTGCACCGCGTAGCAGAGGAGATGCGTCTGTTCTGATGAAATTACAGATAGGCTAACAGAGCACCATCAGGACTACTTTCAAGATTTCAACACTGGGGTGGCACCACTTGGCAGGGTAAAACTCACAGAAAACAGAGTCATAGTGCTGGGTTTAGGGTTGTGGAGTCTTCTGTCCCTGAGGCTCTAGTCAGGTGGCTAACCCTTGGAGTCACTCTGGGGTCCTGGGTTCAAATGATGCAGGTCCAGTCCTTTTCACCAGGCAAGATGGCAGCAGGTCAGCACATTAGGGCAGACGTCTTTCAAAGCAGCAGACTAGCAGAGTGGCAGTCCTTTCAGCTGCACGTCAGTCCTTCTTCTTTGCAGAGTCCACAGGTTCAGAATTGCACTGAAGAGTTGGGGTCTGAGGTCCAACATTTATACCTGGTGCCCACTTTGAAGTGGAGGAAGCTTATAGAGGTTTCTACCCATCTGAGGTGTCAGGCATTCCTTCCTCCCTGTCCTGGCCCCAGCGTGTCTGGGGTCACAAGAGACTGGTGACAATCTCTTTGTGAGACTGCTCAGGCAGAGCTTTTGTGATGTGCAAGCATGATAGGTCGCAGCTCACCCCCTTGTTAACTCAGATTGGCCCATCCTGCCAACACCTATCTTCCCTTTGTCTCACTATCTAGGAAAAATACACAAAGACCAACTGCCAGCTACTCCTAGTCAAGTGCCCAAGGTTTAGTCTTCACGCACCAAATGGTTAGGACAAGAAAATGCCAACTTTCTAATCATGACATTTTCAAAATTGTGGTTAAAAATCCGACTTTTTTAATAAAGAGGGCTTTTAATTGTAATTCTTTAGACACCAAACTTGACTTGTCTACCTGGCTCCCAGGAGAGGTTACAGCTTGTTACATGTAATAAGGTAACTCCAACGTTATCCCATGGGAGAGGTAGGCCTCGCAATTGTGAAAAACGACTTTAGGAGTACCAGGACATGTAAAATGTAAAATGTTCATGCTTTAAATACACTGCACCCTCCCCTCTGGGCTGTTAAGGGCCTACCCTAGGGGTGACATATATGTATTAAAAAGAAAGGATTAGGCCTAGAAAAATATTTATTTTGCCAGGTCAAAATGGCAGTTTAAAACCACACACGGGCTCAAAAGAAACCCTGAACCATGTTTAGAGGGCTACGTAAGTGGGTGGCACAATCAGTGATGCAGGCTCACAAGTAGTATTTAATTTACAGGCCCTGGGTATAGGCAGTACCACTTTACTAGTGACATACAGGTAAATTAAATGTGTAAATTGGATGTAAGCCTACCATGTTTTAAGGAGAGATCACATGCACATTAGCACTGGTTAGCAATGGTAAAAACAAAGTCCTAAACCCGGCAAAAGCAAAGTCAGCAAAACAGTGGATTGAAGGCAGAAAGTTAGGGAAGAACCACACCAAGGATGGCAGGTCTAACAACTACCACCATTGTTTTTAAATGTAAATATTCTTATTAATCATTCACAATGTAACTTCGGACCCTATTTCCATAGTAGAGCACTTTGCACCTCAAAAATACAGATGTTCACTTTTCCAGCAAGCAGGTCTCAATTTCCAGAAAGAGTGTGCATGCTGGTCGCAGGACTGGCTAACAGTGTACATGCTCTACCCTGAATCGTGACTAAAGAAGTGGGGTCCAACAATCTGCTTTAATATTTATGGGCTTCCATGGTCCAAATGTGTGTAAGGAATGGGGCCTGTCCATCCTTTTCACCCAAATGGACAAGGACTTACATTTCACTGTCAACCCTGGCCTGACTTTGTGCTCTAGTAAGTGAGAAAAGAGAGATTGCACATACTATGTTCAAATTTTGTGCCTTCATGCAGATTCACTGCAGATGTCATATCCAGTAATAATGCATTGCAGGATGGCATTCTCTTGTAAATGTAAATTAGCACTTGTATAGCGCACTACTCACCCGTTAGGGTCTCAAGGCACTGTACTCATACCGCTATGGAACCCCTCCTGGCTTTTCCCTGTGAGGCACCCACTCCTGAGCACCCCCAGGGTGAAGCCAGGCATCCAAGCGCTGTTGGGGCCGTTGTGGAGATTAAGGAAGCTATTGCCCAGAGTTGCAGAGTGGGACCCATGAATTCGATTAGGCACCGAGGGGAGAATTATCTGGTCAAGGGGAATTGAGCCCAAGACCTGCCGAAGCGGGACTTGAACCCTGGTCTTGAGCCAGATCTCTGCCTCACGGTCTGCTGCTCTAACCATTGAGCCACACAGAAGCACAGCTCAAAACTGCTTCAACAGGTGCCTAAAGATGCATCTGACTAAGGATGTATTTGTGTAAAACTCTCACAACTAGTTGATCATTGAAACACGATCAGGACTCCATCAAGTGTACAGACATTTCTTCTGCTTTGTGTTGACCATATCTCTAAGCTGAAAACAATATTCTCTCTTGGTACTTAGCATAATCGGCAATTTACATTAAGCATGAACCTATGAATGGCTTCTCTATCAACCCTACCTATATGCACTGAGTATGTAGCGTGGGTAGAGGCTTGGCTGCAGTCATACATTTGGTGGCGGGAGCGAGGAGACTCCAAGCGTTTTATGTACTTATGGTAATCTAATATGATATTGTAGGGTCCTGTAAAGTTCTTGGCTCTGTATGTGTCTGCAATGCTTCCAGCTCAGCTATGCAGTTATCCCTGAATTCTGCTGTAGAACTTTTTGCTTGACTGCCCAATACCACAGCAGTTATGCCAGTGGTCTTGGCAGAGGATGCCTGTTAGTGCTTCCAGAATACATCCATTGGTAGCAGTGTTGTTGATCTATGTTTTGAATTTGTTGTATCCAAAGGCATAGTCTGTGTGACTTTTTGATGACTCCACGTGAGCCCATTAAGTGGTCCACATGGTGATGGGTAAGCCATAGATTCCTTAAGTCCCTCTTTGAATTGCCTATTTAATCTGGTGTCTGGATGAGAGCTTCTGGGACATGCTGTAGTGCCTTGCATAAGGAACATTATCATGTGCCAGTGGTATCTTTGGTTGCACTCTGGAAAGACCCATCGAATTAGGATTGCAGTGCACATTTCATGTAGTTATAATGTTTTAATAACTAATGTGGTGCATGATCTGGCATGGGTGGTTGATGTCCTTAGAATGACATTTTGTAGATATTCCCAGTCAGTGTAGCCACAGTGTGTTGCCATTTCCCTGAATCTTGTTTTGCTACTTATCCTGAGGTCTTCCATGAGTATGTGTGTCAGATAAAGTAGCACGTAGAGAATGTGGAGCTCTTGTTGCAGAGTCTCACCACTAGCACAGCTCGCAGATTACCTCTTTGGTGAGGCTTTGGCGATGCTGAAGGCTGGTGCTTCAAGGAGTCTTCACACGTGTGAGTGGAGGATATCCGACCCTGTGGCTCTTTTGGCAACTGCTGAGACACTGGAAGCATATGCTTTATAGGCCTTTGATTTGTGAGCTCAATTCTTTGTATTGTTCATCCATGCCTTATATTGGATTTTATTTGTCCTCTGCACCAAATAAATGCAGGTGTGGCTGTTATCCCTTTTGTGAATGGACAAAATGTGCTTTTTAGGCTATTTAGGTTTTTCAGATGTTGGGATATACTAATGGTTATGAAAACAGATGTTTCATTGGTTGCTTAACTGCAGTAATTTCTTTCCTCAATGACCATGACAATGCAAATGTGTTTCTCTTCGTGGGACATCGGTTTCCATTAGAATTGCTGAAGACTGTGTGATCGGCAGAATCTGCCCTATTTGCTCGATTTGATGTTTGCTTTCAAAGTGCAATTACCGTCTATTTTGCCTAGCCTGACGAGTCTGTATTTGCAATTTTCACCGATAAAGGCTTTTCAGATACGTTAAATCAAAATGGGTTACCTCACCATCAAGTCCTGAATTCTGTATATATTTCATTTATCTTACTTTAATAGGTTTGTGTTATTTTTGTATTTACATGGCTGAAATTCCATTTCAAATTATGAGCTTTATTGCAACAAGCCTTGAGCCTCACATCGGATGGCATTGGCTACTGCAAGGCGAACATAGTGAGCCTTGGTAACTCTAAAAATTTATTTGAGCTCCTTTCTGTGTGACTTTCCGAGTCTGCCAAGTCGCGCTGACTCCGTAGACCGAGTCACATAAATACCCATGTTTATACTTTTTTTGCGCCGCATTTGCGCCGCTTTTGATACAAAAGCAGCGCAAATTTACAAAATACAATTATATTTTGTAAGTTTGTGCCGCTTTTGAGTAAAAAATTACGCAAATGCAACACAAAAAAAGTATAATTATGGGCCAAAGTGCTTTTTAAGACAGCACTCTGACACAGCTTTGGCTCACTGGTGTCTTAAATAGTTGAACAGTGTTTTGGTCACTTTGGGCCATATGTACGAGCACTTTTTCCCATAGACACAGAATGGGTAAAATCCTTTGCTACATCTGGCCCTTTATTCGAGGCCCAGACCGGCTCTACTAGGCACCGGGTGTTATCCCAGCGGGCTCACGGGGTGGGAACGGCTCTATTGCTGGGAGCCAAGCAGGCCGCGTTTCCTGCTTGCTGCACCTTGGCATTTAAAAAAAAAAAAAAAATACAAAAGAAATGATTTTAAAACCTCCTGGTCAGACCACGTCTCCTGCAGTGTCACCGGCAGCAGCGCTGACCTTCAGGGCTTTAGAGGAAGCAGGGTGAGAGGTCTGCTGTTGCTTGGCTCCAGGAGTCCAATACATATTTGATAAAGACCCTTCCAAAATCGAAACACTATATTTATTTCTAATGTGAGAGTTGCAGCAGATTTCAGTTTAGTATAATTAAATTATTCTATTGCTTGATTGACAATTGTTAGAAGTGATTCTAATCATGAACTTAGAACCAATCATGCCGCACCTATTGCCCTGACGATGATGCTGTTCATGAACCAAGACGAATGTTAGTTGATTTTGTAACCCTATACATGGCCTAGGGTGCTACTTTAGATGGAGTAATGTGGTAGTAGTTTGTGTTCCTTAATTTGTAAAATAATGGCTACCTGTGCCCAAAGCGCTGCTTAGATGCCTGCAGCTAGTGACATTAAGGGGGTCATTCTGACCCCGGCGGTCTGAGACCGCCGGGGCCAGGGTCGGCGGGAGCACCGCCGACAGACCGGCGGTGCCCCGCAGGGCATTCTGACCGCGGCGGCTCGGCCGCGGTCAGATGTGGGAAACCGGCGCTCCGCCGCCATGGGGATTCTGACACCCCCTACCGCCATCCTGTTCCTGGCGGGACTCCCGCCAGGAACAGGATGGCGGTAGGGGGTGCCGCGGGGCCCCTGGGGGCCCCTGCAGTGCCCATGCCAATGGCATGGGCACTGCAGGGGCCCCCGTAAGAGGGCCCCACAAAGTATTTCAGTGTCTGCTATGCAGACACTGAAATACGCGACGGGTGCCACTGCACCCGTCGCACCTTCCCACTACGCCGGCTCAATTCTGAGCCGGCGTCCTCGTGGGAAGGTTGATTTGCCCTGTGCTGGCGGGCGGCCTTTTGGCGGCCGCCCGCCAGCCCAGGGCAAATCCCAAAATACCCTCAGCGGTCTTTCGACCGCGGAGCGGTATTTTGGTGGGGGAACTTCGGCGGGCGGCCTCCGCCGCCCGCCGAAGTTAGAATCACCCCCTAAATGTTGGGCGCCGACTACCAAGGCTGCGTAGTCTTGAATTCACCTTATGCCTCTTTCATCCGCCACCAGACTCTCCTTTTAGCTCACTCTTGCAGATTTCTGGTTTCACCTTTTGTAAGGTTTTTCTATCTTTTTCTGTCTTTATACTTTGTTTGTTTTCCCATCTCTTGTTCTCGGTAAACGTCTGATGCAAAAAAAAAGTGCTGGGCCTCAAAAATGAGTGACGGCAACCCCTACTGGCACCTCACCCTGAACTGATGTATTAAGAGGTGCTGTTATGCGATGATGGGAAAAAAAGGAGGAACTGTGAAAAAATTAGTCCCCTAAGATCACATAATGTGGTCAAGTGGAACCCAAGATTTATGCAACACTTCCTGGCTTTACATTGTGCATTTCGGCCACTACATGATTAACTCATTCTCTTTCCACTTTTAGATCAAAGCTTAATCCTTGAAATTCATTCTTTCAGGTGCTAAATCAGAGCACCCTGTTAAATACATCCAGGCTTTGCATGTCTCCTAAGGATTAGTGGTAGTGCTGTTATGTTTTAAAGCAGAAGATAAAATGAAAACCACAGCACACACTGTTGGTTAGTGCACTGTGACCATTTACTCCACATAGCTAAGGGCCACATGTATCAAACGTTTTTGCATTTGCAAAATTCGGCCGTTTGCAAATGCAAAAATGCCTTTCACAATGTATGAAAGGCATTTGCAGTGCAATTTTAAGGAATCGCTAAAATAGCAATTCCTTAAAATTGCGACCCCATTTAGAGAATCATAAATTGCAATTCTCTAAATAGGAAATCGCAAATAGAGAATCACTTGTATCAAGCATTTCCTAAATACGAATTGGGCATTTAGGAAATGCAATTACCACCAAATCCAATTTGGTGGTGAGCATGTGCAAATTTAAAAAATGCATTATAAATGCATTTTTTAAATTGACATGTAGCGAACACATGCCCCTAAGGCATGTGTGTGCTTCACATGTCCGCAAATATTTTTGTTTTGGGGTGCATCAGAGGGGGCCTTAGGCCCCCAGCACCCTGGGGTTTGCATTTCCTAATTTGCGAATTTCTAACTGGAATTCGCAAATTGGAAAATGCAAAACCATTCACACCTATGGGCCTAAAGGCCCATAGAGTTGAATGGAGTCGCATTCTCTATTTGCGATTCGGTAATATCGTTTGCGAATTTTAAGAAATTGCTATTACCGAATCGCAAAATTCATACGTGCAATTTCACATTTCTGAAATAGCGATTTCTTAAAATTCGCTATTTAAGAAATGCAATTCAGTTTTTTGATACATCTGGCCCTAAATGTCTTAATTTATTGTCATCCATTCTTTAATTAATTCATACACCCACTTCACACCATCAAACTATTAATTAATTTAGCCATGCTCCACTTTCCATCCATCCATTCAATGATTGGACAATGTTCAATAAGGAAAAATGTATCATAAATATATTTTTAATTTATTTCAAACATTTCTTGGGAGGAGAACCCCCCCCCCAAAATCCATCCAAACCAGTTTTGCAGCGGTCAGGCTTGCCCGATGCGCTCACTTACTCTATGCAGTATGAGGGCTGTTCTGATAAATGTTTCCAGGGTTGCTTTTGTTTCCCTGTCTGGTCCTAATTTATCATTTTTACAGTGGGAAATGAATTTGCAGTTTGTAGCCACAGCCAGTATTTTTCTTTTATCAGTATGTATTTTAAAAGCAAATGTAATGAAAAAAACGCATTAAACTGTGTTCTAAAGGTGACATAGTTAAGCCTAGACAAAGGCAGAAAAACCATGTTAAAAAGGAATATCATGTTTTTATACAAGTAGTCCTATTATTTATCATGGCTTGAGCCTTGGCAGATTCTGACCAGTTTTGTTTTTGTTTGTGTAGTTTTCTATTGCATGAACTGGAGCGATTTACATGAGTAGTAGTTATGTTGCACAAGATCAAATTTATTTTTATTTTAGGTTTTTGGAGATTTAGGGACTGATTATAATCTTGGTGGACAAGATACTCTGTCATGATCGTGATGGATATTCCGCCCACCATATTACAAGTTCCATTATCTCCTATGGAACTTGTAAGACGGCGGATGGGATATCTGTCACGTTTGTGATGTGGTATCCCATCTATCACAATCAGAATCAGAGGATGCTGACCGTTGCTGGAACCCGAACTTAGTTTACAGCGTCTCTATTTTATTCTCTGGGAAAGGTGGCCTCACAGTGAAGTCTGTGCAAATGCACACCCACTCCACCAGGGCCTAAAAGACATTGAGGCCAAAGTGATAACATCGTACCACCAGCAGAGCCTCTGCATACTTGCTCCTCCCCCATTCATCATGGCCAAAAAAGCACTGCTGCTGGGCATGTAGAACCTCCTCTCTTACAAATGGGACACATCCAGTCACGCCTCGCGGCGTGCGGCGCGCTGAAGGGGTGGGGAGGCATGCAAGGGGGTGAATAAAAATTAAAATAATTAAAAAAGAAAATATACACTTACTTTGCTCACCACCGCTGCCGCACTGCTCCATCCGCTTCTCTGCTGCAGGCACAGGCACCCAGACTGCCCTGCGGCCAATCCTGATGCTGCTCAGAGCAGCGTTGGGATTGGCTGGGAGCGCCGAGCCAGGGCGCTTCCAGGCAGACTGGGCGCCTGTGCAGGCTCTCTCCAGCCCGTCAACTGTGTTGCTGGGCTGGAGAGGGCCTACTGCGCATGTGTGTTTGGCCGGCCCGAGACGGTAACCACTGTTTATTATCATTTTCTTGTAAATGGTTTGCTGCTGCCGCTGCTGGTGAGGGGGACGACTTCCTAAAGGAGAAGTCCCCCCTGGACACATCCCGAACTCTTGGAGAGTATTCGAGGGTTGTGGGAAGGAAACAGAACCTAATAGTCGAGTAGCAATTGTTATAAAAGTAAAAGGGAGATAATAACTGCATGCTGTGCTGCATACCAGTAACACAAAGGAAAGCAAAAATGGCAACACAATTACATTTATTCTGTCTAAGAAAGAGCTTCCCACTCATGTGCCTCCTGTTGTGTGAATAAACGCGTGCAGCGATAATTCAATAGCAAAAGTTTTGGTGGAAACTTGCAGAAAGTACATTTTAAGCTGTACAGAGACGTAAAGGCATGCACATCTACATTTGCCATCTGTTGTGCTCATAATAAACAGACTTGTTAAGTAAATGGGTCAAAACATGACAGCACTGGACAAGGTGTACTTTCTGACTTTTTTAGTCTGCAGACTGCTTTAGAAATCTTCTCTCAATGCTTTATAACACATCAGCATTTCAAAACGATTCTATATAAAATATAGTGCATTTCTATTAGCATAAGCCATGAGCATGACTACGGGTACCTTTACAGTTGATTTGACTTTAAAGTGATAATTCCTTTTCTCCGACAATTTGTTCTCTCACCCAAGCCAAAGCCATCTAGCCCTATCTATAATCGTCACCAAAAGGTACGACATTTAAAAACAGCAATGATCCTGACTTGCTTGCTCCACCCAGTGTGTTTAGTAAACAGTGTACAAACCAAACTCAGACACCTTGGCATAAAAGGACATTGACGGCTGCAGGAAACTGGGTTACAGGTTGGTGATGAAGGGGGTGAAACTCAACTTGTCATGATGAAACACAGGCAATCTCAAAATACACCTGTGCTCAACACTGGTAGCTTGACACAAAGCAAGCAGGCTTAATATAGAGGCATTGTAGAAAGTTTTAATGCAGCACATAAACAGTAATAAAGTGAAAACACAACACAACCAAAATCCCATACCAATTAAGAAAAGTAGAATAAAATGTAATAAAATATTTGACACCAAAACGAAAAAAATCCAATTAGTAGAACCACAGTTATACAATTTTAAAGGTTTTGTGAAATTCAAGTGCTAAGAAGCTAAAAAGAGACAACCACGATTATCTGGTCGCGGTAGACAGAGTCCAAGCACAATTCCAGAGTTGCCTCGATGGAGGGTGGGTGGACAAAGGACTGAGTTCAGTCTGTTGGGAAAGTACCCTGTGGGAGTTGAGATGCGAAGTCCTTACTTCGAGATGCATGAGCCGGCCTCAAGGTGCTTTCGTCGGGAGCTGCGATGCGAGTTCCACTGAATCCAGTTCAAACACATATGTGAAAAACTTGTTTTTAAGGCTTTTTAAGCTGCATCAGCATATAATAGTGAATCATTTTTATAATCATACTTTAGGAAAATAAACAAAGAGTGGTAGTTGAAACAAGTGATTCCCAAGTGAGAAAAGAGACATAACACCATAAAGCAATAAAGAAATTGCTTGTAGTTCTGTGATCTTTGGTGTATCTCACAAAGACAGCCTCTTATTAAGTAATGAAGTATGCTTGTCAATAATTAACAATTAATTGGTCATTCAAAACATAATAGAAGAGGTCTTGTCTGATTAAAATGTCGACGGCGTTTTGACCCTCATGATGGATTCTAGGGTCTTTTCAGGACAAAAAATGACCTGGGGAGTGGTGAAAGGTTGGAATTATTAAAGCCTCAGCTGGATGCTGAATATTGGTATCACTGTCTGACGCAGAATGGTGCTTTTGTCACCTTAATATAAGAGCTGGGTAGACTGGCAGCATCTTCCCACAGTGGGGAATGCTGTATTGTCTTAATTCTGAAGTCTGGCTGTCCAGCTGTATTTTCTTAATTCTGAAGTCTGGATATCCAGGCAAAGAAATGGCCCTGCAATTGGACTAGAGGTTCATGAACACCTCCTGGATAGAGACTGGGCAAAGGCTCTTTGGTTACCCCACCCTCACTGATCATTCTTGGAAAAGGAGAGGATGACCACAAAGTCCTCTCCCAACCAGTGGCATAACAAAACTTGAGGGCAACCCCTACAAATTACATGGGGGCAGTGGGGACCGACCCAGTCAGAAGCTCTCAGGACAGGGACTCATGTCTCGTGCACCATACACCGTGCTGAGGTGGCCCCTGGAGTATGCCCCCCCTTCACTGCAGGGGCTGCAGGAGCTATTGTTACACCAGTGCTCCCAACAAGAAAACATTTTGCAGAAGCATTCTGCCACTGATTTCTGTTCTTGGACCTTGTTACCAGCTCTGAGATTCTGAATGTCCTGTAATTTGCCAAGGAAAAAACTACAGAAAATAAGGTTGTCGACTACAGACAAGTAGAAAGAACTGAGCGCATTCTAGAACTTGTTGAAGTAAATGAGATGCCTTTAATCAGCCTCTGCCACTTCCAATCTTTCCCAGCCTTTAAGTGTGTTACAAATGAGTAAAGATAGTAAATGGTCAGAAAATCCTGCTACCTTTGGGAAAAACACTAGTGCGAAAATGTGCCTCCTTGCTGAAGCAGCAGATCTTCCATCCTGACTCATTCGCTGAAAGCTTCCCACCCAGTTCTCAAATGAGAAGAACCAGTCTCCCTGTCCAAAATCTCTAGCAAATACAAGACTAGAAAGCCCTGTAGTCGTTCTTTGTCTTTTGTGCTAGACTGATTACAACAAGCACCGAGACTCCCAAGTTGTAGTGAAAAAGGAGTGGCTTCGTCTGCTGCCACATGATGAAACCTCCAGAATTCCTGCAGCTTAAAACAAGTTGTGGCATGGGCCACATTCTTCAAGATGAGAAACCGATTACATTTTAGTTACGCTGACATAATCTTGCATAATTTCCAACACTTCACATTATGTTTTTTTATCCAAAATGCTGGAAATTATGGAGCAGAATTTGCTAAACGTTCATTGAAAAATCATATAGTAGTAGCATTGAAACAAAGTGAATGAACAGAATGCAAGCAGCTGCTGTTGGAATCATTTGTGATGTAGTGCTCAGGGGCAGCTACTCCATAAGGGAGGATTAGAGTCGCCCCTCTCCCCCACCAGCAGCGGCAGCTGCAAAACCTTTTAAAGAAAAGGATAATAAACAATGGTTTATTATCCTTTTCTTTGAAAGGGGTGGGGCCACAGGGGTGACGTGCACTGAGGGGGCGTGCCCTCTCACTGCGCATGTATGTTTGGCCAGCCATCTCAGGCTTGAGAGAGCATGCACAGGCTCCCAGTCTGCCTGGGAGCACTCTGGCTGAGCGCTTCGAGCAGCGTCAGGATTGGCCGCAGGGCAGGCTGGGACCCTGTGCCTGCAGCATCCGGAGGAAGGCGAGGAGATGAGCGGCTTGCCACGCAGGAGCAGAGGTAAGTTTTTTTTTTAAATTTAATTTTATTGTTAATTCCTCCCGTGCCCCTGCCAATACCCCCATGTGCCGCCCCACCCCCAGGAATTCGCGCGAGCCGCGACTGGTAGTGCTATGTATTTTTAGCACACAATGTGCCCTGTGTACAGAATAGATGAGAGAACACATTTTACACTAAAAAAGCACTGAATGTCAGCTTTGCGATTTTCATGATTTTGCATACATTTATGAAATAATCATGACTAGGCAAAAGGAACTGCAAACATTTCTCAGACCCGTATTCAAGCCACTAAGAACATATTTAGCTCTACAAAAGATATTTGGGCAGATTTAAGAGCCCCTAGCGCCTCCTTGTGCCACAGTAACGTCTTTTTCTTACGCTAATGTAGCCCAACGAGGCCAAAATCGCTGCACCAGATTTAAAAAGTGACACAATGCTTGCCTTGCGATACTTTGTAACCCCTTGTGCCACATTATGCCTGTGCCAGGCATAACGTATGCAAGGGGGGCGTTCCCCAGTTAGGGGGGGCTGAAAAAATGGTGCAAAGAAATCTAAATGATTTATTTGCATCATTGTTTTGGCATTTTTAACGCCTGCTCAGAGCAATCAAATTTTGACGCTAACCCTGAACAGTACATCAATAGCCTCAGAAATTCTGACACTATTGCCCCCTACACTGCACCAGTATGTGCCGTATTTTCAATACAGCGCACACATGGTGGATTTAGGGGGGGGCACAAGGAGCTGCAGGAAAAGTAGTGCTACATGTAATGTAGTGCCACTTTTCTTAAATCTGGCCCATTGTTTTTCAGACAGATCTGCACAATCTCAGAAAGCAACTTTAACAACATATTGCACTTGGCATGATGTAAGCTAATGTACTTCACACCCGGCATGTTATCTTACCAAAATGTGACAGCCTGGTAGCAGAAGAAAAAGAAAATTAAGAAAAGAGGGAGTTAGAAGTATGCAAAAAGCTCCACTCAGCTTCCAGTCATAACTGGAAATAAATCAAAGGGAAGTGGGTAACACAACCAAACTACTGCAAAAACCTAAGGAGAGTGGGTTGCCTCAAAGAAACCTAATCCAATTTTGAATTCCTTAAGGTTTTTAAAGACACACTCACCCACTGTGGTACACCAGTGGCATACTTCATCATCGATTCGACACACAGACAGCTAATGTTGGCTGAGTAGGTCGAACCGCCTCACGGTGAGAGCACTTCTAAAATGGATTACTAGTGGAATCTATGAAATGTGTATTACAATTACTTCCAATGTCAGATCAGTAACATTGGAGGTAATTTTAATACACATTTCATAGATCCCAATACAGTGAGGGTCTCTTATAAAACCTTAAGAGATTCCTAGTTGGATTAGGTATTTTTGAGGCAAGCCACTCTCCTTGGATTTTTGCAGTAGTTTGGTTATGTTACCCACTCCCCTTTGATCTGTTTCTGGTTGTAGAAGCAGTCAGTCCAGACACGAAGGGCCACCAGAATGGAGAACAATTCTAATAGTTAGTATTCCTGACAAAACCACATTCAAACCAGTGCTGTAGCAAAATTGCTCCAAAACCAATATACCCTGCTGCATTAGTCTGCTGCTGTTGGGGCCAGGCCAGTGCTGATTTCCATATGGCTGGGGTTAATCTGAGGTGGCATAGTGGGCAAAAACATGATGGGTTGGAAGGCTATCTCAAGCAATTGCCAGTGGTAAGACTATTTCCAAGCATTCCTCCCATCACTTTTATGTGTTTAAAATAATGCCTTATGGCCAAAGGTATACCTAGCAAGTACTGTGCTCACTGTGCCACCGGAGCCAAGCTGCACCCAATTGAAGAGGTACAACTAGGCAAAAACTCCTCTTGAGCTGCTTGTGTTCCAGTTCAGAGAGGAGCTGGCTTGGCAGATCGAATTGGACTGTTCATGGTGGAGGAGGACCAAGGCTGATGGCTGAGTCTAATCTGAGATGGCATAGTGGGCAAAAAACAATGGGGTGGATTGCTAGCCAAGCAATTGCCAGTGGTTAGGCTATTTGTAAGCACTCCTCCCATCACCTTTTATGTTTTTGATGCATTGATAAAAAGGCTGAATTCTTGACTAAAGCACCCCACTGAACCACTGAATTTGTCCAGGAAAGATGACGAGTTCCTAAGGTTATGTTTAATTGCTGCCGATAGGAAGGTTGTTTTTTCCTTCTCCCTTAGTTCAGACATTGCCTGTGTGATGGGCCTCAAGAAAGAGCAGTCCATTGCTGCAGGGTGAAGTTCACGTCTCACCAAACCCCGGAGCTAGTGAAGCGTGACTTTGGGTGACCCTAAACAAAATGTTAAAGCCCTTACAAACGTATACAGTTTCCTATAGCAGCCTGCATTGCCCCTTCAGTGAATCAATTTAAATTCCAAAGAAGACCAGTAATGTAGAGTGACCAGGGGTTCTTCCCCTGCCAGAGGCACTCCAAACCTTTCCATGAATTATGTAAAACAAGCAGATCCTCCAGGCTGTAGGTCCAAGAGTCAGTGGTCGGGTGCTAGGCAGCTAAAAAGAGGGCACTGCCAGAGCTCTTCCAGCTTAAATATGGGCTGCTCTGACTTAAATATTGGCTGCCCTGGTGCAATTCCACAGCCCCCAACCACCAATCACAACAGGAGATAAGCTTTGTGCGTTCTCCTGACTGCCCATCTCCAGCTAAAATTCAGACACTAACTCCACCAGTGATTTCCATAAAGTGTCCCTCCCTGATCATCCAAGAGCCTACACCCAGGGGGCGTAACCCAAGCCGTGCAGCCCCTGTGGTGCGGGGGACCCCAAACCCTTCAGGTTCCCCCAACCGATTAGGTGAGGGCCCATTCCACCAAAGACTAATGAACATTTCTGATGTATGGGACAATCAGGGCCCCCTCTTCATATTCTGCAGGGGTCACATAATTTAAGTGACACCCACTTAATTCAGTTTTACAGTTAAATGTTAAAATAGGAAACAGTCCTCGACTATCACATGAAAGTGCATTTTAATGTGATTGCATCAAACTAGAGTGTTAAACGTTGAAAAGAATTTGTATGAAGTTTGATTTTTGTCATTACAAATAAATTTAGGCTTTTGATTCTGCTGGAAGTACCATTCTGCGTCCTATTTTTAGAGGATTTCTCTCTGACAAAGAAAGCAGAGTAATTCAACCCTTTTAAATTGCAGGACTCTTGCTGTTTCTGTGATGTGTTTCTTGGAATTAGCAGTTTCTGTTCTTATCTTTTTTCTAATTTCTTTGCAGTTAGGCTATTTGTGAACCATGAGCAATCTTGTCCCTAGAATGTTCAGCATTTTGCTGGCAGAAACTGAGAAGGAAGCGTGCAGATACATGGGAGTATGAAAAAAGCATGGTTGCAGACTGCCACAAAAACAGCAAACTTCGCCCATATTTATAGTCTTTTGCCACATATAGAATGCAGCGCATATAGAAAAGAGGAAAAAATAGGAAAATAGGAGAAATAAAGATATTTCTCCTTGTTGCACCTTTCCTGGCTAGGCGTAAGGTTTTGGAGCATCCCTAGGTTTACATGGTCTTGTAAATCTGGGAATGCATCAAAATCCATGGGTGTTGTGGTGGGACCACCCACCACACCACTCATGGTACGCCTTCTTAATGCAGAGTGAGACAATGCAGCAATTCGTCCTGTCTTGCTTTACTCCATATCTATGAGACCCTTCAAAGTCACGCAGTGTCTTCGCGTGGCCTCATAGATGTGATTTCAAGGTTTGCGCCACGGCTGCGTCACAAAAAATGATGCAATGCTGGTGCAAGGGGCTCTTAAATATGCCCCTTTCTTTCCAGAGCAGAATAAATATTGGCATCCAATAGTGGAAACAGGCTTGTTTTCTCCACTCTTTCAGTGAGAGGGGTAGCGTGAGGGTGAGCGGAAGGGCACAGATATATGTGACATAAGAACTAATAATGCGGTACCTGTAGAAACCGGTTTATACAAAATTAATTCTCAGATATAATATGAACAGTGGTTAGAGGGAGCAAAAGGAAGAGGGCAGGGTAGTATTCTAGGGCCACGGAAATAATGCACCAACTGGGGACCAAATTATGTGGCAGGGTTGTCTAAATTATGCGTCTCAAATTGTCAAAATTTGCAGCATGTTCTGTGGCAGCATTATGCCACTATTTTTTCATTTTAACACACATTAAAAAATGTCTGAACAAATGTATGCGCAAAGGTTCACATAGTAAATACCAAATTACACCTGAATACAGTAATCAGCCACTTAAACGTGACCAATTAACCTTTGAGAAGGTCCTGCCACTGCAAAGCACCAGGGGTGGGTAATCTATTTCATAACCTTTGAAGGGATGACCTAGAAATAATTTTTGTTGAAATCTGCCATTTACACACCAGATAACAGATTATGTGGGATACACAGTAAACACATAATTATAAGGAAAACGCTGCAGCCACAGAATAACATAATTCCAGTTGCCCTTAATACGCTTGGGGTCCACCATCTCATAGATGGTAAGTCAAAAAGTCGGAATTGCCATGACAATAAGGAAAATAATTCACTTAGCATTTTCAAAACACGCTCATGCCGCAGGATATAATGATGGGTAAAGGAAAATCATCTATTTTTTTCCAGCCCCACCCTCTTTACTGTGGTCCGTTGCTCAACAGCTGTATTTGTTGAGTAGAAAAAGACAAGGACAATTTACTTATTTATTTCAAACACACCGACCTACAGGGGCATCAGAACATTACACAAACAACTTATTTTATTGCTGCAGCCTTATATTGCACACGAGCTGCTATTCATAGAACAGGATGGTTTGGAAGGTTAAATCGAAACCAGATTACAAAACTTAGGCCCTCATTGGACCGCTGGGCGGCCGCCAATGCGGCCCCACTCCCGCCGCGGGCATTTTGAGATCCCCGCTGGGCCGGCGGGCTGAAACCTGGTTTCTGCCCGCCGGCCCAGCGGGGATCTCCGCTGCAACACAGGAGCGGACTCCAAATGGAGCCGGCGGTGTTGCGGCTGTGCGACGGGTGCAGTTGCACCCGTCGCGCTTTTCACTGTCTGCCGTGCAGACAATGAAAAGCTGCACAGGGTCGTGGCAGGGGGCCCCTGCACTGCCCATGCCCCAGGGGCCCTGCGACTCCCCTTTCCACCAGCCTTTTCATGGCGGTTCTTACTGCCATGAAAAGGCTGGCGGGAGGGGGACTTGTCATCCCCTGGGCAGCGCTGCGAGCAGCGCTGCCCCGGAGGATTACTTCCGCAGGGACAAAAGTGGTGGAAAACCGCTGGTCCCGGCGGTGCGACCGCGGCGTAATCCCCCATGGAAGCACAGCCAGCCTGTTGGCGGTGCTTCGTAATGACCCCCAATGACTTATTAGGGTGAGGGAATTGCAGCAATGCTAGACTGCACATTATACGGGTTTTTTTTATCATAAATTCATTAACTCAGTGTAATTAGAAGCACAAGTAGATTATGGTATTTGCTGAATAAAGGCATCATTTTTGGTGAATGTCCTTCATGAGGTTACAGCCCATACTCCAAAAATATTAAAGGGAAGAGGGTTAAAAACATGCAGAGGTTTCTTGCATGCTTCAAAATTAAAACTAGATCTGGTAGTGCTCTTAGGTCAAGCTCCCCCTTTTTGCACCATCATCATCGGTTCAAGCACTCATCGTGTTAAAGTTAGCAGTCGGGCTAGTGATGTTGAGGTTTAGGGATAGAGATTTGAGAGCATGTTTACCAATCTTTCACACAGCCCAATCCAGTAAGCCACCTGGCTATGCTGTAGTGCATAAAAGGGCAGGAATGCTCCATCTTTAAGTTTAGACGGTGCATTCCTGTCTGATCCGGGTGCTGGCACACCTTTGCCTGCTTAGCGCCAACACAGGCACTCTTGGGTCATGTTGCAAGGGCGCCTGGATTGTAGGCAGGATTGTTTTTGAGCAGTAAGTCACACCTTCCTGCACAAAAACACTCCTGAGAGTCCTATTTCTACGTACTGCACAATGCAGCACACATAGGAAGAGGAAAATCGAGGTGAAAGATATTTCCCCTCGTCATGCCTCACTTGGGAAGGCATAGTATTTTTATGCATTCCTCAGTCTACCACTAATGGAAAATCTGGGAATGTGTCAAAATCCATGGGTGGATGCGTGGGAATACCCATGCTCCACCCGTGCAACGACTCCCTGCTGCAGAGTAACGCAAGGTAGCAATTTGTGCTGCATTGCATTAGTTTAAGTTTATCATGCCATGGAGTGCAACTCAAGGTGGCCTTGCGTGTCTTGAAAAATCTCACTTAGATTTTGCATCACCCTTGTGCCCCCTTACCAAGGGTGACGCAAAACCTTGACAAATATGCCCCAGAATGCTTAAAGATGCATGCAGGCAAAAGCCTCTTGCGGACTATACTAAAACTGTAGCCTGCCATTGTTTTCAATTGATTGATTTTATTGTGACTCTTATTTGGTGCTTCTTAATTGATGGCCTGCCTTTCCCTTCTTTTGTTTCTCACCTGGACCATAGTTTCTTTGCAATCCCTTTAATTGGATAACTTATATCCTTCCTCTGCTTACCTTTAGGGAACTACTTGTTTCGTTTTCATAGAGCAATCCATTAGAGTACATGCATTTTTCATCTCTTTCCCTTGTGTGTTTCATCCCACTGACAACTACCTCCCACACTGTGTTGTTCTTCCCTCGTGTGCTGCTCTCTCTCTCGCATGGGTCTCCCGCCTTGGTACATGTTGCTTTCTCTCTTGTGTACTGATTATCTCTCCCTTAACCTGTCTCCCCCCTCAAGACTTCGTTTTATTTTTATTTAACCCCCAACAACTCCTAATTTCTTCTCCTCTGCCATTCCTCCATTGCTTGCCAACCCCTCACGGCCCTGTTAAATTTTTTATGCATTTTTTACATTTCGTGGAAGGGCCCGCGGCTCGCATTTCCTGCTTGGCCACTCCGCATACTGAATTGTGCTGTAGCGCAATCGAAAATGCATTTTTTTATTGACAGTGCCAAGCGGCATTCCTAACTTAGGCCAGTAAATAAAACAATTAAATAGTGTCGACGTCATTCAGCAGATGAGTGCATGACAATCGGCTCATGTGCACGCTTACTTCATCACAATGGGTGTGCCTGTTAAACTTTGTGGGGGATAGTATTCGTATGCTCTAGCATCTGGTGATGTATTTTTTTCATTTTTTGACAACTCTGTTTTGACTGTTTTGTTTTGCCCTTGCCCTTCATGCTTTACTGTTTTATGTTGCTTTACGTTTATTATTGTTATATTCTGTTGTTTACTTCATATATATCAACAAACGCTAATCCGTTGTCAGTGAAATGAAAAGCTGAAAATGTCTTTACAGCTCCTAGGACAAGCAAACCTTTACCATTGCTTAAGATGGTAAAAATTGTGCTGCTTCAGCTTTGCAACGACACCAGTTACCCTAAAACTATGCCCAGACTGTGTCTTAAATTGTCAATTGCATTGCACATATACTGTCATTGCCCATGTTTCAAAAAATGATTGCAGACAGTGGCGGTTTCTGTGCAAGGGCGTTGGTCCCCCCCCCGCTCCCCTTACATTTACCGTAAAAAAGAAAGCAATAATAAATCTGCTTTTTTTGTTTCTCTTGAACTGGGGCCTGTTGTACCTGCTGTGATGATGACACTAGTGTATCATGGCGCTTTCCCTAAACTTGCTCCGCTGGGCGGGACCAAAAGTCTAGAGTATTTGCCGGGCTGACAGTCTCGCAGCCCTGAGGCTTGTGATGTCACTAGCTCGGCAAAGACGGCCAGTCTCCACCCCCTAATGAAATGGTGTAAAGTTAGCCCTGGGCGTTTCACATTCAAGCCCTGTAGCGCTAACCCTCCATGTCAATCACGGAGTGGAGAGCATTGTCACCCCACCCTTTCCCAACTCGTCACAGGGTGGGGTGTGGCCCACCCTGTGACGAGTTGGGAAAGGGTGTGGTAAGACAGGCTCCAGATGGAAGGCCAAATTGAGTCTGAGCAGACTACTTCCCGCGCGTAATTTGGAGCTGAACGCCATTTTTACACCTGTCCAGACACTGTTCGGATGCATCATGATAACATGCCATGCTGACAGCTAACTAGGAAGTGAGTTGAGGGAGCTCAGCTAGTGTGTTTCCCCTTGTGCATAGCAATGCAGTCACTGTGTGACCACAATGTGGTCACTGGTGTGACTCAACTTAGTGTGTGAAGGAGTCGGTGGGCAGACTTGTGAGGTAAAAGAAAACAGTTTCCGGCCCCAGGCCCACTTGGTTTGGTTTATGATTTGTTGTAACTTTATTGTTGGGCCCGTTACATGGTCTAGTGGCATAATAACAAAGGCCCCCGCAGCCCCAGCGGTGGGGGGGGGGAGTAAGTTCCAGGGGGCCTCCTCAGTACAGCAACTGGCCTGAGGGAGTCCAGAAGGGGGCCCCCTCCATGTTGTTTGCAGGGGGGCCCTCTTGTTACGCCACCGCTCTGTGGATCAGTGTGCCTACTGAAGAGCACAAGTCCTCTGTTTCTGACTGAGGGGATGCGGCTCAGTGGGTCCAGGCACCTGCTGCAGGAACACACGTTCCCTGCTTGCAGTGGTTGTCAGTCTTAGACAGATAGGGTCGGTGTGCCTACTGCGGCTTGAAGGGTCCCTTCAATGTGATCATAATGAACTGTCCTTGAAAGATGTGTGAAACTTGCATTCTTACAGCTCACTCAGATATCCCTGAGGTGCATGTGTGCAGATTCCAAGCTGCAGTGTCTGTTTAATGGATCAAAGGCACTGCACCTGCTGCATAGATATGTTATCCACTGGTTCCGGTCCAGACATCAATGTTAAGGCACCTGTTGCCGATCTCGGTGTGTTATGTGTCACAGAACCATGTTCTGGCATGGACAATTCAGACGCCAGTGCTTCTGACCTCAGTAAGATTAATGTCATTCCTGGCCCCGTGTGGCAGGAGCATGTTATCCGTCCTGGAATTGTTAAACCTACAGCAATTTGTTTATCAAAATAATTTATAAAGTCCTAGTCCAATGGAAAATCAAAATTACAACGTCTGAGCTTTCAGAATGTTTTGCCTAACAAGCTAGGACTGGATAAAACTCCGATAAAGACACCTGCCAGTTGGCTATTACATCGCAACAGGTATTGGTTGGGGTGGGGGTGGACATGCGGGGTCGGCTTTCTTCTACGGAGTCCAAATCTAGGTAGTTCTAATTGTGTCTAAACCAGCCACTTCTCTACTCTTTATGAAGTAGTGCCTGGAATGCGGAGTCCCTGCAGTAAGGCGCTAGCAGGACTTCTTCAGTGAAATGCTCTTCCCTGAAATGTGTCCCTTAAAAACGTGTTGGACACAATCCCTAAAGGAGCATAGGGCCACGTGCACGAGCTTCTGTTTTCATTGTGTCAACACCTGTGAACATGTATATCTATCCATAGTAAACAACTGTCTGCTGAGTTAATCCACTGAGCTATCGTTTACTGTAAAAACGAAATTAAGATCACTCCCCCTGAGGTGATGTGGCGTGACGTGACGGCCAGAGTGGCCAACTTTAGAGCTCGGGAACCAGGTTCGAGTCTCGGCATTGGCTCAACAACCTGTTATTCTTGACTAATCTCCCTGTGCTTACCAAAAATGAATGTGTCCTTGTGTAATGTAACTGTTCTTGTGTCAAGCGCTCCACTGCCTTCGGGTCGAGGTCGGAATATATAAAACTGCAGAAAAATAATTTGAGAGTGAAGGCAGCAGATTACCAGCTTTCTTATTTTCTTATTTTTAAATACCCCACCTATATCTGCCCAGATTGCAGTCCTAAGAGATGGGAGGTAGGTCTCGAAATCCCAAAAGGACAAAAATATAATTAGCAGCCCTGCTATTCTGGCAATTGCCAAATGCAACCAATGTAATCTTCAGAAGCACTGCATTCCTGGCACAGTTCCCCCTAACTTTGACGGATTGCTGTTTCAAATACATTTTTTTACTACCCTCCGCTTCTTCTTAGGCTAGATTTCTCTGCTTGACATTTAAGAATTTACATTGCTCCAGCAAAGAAACACATCTTTATTCTAGTTACAGTTCAGCTCCTAAGCTGCTCAATAGATATATCCATTCTGTTTTGTGTAAATCTACACCTTGTTCGCTAACATATGGTATCAATGTTGTGACCTTCAAAAGGGTGAAAGTTTGATTTGCTCTCCCAGGATTCCAGTTTGCAGCCTACGGATCGCTGCATGGGTCAGCGTTGGGCATTTAACTTGGTGAGCTATCCAGCCTACTGGTTAAGAATGAAAATATTCTCCACTGAAATTTATTACATATACATTGAACTAATACATTTTTAATACTTGCAATGCCATTAATATAGGAGCTGGTAGGGTTCTATTGCTAATTTTAAATGAACCCACCTCCACAGAAGCCCCTGGCATCACCCATTACACCATTGTGGGCTGCTTGAAACCCGAGAGGCCAGTGTCTTGCAAAACGGCACTTTGATGATCGGTTAACGATAGCAGACCGCTCCAGCCACACCTCCACCTATTATAGTGCATTTCCAGGTATCTTTATAGAGGACATCTAGGCTTCCAGCCAATGGTCAGTATGGAATAGGCAAAGGGCTCACATGGCAACTCGACCAGGCCGGCCCATTGCCATTCTGTGCATGAGAACAGGGCAGCCAGTCTATGTTAAATACACACCTTTCTAAGCTACAGCAGCTTTGCTTTGTATGAGGTGTTTCTGGTACTCGAGTTTACAGACGAGGCACTGAGGGGAAAAAACATACCAGCCCACAGCTGGGCATCAGGCTACTGGCCATCGCTCCAGTGCCCGAATTCCTGACCTCTCAATCCAACCCTGCTGCTTGGTGACAGTGAAGAGGCCCACAAGATGCCATTTTCACTGGTATCAGGTCTGATACATTGGAATTCAGAACCATAGAGCCAGTCACTCCGTCATGGAGTACAGTAATGATACCACAACTCCTGGCTGACATGATGGAGAAGTGTAGCACTCACTCCTGCCGCTGCCTATCCAACTATTACGGCTGATACAGATGCAAGAGAAATATTTTATTGATTTCCCTTCCTTTTTCGCCCATATATCTAATATAAATTGTTCCATTGTGAAAACGGCAACATTCATGTTATGAGCAATTCTTTGGGGATTGTGTTTTCATAGTCTGTAAATGACAACTAGTCCCTGGGCACTTATTGTCCACCTGTGGTGTGGGGTTTATTCGTTTGGCATTTTTTCATCTTGAAATGGAAATGTCACATCCATAGTTAGCAAAGCTGATTTCCTAAGAACGTTTCTGATGCTGCACTGCTCTTGGGTGTCTAAAAAAAAAAAAGTCTCATGCCACCACACAGACACCAACAGAGTGAGGTCTTTCATGAACAGTGATGCCCTCATTTAGAGACTGTTGAGCCATTTGCGGTAATTCGCTACCATGAGTTTAACATATTTGCTAGAGAGATCTGTGTTTTGTCTAGATGGGTTAATATCTCCTGCAAAGCTTATAATGTAGCATGCAGATGCAGATTTTTATTTTAGGTAGATAAGTAAGTGGTTACTGATTTTAACACAGTGATCTTACAGTTCATAAATTGTATTCCTTCTAATATAGCACAGAGAGCTATGAAGGACTTGCGACTCCTACACATTTGACCCCTCACTGCCTGATGTAACACATCTTGTACATTGATGTACAAACTTGTATGAGGTTTTGTCAATGTATAATGTGTAAAAGTGATGTAAAGTGATGCTGCTTGCAGTCCCCCCACCAAAGCAGTAACTGCCTGTAGGAAAGTACCATCTTGCCTGGCATGTTAGCCCCATATTTCACTGTATATATGTTGTTTTAGTTGTATGTGTCACTGGGACCCTGCCAGCCAGGGCCCCAGTGCTCATAAGTGTGCCCTGTATGTGTTACCTGTGTAGTGACTAACTGTCTCACTGAGGCTCTGCTAATCAGAACCTCAGTGGTTATGCTCTCTCATTTCTTTCAAATTGTCACTAACAGGCTAGGGACCAATTTCACCAATTTACATTGGCTTACTGGAACACCCTTATAATTCCCTAGTATATGGTACTGAGGTACCCAGGGTATTGGGGTTCCAGGAGATCCGTATGGGCTGCAGCATTTCTTTTGCCACCCATAGGGAGCTCTGACAATTCTTACACAGGCCTGCCACTGCAGCCTGAGTGAAATAACATCCACGTTATTTCACAGCCATTTTACACTGCACTTAAGTAACTTATAAGTCACCTATATGTCTAACCTTTACCTGGTAAAGGTTGGGTGCTAAGTTACTTAGTGTGTGGGCACCCTGGCACTAGCCAAGGTGCCCCCACATTGTTCAGGGCCAATTCCCCGGACTTTGTGAGTGCGGGGACACCATTACACGCGTGCACTACATATAGGTCACTACCTATGTGTAGCTTCACAATGGTAACTCCGAATATGGCCATGTAACATGTCTATGATCATGGAATTGCCCCCTCTATGCCATCCTGGCATTGTTGGCACAATCCCATGATCCCACGGGTCTGTAGCACAGACCCGGGTACTGCCAAACTGCCTTTTCAGGGGTTTCACTGCAGCTGCTGCTGCTGCCAACCCCTCAGACAGGTTTCTGCCCTCCTGGGGTCCAGCCGGGCTTGGCCCAGGAAGGCAGAACAAAGGACTTCCTCAGAGAGAGGGTGTTACACCCTCTCCCTTTGGAAAATGGTGTGAAGGCAGGGGAGGAGTAGCCTCCCCCAGCCTCTGGAAATGCTTTCATGGGCACACATGGTGCCCATTTCTGCATAAGCAAGTCTACACCGGTTCAGGGACCCCCTCAGCCCTGCTCTGGCGCGAAACTGGACAAAGGAAAGGGGAGTGACCACTCCCCTGACCTGCACCTCCCCTGGGAGGTGCCCAGAGCTCCTCCAGTGTGCTCCAGACCTCTGCCATCTTGGAAACAGAGGTGCTGCTGGCACACTGGACTGCTCTGAGTGGCCAGGGCCAGCAGGTGACGTCAGAGACTCCTTCTGATAGGCTCCTTCAGGTGTTGCTAGCCTATCTTCTCTCCTAAGTAGCCAAACCCTCTTTTCTGACTATTTAGGGTCTCTGCTTTGGGGATTTCCTTAGATAACGAATGCAAGAGCTCATCAGAGTTCCTCTGCATCTCTCTCTTCACCTTCTGCCAAGGAATCGACTGCTGACCGCGCTGGAAGCCTGCAAAACTGCAATAAAGTAGCGAAGACGACTACTGCTACTCTGTAACGCTGATCCTGCCGCCTTCTCGACTGCTTTTCTGGTGGTGCATGCTGTGGGGGTAGTCTGCCTCCTCTCTGCACTAGAAGCTCCGAAGAAATCTCCCGTGGGTCGACGGAATCTTCCCCCTGCTACCGCAGGCACCAAAGAACTGCATCACCGGTCCCCTGGGTCTCCTCTCAGCACGACGAGCAATGTCCCTTGAATCCAGCAACTCTGTCCAAGTGACTCCTACAGTCCAGTGACTCTTCAGTCCAAGTTTGGTGGAGGTAAGTCCTTGCCTCCCCACACCAGACTGCATTGCTGGGAACCGCAACTTTTGCAGCTACTCCGGCCTCTGTACACTTCCGGCAGAAATCCTTTGTGCACAGCCAAGCCTGGGTCCACGGCACTCTAACCTGCATTGCACGACCTCCTGAGTTGTCCTCCGGTGACGTGGGACAACTTTGTGTAACTTCGGGTGAGCACCATTTCACTCCTCTTTGTAGTGCCTGTTCCGGCACTTCTGTGGGTGCTGCCTGCTTCTCGTCCTGCTGGGCACCCTCTCTGTCCCCTGACGCAATTGGCTACATCCTGGTCCCTCCTGGGCCACAGCAGCATCCAGAAACCCTAACCGCACGACTTGCAGCTGGCAAGGCTTGTTTGCGGTCTTTCTTCAGAAAAACACTTCTGCACGACTCTCCACGGCGTGGGGCATCCATCCTCCAAAGGGGAAGTTTCTAGCCCTTGTCGTTCCTGCAGAATTCTCAGCTTCTACTGTCCAGTTGCAGCTTCTTTGCACCCACAGCTGGCATTTCCTGGGCATCTGCCCATCTCCGACTTGCTTGTGACTTTTGGACTTGGTCCCCTTGTTCCATAGGTACCCTCGTTTGGAAATCCATTGTTGTTGCATTGCTGGTTTGTGTCTTTCCTGCAGAATTCCCCTATCACGACTTCTATGCTCTTTGGGGAACTTTAGTGCACTTTGCACTCACTTTTCAGGGTCTTGGGGTGGGCTATTTTTCTAACCCTCATTGTTTTCTTACAGTCCCAGCGACCCTCTACAAGGTCACATAGGTTTGGGGTCCATTCGTGGTTCGCATTCCACTTTTGGAGTATATGGTTTGTGTTGCCCCTATCCCTATGTGTCCCCATTGCATCCTATTGTAACTATACATTGTTTGCACTGTTTTCTAATACTATACTGCATATTTTTGGTATTGTGTACATATATCTTGTGTATATTTACTATCCTCATACTGAGGGTACTCACTGAGATACTTTTGGCATATTGTCATAAAAATAAAGTACCTTTATTTTTAGTATATCTGTGTATTGTGTTTTCTTATGATATTGTGCATATGACACTAGTGGTACTGTAGGAGCTTCACTCGTCTCCTAGTTCAGCCTAAGCTGCTCTGCTAAGCTACCATTATCTATCAGCCTAAGCTGCTAGACACCCTATACACTAATAAGGGATACCTGGGCCTGGTGCAAGGTGTAAGTACCCCTTGGTACTCACTACAAGCCAGTCCAGCCTCCTACATTGGTTGTGCAGCGGTGGGATCAGTACTTTGTAACTACTTACCACTTTTGTCATTGTACTTTTCATAAGAGAAAAATATATAGAAAACAAGTTCAGTGTATGTACACCTAACCAAAAAGTTTTGCATTTCTTTTCTCACTTCTTTTCTAAAGTGCTGAAAAGTACCTCTAACGTTCTAAAAAGTTCTTAAAAAGTTTAAAAAGTTTTTTCTCTGTCTTTACAAAAGTTCTGAAAAACGTTTTCTTCCTTTTTCTATCACTTAAACACTTTCTAAAAATGTCTGGCACAGGCCAAACTGTTGATCTGTCCAAACAAGCTTATGATCACCTTAGCTGGAAAGGAGCAAGGAGTCTCTGCATAGAAAGAGGTTTAAGTGTAAGGAAGAATCCCTCTAGAGAACTGTTGGTTAACATGCTTGTTGAACAAGATAAAGCCAGAGGTGGCACTTCTGGTGAAAAATTAGCTGATGGTTCCCACTCTGATTCTGGGGCACCCCTAGCAAAAGATGTGGGAGGGAAGATTTCAAGCCTGCCCCCTAGCAAGCCACCTAGCATAGCTGGTACTGATGTAGAGTCACACCATACTGATAGTGTTGTCTCACATCACAGTAAGAGTATCCCTTCTCATCATAGTAGAAGTGCTGTTTCTGTTAGTCAAGCTATTAGGGTGCCATCTGTTAGGGCCAGGTCTCCTTCTGTTCAATCTCAGCATACTTCTGTCTCTAGACATGCCTCACCCACCCACCCTGATGACAGAGTGTTAGAAAGGGAGCTCAATAGATTGAGAGTGGAACAAACCAGACTGAAGCTCAAGAAGCAACAGCTGGATTTGGATAGGCAGTCCTTAGAGGTGGAAAGAGAAAGACAGAAATTGGGTTTAGAAACCCATGGTGGCAGCAGCAGTATTCCCCATAGTCATCCTGCAAAAGAGCATGATTCTAGGAATCTGCCCAAGATAGTTCCCCCCTATAAGGAGGGGGATGACATTAACAAGTGGTTTGCTGCACTTGAGAGGGCCTGTGTTGTACAGGATGTCCCTCAAAGGCAGTGGGCTGCTATCCTATGGCTATCATTTAGTGGAAAGGGTAGGGATAGGCTCCTTACAGTGAAAGAAAGTGATGCCAATAATTTTGCAGTTCTTAAGAATGCACTCCTAGATGGTTATGGCTTAACCACTGAACAGTACAGGATGAAGTTCAGAGAAACCAAAAAGGAGTCTTCACAAGACTGGGTAGACTTTGTTGACCATTCAGTGAAGGCCTTGGAGGGGTGGTTACATGGCAGTAAAGTTACTGATTATGAAAACCTGTATAACTTAATCCTGAGAGAGCATATACTTAATAACTGTGTGTCTGATTTGTTGCACCAGTACCTGGTGGACTCTGATCTGACCTCTCCCCAAGAATTGGGAAAGAAGGCAGACAAATGGGTCAGAACAAGGGTGAACAGGAAAGTTCATACAGGGGGTGACAAAGATGGCAAGAAGAAGGATGGTAAGACCCTTGTGGGGACAAATCTAAAAATTAGTCTTCATCAGGCCCACAAAAACACTCTGGTGGGGGTGGTGGGTCCAAATCCTCTTCAAATCAAAACAAAGAAAAGAAACCATGGTGCTATTTATGTAAAATAAAAGGCCATTGGACAACAGATCCCAGTTGTCCAAAGAAAAGCACCAAGCCTCCTACCACTACAACCCCTACTGCTATACCTAGTGTCCCTACTAATAGCAGTGGTGGTGGGAGCAAACCTACTAATAGCCAATCCAAGGGAGTAGCTGGGCTCACTTTTGGTAACTTAGTTGGGGTTGGTCTTGTTAGGGAGACCACAGAGGCTGTGTTAGTCTCTGATGGGGCTATTGATTTAGCCACCTTAGTTGCTTGTCCCCTTAACATGGATAAGTACAAGCAACTACCCCTAATAAATGGTGTTGAGGTTCAGGCCTACAGGGACACAGGTGCCAGTGTTACAATGGTAATAGAGAAACTGGTCCACCCTGAACAACACCTACTTGGTCACCAGTACCAAGTAACTGATGCTCAAAACAACACACTTAGCCACCCCATGGCTGTTGTAAATCTCAACTGGGGGGGGGGGGGGTTACTGGTCCAAAGAAAGTTGTGGTTGCCTCAGATTTACCTGTAGACTGTCTACTTGGAAATGATTTAGAGACATCAGCTTGGTCAGATGTGGAGTTGGAGGCCCATGCAGCAATGCTGGGCATTCCAGGGCATATTTTTGCTTTGACAAGAGCTCAGGCCAAAAAGCAAAAAGGACAGGGTGACTTGGATCCTGGAAGAATGGACCAAGTGCTCCCTAAAGCTAGGGCTAGTAGAAGTAAAGCACTACCTACTATCCCTCCCTCTACAGTGGATTCTTCTTCTGAGGAAGAAGAATTTCCACCCTGTGCAGAACCTACACCAGAGGAGCTGGAAGCAGACACTGCTGAGCTTTTGGGTGAAGGGGGCCACTGCCAGGAGATTGGTGATTCCTCAGGAGTACAGAAAGTTCCTCCTAACTCTAGCCCACGACATTCCCCTAGCTGGACATTTGGGACAAATGAAAACTTGGGACAGACTTGTTCCCTCGTTTCATTGGCCTAGAATGTCAGAGGACACAAAGGAATTTTGTAAGTCCGGTGAAACCTGTCAAGCCAGTGGCAAGACAGGTGGCACCCCAAAGGCACCCCTTATCCCACTGCCTGTGGTTGGGGTTCCCTTTGAAAGCGTAGGGGTTGCCATAGTTGGCCCCCTTGACCCTCCTACTGCTTCAGGCAATAGGTTTATCTTGGTGGTAGTGGACCATGCCACCAGATATCCTGAAGCAATTCCTCTAAGGACCACTACAGCTCCTGCAGTGGCAAAGGCCCTCCTGGGAATCTTTTCCAGGGTGGGCTTCCTAAAAGAGGTGGTATCAGACAGGGGAAGCAATTTCATGTCTGCTTACTTAAAGGCCATGTGGAAGGAGTGTGGTGTTACATACAAGTTCACTACACCCTATCATCCACAAACAAATGGACTGGTGGAGAGATTTAACAAAACTCTCAAAGGCATGATTATGGGACTCCCTGAAAAACTCCGCAGGAGATGGGATATCCTGTTACCATGCCTCCTTTTTGCTTACAGGGAGGTACCCCAAAAATGAGTGGGCTTCAGACCCTTTGAACTCCTATTTGGACACCCTGTGAGAGGTCCTCTAACACTTGTTAAGGAGGGGTGGGAACAACCTTTAAAAGCTCCAAAGCAAGACATAGTGGACTATGTACTTGGCCTCAGATCAAGGATGGCTGAGTACATGAAAAAGGCCAGTAAAAACCTTCAGGCCAGCCAAGAGCTCCAAAAGCAATGGCCTGACCAGAAGGCTGTTTTGGTTCAGTACCAACCAGGGCAGAAAGTGTGGGTCTTGGAGCCTGTGGCCCCAAGAGCACTCCAAGATAAATGGAGTGGACCCCACACAATTGTTGAGAAAAAGGGTGAAGTCACCTACTTAGTTGACTTAGGCACTGCCAGGAGTCCCCTTAGGGTGCTCCATGTAAATCGCCTGAAACCCTACTATGACAGGGTTGATCTCACCCTGCTCATGGCAACAGATGAGGGACAGGAAGAAGAGAGTGACCCTCTCCCTGATCTCTTCTCTTCCACAGAACAAGATGCTCTGGTGGAAGGGGTAGTACTGGCAGATTGTCTTACTGCTGAGCAGAAAGACCACTGCATAAATCTCCTGGGTCAGTTTTCTGAACTCTTCTCTACTGTGCCAGGCACCACTTCTTGGTGTCAGCACACTATAGATACTGGAGACAGCTTGCATGTCAAAAGTAAGATCTATAGGCAGCCTGACCATGTCAGAGACTGCATAAAACAAGAAGTGCAGAAAATGTTAGAATTGGGAGTGGTTGAGCACTCTGAAAGTCCATGGGCCTCTCCTATGGTACTTGTACCAAAACCTCATTCCAAGGATGGAAAGAAGGAAATGCGGTTTTGTGTAGACTATAGAGGTCTCAACCAAGTAACCAAAACTGATGTTCACCCTATACCCAGGGCAGATGAGCTAATAGGTACACTGGCATCTGCCAAGTATCTAAGCACTTTTGACTTGACTGCAGGTTATTGGCAGATCAAATTATCAGAAGATGCAAAAGCAAAAACTGCATTTTCAACCATTGGAGGCCATTACCAATTCACAGTAATGCCTTTTGGATTGAAAAATGCACCTGCCACTCTTCAAAGGTTGGTGAATACAGTCCTGCAAGGGCTGGAGGCTTTTAGTGCAGCATATCTGGACGATATAGCTGTCTTTAGCTCCAGTTGGGATGAACACCTGGTCCACCTATGGAAAGTTTTGGAGGCCCTGAAAAAAGCAGGCCTCACTATCAAGGCTTCAAAGTGCCAGATAGGGCAGGGGAAGGTGGTTTATCTGGGACACCTGGTAGGTGGAGAACAGATTGCACCACTTCAGGGGAAAATCCAAACTATTATAGATTGGGTTCCCCCTACAACTTAGACCCAGGTGAGAGCCTTCTTAGGCCTCACTGGATATTACAGGAGGTTCATTAAGAACTATGGCTCCATTGCAGCCCCTCTTAATGACTTCACCTCCAAGAAAATGCCTAAAAAGGTATTGTGGACAGCTAGCTGTCAGAAACCTTTTGAGGAGCTGAAGCAGGCCATGTGTTCTGCACCTGTCCTGAAAAGCCCCTGTTACTCCAAAAAATTCATTGTCCAAAATGATGCATCTGAATTAGGGGTAGGGGCAGTCCTTTCACAACTTAATTCTGAGGGCCAGGATCAACCTGTTGCTTTTATCAGCAGGAGGTTGACCCCTAGAGAAAAGTGTTGGTCTGCCATAGAGAGGGAGGCCTTTGCTGTGGTCTGGGCACTGAAGAAGTTGAGGCCATACCTGTTTGGCACTCACTTCATTGTTCAGACAGACCACAAACCTCTACCTTGGCTAAAACAAATGAAAGGTGAAAATCCTAAATTGTTGAGGTGGTCTATATCCCTACAGGGAAAGAAACCTACGGCTGACCCGAGCGACCTGAAAAACTTCCGCCCCATCTCTCTCCTGCCTTTCCCAGCCAAGGTAATAGAGAAGACCGTCAACAAACAGCTGACCACCTTCCTGGAAAACAACAACCTGCTCGACCCTTCACAAACCAGATTCCGAACCAACCACAGCACGGAAACCGCCCTCATCTCAGTCACAGACGACATCAGATCCCTGATGGACAACGGTGAAACAGTCGCCCTCATTCTCCTCGACCTCTCGGCTGCCTTCGACACCGTCTGTCACCGCACCCTAATCACCCGCCTCCGCTCCATCGGGATCCAAGGCCAGGCCCTGGACTGGATCGCCTCCTTCCTCTCAAACCGTTCTCAAAGAGTTTACCTCCCTCTGTTTCGCTCAGAACCCACCGAGATCATCTGCGGCGTACCTCAAGGCTCATCACTCAGCCCGACACTCTTCAATGTCTACATGAGCCCCCTCGCCAACATCGTACGCAAGCACGACATCATCATCACCTCCTACGCCGACGACACCCAACTTATACTCTCCCTCACCAAGGACCCCGCCAGCGCCAAGACCAACCTACAAGAGGGTATGAAGGACGTCGCAGATTGGATGAGGCTCAGCCGCCTAAAGCTGAACTCTGAAAAAACGGAAGTCCTCATCCTCGGCAACACCCCGTCCGCCTGGGACGACTCCTGGTGGCCCTCGGCACCGCACCGACCCCCACAGACCACGCCCGCAACCTCGGCTTCATCTTGGACCCTCTTCTCACCATGACCAAGCAAGTCAACGCTGTGTCCTCCGCCTGCTTCCTCACCCTCCGCATACTCCGCAAGATCTTCCGCTGGATCCCCGCCGACACTAGAAAAACCGTGATCCACGCCCTCGTCACGAGCCGCCTGGACTACGGCAACACCCTCTACGCTGGGACCACAGCCAAACTCCAAAATCGCCTGCAACGCATTCAAAACGCCTCGGCCCGCCTCATCCTCGACGTACCCCGCAACAGCCACATCTCCGCACACCTGAGACACCTGCATTGGCTCCCAGTCAGCAAAAGGATCACCTTTCGACTTCTCACCCACGCACACAAAGCCCTCCACAACAAGGGACCGGAATACCTCAACCGACGCCTCAGCTTCTACGTCCCCACCCGCCTCCTCCGTTCCTCTGGCCTCGCTCTCGCTGCCGTCCCTTGCATCCGCCGCTCCACGGCGAGTGGGAGATCTTTCTCCTTCCTGGCGGCCAAGACCTGGAACTCCCTCCCCACCAGCCTCAGGACCACCCAGGACCACTCCGCTTTCCGGAGACTCCTAAAAACCTGGCTTTTTGAGCAGCAGTAACCCCCTCTTTCCCCTAGCGCCTTGAGACCTGCACGGGTGAGTAGCGCGCTTTATAAATGTTAATGATTTGATTTGATTTGATTTGACTATACAGTGGAACATAGACCTGGGAGTACCCACTCCAATGCAAATGGACTCTCCAGATATTTCCACTTAGACAATGAAGACTCATCAGGTCATTGCTAGTCTTATTGTCCTTCGTTTGGGGGGGGTTGTGTAGGAAAGTACCATCTTGCCTGGCATGTTACCCCCATATTTCACTGTATATATGTTGTTTTAGTTGTATGTGTCACTGGGACCCTGCCAGCCAGGGCCCCAGTGCTCATAAGTGTGTCCTGTATGTTAAAGAACAATAAAGTGGGTTGTGCACCACCGTCAATTGTAAAAACATATAAATAATATTTCAGGAAAGTCGTGGAGTTTCATAGATTTCTTCCAAAAGGTTTATTTGATGCCACAGTAGATTTATGAAGAGAAACAAAACAGCTGTCAATACTTGAACGTGCCCCGTACTCTACCTACATGACGGGCGGCAACGCGACCGGGCCCGTCCTTTTACACCTTTTTCTCTAACTTGGAAAATCCGGCCGGTAATACAATACTCTGCAAAAGTATTATTTACGTTCTTTGAACCTTCGTTGGCATCTTATATACTCATTTTACAAACTACCTTTTGACCCATTATTGGAACATACTACACGCCCTGAAGAAGCCCAAGTATATAGGGCGAAATGCGTTGGCTGCTGTTTTGTTTCTCTTCATAAATCTACTGTGGCATCAAATAAACCTTTTGGAAGAAATCTATGAAACTCCACGACTTTCCTGAAATATTATTTATATGTTTTTACAATTGACGGTGGTGCACAACCCACTTTATTGTTCTTTAACATTTGGGGTGTTTTTCCTTCACCCCTTTGGTTCCTTTGTGCAATAGGAACTTTGCTGGTAGTGCACACCACATTCTACTGTACTATATGTCATTTATGTATACTTTTAATATTTAGAAACTACTAGGGATTGATTCGTTCCTCCTTTGGGCTTACTGCACTTGGTTTTTGATTTAGATGTGCCCTGTATGTGTTACCTGTGTTATGACTAACTGTCTCACTGAGGCTCTGCTAATCAGAACCTCAGTGGTTATGCTCTCTCATTTCTTTCAAATTGTCACTAACAGGCTAGTGACCAATTTTACCAATTTACATTGGCATACTGGAACACCCTTATAATTCCCTAGTAAATGGTACTGAGGTACCCAGGGTATTGGGGTTCCAGGAGATCCCTATGGGCTGCAGCATTTCTTTTGCCACCCATAGGGAGCTCTGACAATTCTTACACAGGCCTGCCACTGCAGCCTGAGTGAAATAACGTCCACGTTATTTCACAGCCATTTTACACTGCACTTAAGTAACTTATAAGTCACCTATATGTCTAACCTTTACCTGGTAAAGGTTGGGTGCTAAGTTACTTAGGGGGTCATTCTGACCCCGGCGGTCATGGACCGCCGGGGCCAGGGTTGGCGGGAGCACCGCCAACAGGCTGGCGGTGCCCCGCAGGGCATTCTGACCGCGGCGGTTTGGCCGCGGTCAGAAGTGGAAAACCGGCGGTCTCCCGCCGGTTTTCCGCTGCCCAAATGAATCCTCCATGGCGGCGCAGCTCGCTGCGCCGCTATGGGGATTCTGACACCCCATACCGCCATCCTGTTGTATGGGGTGTCGTGGGGCCCCTGGGGGCCCCTGCAGTGCCCATGCCAATGGCATGGGCACTGCAGGGGCCCCCGTAAGAGGGCCCCACAAAGAATTTCAGTGTCTGCTCAGCAGACACTGAAATTCGCGACGGGTGCAACTGCACCCGTCGCACCTTCCCACTCCGCCGGCTCCATTCGGAGCCGGCGTCCTCGTGGGAAGGGTGTTTTCCACTGGGCTGGCGGGCGGCCTTTTGGCGGTCGCCCGCCAGCCCAGTGGAAAACCCAGAATCACCGCAGCGGTCTTATGACCGCGGAGCGGTGTTCTGGAAGGGGGAACTCTGGCGGGCGGCCTCCGCCGCCCGTCAGGGTTAGAATCACCCCCTTAGTGTGTGGGCACCCTGGCACTAGCCAAGGTGCCCCCACATTGTTCAGGGCCAATTCCCCGGACTTTGTGAGTGCGGGGACACCATTACATGTGTGCACTACATATAGGTCACTACCTATGTGTAGCTTTACAATGGTAACTCCGAATATGGCCATGTAACATGTCTATGATCATGGAATTGCCCCCTCTATGCCATCCTGGCATTGTTGGCACAATCCCATGATCCCACGGGTCTGTAGCACAGACCTGGGTACTGCCAAACTGCCTTTTCAGGGGTTTCACTGCAGCTGCTGCTGCTGCCAACCCCTCAGACAGGTTTCTGCCCTCCTGGGGTCCAGCCAGGCTTGGCCCAGGAAGGCAGAACAAAGGACTTCCTCAGAGAGAGGGTGTTACACCCTCTCCCTTTGGAAAATGGTGTGA
Organism: Pleurodeles waltl; assembly: GCF_031143425.1. NCBI lineage: Eukaryota > Metazoa > Chordata > Amphibia > Caudata > Salamandridae > Pleurodeles > Pleurodeles waltl. The sequence continues at coordinate 469,011,191 of NC_090439.1, forward strand.
AGGCAGGGGAGGAGTAGCCTCCCCCAGCCTCTGGAAATGCTTTCATGGGCACACATGGTGCCCATTTCTGCATAAGCCAGTCTACACCGGTTCAGGGACCCCTCAGCCCTGCTCTGGCGCGAAACTGGACAAAGGAAAGGGGAGTGACCACTCCCCTGTCCTGCACCTCCCCTGGGAGGTGCCCAGAGCTCCTCCAGTGTGCTCCAGACCTCTGCCATCTTGGAAACAGAGGTGCTGCTGGCACACTGGACTGCTCTGAGTGGCCAGGGCCAGCAGGTGACGTCAGAGACTCCTTCTGATAGGCTCCTTCAGGTGTTGCTAGCCTATCTTCTCTCCTAAGTAGCCAAACCCTCTTTTCTGACTATTTAGGGTCTCTGCTTTGGGGATTTCCTTAGATAACGAAGGCAAGAGCTCATCAGAGTTCCTCTGCATCTCTCTCTTCACCTTCTGCCAAGGAATCGACTGCTGACTGCGCTGGAAGCCTGCAAAACTGCAACAAAGTAGCGAAGACGACTACTGCAACTCTGTAATGCTGATCCTGCCGCCTTCTCGACTGCTTTCCTGGTGGTGCATGCTGTGGGGGTAGTCTGCCTCCTTTCTGCACTAGAAGCTCCGAAGAAATCTCCCGTGGGTCGACGGAATCTTCCCCCTGCTACCGCAGGCACCAAAGAACTGCATCACCGGTCCCCTGGGTCTCCTCTCAGCACAACGAGCGAGGTCCCTTGAATCCAGCAACTCTGTCCAAGTGACTCCCACAGTCCAGTGACTCTTCAGTCCAAGTTTGGTGGAGGTAAGTCCTTGCCTCCCCACGCCAGACTGCATTGCTGGGAACCTTGACTTTTGCAGCTACTCCGGCCTCTGTGCACTTCCGGCGGAAATCCTTTGTGCACAGCTAAGCCTGGGTCCACGGCACTCTAACCTGCATTGCACGATCTCCTGAGTTGTCCTCCGGCGACGTGGGACACCTTTGTGTAACTTTGGGTGAGCACCATTTCACTCCTCTTCATAGTGCCTGTTCTGGCACTTCTGCGGGTGCTGCCTGCTTCTGAGAGGGCTCCTCGTCCTGCTGGGCGCCCCCTCGGTCCCCTGACGCAATTGGCGATATCCTGGTCCCTCCTGGGCCACAGCAGCATCCAAAAACCCTAACCGCACAACTTGCAGCTGGCAAGGCTTGTTTGCGGTCTTTCTTCAGGAAAACACTTCTGCACGACTCTCCACGGCATGGGGCATCCATCCTCCAAATGGGAAGTTTCTATCCCTTGTTGTTCCTGCAGAATCCTCAGCTTCTACTGTCCAGTAGCAGCTTCTTTGCACCCACAGCTGGCATTTCCTGGGCATCTGCCCATCTCCGACTTGCTTGTAACTTTTGGACTTGGTCCCCTTGTTCCATAGGTACCCTCGTTTGGAAATCCATTGTTGTTGCATTGCTGGTTTGTGTCTTTCCTGCAGAATTCCCCTATCACGACTTCTATGCTCTTTGGGGAACTTTAGTGCACTTTGCACTCACTTTTCAGGGTCTTGGGGTGGGCTATTTTTCTAACCCTCACTGTTTTCTTAAAGTCCCAGCGACCCTCTACAAGGTCACATAGGTTTGGGGTCCATTCGTGGTTCGCATTCCACTTTTGGAGTATATGGTTTGTGTTGCCCCTATCCCTATGTGTCCCCATTGCATCCTATTGTAACTATACATTGTTTGCACTGTTTTCTAATACTATACTGCATATTTTTGGTATTGTGTACATATATCTTGTGTATATTTGCTATCCTCATACTGAGGGTACTCACTGAGATACTTTTGGCATATTGTCATAAAAATAAAGTACCTTTATTTTTAGTATATCTGTGTATTGTGTTTTCTTATGATATTGTGCATATGACACTAGTGGTACTGTAGGAGCTTCACTCGTCTCCTAGTTCAGCCTAAGCTGCTCTGCTAAGTTACCATTATCTATCAGCCTAAGCTGCTAGACACCCTATACACTAATAAGGGATACCTGGGCCTGGTGCAAGGTGTAAGTACCCCTTGGTACTCACTACAAGCCAGTCCAGCCTCCTACACTGCCCCTCCCCTGCATCCAATCATCCCATGGCAATGTGACATCACCTTTCACCCCAACAGAAAGGCACGAAATCAGAGAAGTAGGTACTGCAAAATCCTCAAGCTCTTGTTTTGCTTTCTTTGGTGTAGTTTCAAGGCCGAACTGGCCATACCAGGCATCATGCATTCCCCGGGAGGCTGGAAGGGTGGGAGGCCACTTTTTGTTACTGGGGGGCGGTGTTGTAGCAGCACACCAGTTTTAAAAGCACTGCAAAGTTCCTTGTATATCTAACAGTTTTCAGGCAACAATAATAGTGCCAAGATAACTCTGGTGATTAATGTACCTGCTGGAGAGAGGTAAGAGTTTTGTCTAGCAGCAGTTTTGACTGTAAGGTAGCGCAGAGGGTTAATACGCTTGCTGTAAAGAATGTGCACTATGCAGATCACTGAACAGTATTTTATCTGCAATGCTCAGTGGGATACTGTTTTAGTACAGAGATCCTTTAGGTACTGTGCAGTGCATAAGTTACAATCATAATCTAGCACAGTGAGCTAAGAACTGACATCAATGAGCTGCATGCAAACTGCATGGTGTAGGCTAGAAAGTTATGTTTATTTCTCAGTCTTTGATAATCCTAATTTTTGCTAAAAGAATTTGTTTTGGATGGTAGTAAATTATTAATAAAGTCAAACCTAACCACTTTGTTATGTTCTGAATCCTGAGTTTATGCTTCCCCAGACCAAGCACTCTTAAAAAATCCCTAGCAGTATGGACGACATGTGAATGCTACACCTTGTAGTCCCCTTTGTCTTATGTAACATTTTTTATACACTGATTTACAACCATATGATTCATTGTCTCTGTATGTGTGTATGAAGTAAAGTGCTCCAACACCCTACGCTGGTAAGAGAGGCGCTATAAAACAAATGAAATACAGGTGAGGGAAGGACTAAAGAGAGATGAGAGGCACTGTTAGAGGGTGATGGTGAGGGAATCATTGAAGAACCCAATTAAGATTGCTGTATCCTGGTGCACTGTAAGGTCATCATTTACTATTCTTTAAAAACGAATACAATGGAATATATAATGAAAAATGGGTTGTAGAATGCTCAATGTAAGCTATTCCTTTTTGTTCTTTTTTTTAAATGTATCCCAATTTTGTTAAATAGGATTTGCAGAAGAAATGAAAAATAGGCGACTAACCTCCCGAAAAAATGTGCACGTCTCCCCCGCCTGTCGCCAAGTCCAGCCCCACCACTCACAAACCTCACCAGCCGCCACTGATTGCAGACCCCACGTGCGCAAACTAAACATAGAATAATGCAGCCTTACACTTGCGAGGTCCAGTTTGTGAGCCTTGCTCAGTAACAAATGTAGTATCAGATGGAGGTGGTTCTGTAGAGGCCGCTTGGGCAATGACCACGCCAGCCTCGATCGGGGCATAAATGTAACTTTATTCTGCTTTCTGCATGTTCCCAAAAACCCCGCCAGTTCCGGGTTATATTTACTCACCCATGACGTAATCCCCGGCTTAGCCGAACAGGGGGCTGTGAGGGGTGGACAAGAGAATGCACCTAAATTCCCCCTTCCACGTGGTGTCACCTGCAGGAGACGACACTACCCAGAGGAAGTCTGTGACTCTTACAGCACGTGGTTGCTGTGACCTTTTATGTTATCAAACTCACGCCACTAAATACCCTGGCATCCCAGCACATCCCAGCACAGGGCAGTCGTTGGTCTGTGTAGGACGTGTTGTACCCTAGAGCAGAGAGGTGTTGTGAGGTACACAGCTGGATGTCCTTTGCGTTGTTCATCGAAGCCTGTAGTAAGATAAAACATACACCATAAAAGAGTGAGGTACATCTTCCTATAATTCCTTGCCTTAGTATGCCTTCAGATCAGTAGTCGAAGTGCATTAAAAAAAGTATGGGAACTGCGATGCTGCATTCAGTGGGGCCAGGGTCCGGGTGAGGGCGGGGTCAACAGTGTGGCTAGATAAACAAAATATTGTGTAATTGTTTTTGGTTTTTCATCGTCAGGTACCTACATATAAATTAGCATGCAGGTTAAATGAAAAATAAATAATAAATGTAAAAAGTTGTTACTCTTTAAGAAATGCACTATAGTACATTATGAAACCTCTATTAAATGCAATGTAGAGGTCTGTGAGTAACCAGAGAGCCACAGAATTGAGCTTTGGTTGGTGCAGTGGATAAAAGTGACTTGAGTATTTTTAGTGTTAAGAGGTCACAGCCTGTGGCAGAAAGCACTGTGAATATGTAATTCTTTATTTTAAACTTGCATTACACACCTATAAGATAGACGCCAAGAAGCGGAACTCTCTTCCCACCCACTTGCCTCAGACCAAAGACCTCCTAACCTTCAGGAAACTTCTCAAGACCTGGCTGTTCGAGCAGTAGCACTGCCACCCCCCCCCCCCCCCCCCCCCACCACCTGTGATTAATTTGTGCTTGTTGTTTCCGGTGAAGAGCACCAGCACTTATTTTTGAGGGCCGGCGCTTATTCTTCTGCCTCAAGCATTTGCTGCGAGGAGAGAGAAGACACATATGGGAAAGACAGAGGGAGAGAGGAACGAAAAAGCTTCACAATGGGAGAAAGCAGAAAGCTGCAAAAGTGAGCTGAGGGGGCAGGGAGTGGCTTTAAATGGACTGAAGAGGCCGGAGATAGCTTCAGGTTTACGCTGCCTCAGTATTCCGTGTTTCCATATTTAATTGCAGCAGCCCCATGTTTGAGAGGAAGGCTTTGAGCACTGGGCACGTTTTTATTTACAAATTAAGCACTGCCCCCCCCCCACCACAGTGCCTTGAGACCCTCACAGGTGAGTAGTGCGCTTTACAAATTTCTGATCGATTGATGGATTGACTGTTGCAAAATGTATAGGATAAAACAGTGCTTCTAAAATATAGATTTTAGTAATACTCACAGTGTACATAACACAATTTTTTTACATTACTGTCCCTTCAACATCCCCAGGTGTAGTAAGGAGTATAATTACAATTAAAAGCAGGAACTTCACAGCCTAGTTGTTAACTCTTTGCACTACTATTCAAAAAGGCGAGATCTTTGTCATCACAAAGCTTCGAGTGATTAGGTCAATTAAATCCAGTACCGGCTCCAAAGCATCCTTTACATTTGTAGGTTAACTCGTAGTGCACATTTCCATTTATTTCAGGCAAGCAGGCACCCTGGCAGGAAGGTTTGTTTAACTGTCTGCCTGGTTCGGTTTCACCGCAGAGAAGACTCATTGAATGATTCTTCAGCTGAAGCATTTAAACTATCGGGAATTAACCGGGACGGTTGTCTTTTTACATAAAGTAGGATTTCAATGTTTCATAAATCATAAAAGTATGGGCACGACCACTGCTTCAGATGCGATCAGCTGAAAAGGCATTGGTAGAGGGCCAAAGAAAGCAAGGCTGATTCTCAAGTGGCTAAGGCAACCTCCAATCGGATAATGGATATGTGCTATACTCTCACTTCTGTCATATGCTCCTTTGTAGAGGTTAAGAATTGCTATATCAGTCCATGAGCCAATTTAACTCCTCCTCCTTCCTATATTATGTGTTAAACACCTTCTTCTCATTGTTTTATCTTTATCGCACACTATTTTAGTTCTTTGGGTTGTTCCAGTTCTCATATTATACCGCCAATTATGATTGGATAATTGAAATCTTAGCCTCTCAGGCCATTTCAGTTATGAAAATTTCCTTGAAACATCAAGGATGCTTTGGACATGTGATGGTCTACCATACATTGAGCGAAGGTATAACGTTTGAAACCTTTGTTTAAAAATGTTTTTTGAGGTAACAGTGCCTTTTTGCTCCTTTATAAAACCTGCATGGTTGGTCGGGCACTTCCCATTATCCACTCAGGTCACCTCTGCGAGCTTTTCATAAGTGCCTGCTTCGGAATCAGCACATGGAAAGCAATACAATTTCTTTTAGAGTAATATTTCAAACAATTGGTGACATACACATTGGATTTGCGAGTCACCATTTGACAGCTCTCCTGCCGCTCTTTATTTTATTACTATATGTTGGGAAGCTCTGAACACTGACTACTAGTCGGAGATGGAAATGAGCGAGCAACATCCTTTGTAAATCTGAGCTGCTGATTGGGTGGCTGGAAAAAAAGGCTCCCTCTTAATAGCTCGTGCAGTCTGGAAAGCTCTTCAGTTCGAGAACATGTAGCCAAAATATGGAATTTGTTGAAGATTTTTGACACCTAGCTGAACCCATTAAGAACCCCCTTCTCATCCCAAGGACTTTGTAGATTTGCAGAGTATAGGTGTTGGAGTCATTCTCTGTTCTTTTCGGTATGGGGAAATATTTAATTTCGCACTATAGGCAGTGCAAGAAGTGATGAATTAATGCTTAAAATGAATGTCAGCCACTGGAAACTACTCAGGGCCGCATTCCATTCCATTGCTTTCACTCCATCTGTGACGCTAGAGACGGAGACCAATCCAGTGGCAAGCAGGTTTTGGTCCTGCCCCGTAAGGTACAGTCCAGGTGGAATTATCAGGCTAGGGAACCCTATACACATGAACAGAAGCAACCACAAACTGGTTTCCGCCTCATCAGAGAGGTGCAGCCTGAGTTCTACGGCGAACAAGCTTGTAACCTATGTCTGGCCGTACCCCTCCTTCCTATGGAAGCTCACTTATTCAGTACAAAAAGTGATGGATGGATTGCAAAATGGCATTGATGGGGGCCACTACAGTGGCCTCAGATCTTAAGGTGTGAGAAATGCTCATAATTTTGGATTACTTTGAACATGAGTGTGCCCTGATTTTTTTGAGTGCAGAAGCTGTGACTTGTGTTATGAGGTTTACAGAGTTAGATTAAAGTTGTTCTGTCATGCTAAACCTGATTTATTTTATTTATGCTTCATGAAGTTTCCTAGAACACAGCATTTTCATGGTTCCAGAGAACTGTGCACGATATTGGGGCACAATTTCCAGTAAGGTTCTAATGACATCAAAACTACTCTACAGGTTACCAAGCTCTTGCATGCTCAGACCTGTGAATGCAGAGTAAACTCTTAGGTTCAAGGGGATACAAGGCAGGTACCACTTATCTGGGAGGACTGGTGATCTTCCACTATTTATGTCATGTGATGACTCGCTCATGCTGTCCAACTGTAACATCTGTCTAGGACCCTTCATGAGTTTGTATTGCCTGTAATGGATATTTAAACATTTTAAAAATAGAACGAGAACTTGCAACGTTAGGCATCATGCATTTAATAGCAAACATACGCCTCAGATCTTACATGTTTCTGCCAGTGTACCTAAAACTTAAGATCATATAAATGACCTGACTTGCATCGCGTGTGCATTACGAGGTACAGGCACAATGCAAACCTCAAGTGAGATTTATGAAGCTACGCAAGGCCACTTTGCATGGCCCTGAGTGGCTTCATAAATCTTGAGTGAGGTAACGCTGCTCAAATTGCTGCATTGCCTTTCCCTGCCCTGGGAAGGCATTTAATGGGCATTACGTGGCTATTCCCATGCAACTCTCATGGTTCTTGACATATTCTCATATTTACCAGAACTGGTAGACCTGGGGATGCGCCAAAAAGATGCACATTCTCAGGGCAGGCGTAACGAGGAGAAACATATTTATTTGACCTTAGTTTTTTTACTCTTTCTATGTGTACTGCATATTAAAATACACATAGAAAGAGGAATATGTCTCTCAGGATTGTATTTGTGTAGGAAGGTGTTCCTTCCTGCCCCAAAAAAATCCTGCATGCAATGCAGGCACCCTTACATTATGGTGCAAGGGTGCCTGCATTGGCACTTAGTAGCCCATCATTTAGGGGCCGCCATGGGTTTCAGTTGCAACCCATGGCTTACCCCTTGTGACCCCTGACACTTCTTTTGCAACCCCTGGCTTCACACGGAAAAATCAGTGCCAGGAAAACAGGGGGCAGCTTGTCCTTATGAACATCAACTTGGGCTCCATATTCCCTGTTTTTCATATTTTTTTTATTACACTAATAGTGAATTTGAGTGCAATTACCTTGAATACAAGTCTCCGAGCTGAGGTAAGCAAAAATGCTTTTAAATATATGTTGTGTGCGTACTTGTCGGGCTGTGTTTATGTGAGAGTCAGTGTGTAAACGTGTGGATGTATGTGTGTGTGTAAAAGTGTGTGTAAGTGAAAGAAAAGGTCAAATGGAGTGTGATTTCGCTTCTTCGACCCCTGGCATTTTGGTGAGTTAACGTTCATGACAGAAATGCACCTTATTGCCTTAAATACAACGCAATCCTGCCCTTCACCTGTGACGCAGTGTAGTGCACCTCCATGAAAACCCTGTCGGAAAGGCTGCTGGCGACAGGGAATTCCTTTCCTGTTACTGGCAGATGACACCCCAACCCCCCTTGCAAATACAAACCCCCCCACAACCCGCTTCCATGACAGCACCCCCCTATACCCACTCCCCGCTTCCATAACAGCACCCCCTCCCCCACCCCCTTCCGTGACAGCACCCCCCTTCCATGACAGCACCCCCCGCATACACACATACACACCCCCACACGCACCCCTCGTACACGCATATACCAACACTACCATACATGCACACACCAACACTTATATACACACATACACCAACACTTACATGCATTCACCAACACGCATATGTACATGCATTCACCAACATGCATACATACACTCATTCACCAACATGCATACATACACTCATTCACTCGCACCAACAGACACATTCACACATACATTCCAACATGCACTCACTTCAACAATCACAAACGCATTCACACTCACATTCACACATGCATAAACACAGGCATTCACACAGGCAGACACACACCAACTCACACACACACACACACAACACCACCTCACCCTCCCAGCCCCTCCCCTGTCGGACGATCGACTTACCTTATCCGGCTAGGAGGCCGTCCGCCAGGGAACGGGACCCAGTACTTCCACCGCCGGCAGCACCCACCAACAGGACACCGCCACGCCGTATTGCTGCTCGTAATACGGCTTGCGGACTGGCAGTGATGGCAGTGGAAACTCCTTTGCGCCGCCAACAGCCAGCACGAATGCTGAAGGATTTCTACCCAAACTGTGGTGAAAATCCTTCAGTACTTGTAATATGGCAGTCAGAAGCCCGCCAGCAGTGGCAGTCTTCTGGCCCCCGCGGCTTCGGCCTTCTGTGTAAAAGACCGCTGGATTCGTAATGAGGGCCATAGTCAAATTGGGTTTGGTGATGCTTCTTTTCTTTAAATGCCCACTGCTTCAGCTCAGACGAAGCATGGTTATTAGCTTGACATGTTAAAAATAAGATTTATCAGTGAGCCAGACCACCTAAGAAGTTCAGCAAGGGTAGGGGCAAGCCTGCTTCTTGCTGAGGCACCTCTCCACTTGGCGAGGAGGCATTTGTTTCCTGAAAATCTGCCTTGTTCAGTTTTCTTTTTTTTTTAAATGCCTTTTCATTGATTTGTTTACATTTCACAGAAACAGAAAATAAAATAAGTGTTGAAGCCATCAAGTCATTTGAACCACTTCAGAATAACAGACTTATCAGGAGCAGCACAGGTATTTTACTTTTCACAGCACAGAATGGGTATACAGCGTGCTGTTCTCTGCGCCACCTCAATATTAGCCCATGCAGTACTAATTATTCGTGATAGTTCTTGCCTGGCTTTTCATTATTGCTTACCACCTTTGGATGGTAGATGGACATCTCTGCAGCTTTTAGTAAGCGCGTAGCCACAAGATCTTATTAAATCTATCCTTCTGGGATAACTGTACGGGCAGTTTCCGAGGACACCGAAACATTTCGCGCGACAACCTTTGTTGCCTGATGTTGGATGCATGGTGTGACTCACTTACAGGCTTGTTCCAACGCCCCTGGCTGTGTGCTTAGCAATTTACTTAATAGCAATATTTTTGATGCAATTTTGCTCCCCAGGGCGAGCGGGTCCCTCTGTACGCCTGACCCAGGGTGCCACTGCCGCCCTCTGTCATTGCTTTCCATTATTCGATCTTTTTGTTTCAGTCTTCCTCCCCCTTAAACTTTGTTATTAAAAACATCCATCAACAGCATCCTGATTGTGCTGTCCTACTCATCCCTGCCCTGTCCCTAGGCTCCCGAGCACCTTGTCTCATCCGTCAACCGGAAGGAGATATATGCCCTGGAAACTCCCTCTACACTGAAGCGATGAGTGCACAGGCTCTTATGCAAGGGAGCTCCAACCTTTTCTATGGTAACAGGCAACAGCTACTAACGTTCAATAAAAATCATCCCGAGGTACTAACACAAATTATCAGTGTTGTAATATAGACCACTTCAGGTAGGATTCCATTAGTGGTCACTGCGTGGAGAGTTACTAGCAGTGACCACCTCAGTGCATCAGGCAAGGTCACCAGCAATAAAGTAAAGAAAAAAAATATCAGTTTTAATTTTGCATGCCTCAACATGTCATAACAATCGCATAGTCAATTCCCCTCTAGAACCTTAGAAGAACATCAGGAATAAGACTCACCAACACAGACGTTTAAATGTCAACTTTGAATACAGCTTATCAGTCCTGAAAATAGACCCATTGTATTTTGTAAAATATCCTTGTTAATTCTGGATATGTACCTAATTCCACCAAGCAAAAGCTTTCCATGTACTAGGATGAGCTACACATAGGAGAGCTACTCGCAGGTAAATAGAGAACTACCAGAAGTTCCCAAGCTACTCCTTGAAGAACCCTGTTTAGGCCAATTTAAAGAGAAATTGATGTTACAGGAAAATAATAAAATCTGAAAGTAAAATGTTTACCCAGTTTCCTGGAGTAAAATCAGGGGCGGTTTCTTTGTATAGGCGCAGGGGCTCCGCCCACGTAGTTGTTGCCTCCTTAATATTTCTTTAATTAAACAAATGCATCCTACCTGCTGCCGGAATTATTGATTGTTCAGGAATCAGCAAAGCTCCCGCTTGACCCTCGCTCTGCACGAGGGTCAGGCAGTCAAGGCACTGAGCATGTGCTGTGTTGCAGGGTTTTCAGGGCTTATGTGATTTCAGCCCTTGTTTCTGTGGCCTGCCCGAGCGCAGGGCCACTCCTCCCCTAGGACGCGAACCACCCTCACTGACTGTGTCCATTTGGGCGCTTCAGGCTGCAGCCTGTGCTTTCCAAAACAGTGCTTCAGTCAGTGAGGGCTCACCTTTCCCAACTCGTCACAGAGTGGGGTGGACCAGCCAGCCTCTCTGACCCCATCCCTCCTTCTGACGAGTTGGGAACAGGATGCCAGGGTTGGAGACAGAAGGGTTGCAACACCTGGGCTATGTCAGCGAGCACTTTGGATGGGGAGAGAATTATATGTGTGAATTTGAGACACACACAGAGCACAGCAGGAATTCTGTTTTCCTTTCTGAAGCATTTTGTCTCCACGTGTTTGTGCAACATGAGAACTCTTGGAGAAATGGTTTTAGTCATCTTCAGGATGGGATTGGGTCCAGTGTGGTCAGGTATTAACTCGGAGGGACGGTGAGGGGCAAGTGTTTCTTCATTTCTTCTTCGATAGAGTTATGTTTTCAAAGCAGCACAACGTGGATGAAGGAATTGCTTCAGGATCTGTACCACATTCTGCCGATAGATGTGCGCTGGCATATTACTTTTTCAAGTGCCCCAAGGCGGCCTTGCATGTGTGTGCCTTGAAACGTGTATTGCTTTTCAGTGAGTCCCCTTCGCTTCATAGTTAAGAGTAGTGAGCTCACTAGAGCTTGTTTTTTTTTTTAAAGCGGCATCTGTGTTCTCTTTTTACAGTGTTTCCCCAGCCACTCACATTCCATTCCAACATTCGCTTGCTTTGTGTAAGTCTTCAGACGAAAAACAAAAAAGTGTAAAAACAAGGCAGACCGGAAGGACATTCATCTGTTTTCAAATATGCTGTAGCAGTTGCCTAGCAAACACCTTTAGACCTGGGTTTGTAATGTAATATTCAATTAAATGTTACACCTTTTCCATCCCCACAAAAGGTAATGTCAAATAGTTGCAGTTTAGCCTCTTAAGGTATTTTATTGTTCCTTGCTCCTCACATTTGTCTGTGTTAATGCAGTAAATGGCTAGTTCAATGTAAATAGTGTCTTCTTTGACAGCTGAAAGCATTATACAAATTGTGTAAGGTGTGCAATATGGTTTTGTACTGTAGAAATATAACTAAAAGTATTCAAGGGTACCATGCTTGCCTACTGAAAGAGTTTCACAACTAATGCTTTGTGGGGGGGGGGGGTTGTCATTGTGCACTTTTATGGATCTAACTGAACTCTGTGCCTGTCTTCCACACTTCTTCCTCCATCCCACTGCTGAGTGCTGTGTCCCATAACAAGATAGCAGCACAACAGCAGTCTCTCTGTGTGACACGGAAACACTTCCCATATAGGATCAACGCCAAGGACACACATTCCTAACCACACACCTTGCAAGATGTTTAGAGCTGCGCATATATTCAAGCGCTTCAACACCCACATAGGTAGTAAATGCTATATAAGCAGGGACGTAGCTTCGGAAGGGGGGGTGTTTGGGGTGCTACACTCCCCTCGAAAAATGTATTCTGTTGTAAATAATTGTGCACAAGGGCTTTCAGTCGGGTATGGTGAGATGTCTGTCGGATTTCACCTGGATTACTAACATACATGTAGACAAAAAAACACACACACACAATCGCTCTCTTGTGGTTTGTTAGCGCGTCAGACCTTGCTAAGTAAACTTACAAGGAAGACGCAAATAGGTTGATGGTCCGTTTCACTGCACTTCGAGTTGTTCCCACCCCATAACCCCATACCAATACTGATCAATAACAAATAACAATCAATTACATCAATAATCAATAGGAGTCAGTAATTTCCACACACCATGACCTCTCAGCCATGAATAACCACACCTTTATGTAAAAGTTAAAATGTTTATCTCCCTATATTAACAATGATAATGGCACGTAACTTAGTCTCAATATCAAATGATAAAAATACAAAAACAATACTGGCCTTCCAAAGGGGCGAAAAAATCACAATCTAATCGAAGCTTGAGCTACTACACATTGTAAGGTTACCAAACAAATTAATAGCAAGAATAACTGCACAAAGGATATAACATACATTTAGATTTAGGAAAGAAAAGGCATCAACTGTCATTACATGTAGCAACCTTTATCTGTGAGAACCCTGACTAACATCAGATTAGCATCTGATGTTTGGACTTCATGCAAAAAAATAATGTTAGCACAAATTTGGAAAAACATCTAACTATGGCTCTGTCAGAATAGCGGTTGGTACCTAGAAACAAAAGCAAATAAACATAGCAGTCAGTAATGTCATTGTATACCTGTCCTCAATATGGTTCAGCAAGCTGTGACAGTCTTCGTCAATAGGGCATCAATTCGGTCAGCAAGACATCAGGATTCAGCATCAAAGTTCAGAAAAGCAAAGTCTTTTAAGCAGTAAAGTTAAACATGTCTCTTCTCTGAATGGTAAAGAAAATAATAGCCCTATCTTCTCTCAGTGTAGTCCGGCTAAGTTAGATTTCCTAAAACTACTTACCACATCCTAATTGGTCAGAGAATCACATGTTTACATTTAGTCCAATAAAACTAAAACCCCTAATCTAAAGTTTTACTACGACACGGTTCACATGTCGATGATTGGCTCCTCTTCTCCCGCTCTCGTCATTCAGCTTGTCGGATATCAATAATGGTGCAGCTTATACTCCAGTCAGTACATCCATTGTCTTCTCCTGGGACTGTCAGTCTTACACACACTACATTAAACATTGTTTCACTAGCAAGTACAGCATCTTCTAGCAAGCAGTTTCTCATGAGAAATAACTTCAGCTACGAGCACATGGTCAGTACAGTGGAAAATAACAATTTAATTCTCTAAGCATCCCTTTATATAAACCACCTAAGAGATGCAACTTGACATGAGGCCGTGCAAATAGGCCAAGACCTCGCTAAGTTAAGGCCTACGATTAATAAAGCTGATACACAATACATAACCCTTAATATGGCATATTACTACGTTAATCAAACATAAGCTCAATATTTCATATTAATAAGCCATTAATAAATACATTTTGTGAATATTGGCGGCCACTCATGTTGGCACAACTTCAAAGGAGTGCATTATTTTTCTTTAGGTTAATACATTTTCTACGCAAATTCAACACTCAGAATACATGACTATTCATTAATATAACTGAGCGTTACCAGCTTTGAAGGTCTTAAGGAATTTTTGTTAGTTTGAAAAATATTGTGTCTAACAATATGTACTGCTCCTTAACCACCCCTCATGCACTGCTTGATTGTTGGGAAATCTGAAGTTCATCCCCACGTCCCCCAATTTTACTGACCAAGCTACGCCCCTTTATATTAATATTGTAATACAATACAATCAGTGTGTGGGGGACATTGAGTAAGAAATAGCAAAAGCAAGCAAGTGAGAGTGGTGGAGATAAAACAGGACAAGGAGAAAAAGGAGAAATAAAGGAAAATGAGATCTTGATACATACAGTGAAGGGAGACAAAAAACACAATGGGAATAGGTAGAGGAAATGTTTTGAAGAATACAAGAGTTATAGAAATTGAAATGGAATGGAATTAGATAGTTTAATGTGGTACGGTATAGAGAAAGGAACAGAGTAATAGATGGTTGGAAGGATGAAAGAAGACAAAATGGCATAGAGGGTACAGAAGAGGGGATTTTGTATTTCTGAATGCCATCCAAAAGTATTGTGCTACAGGAATAATCTATGTAGGATATCAACAGCGAAAATATACCTCAGGTAGGTTTATACAGCTGCATATAGTTTTACTATCCTGTATTCCAAATCTATATACGTTGAGATCCCCAAGCATAAAGTCCCATAGTGACAGTAGCACTCACTCACTACACTTGCTCATACAGTCTAATTCAGGATTTAGTCTGATGCCCCACCACTTTCATCTTTTGCCAGTCACCACCAAAAGCTCTAATAAAAGCAAAAGAAAGGCATATATAATTAAAATGAAGCAAAGGACACCTGTAAATAGCTGCCAGGTTTTAAGCATGCATAGGAGTGACATTTCTATATTTTCAATGTGCCTATAATTGTCATTTAAGTCCATTATGTGTGACACTGAGTCACAGTTAATAGCAGTTAACAAAAAAGTGTTTGTTGCAAGAAGCAAATCTGTTTTTTGTTCCAGCATTGCAGTACCTGGATTAACCACTCATACCCCCCTTTGAGCAGTTTGAGGTTTTTGAAGTTGTCCTGTATCCTATCTCATAGTACAGTTTTCACGTTATATTTTAGTAACAGTAAAGAAGATTGTTTCATTCATGTAACACACACTATTATGACTTTGTACTCACAAAATAATGGACGTTTTCTGCTGTTGGTGAGGCAGACTGCCATATATTTCAATCAACAGAGCCTCAAATGATAACAAATCCTATCTCTGGGACACTAAATGACATATATGTCCATCTCAGTGTGGCCCTTCATATACTCTTTCATCTATGTGTTTAATTTTTGTGGTAAACAATTGTTATGCTAGTTTGGTGTTTCTAAGAGGTTTAGGCAACACGTGTGTTTGAAATGGAGTCTCTAGTTGGCAGGGATATGCACCCAGTTCAGGTAGGGACCACCACTCTAGTCAGGGTAAGTCAGATGCACACTAAAATATAACCTGTGCTCACTCTCTGATAGCTTGTCACATAGCAGTCTAGCTTATCTAAAGGGGCAATGTGTAAAAGTATTTGTGCAACACATGCACACAGTAACACAATGAAAACACCACAAAAAGACTCCACAACAGGTTAGAAAATTAGGCAATAATTTTATAAATAAATAGACACCAAAAATACAACAATCCAATGAGTAAAAGTCGAGTTATGAATTTTTGAGGAATATGTGTAACAATAGTGCATTGCCTCCATGTATGGAGGACTTTCCATACCTAAATTGTGTCAAGGTGCAGCATGTCCCTTGCTTGCTTTAGGGCACATGCAGCCTTTGCTATACCACTGCTGTAACATTAAATATATGTTTTGTTTAATGAAAATCTATAGAAATATCTTCATTCAGTAAGTGATTTGGTGGATAAGCAAATAAGAGTTCTGATAGCCTCAATGAGGAGTCTTCTGATGTATGTACAACTTCTGTGCTTTCAGTATTTACAGAGAAGAGAGCTAGCCTGGATAAACTAGCAATGTTTAAAATGATAGTATGATGAATACCCTTAATTGGCACCAGGAATGTAAAACACAACGAGAGAGGGATAGATGCACATGCAGGCTTCATATTTTTTCAGTTTATCCTATGCAACCAAAACACATGTTTCAGAACTAATGGTGATGCTTTCAAAGCAATAGACTCAGTAGCAGCATAAGCGGACCAGGGTGCTCTTTCAAAGGGAATTCAGCTCTAAAGCATAATATTTTTTGTAGTGAATCCAATTTTGTAATCACTGGCCTATTCGTACAGATGAAGGTTTGCTTAGTCTTTCTAAATTATCAGGGATTGATGATTTCTGTTTAAAGGTTTGCAAGAGTGCAGCAGAAGGCAACATGCGTTCTGTTGCAGTGTGTGTCCTGTGACCAGACTTGTTTTATAATTTATCACAATTCACATGCTATGACTATGCAGACAATACACAAATACCTTTAAACTGGAAAGCCCCAAAGACATTGGAAACTCAAACATATTCAGTTGCCTCAGAGCCGTTGATCAGTGGATGGCATGGAGCCATTTCACATTGAATGCTTCCAAAACTAAAATACTCATATGTGGCAACTGGAAAAATTATGACCCACTCTGTCCCTGGCCTGATTATCTGGGACCACCTCCCAGAGTATCTAAGGGACTAATAAACCTTGGAATGACCATAGACTCTAAGTTATCAATGAACACTCATGTAGGCACATTGGCAAGATAAAGCTTCATTACTATGAAAACTCCACGAGGCATCTTCCCACACCTGGGATTTCCACACAAAGTCCAGGCTACTATCTCTCTTGTACTGTCTAAACTTGATTACTCCAATGGCCTCTACCACAGATCATCTTTATCAACTCTGAAGAGACTACAACAGATTCAGAACTCTGCTGCCAGACTACACCTTCATGTAAAGCCCCAAGCCCACATCTCCACTGCCACAGCCACGGCCCTACAGTGGTTACCAGCTGCCTGAAAATCCACCTCAAGCAATAGTTGGAACAGAACCACTTTTCATCAGCAAACAAATCACCAAACACATTAAAAAAGGAACCTCTGCTAGAGATTGGCACCGCACCTCAAAACCTCACCATACAAGAAGAAAACATGGCTGGCAGATCTTTCTCTATTTAAGAAGCCAAACTATGGAATTCATTACCCCGAAACATAAAATCCACAGATACTATCTTATCTTCAGAAGACTGTTCAGGGGTTGGCTCTTCCCTACATAACCACCATACTCAAACACAGCATATCCCTGTGTGATATAAACATTTATAATTTGAGTATATGTATGTGTCTAGATATGTGTAATTTTTGCACAAATATGCATAATACCTATAGTTTTAAAAATATATAGGCATTCTTTTGTTCTGCCTAACGAATGTGTGTATATATATAAATATATATATATATATATATATATGTTAGAAATGAGGTCTTGGTTGGCAGTCAGGTTACCCCCTGAACAAGCAAGGACCCTCACTCTAGTCGGGGTAAAGGAGAGTCACACTCAGTTAACCCCTGCTCACCCCCTTGGTAGCTTGGCACGAGCAGGTAGGCTTAACTTCAGAGACCAGGTGTAAAATATTTGCACCAACACACACACAGTAATATAATAAAAACAACACAAAATGACTCAACACAGAAATAGCCAATATTTATCTAAACAAAACAAGACCAAAAACGAAAATAGCACTTAGAAGCACAAAATGCTTTGATGAGGTGATAAAACAGCGTCGTGACGGAGTCGTTCCCAACATTCTGAAGCCAATGGCGCCGGGTACGGAGTCACGCAGACCCCCAGGTACAGTACCTTAGTAAAATGTGGGAACAAGCCGGTGCACAAAGTCGAGGACGGCGGGGTAGCTGGATCCGAGGCAGCATCGGTTCCGGTGCTGCGGGGCAAAGGTGCGGAAGCATCACGAAGAGGCATCGGGTCCTTGCTGCGGAGCGTTGGAGGAGAGGTGGCATCGGTGCAAAGCGCTGAATATGTGCACTTCGGGCGGAGTCAATTTGCGGCGGTCACAACGTGGTGCAGCGACTTCCACGGAGTTGTGGACTTTGGCGGGTTGCAGCACTGTCGGGCCTGCGAGGGTCGTCGCACTCCAGCGAGGACCACGGAGTCAATTGTAGGAGGCGTCACGGGATTCGGCAGCAGCGTCGGTCCGGAGTCGTCTAAAGCCGGGTTTCTTGGATTTTCACCAGCTTCTCCTTTCAAGGGCCCAGGGACTGGATAGCGCACCACTTGACAGGGCAGGATTCTTAGCCGAGAGTCCAGGTGCTGGTAGGGGAAGTCTTTGAGGGCCCTGAGACTTCAGAACAGGGAACAAGCTCAGTCCAAGCCCTTGGTGATTCTTCTCAAGCAGGGATATACCACAAAGTCCAGTCTTTGTCCCCTTTCACAGGCAGAAGCAGCAACTGCAGGATAGCTCCACAAAGCACAGTCAAAGGCAGGGCAGCACTTCTCCTCATCTGTTCTCCTTGGCAGAGGTTCCTCTTGATTCCAGAAGTGATCTGATATTCAGTGGTTTGGGGGGCTCTTCTTATACCCCTTTCTGCCTTTGAAGTAGGCCTACTTCAAATTAAAGTCTCTCTTGTTTGTAAGATCCTGCCTTAGCCAGGCCAGGCCCCAGACACACACCAGGGGGTTGGAAACTGCATTGTGTGAGGGCTAGCACAGCCCTTTCAGGTGTGAGTGGCCACTACTCCCCTCCCTCCCAGCACAGATGGCTCATCAGGATATGCATGCTACACCCCAGGTCACTTTGTGTCACTGTCTAGAGAGAGATGCCAAACAGCCCAACTGACCAAGACAGGGAAACCACAAACAGACAGAGTCACATTTTCAAACACACTATCTAAAAACCAACTTCATTAAAAGATGTATTTTTATATTGTGAGCTCAGAGACCCTAAACTTCATATTTGTATCTGCTCCCAAAGGGAATCTGGACTTTAATGATATTTAAAGGCACTTCCCATGTTAACCTATGAGAGAGACAGGCCTTGCAACAGTAAAAACAGAATTTGGCAGTATTTCACTGTTAGGACATGTAAAGCACTTAAGTATATGTCCCACCTTTAAGATACACTGCACCCTGCCCATGTGGCTACCCAGGGCCTACCTTAGGGGTGCCATACATGTATAAAAAGGGAAGGTTAAGGCCTGGCAAGTGGGTATGCTTGCCAAATCGAATTGGCAGTTTAAAACTGTACTCACAGACACTGCAGTGGCAGGTCTGAGCCATGTTTACCGGGCTACTAATGTTGGTGGCCCAACCTGTGCTGCAGGCCCACTAGTAGCATTTGATTTACAGGCCCTGGGCACCTCCAGTGCACTTTAATAGGGATTTACCAGTAAATCAAATATTCCAATCAATAATAAACCAATCAACAGTACCATTTATATAGGGAGCACTTGCACTTTAGCACTGATTAGCAGTGGTAAAGTGCACAAAGACAAAAAACAATATACCAGCAAAAACTGAGTCCAGTACACCATAAAATCAAGAGGTCAGAAGACAAAAAGACAGAGGGGACATGCCAAAAAGCTGCCAGGTCTAACACACACACACATATATATATATATATATATATATATATATATATATATAATTATGCTTAGATGTATATAGGTCACCACATTTTCATATAAGTTATTTGATTAGATGCTTATGAGTCTCTGTTTTATTTATCGATTACAATCTGTAAATAGTTTCATAACTTTTATCTGCAAGTGCTTCACTATTGAAATTATGAGGAAAATATAAAATTATAACAGGAAATGAATTAGTTACAAAATTACACAAATGAGCTTCAAGTACGGCACCACTTGAAAGTATGAGTCTATGCAATGCAACTTTAAATCTCAATACATTATTTTCCTTATACGTATATACCCTTTCTATGTACTTATGTATCAATATATTTATTACTTCACTCCTACTGTAGAACAAAAAAAACGTTTGACTCTCTCCAATGCACTAATCTATGTCTCATCCTATACCTCTCTCAATATACCCTCTACCTCCATTGTCTGAGTCGTCCCAAACCTCATTCTACTACTATAATCCCCAAAATAACCATTTCTAGACTCTTCCCTCCTCTGTCCCTCCTGGGTTCACCCCAACCTCATTTTACTACTATGATCTGTCAAGCAACACTTCCTGCATCCCTCCTTTGATTCATCCCAAACCTCATTTTACTACTGTGATCTCCCAAATCCATTTCTAGTGGCTCTTTCCTCCTTTATGTTTCCTTTTACTCATCCCAAACCATATCCTACTACTATGATCTCACAAATGACACTTTCTAGACTCTTCCCTATTCTATCCCTCCATTGTCCTATTCAATCCAATGGACAGACTTGCATGTTCTCCGCTCAAAGTAACTCATATTTCCCTATACTAACCTACCACTAATTTGTTTTGGGTTCTGAAATAGCATGCTACTCACCAAAAAGCACTTTGACGCCTTGTCAGTAAGTGCTATATAACACAACTACAGTTACAATTACAATTACATTTATCAAATGTAGGAAAGAGTAGCTTTCAGAGCTGTAAGCTCTTCCTGCTATTTCTGGGAAGTCTGATGAGACCCTCTCTATATATCTACCCTGGCAGAGCGAGTATCGTCCTCTCCATTCTAGCACCTGGTGAGGACAGCCTATGCTATGCCCACAATCTTTGCACCCTCCCCTGGTACTATTGTACAGCATTAGTGTAAGGAAATCCTTTTACTGCTGTGCCCACCCTACTTTTGCTCTCAGTGCAAATGGAGTGTTGACCTTTGAAGTGGCTGCAGGCTGCTGTTCATGCACAGACACATGTGCTGTGTATTCATGGGTAGACATTTTTATTTCCAGTTTGCAATAACTGTCATTTTGGATGGCAGCTACATAAGTACATGTCAGCTACACATGGAACAGACATTGAAAGTAGAAATGAGGATGTATATGTCCCACTTATTTCTAAAACACTACATGTGAATTTAATGTGCTTTAACTTCAATACTTGGCAACATCTGCTGCAGGTCATTGTTCATTTGCGGTGTCTGCTTTTCTGGGGTTCGCCTTCGCCCATAAACCAGTTTTACAAACCGGGTTATTTTTGTTTTCCAAGGTTTAATGGCAAAGTGAGCCTTCTCCGTGGAAACGTTGTGACCTTCTCCTCGTAGTTTGAGTTACTCTGCTTTATGTGTTGTTCTAGCTACTGTGACTCGGTGCTAGTGACAAAGTCCAACTGGGACAAATAAGCAAAAGATAATGTAATGGTTTTTACAACTCTGAAATGACAGGTTCATTTTCACATTCGCCAGTCTTTGCTGTCCCAAGCTATGGCTCTTCCTGCCCTCTTTACTTGGTTACATCTATAATTTGTTATGAACTTGCTAACTAGGGTTTGTTCTGAGTGTACGTACCCTTCTGGTTCTTTACTCATCGCCTTGTGGGTCTGTTGGATGTTATGGCCCTTGGATGAGTCTCTGTGGGTTTTTCAGTGTCGCTGGCTGCTTACCTTGTGTTTAGCGGTATCACTGGTGAGGTATTGTGTTGGAATTGTACCATTGATATCCCATGTATCTTCATGGTGTGAATAAATATTGATGTAGGTGTATTATTATTAGTAATGTGTTCAGGCACATGAGGTCTTGGAACAAACAGTCGAAGCTGAGTATTCGCATTCTTACATGATTGCTTTGCCCGTCAGACCCAAGCAGCATACCTCATGCCGAATCACTACAGACAGAGTACTTGGGGTTATGTTCAGATATTGTTTTCCTGGAGTGTAAAGATAGTCTCTCATGTGGGTACCAAAAAAGAAGGAGAGGGACACCTACATCAAACCAAATTGTGGCAAAATTGAGCATCATGGAGGCATATATTGGAGAAGGACTGAGCACCAATCACCTACAGTTTCATTGAAGGCTTTCAAGGCTGGCCCTTTTCCATTGCCTCCTCATGGAGGGTTTATCCCGAGTCTGCTAGGTTTTTAAAGACACAGACCCTGCCTTTGTGCACATGGTGTTTTGGCTCATAATAACTATGCTTCAGTACTTGCACTGCATTTGGCTTTTATAGGTTTGCCGGCAATTGTCCAAGTGCATTTTTCCTGTGGGACCTAAATGCTACTATACTGATTTATTGGTACTAAATAGGGTTCTGTGGTGCACCAAACACACCACTAGAAATGTGTTCAAGAGTAAGCAAAGTACCAGGGGAAAGACAGAAGAAAGCAGTAGGGAAAGCATTGTACGTAAGTGACTGGTGAGGATTAGCCTATTAGGCAGAATGGTGCTTGGTCAAGAATGATACAGGTACAGTTAATCAACCACAGTCATGCCCTGTCCACTGTCTGAAATATTGTTGTTGAAATGATGCTTCAATAACTCAGGTTAAAATGCAACCCTATTTACTCTTGTGTGGAGCTCTGCTGTTTTGATGACATTGTCTTAGACACTGTAAATTACCTGCCACCATCTGTGTGTGTGATGAGCTGTGATCATGTTGATTACTGTTGGATCTAAGCATAGATGATGTTGTTTACATTCACTTTTATGGCACATCCTCATTGGGTTCTCATTTTGGAGGGTTACATTGTTTATCTGGACTCCTGTTATACTATTGTCTATTTTGGACTTCAGAATCTTTGATTGTCAGATTGCATTTGTTACCATCATCATCCTCATTGTCAGCTTTATTTCGACCACAGGCCATAAAAGCAGCATCTTAAAATTACAAAAAAAAAAAAAACATAATCTTATTGCAATACATAATACAATATTAAAAGAATTTACCAATTAAAAAAAACATAAAATCAAGAATTAAATATATTACTCTAGTTCATATTGATACTCGCCAAATAACCATGATTTAAAATTATTCTACAAATTCACTGAGTAATTTTGGATCTTACTAGCCAAGCGCTTCGTAAAAAGCCAGTGACTGAGAACACTATTTTCCCACTAGTGTCACTTAACAGGACCAGTAATGATTCCTTATAGTTTTTAATACTAAGATTGCGATACAGTGGAGCAATCCATTTCTTCCTAGACTTTAGATAACTCGGTCAAAAGAAGAAGAAATGAGCTACAGATTCAACTTCCGCTGGGCAAAAAGGACAAAAACTGGGCCCACCACTATTACCTTCCCCCCCCCACCCAGAGGTAAAGGAGTTCAGAGGCAAAATTCCTAATCTTAAATATATAAACAGGATCTTTGCCTGCATTGGGTAAACTTCATCCAAATAGCATTCAAACTTTGGTAGACATTTATAGTTAAGGAATTTTTCTGTTCTGGAACCCATAGACTGCTCTTGCCAAGTTTGTAATAATACAGCCTCCCAATAAAGTTTAACAACACGGAGCACCATGCATTTTTTTATATTCAACGGGCAACTCCATAGCTCCTCCATTTTGATCTGGTAACACAGCTCCTTTATATAATTGAGCCACGGAATTGATGGCACTCTAACAAGGGATAATAGTTCCGTCATTACCATCCTATACTGCCCTAAATGGACAGAAGACCACAGGCGCACCCAGTATAGGAGGGGTTTCAGACCAATGACACAATGTATTGGATTTAATCCCAAATCAAGCCTAAGCGGAATAAGTGGGGTACTAGCTGGTAAATGCAATATCGATCGTAAGAATCTATTTTCAATCAGAGTTATTTTATGCAGGTTACAATGCCCCCATAATTCCGCTTCATAAGATGCAGCTTACACTGCTGCAGACTTGTATAATGTAAGTGCTGGGGAAACTGGGCCTCCAGATGAATTAATTAGCTTTCTCCCGATAACCAATGCTCTCTGCTATAAGACCACAGCACTCTTCTCTTTTTGGGGGGTCCAGGTGGGGCTGCTTGGCAGTCTTATACCCAGGTAGTCAAATTGCCTCACTTGCTCAATTATTGTGCCACCTATAACCATTTTCCCGCTAAATGATTTGTGCGGGTTTAAGGCCATAAATTTCGATTTCTGTGGGTTTATTTCTAGCCCCCTCTCTTCGCACAATACAGCAAAGGAGTCCAGTTCATCCCCATCGGGGTCCTTGATATTAATAGCGTATCATCAGCAAACATAAGAATGGGCACTGGTTTTTGCTCCATTTTAGGTGCATCATGATTGCATCTCCTCAGCTGGTCCGCAGCCCCATTAATATAAAGGCTAAACAATTCTGTTTCTAGGTAATGTAGATCCAGGGTGTGAGCCACTGCAAGCTAATTGTAAAATGCTGCTGAGTGATAACCTTTATTGCCCGGCTTTTAAAATAAGGTCAGCTATTGTGCAGTTGTCCAGTTGGGCTAACAGACTACGTACTGTTTATACATAAGCAATTGTGTACACATATGTACGCATGTCTGAGTGAGTAGTACTGCTATCTAACTGAACCCGGTATTGACACATTGGTGGCTTGTAACAGATGGGAAATTCAATAATCTGGTTGTTGCCAAGAAAGGCCTTTTAATCCAGTTTGGCATTCAGAAATAAATATTGCCATTTCCTTTTGAACAGAGTGTGGACTGTAGTGTTTTACTCTAAGTCTATGGTGCATTCTTTTAGGTAAGAATGGCACCAAATACTAATTTGGAACGGCCCAACATAGAGGGATGGTTGAAGTCACGTTCTCAATGTTTTAGAAGACCCCAAGTGCAAATATGATAATAATTTCTTCATGTTTGAACTCCTTCCCATTCATTGCTTTTTGCAATATTTCTCTATAACAGTTCTTAATGAGATTTGGGCTTTGAACTACCCTACTGGGTCAGGTTAATTACTCTTCTGGCTATCTGTCAGATTAAAATTGTCCCCAGATGATAGACCCACTTAGAGGGGGATTATTATTATTTTTTGGTAGAGAAAGAGGTGAGGGAGAAATCTGCATAGGGTAATTGCCTGCCACTTTACTACAACATCTTGACATGCCCTGCCCACCGAAGCAATAGGGAAACATACAGACCTCTGGCATGGATGTTTTTGAGAGAAGCAACTGACTTTGCCCTGTCAGATGGGGGTAGAGTTAGGTGCAAGAGAGCGCTCAAATTAAAACCTGATTTTGCTGGTATTTTGACAGAATATTAAGTTTAAAAAATTGTGTGGACAAAATATTGTGTCAAAAATATCAAGGACAAAAATATTATGAAGATATGTTTCTATGGCTAATCAAAGTTTTACTTCACTTAACTCCACTTATATGTACCTTGATAATATATATATATATATTTTCAAGGCACATAGATGAGGAGTTAAGAACAGTAAATTGTATTTTTGAGTATTGTTTTGAGGTCCAAATCATAGAATTGCTTACGCTGGGGGGCCTGAGTACTCAGTGGGGGTCCCTGGATTCAAGGAATGATTCGGTGGGGTTCCACATGCGTCAAAAGGATAAGAACCTTGATACAGACAATTCAACCACCTCTAAATATAGAGCCTACTTCTCGGGAGGTGGTTAGACAAAATATCATTGCAAAAATATTGTGAGAACAAATTATTGTGTCAAGAATATCGAGAACACAAATATCATGAAGGAATGTTTCTATAGGTAAGCAAAGGTTTACTACATATAACTCCACATATATGTACCGTGACAATATGATTATTTGTATATATATATATATATATACATATATATATATATATATATATATATGTATATATACATGTGTATATATATACATGTATATGTATATATACATGATATATCTTTATCAGACCACCAATTTTGCCATTTTGAAAAATCTCAAGATGCTGTTCAGGAGGGTGGAACAGCCTGTGAGCTGCATTCACACGGCATCTATCAGGAGGGCAGGGGTGATGTGTCTGGACTGGGCAGGGATGCCTGCCATGTAGAACTATCCACCTAAACATTCAAACCCCTTCACAAGTGAGAAACGTCTGGAAGACTGGAGCAAAAGAGAAATAAGGAGGAACCCACTGTGTGGATGAATCCCTGCATGGAGTGGAGGGACACTCTAGACTTGTACTCTTAGGGACTCTATGACACAAGAAGGGATACCATAGACTGCTGTAATACATACAGCGACCTTGAATTGGCGAGGAGGCCGTGCCACTTGGGGAATACAGGTAGTTGATGTGATCTGCCTTAAGAGCCAGCAACTGCTACTGCCTGGCCTTAGACCAAGAGGACTTCTAGGAGTTAAAGGTACAAGAGAGCAGGTCCCTGCACTTTCCCTCATCCGAGGGACAGCAAGCTGAAAACGAAGCTCCAACAAATTGGTAACATTTAGAGGCCAAGAGGTCTCTCAAGAATACCTTTGGTGTCTAATGCCTACCATCAAGAGCAAGAAACAGCGATGTCCATCTAAAAAGTGCCTACGGATCCAGAATTCTGTGACTTTAACACCTCCATTTGTGTGCAGTACTCTAGAGGCCTGCAGTTTCCTGGAAGGTTTGTCGGGGAAGCCAACTGGCCCTGGGCGAACAGTCAGCAAGGGAACTGACATTGCAACCCATTCCCCACTGCAGTTGTCCCATGGGGAAGTCCACTGTTCTGGGGTACTTTCAGTGCGATGGGCTTCTCTCTTTGCTGATTCACTGTTGACAGTCCCGTCAGGGGTGCTGCAGTGGCTTCTCACCCAAACCACATATCTGGGAGAGCTGGTAGAGAACCAGCTCGGCTCTCCTGCCCGTGCTGTACGAAGACACCTGCAGGCAGGAGGAATACCAGCCAGCTCCCTTGCCAGCAAGAGAAGTGCTGCACAGATGGGGCTTGGCAAGGACACGTGGGCTATGGCTCCTAGGACGTCAAGGGAATCCTTCATGTGGGTGACGCAAGAAAGGGGGATGGGATCCTACATTAAAAAAAAACTTGAGAAAAAACTGAGCATGCCAGTGAGAGCTTAAAAAAACAGCTTGCTTTCTCCAGGCCAGCGATGGTATTATTAAAGTTCCATAAAAGGAAATCAGCTTCAGGCAACGGGAGTGTTCATAAAGCATTGTGGCTTCAGATAAGATTTGCATATTGACATAAGTAGTACCTCAGGAGGAGCAGAGAAACCACAAATGAATTACATTTACTCTCAGCGCTGCCAAGTGAGTGGTTGGCACTACAAGATCTTCACTTTGTTTTTCAAGTGCTTCATCCTGAATCTCCCAGGATGCTGGAAGAGTGATCTGTGGAGCGTGCATGGACCTCTTTTGGTGGGTTTTGTGTTTGCTTTGCAAGCGAGAAGGAAGATTCTAATGCTTTAATGTTTGGATGGCGAAAGACACATTGTTCTGTGCATTTACTAAAATATTTGTGTTTCTATCAAAGGTGATACCATCTTGCAAGGTCTTGAAAATATTTAGTTGCAATATTTTTACGGGATTTATATTCTGCATTTGGTTAATTATTTACACCCTGACAAAGCCAGTGGCCTGACTTTTTATTAATTCACCCCCCCCCCTAATGTTGTATAAAGCACATAGGGGACTGCGGTGTTTGTATGGGTCAGGGCTTGATGCTTTGCACACTTTTAGAGGTGCAACGCAGGCCAACCACATGGCATTTAGGGTGTTACTAGGCCTGTATTACATTTCATTGGTGTGTGCCCTCTGTTGGTTGTGAGACCTCTTTAAAGGGTGTCACTAGTGGTATTTCCACTTTCCATTCTGTAAACATTTGTTAATGTGTGTGTAGGATTCAGTAGTGTGTATATTAAAGTGCTTTCCCCTTTGTATAAGAAAAAGCACTGACTGGACAGTAAATTATGAAGTGTTGTTTGTTGCATTGCTGAGTCCTGAGTCTGTAGCCCACAGCACCTCCCCGGGTAAGCCTTGGAATGCTCTGCCTTGCCACCCTGATAGTTAAGTGTTAAAAAGGGTATTTTTTCACATCATTCCCTCCCAGAACAGCAGATGCTAAAGACCCCAGTTTTTGCAATTGATGCTCATTATCTTCTGACTGTCCTGGAAGCCTCTGACCCAGAATTCTCACAGGGGGCAGATGGGATCAGACCAGTCCTGCTCTGTCTTCCCTAGATTGGTGACATATTCAGGACTGGTTCAAGCACAGATGCCAGTCCCTTACTTATAAGGCACTGTTCCCTCACTGTCCTTCATTCTTGGCAGAACCGAACTTTAACATCCCAGACAAGAATTGTTTCTATTCGACAGTGAGATTTTTAAATTCCAACATGAAGGAATCTTGCATTGGTGGGAACGTATTCTCATTCCTGACCACATTTTTCTCTAAGTGTCTGTGTGAGCCTTTCTATTATTATTTCAATCTTTTAAAACTTTGGAAAGCGGAGTAAACCTGCCACTAACATATTACTTGGTGTGGTTAGATCATCACCAAGAAGCCTGAGGCTTGTGCTTTAGCTTCATAGATCGTACTACAAATACAGGTACAAATGGGGCGGCTCCTCTCCAGATGTTCTGAGTTGGCCTGAGTGAACTCGACCCAAGGGGAGGGCTGGTATAAGGTGCTAGGCCTGCAGACTCGCAAACAATGCCTTAGCTTGTCCGTTAGCATGGGAAACTGTACATCCTTCAGATTGTCAAACTGCAAACAAAATGCAATTAAAGTCATGGTGAATATTATTAGAAAACGAAGGTCTGAGACCTTGAACAACGTGTTTCTGCTCTTTCTTTTAAGGATTTCCAACGAGCACTCTCCAAAGCTTCAAATCCGGAGCCACAGCTACTTGAGGGCAGTGAGCGAAGTGTCAATCAACAGGAGTCTGGACACACTGGACCCAGCGGCTCTGCTTGCATCTCCTAAATTCCGCTCGCGAAACGAGAGCTACATGAGAGCCATGAGCACACTCAGCCAGGTAAGCAGCAACTCAAGATGCGGGGAGTTCAGATATATGCTCGCTCCAGTGCTGCTCTGAATGAGGATTAGCAGTGGGCCTGGGCGGAGATCGCTGAGTTGCGCTACACGGAGCTCCGCGAAGTGCCCCAAAAAACTCCACCGCGCTACGCGGAGTTCCGCAAGCAGCAGTGTGCGTTAGATTGCGCCGTTCGCACTGATTTTTTGCGCCAGGTGTTTGTCCCGTGCTGAAAAATCAGCGTGAATGGCTCCTTGCGCAACGCAAGAGGGCGCTGCTTTTCTGCCGCTAGAGTTACTGTACGCGGAGTGAGAAGTGGGAAAAACTCTGCAAACTCCGCAAGCGGAGCTCAGTTCACCACCCACCCCTACTTATCAGTCGTGTCTACCGGTCATGTGGACTCTGAGTCATGTCTGTGTCTAAGCTGAACTTGCAACTATGCCTCTCATCAGAAAGGCCTCAGTAGCGCTGAATGATAACTGGTGTGCGCGAGAAATGATAGCAGCAACGGATCTCTAAAAACAATAATAAAACCCTGAGAGCGTTGAAATATTCAAAACATACAAACTCACTCACACATTATAAGTGATGAGTAAATCCTTTGAGAACTCTGATATTCTAGTTCCTTTAACATTGTAGTAGTTTACATAAGGAAAGGCATTCCCAGCTGCTCCTCACAGAGACACTGCATATTAAATAATTTACCTTAAAAATGTGCATTAAAAAGAGACACTTGGGAAAGCTTCCCAACTCATTGGTGAAACAATTAGAGTTCCAGGGTGGGATCATCACACATACGCAAACAGATGCGGGTGCTAGCAATGTTGCATGACATACATTTACGGGGTACTACATTTTTCTATCCCTGAGAATATTTAATGAATCAATGTATATTATTAAGATAGAGCTAGTGCACAAAAGAGATCCATATTGCCAAATCTCAGTGGATGATTAAGTGAAATAATAAGGATACCAAGATGCAAAAATGTGCTAAAGCAACACTGTAATTCAAACTGAAATATGCCCTTCTTTATTACTACCTTGCATAAGCATATTTAATTTGTGGAAAACCCAATAGATTACAGCAGAATTGGCTTTTTACCCACTTTGAGTTATCAACAGCATAGGCCAGATTTTATTATGTTTATCCTGGATGGAAGTTTTAAAGTGTTAAACTCATGGAAATTGAGGCATTGTAATTAATGATGGTAAGGCGCCAAAACTCCTTTTTAAATGGGATTATTAACTTGGAGCTGTGTAAAAAGAAACAATATAGCTAACAGATCACTAACAATATCTTCTTTCATGATTCTCCGTCTACAAGACCACCCGTTGCTGGATCCTTGCTCCACATGGCTTGTTGATCACATGTTGTATTTTACATCTGAATGGAATCGGCACAGCTAACGGGCTGCAAAGGGGGGTACAGGGGGGCTCTTGGGCACAGTCATTGCTTGCTACTTGAACCTCCTGACTTAGTGTCACAAACTCTCCACAAGTTCTCAGGCCTTACGAGAGAGAACTAGAGGTAAACAGCAAGGCAGAAGCACAAAGCACAAGACACAGTAATAATATTTGGGGCATCTGGATCATTTTAGCCAAGTAAGAGGAATTCATAGAAGAAAGATATACATCTCAATGAACCTACAAAGTGTATATTCCAAACATAAAATAATGAATGCCAATTAGGCATACCCAGATACTGCGGCTTCTGGATTGGCCATTCCTATGTCTGTCACTGCTCTTGTAGCTCTGGTCTCAGGCAGTTATGGAATCTGAGGGAGGGGCTGGAGTGTACTAGAGTCTACGGCCCTGTGTATTTTCTCTAGTTCTTATTTACCCTCTCAGCATTGAGTGGGAGGCTATGGGATGGTTAAGGTTGGGAAAAGGCATCAACCCTACATTGACATCAAGGGTCAACGGATGTGTGATGACACTTCTGCTATATCTGGCGGTTTGGTAAATTGACAGCCATGCGGTTTTTGGGAGGACAAGTTGGGGCCCAGTTGGGGGCCTGATAAAGGGTTATCAGTGAAGGTGTGGCATTACTGTTTTGTGTATTATTTGTAATAGGCAAATAATTTTTATATTTGAACATTTTAAAAGTTAATCTTTGCTGTAATATTAGGAGAAAGGACAGAACCAGGGTATGCCAGTAAACACCATCTGCACAGTATATATATAAAAGCAGCTGACAGCTAAAGATCACTAGGCCTTCTTTCAGTGACAAGGACATGAGAGCAAAAACTTATGAATCTGCGTGACGTAACAGGATCACGTGATCTGCATAGTATGGTTTTAATTGAGGGACCTCATACCGGTCACACTTAATAGAGTTTCTAGGGTTTAAGTCTCAAAACATCAAAGAAGAGCAACAAGTGAAGTGTACTGGAATTTTATCTTAGCTTTTGACAATGTTTGAATTACGCTATGCAGCATCATAATAGTCTTAAAATTGTGAAATGGCCTAGGAGCGGACTAACCGATTTAAGATAATAGGTGCGCATAAGTAGAGATAAATATCAGGAAAGAACCTACTGATGAATGGTACAAACATACATGACTCAGTTAATACTATTATAGTCTTTTGGAACAACTTTGCAGTTGTTGTTTTGATGGAGGCTATTTATGAAAAATATTTGTATTGCACAATCCTAGCCGCAGGGGCAACATAGGGCTTTCTCTGAACTCAGAAAATATAATAAAACATTCTCAGCGAATTCAGGTACAACTCGATCATCCTGAATATGTGTGTTTTCAAGTCTTTAAAGAAAGAGAGTATGTTTGAATTGAGTGGTGGATTCTGAGGTAGACAGTTCAAACGTTTTGTGGCTTAATGGGAGGGTTGATTGAATATTTTACACTGTTTTGCTTTTTGCATTTCAAGGAGTCAGCATAAGTGATTTATAATGATTCTCAGAATTTCTGTGTTGCACAGTTTGTCTTTCAGATTTATGGTTAGACCATATAGACCATAGCCAGGAGCTTTGTGGGCAGTGCGTGCTCTTTGAAGTAGATTCTAGATCCCACAGCCAGTAAAAATCCCTCATAAATTGAGTCATATGAGCTACTTCTTTGTGCCATTTATGAATTGAACTGCTACACAGAGGTTGGCTTGCGGGTGGAGCTAGGGCAGATTGACATTGCATCTCCATCATGTTAGGACTCTATGATGTGCAATAGGATTAAAAAGCCAGAGGGTGGGAAAATAAACAACTGTTAGAACATTTGAAGAGTGGTCGTACGGATGTCAAGAAAAATGCAAGTGTCAAATGGAAAGTCTTGCATTTGAGGTGAAGAAGCACCGGAGAGCAAAACAAGAATGGTGAGCGGAAGTGGGTGGTCATTTCACTCTAGATGAATTGTGCTGACAGATACACACATGCATTCAAAACCAATCTGCCAAAAATTTCTAGTTGGTGATATCAGGATAATCAAAGTCAGCTTTGACCGATGACCTATGTTCCTTCTCAGTGCAGCCTTCTCTGCCAATTGGTGAGTAAACAAACACACAGCACCTTAGAGCTAACTTCTCAACAACTGGCAATAGATGATATTTTGTCCTATATTTATACTTTTTGGCCCAAATCTGCACTAGCTCAGATTTGCGTCAAAAAGTTTAACGCGGGCTACTGCCATTCCAAAGCGCCAGCCGGGCGCCTTATTTATGGAATGATGGTAGCCGGCGCTGCGGCCTGGTTAGTGTCAAAATAAATTACGGTAACCAGGCAGCGGAGGCGAAGGGAAGACCGGGGGTTGTGTGCCAAAGAATGGTGCAAGTCAGGTTAGAGTCAAAAATATTGGCTCTAACCTGACTTGCGTCATTTTTTGATGCACAACCCCCATGGAAATTACTCCTGTGGCTTGTAGGGGAGCCCAAGTTAGGCCCCCCATGCCACTTCTACATAAAAAAAAATACTTACCTCTACTTACCGTAGATGGGTCCCCCCCCATCCATGGGTGTCCTCCAGGGGTGGGCGAGGGTTGCAGGGGGTGTCCCTGGGTGCAGGGAAGGGCACCTGTGGACTGCTTCCATGGTCGGAGACCATGGAAATGAGCACACAGGTCCCTTAACGCCAGCCCTGATCCAGGCATTACAAAATGGGACTAAACTGGTTTAGAGTCATTTTTTAAGGTCCTCCCCCTCCCGTGCGTCATTTGTGCACAGAAGTATAAATAAGGCGCAAATGCCTTTGAGTCATTTTTTGCCCGGGAACGCCTACCTTTCATGGTATTAACGCAAGGTAGGTTTCCACGGTAAAAAAATGACTCTCACTCCATTAATTAGCGCCAAAGTATAAATATGGAGTTAAGTTTGCGCCGAATTTGTGGAAAAAAAATTATGCATATTCGGATCAGAGTATAAATATGCCACTTTGTTTTTACACAAGAGACAAAAATCTAATGAGATAGACATCCATTTTGTATGTGAACGATTTATTCTGCACTATTGCCATACAACTATCTCATTACGATTTCTATATGTACATATACATTTTCAGAAGTCTGACTTACAAGGACTATGCTGTAAGGTTGGAAACACTTTTTGGGGCAGTTCTATATGAAAAACATCCTCCCCCTTGGTGCTGTCCACAGTCCATTACAATAATGCTTATGCTTGTGAATCAGTGACCATCTACCAGCCCAGACAAAGACCCCATCAAAGACAAGTCTGCCTTTATAAGTCGAAACATTCGGCATCATCACTATGAACCATGTACCTACAGAAAAAACAATAAGGAATGGACAAGATAGACTTTACCTTGTTTCCACTGATTCCTTGCCTTGTGCTCCGGTTCGCCTTTGAAGGAAAATATTGTGGACATTCACAACACCTATACAACAGACTTTAAAAATCAGTGTTGTGCTTTTAGAAAAAAGGGTCCCCAGATGCCTTGGTATGCTCCATCGTTACTGTACTAAGAAACGGGCTCTATTTCACAATGGATTACCACCACACGCTCAGGTGCTTGACGCAGATGCTGTATTACACAAAAAAAACACTGTTTGCACTATGCCGGACTAATTCATTTTAACATCTGTAACCGTTTATTTTATTAAACTCGTTTAATCATTCATACCAGATTGAGAAATGTATCTCACTTCACGTTTCATTATTTTCTACCATGGATAAATCCTGCATAGAATATATATAACTAGCAAAGATATTTTATTCGAATCTCACAACCACGCGATACAAACTCAGTGCCCTTTGTATTGAATCTGGGTTATAAATTCAGTGATAAAAAGGGATGGTTCGTTCTTTTAATCTATTGAAATAGGTCCACCCTTCCGACCGGAAGAGGACATTTCCCCAATCAGAATACCATACATTATTCCTTAGCCACGCATTATTCCTTAACTACACTCCTTCTAAACTACATCATTTAATATCTCTAAAGATTGCAACAAATCTCATCACCATGTCAAACTACACCACAGCTCAACACTCACCACGCGCCCACATAACCACACAACACACTACTCCAGATCTCCCCCTCTTTCCTTAGAAACCATTCTGTATGTTTGTAAATCTAGCTGCCTGGAACTCTCTGTCCCAATCCACACCGGTGCCTTCCACAATTCATTGTGTTACTCAACACCTGACAGCATCACACCACAATGACCAACACTACTTCACTGCACTCCATATTTTTAACCACAAGACCTTTCCATACTGCATCGTTCCTTCCCATGTAACCCTACTGCATCATACAACATTCGTCACTGGCAAACACCAGACCCCTTATGTAAACATAACCGAAACATATTGTGTAAGACAACACCATTGATGGGACATAAAACAACAGCTGACCGGACAAAACTCAACATCTGTTGAACATAACTTTGACTCGGTGGGTTTTGGGCTGATGACTCACATGTCGTGGGGTGTCACTTACGCTGGCCAGCCTCTTTGGTGGACTTATGTGTGCATTTGGATGACATGCAAACAATAAAACAAGTGAATAGGAGAAACACAAGAGCGGAATCACTAAAACTGGGGAG
Organism: Pleurodeles waltl; assembly: GCF_031143425.1. Classification (NCBI taxonomy): domain Eukaryota; kingdom Metazoa; phylum Chordata; class Amphibia; order Caudata; family Salamandridae; genus Pleurodeles; species Pleurodeles waltl. The sequence goes on from NC_090439.1 coordinate 469,046,252, forward strand.
GTTCTCAGCTAGGGAGTATCAGAAACCAGTTTGGTTCTGGCCAGGGTGTGACGAAGGGACAGAATCCAGGCTAGGAAATTCTCCAGTGCGATGCTCAACAGAGTCATAGCCAGAAAGAAGGTGCATCACCACAGGTAGCACATCATAAATAGAGAGGAGGCTATTTGGTGATTTTACAGAAATGTGTAGGATGAGCGGTTGAGTCATGCCAAACCACTAGGTCCCGCTGCATGCCCTTGTAGCTCAAACTGCAAAGGCTGAAATATGTTGAGTAAGTTGCAGTCATGTAACAAGTCAGTTTTACAAACGTTCCAAAGATAGGTGCATCGAAAAGTTAAAGGATTGTAATGATGATGTAATTCTGTTTTTAAGTAATACACCAGACTGATTCCATGAATGTAACCAAAGTGCCTGGTCTTTGCCTGCAGATGAGCGAGATGGAGCTAAACGGTCAGTTTGAATCCGTCTGTGAGTCCGTGTTCAGTGAACTGGAGTCGCAGGCTGTGGAGGCCTTGGATTTGCCCATGCCAGGCTGTTTTCGCATGAGGAGCCACAGCTATGTTAGGGCTATCGAAAAGGGCTGCTCCCAAGACGACGAATGTGTGTCACTGAGGTCTTCATCACCCCCACGCACAACGACCACAGTGAGGACCATCCAGAACAGCACCGGTAAGTAAAGAGAGTAGAATGAGTGCTCCGACATAGGGTGCATTGTGTGGACTGTTGTCGTTTGGACCATGAGGTCTATCCAGAGGGCCCCAGGAGGAGTCACAGTAGCGAACATCAGAGCTCAAAAGAAGCACACAGGGCTGGGTAGGAAAGAATTCAGGACTGACCAGGAGAATTGTTGGTTGTCTAGATACATAACAAAGTGACTTCCCTAAACTCTGTGAGTTTTACTTAATTAAATCTTGTTATACTATATGAGCTCAGTTTGTGGAAAAAGTTGGAATCTTCACCTGACCATACTTTTCCTAAATTTTTTAATTCACAAACATTCCAAGGATTGGTAATCTACGCCATGCACAGGTTTCCAGGTGAACTCATGGTTTGGTCATTCGATTTTACCTCTGAAATCCTACTACCGCTGTATTACATTTTCCGTAGCGGACAGCTCCACATAAGGGTACCGGATCCCCTGTGCAAATGCAGGAGTTTTTCTACATGTTTTTGTCAGTGGGTAAAATATTTTCCCCTTAAAGAAAGCTCTTCCCCTACACCCAAGGCACATCTGGTGAAGATCTATCCCCCTTCACAGCCTGGAAATGTGTTTGACACAGCCCCATGCAGGAGTACATTTCTGACCCTTTTCAGGATGGAAAAGGATAGACCAGAGTTTGGAATACCCACAAGCATATAGGTATGTAGGTGTATGTAGGCATTCCCAAACATCCAAAACTAACCAGTCCACGGAACTCTCATTTTTCCTCCCCTTGAATGAGATTTGCAGGTAGGGAGATCTCCACTCTTGCAAATGGGTTTAAACCTACCAGGAATCTCTTGGTGAATGCCTGACAAACATAAAAAAAAAGTAAATTTGGTTGTAAACATAATTTACCTTTGTGGGTAGGCCTGTATGTGATTAGCAAAGTAATTAGCAACAGTGCACTCGTTCGTGCAATGGTGATGGGGTATACCAAACTACTTGGCCCTCCCTTCCCCAACAAAAGCAACAGACTCCACTTCTTGGGTTAGGACATAGCAAATTTACTTCACATCAAACAAGGTGCTATAACAACCACTGCAACCATTAACATTGCGCAATTCACAATATAGCAAACCTGAACATGAAATTGCACATATCCTATTTACATCCCCTATGGGGACAGCATAGTACAGAAAGACCGTATGATAAAGTTACACATCAGACATCCGTTACATCTCCAGAGACCTCATAGCACATTGGTTCCTGCCAGGGTATCCTGGGACTCTTGGTTACACCCCTCATAATCTCTGAGCTAGAGCTAGAAGTGTAGGGCTGCTAGCAGGACAGCCCCCCTTCAGAACCAGACTCACGCCCAAAAGGCTTCTCCTGAAGGAGGCGGCCAGCTAAGCACCCTAGTGCCCTCAACAACTGGTGCTGCTTTTCATCTGCAATGGGCTCAAATGTATCCATGTTGGGGTGAAGGATTGACAAAATTCTGTTGGTGACTCCGTGTTGCAACACATTGGGAGACAAAGAGGAGGCTACCAAGTTCCAGGCCCATTTTAAAGCTCTTTGCCCCTGCCCTCTCCCCTGCGTCTCATATCCCATGATTACTTCTGGTCATGACCCGATTCCTCCAGCCCCCTCCCCTCCACAGTGGATTGACTAATGAGTCCCACAAGCAAAATGTGATGGAGTCCTTGTCAAGAAAGCAGGTGATGTTATTTTATGTAATGTTATGTGCATTTGTAAAGTGCACTATCACCTGTGAGAAGATCCTGGCCCTGAGCAGGCATGTTGTAGGTTGGTTAATTGAACATCCAGATCTTCAGATTCATATGTAATTCAAGAAGAGAGGAGGAGAGTCTGATGTGGCTTATGAGGCCATTGTAGGCTTTAGGAGTGATATAACAGTTCACCGGTCCTCCTGATATGGTTATTTGTATGCTTGTGGTGTGTGAAAACATGAGTCTTGTGGAGCTTAGGTGCCTGTTAGGTATGTGAGTGGTTGGTGGAAGGAGCTGTGATCTTTTAGGTAGGTAGGGCCTACATTGTATAGTGCCTTGTCTGAGAAGTGTGAAATGAGTGTTAGTATATTGGGAGCCAGTGGGGCTCACCCTTAATGTGGGTTGATGTGAGTTCTATGTGGGAGGTTAAGGATGAGTTAGGCTGCCGAGTTCTGGATGGTTTGTAGTGTTCTAGTGAGTTGTGGGTGCTGGGTGTGGGTTTGAACTCAGCTATCCACCAGTGGGAGTCCCGTGGTGAGGTGTTCTTGGAGAAGGTCACTACTTCTGTCTTGGTGTTGACAGTTGGCTTTAACCCAATTAACAGCTTCCATCATGTAGGGGGTAAACTTGTTTCTTGTGTTCGGAGTCCCGCCTGAGTGATAGAATATGATTTGCGTGTTGCTGCCATTTAAGAGGATGTTGATATTGTGTGCACGAATGACATTGGTCAGAGGTATCATGTATGCATTAAGGATAGCGAGACTGAGTGAAGAACATTGAGGCACTTTGTAGATTCATTTTTGGGCTTCTGAGAAATAAGGTGCCATTCTGACATCTGGTGTTCTATTTGTTAAGAAGAAGCAGATCCAGCAGAGAGTAGGTCCTTGGATGCCAATCTTGTGCAGGAACCAGAAGAGGATGAGCTGTGAGTGTGTGTCAAAAGCTAGTGGAAAGCTTATGCTACCAGTCAGAAACCACCATTTGTAGATCAAAGGAGGTATATTGCTAGCATCTGATAGCAAGCAGACACTTTAGGAGAGTGCATTAAGAAATAGCAGCAGCTGAGGCATGTCGCCACAGTGCCAGATTTTCATGAGCTACACTGAAACACGCTTGAACACGAAGGAAAATGTGTATTCTTTGTCTGCCTAGGAAGCCCTCTCTGAATGTGGCTTCATGTATTTGGTTCTTTGCTTAAAACAAAGGCAACTTGAGTCCTTGATTGTATGGAACGAAGCCAAATTGGCTTCCATATGCCACCTGCCATTTTTGCAGTGGTAGTTCTTTTTTTCGCCATTATCTTGATCTCGGAGTTGCTTGTGGGGCACAGAGAGATATATCTATCCCAGAATTTAGATTTCTCTCGGTCAGCCGTTTCCATTCTGTAAATATATATGATTCTCAGTTTTGTGGCTAGAAACGTGCATACCTTGAAACACTTTCATGCAGTTTTTTCTTCAAGTTATGTGCACAGTTTATCAATGAACTCCAGTCTTGCAGTTAAGGAACAGCTGTGTGATTTGAGACTGTATGGGTTTTGAATTCTAGGAATATCGAATAGGACAATTCCTCCTTTAAATATATATGTTCAATAAATTATTTATTATACTTCCTAATAGGACACCTTGAGTCTCTTCGTGTGGTACAAGACTTGAAGTGAAAAGAAAACAAATATTACAAATTAAATAGAATTAAAAAAACAAACACATGATGAATTCTCCAGGCTGAAATGTAGTTTAACCACCGTCAATTGTAAAGATTTTTTGGACTTGAGGACGAGTGTAGGCTGGGCCTGAAATAGAGGGTCAAGGAGAGCAAGACCATGGAAAATAGTGTGTTGAAGCCCTCACAGGACATGATGCACATCAGATGCCTCTTTGTGCTGACACTAACTAGCTGCAGGGAGCATGCCTTCTGCACCTCACTTGAACCCAGAATGGTGGTGAGAGTGCAAACAGGGGGGTAGTCTTAGGATACAGCTACATTAAATGCTCAGGGCTCTCACTCCACTCAGTTGCGTAACGAAATTGGAGAGGCCCCCCTGCACAGAACATGGAGGGAGCCCCACTCTGGAGTCACTCAGGCAAGGTGCTGGGCTGAGGGGCCCCCCTGGAGCTTGGGCCCCTCGCACCGCAGGGACTGCGTGGGCCTTCGTTACACCCCTGACTCCACTCCCACTTAGCCTTCAGAGGGAGGTTGCTCCTCTGCTCCTCGCAGCAGGTGCCAAGCCCACCTGTCTACACTTTGCTCTCAGTGGCTGAAGGCCCCTGGTGTAGAACTCTCTACCTCATTGTCCTGTTCCTCGTAGTCATGGGCAGGAGACCCCTTGCCATAATCCCTTTTCTACCTGCACTCAGGGGCAGAAAGTAAGCAGCAGGGCCAGGCTCCTCAACCACCCTCTTACCATCAAAGGGAGGAGGACATGTGCAGATGGCTGATGCAAATGACATAGCAAAGGTGCCAAGGGTGCTAATGCAAGCAAGGTGAATGGGACCCCAACCCATGTTTGATAGTGAAAGACTGCTACATCTGGGGGTGCAGAGGACCCCTAGCCCCTTTGTGCCCTGATGCCACTGCACCTTCTACACTATGGATAGCTCTGCAACTAGATGCTGCCCCTAACTATCCAGATTTGTACTTTAAAACTGAGCCAAGAACCCACTCGCAACTGGAGTCTTAATCATTTTGACTTATTACCAGCAGATTGAATTCAGTTTCAGAAGGTCACCAGTGGTAGTTCTCTGCATTATTTTTGTCAACATGTCATGTGTGTACTGAAGGCCTACTGACATGGAAATGCTTGACACAGTACATTTTCCCTTGTGATCAATAGGACCAAAACAAGTTGAATTTTTAAACTGGAAACGGATCATTTATTGACAAAAATTTGAGTGCATTTTGTCCCTCCAATTATGCGTCTTGATATCTATGAGACTTAACATCAATCCACAAAAAACCTTGGACAGGCCCTTTCCCCCCCCCCCCCCCCCGCACTCTCCCTGCAGAAATAAGGGGACAAGTGCCTACTGCATCAGGCACTTGTTCCGTAACACATCAACATCTTTGGCAGAAGGCACCATGCATGCAGCTGACCAAAGAAAACACTGCTGTCCAGTTTCCAGCAGTGGTGCCCAGTTATTCCTGGGCATCTTAACATTTGACACATTTGTTACCATAAATGTTTTCAGTATTGAGAGTGAAAGATTTTTGTTGCTTACATCACACAAGGAGAATTGACCAAACATGTTTACTGAAGGAGCTTCTGTCCAAAGGTGTTTTAAGACCACGGACTTTGGTGTCTACCCATAAAGAGGATTTATAAATGAACAAGCTTGTTCTACTGAGACCAAAGACCATCTACCCCCAACACTCTATTGCTGCATCTGGGGGATATAATAATTTTCCTCATTCCTGCTCTATTGTTTCGGCAGTTCCTTTCAGCTGGGCCATCCTTCCCATCTCTCCTTCCAACCTTAGATCATGAAAGTGCTCTCAGAACTCCTTAAATCATTATACAAACATTCACCATAACTTTTCATAACACAATTGTTCCCCACTTTGATAGAACCCTTCAAAAGACTGATCAAAATGCATATGCTATTTGGTCTTGCCCATTCTATTTAGTGAATGGGTTGAATTGGCCTCTTTGGGTCTTCAGTGAGATATTACCATACAAAAAATGATTCATTCATTGTTTTGCCTGTTGTTCTTCTGCTTTGTAAGAATGTATTTTTTAGTTTTCATTGGTGTCGTTTCACATTACTTAGATGATTTGCCACATGCATGATTGCACTGATTTGCACTCAATGCAAAATAATTATTTATTATTATTATTTGAGCTTGTGAAATATAGTAGTGTACAAACCCAATAGACAACATCACCAGGCAGTGGGTCAAAATATGACCTCGGTTTTCTGAAATGAGAAAAGTTTAATCAATTACTAAATGTATTTTCACATCTCAGCAGTGCTTAATTTGTGCTTGTTGTTTCCGGTGCTGAGCACCGGCACCTATTTTTGAGGGCCGGCGCTTAGTCTCCTGCCTCAAGCATTTACTGCAAGCAAAAGACACGTTTGGGAAAGACGGAGGAAGGGAAAAACGAAAAAGCATCACAATGAAAGAAAGCAGAAAGCTGCAGGTGTGAGCTGGAGGGGCAGGTAGTGGCTTTTAAATGGACTGAAGAGGTCCGAGATGGCTTCGGGTTCACGCTGCCTCAGAATTCTGTGTTCGTACATTTAATTGCAGCAGCCGCATGTTTAAGAGGAGGGCTTTGGGCACCGGCACCTTTTTATTTACAAATTAAGTACTGCATCTCAGCCACAGATCGCTTTAGCTATTAATTGGTCAAACCTATCGCTTCTGATATTCACAGAATGAGCTTGGGGTTAGCCCCTTCATCATTGCTGGATAGTTTTGTTGTCCATCTCAGTTGTCTCCTCTTGATTCTATAGATTTCCTTCCTATTCATGTGTTTGTTTCATCCAGGAGTTCTTCGGTCTCTGATTAGTTAACTTGTATCCTTCCACTGCTGGCACTGCTTGCATTCAGGCAGTGACTTTTATATTTCACTTTAAGCACACCATGAGATTACATGTGTTTTCTTGCTCTCTCCCTGTGTGCTGCTTCTCCTTCACCTTCTCCCATCCCACTCGCTCATTGTGCTACTTACTCTCCTTATACCCTCAGCTTCATTTTTCTAATATATCCTTTCCCAACTCCTCCTCCCCCCTTGTTACTCCCCTGCAGTTTCCCCCCTTGTCTCTTCCTTCTGCCTCCCAGCTCCCACTTTATTATTTATTTATTCATTTATTTATCTGTGTTCCTTTTTGTTGGCTGTTGTCTGCTGCTCTGTTGGTGTTTATTTATCTTAAAATGTGTTGTTGACCATTCCAACAAGTCCGCCCACAAGCCTGCATATGCAGTAGGCAGCTAGGATTGGATTTTTATTATCTTAGCAAAACCATTGTAAGATGGCAGTTATAGGTGCATGCACATTCACATCGACCATCTTAGAACTGACTTGAATGAAATATTACAAATAAAGTCAAAGATGGCTGTTGTGGATGCATTTGCTATCAATACACATTTTTTCCTATATGCAAAACCTGGTATAAATTAGGAGCAAACAAATAAATATTAACAAATTGATAAACAAACATATGGTAGGAATAAAGTCATTTTTAAAGTTTAACACTCTGAGTCAGAGCCCTGGGCAAAAGAAAGATATCCAGAGGCAAAGCGCCTGCAATCGAGCCCTTTGCCATTGGCGCTGAAATTAGATATTTGGGGCCATATTTATACTTTTTGACGCAAAACTGCGCTAACGCAGTTTTGCGCCAAAAAAATTAGTGCCGGCTAACGCCATTCTGAAGCACCATGCGGGCGCCGTATTTATTGAATGGCGTTAGCCGACTGGCGCTGCCTGGTGTGCGTGAAAAAAAACCACGTACACCAGGCAGCGCCGGCGTAGGGAAAAATGGGGCAAGTCAGGCTGAGGCAAAAAAATCGTCTTAACCCGAATTTCGCCATTTTTGTTTGGCGCCCAGACGCCATTAACATGACTCCTGTCTTAGCAAAGACAGGAGTCATGCCCCCTTGCCCAATGGCCATGCCCAGGGGACTTCTGTCCCCTGGGCATGGTCATTGGGCATAGTGGCATGTAGGGGGGCACAAATCAGGCCCCCCTATGCCACAAATTTTTTTTTACAAAAAATACTTACCACAACTTACCTCAACTTCCCTGGGATGGGTCCCTCCAGCCTTGGGTGTCCTCCTGGGGTGGGCAAGGGTGACAGGGGGTGTCCCTGGGGGCATGTGAGGGCACCTCTGGGCTCCTTCAGAGCCCACAGGTCCCTTAACGCCTGCCCTGACCCAGGCGTTAACAAGAGGCGCAAATGCGGGGTTTTTTGCCCCGCCCACTCCCGGGCGTCATTTTTGCCCGGGAGTATAAATACCAAGCACATGCCTACCTTGCATCTCATTAACGCAAGGAAGGTGTTCACGCCAAAAAATGACGCTAACTCCATGAACTTTGGCGCTAGACGCGTCTAACGCCAAAGTATAAATATGGAGTTAGTTTTGCGTTGAATTTGCGTCGAAAAAAACGACGCAAATTCGGCGCAAACGGAGTATAAATATGCCCCACGATTCTCCATCTAGGCCCATTAAGAAGAAGAACATGCCACTCCATCAAATAAGTATGCACGAATGGTAGACCTAGACACTCCCACACTTGAGGATGGTTCAGTGTATACCAAGCTGCTCCACAGGACCTAATGTGGGCAAAGAATTGGGACCCCTGCTAACAGTCCCGTAAAACACAAGCCAGCCATAACCGTGATCCTGAAACCTCCACCATACCCTCCCACCACCACCACCCTTTAGCCCTGGTGCAGCGCAGCTGTTGCATTATTGATAGCCACACCCCTAAGATGATTGCACTCTAATTGCCATTGGTTGAAACGTTCTATACCATGCAGCCTGTTTGTGTGATTGTACCCGCATATTTCCGTAATTTTCGACATTTTATAATTGAAAATAACCTTCGAGGGTTAATACATGAAAATTTACAAGAGGTGTGTCTTGGGATCCTGTCCTTTATGGGTTACGTTTTTAATGTCACCACTACGCCTTCTAGGAAGAGGTAGACACTGAAATAGATCATCATGTCCAGGCTGTCAAAACGCTTCATGTCCTCTGTCTCGCTATGATTTATGTTATGGTCATAGAGCACCAGAGCCCTGTCCCTAGGCCCTGCCTGCTGCAAAGGTGCAAAATAAACAATTCACTTACAGAAAACAGATTGTTTTCTTTTCTTTTAGCAAATAATACAGAAAGACTGTCAAAAGTGTTACAGAATGTCGCCGGGAAACTACACTAAACTGCGAAACTTATTTATATTTTGTAGTCATCACCCTAACTCTTTCTGAAAGTGTATAAATGATTTTTTGCCTAATAGCGGACCTGAAAAATTAAACATTCCAAAAGGCAATATATATCTTGCATAAATCAGATTTATTTCAGTGTGTGATGATGACATTTACAGTATTTTATACAGAGCACCTAAAACATTTTTATAGTAGCAAAAGCATTTCCAGTAACTGTAATTAGACATGACCTGTGCAAGAGTTCTTGTTGAGACCATAATAACACAACCTGTTTGAGTGGAAGAAGAGGCGCAGGGCAGTGTGATTGGGGCAGTAGTACAGAGCGCACTGTACAGGTGAAATACACAAACCAGGCATTTTTAATGTGAGGTTCAAAGGATTAAATAATTTGCTCGAAATGACCCGACTATTTGTTCGAGTGCGACAGGTGATATTAAAACAAGGTCTCTGCGTTCAAACTCATTACTTAGCCACTAGGCCTTACCTTAGGGTGGCGATTTTCAGCGACTTCAGAGTGCTATATTGTAGATTTGGACGAGACAGTAAATTGACAGGGAGAGCCGAGCCAAGGGTGTGACCCGGATCTTGGTGCCTGTGCACGAGCCGAGCCCTGAAAATAATTGCTATGTAAATCATACAATAAAGAAAATATGGTGAAGTTTCTTCAAAATAAAAAATAAACATTTCTTTAACTTGGAAGTTTCCTCATTAGTAAGGCACACTGTAGCACTGCATTGAGACGTATTTATTAAAAGTGATAGTTTTGTTCAACTGGTACCCTGAACTCACACATTTGAAACAGTTTTCAGATGCTATAAAGAAGGCAAAAAACAAAAAAGAATTTTGGTGAAATAGAACAGTTGCCTAAGAGCACACAATTTAAGTGGGGAAGCCGCCTGTAATCCATGTTTTCTTCTTTCACATTGTACAAATCAGCAGGACATGTGTATCTAGTTGTCTTTCTTTAAGGTAAGGCTTTGTTTTATATCTTAGTTCATGTTTCTGCAGTTTTTAAATACAGTGCAAACTCGACCCGATGGTCCATCCCTTTACATGAGCACAAGTTACATTACCCAAGGTCACATGCATTATTTATAGGCATGGGGAGATTAAGTGATTTGCACTGAATAACAGGATGTTGAGCTAATGCCAAGACTTGAACCTGGATCATCACTTCGCCAGTCAGCAGCTCTGACCATAATGCCCAATCCTGGGTAGAGGGAGGGAGGGGCTCGCCCACCTCTACTTTTTTGGGTGTGCTTGAGCAGTTGGCTAGTAGATGCAAATGAGTGACATTCAGTGAGTTAATGGTAATAGTCAAACTGTAGTTCACACAGAGGGGCAAAAGAAGGGTGTGTACCTCTGTGCCTTCCAATGTATTGTCTGTGAAATGGATACTTGACCAACTCTCCAGTCCTGAGCAATTTTTCAGCACACATAGAAAGAGGAGATCATCTCTATTGATTGTTTTTGTACAAGATGGTATCCATTCCTGCAAAAACAATCTCTCCTACAACACAGACACCCTTGCACCAAGGGGACCTGCATTGGCGCGTGGCAGCCCATAGTACGCCAGCCTAGGGGGAAAGGACAGGAATGCATCATATTTCATAGATATGCAACATTCCTGCCCTTTTCTTTTGATGCAGGGCAGCACAACAAGGAGGCTTGCCGTGCTGCCCTGTGCCAAAAGGTTGTAAATGAGGCCCCAAGTTTTCATATGATTCTGAAATTTTATTTTTAATTGTTATGCGGAATTGAGAAAATATTGAAGGGCAGTGTTTGAAAGTGACCCTGAACTTACCAAAATTGGTTATGGTCCAGGCTTTAAGGTTAAAGACAAAGGGGCATATTTATACTCTGTTTGCACCAAATTAGCGTCATTTCTTTTTTACTCTAATTCAGTGCAAAACTAACTCCATATTTACACTTTGGTGTTAGACACGTCTAGTGCCAAATTTATGGAGTTAAAGTCATTTTTTGGACGTGGAAACCTACTTTGCCTTAATGAGATGCAAGGTAGGTGTTACCATGCAAAAATTACTCTATGGCCTTAACGCCATATTTATACTCCTGTGCAAAAATGGTACATGGGAGGGGTCAAAAAATGGTGTAAAGCTTGCCTTGCCCCATTTTTTAAAACCTGGGTCAGGGCAGGCGTAAGGGGACCTGTGGGCCTATTTCCATGGTAGAACACCATGGAATAAGCCCACAGGTGCCTTCCCCAGGCACCATGGACACCCCCCCACTCACACCAGAGGGACTGCAGAGGATGGGGGACCCCATCCCAGGTAAATACAGGTAAGTACAGGTAGGTATTTAATTTTATTTTTTAAAGTGCCATAGGGGGCCCTAAAATGGGCCCCTATACATGGCACAGGGTGCCATGGCCATGCCCAGGGGACCCTTGTTCCCTTTGCTGACCATTGGGGTGGTGGGCATGGCTCCTGTCTTTTCTAAGGCAGCACCATAAAATGACACTAATCTGGTTAGAGCCATTTTTTTTTACTCTAACCAGCCTAGCGTAATTTTTTGTTGCTAAACCCCCATCTCTCATACCGCCACCCTCACCCGGCTAGTGTCAAAATTTTGGCTAGCGTCATTCCTTAAATATGACGCCCGGCCAGCGTCTAGGAACGCTATGCTTTTTGCCGCAAACCTGTGCTAACGCAGGATTGCGGCAAAAAGTATAAATCAGGGCCAAAGACTGACGTTATTGTTTAATCTCTTTGAGAGAACTGCTCTAAAATCCTAGACTCGGGGAGGAGATGGTGGCGTCGTATTGTAAAGGTGAGATTGTGAAAAGTGAACTAATAAAGGCTGCGAGTCTAAGAAGGGATATTTTAAACATTGAAAAACTGTTTATTTTGTGACTCTCCTATTATTTCGGAGCCAGTATTCCTCCCAAAAAACAAAGGGCCTGAATAATGAAAAGTTAGCGTCGCCTTTGCATAATTTTTTGGGGCAAAAGTGGCGCAAAAAATGACGCAAAAGTGGTGGTAACTTTTCATAAATCAGGCCCAAAGTGCGTTTATTAATAGATTAAAACTCTAGAGGGTTGATAACCAAGAAGTCCAGTAATCCCTCGTGGGATATGTGGAATAATCAGTCCCCATTCCTGTATCTATTTTCCTTGGGTAATCATGAAATGAGACAAGAAAGGATTTAATTCTTGTTCAGAGAGGTGTCAGGGTTGGTAAATACGTGTTGCAGATGAATGTTCAAACTCACGCATTTTATTGGACTGTTTTTATTTCGTGATGGAAAGAGACAATTTTAAAGCCTGATTTGATGAAGGATGGGGTGTATAATTGTTGTGAAACTTCGACATTGTTATTTAGTATTCAGTTTCACAATGTGATTATGTGCATTTGGGGGTTGTCAGCAAAAGAGTAAAATCGCAGATCAATGCTGTGGATAGTTATGAAATGGTTAAACTGAATTTATTTTATGCGAGGCAAAGAGGGGTAGTTTTAATTCAGTGTCTTTGTGAATTGGATTGCATTTGTTTTCATTTTTCTCGGTATTCAATTTGTTGTGTTTGATGCCACTACAATCTAAATAAACTTGGTTGATGTTTGCTAAAAAGCAAAAGGACCTCTAAAGAAGCTGTACACCGCAACCAGCACCCTTGCAGTCAGTGCTTAATTTGTAAATAAACAGGTGCTGGTGCCGTACCCAAAGCCCTCCTCTCAAACATGTGGCTGCTGCAATTAAATGTGCGAACACGGAATACTGAGGAAGTGTAATCCTGAAGCCACCTTGGGCCTCTTCAATCCATTTAAAGCCACTCCCTGACCCTTAAGCTCACTCTTGCAGGTTTCTGCCATTGTGACACTTTTTTGTTTATCTCTTCCCCCGTCTTTCCCGTATGTGTCTTTTGCTTGCAGTAAATGCTTGAGGCAGAAAAATAAGTGCCGGACTTCAGGAATAAGTGCTGGTGCTCCGCACCGGAAACAACAAGCACAAATTAAACACTGCTTGCAGTGATCATCCACGGTCACGAGGCAGTTTCCTTTGTCTGGAGCTTTTTCACCTTTGTTAGGTCGCCGACGTGTTGGTATGTATCTGGGCTTTAATAACGCCCACACCACACCCATCACTACCACTCGTTCATAGGCTTGTCCTTCAAAAATCCTTTGATGACATTGGTAAATGGCCTACGTTTGTCCCTCCCTGGGGAGGTTTTGTTACCACCTTGGCCATCATCCTTGTTACACGGTTAGTTGCACTTTTGCCGATAAGTTTGACTGCGAGCGAACTTCTTTTTCCTTTTGTGTGTCTCTTTACGCTGATGCTCATGGTGGCTATGAATTGGATCGCTTATGTGAAACTGTTTTACTTTTAATTTTCAATTGATGTGACAAGAAAAGTCCAGTTAGGAGTTTACAAGGCTAATAGCTAGACGTCGAGCTAATGCGAGACCCAGTGCATTGCAAATGCTTGTTTTCACTGCGATCACCCAACTTGCATATCCAATTTCATGGGGCCCTTCCTAGATGAACTCTTCTGACCCTTCCTGCTGGTGAGGACTTTGCTACCAAAAAGGGGCCTGATTTTGAGTTCGGTGCAATGGACAATCATCGAACTACAGTAGGAAGAGGTGCATCCCTAGAAGAATTCACCTGTCACTCTTTCTTCACCATTCCACCTCTGGTGGAACAATTTCATGAATGACTATGTCCACTTTTTTAGCACTTTGTCAAGAAAACGAAGGATTGCTCTTTTAAAACTCACATCTGAATCCGGTCTGAAGCATTTATAATGGAAAGCAAAAAAACACACACAACAGAATTCAACTGAAAGAACAGGACTAGATCGGTCACTTGCCTGCCATATGATACATTCACAGTCTGTTCATTTTGGCCTTGGTCATAAATTTTAAATCTAGGAGAGTCCATACCAGTGCCAGGCCAATCAGCCACCCAGGGCCCTAAAGGCAGCGCCATTTTTAAAAAATAACCATTTGCAAAGCCCATAGTTATATATCTGGGAAACCTGCAACGTTTTATGTTTTAACAATCACAATATTAATAACAATAAATATGAAATGAAAGCTAGATACAATCAGATATTTGCATACCAGCCCTAAGACTGAAGTATACTTTCTTTTTAGCAGATGTTTACTAGCAAAATACCGGCATTCACAGGTAAGAAAGTCAATGGCTGGAAAGTGCTACCCCTTTGCCCTTTGCTGCATGCTGTGGTGGGTGGAAGCGAAATATCACTGTCACTTGAACAATCTGATAGGTGACCAGGGCTGCCTCGAAGCCCCTGTATGTATATATCTATTTTTATTAGGATGTATGTTTTCTTCAAAAACAGGACTCTATCCCGACAGTTAAATCTATTGTGAGGCCAGACCTAAAACACGTCGTTCACGAGTAGAGAAGCTGCTGTAGCAGCCGCGAGTCTGTCACACAAACCTGCAACTCAGTCTTGTTTGCAGACCAGTTGCAGGCAGCCTAAATAAGTCCTGGAGCTCTGACGTGAGCTCAGGGCCTGAGCCCGGCAAACACTTGCTCAGACTGAGCGCTGGTGTCTAGGAACACAAAGGCACTTCACGTTCTGTGGCCTCTGGATGACATGCGCAGTTCACGCTTAATCCAGAGGACTCCTAACAAATCGGTCATTTGAAGTTACCCATTATTAAGGGATGCTAACATGTAATAGTAGCACCTGTTATTTACTGTGCTATTACACTGCCAGACTTGGGATAGTATGCACATTATAAAACAATTTCCAGTTTCCTCCTTCTCGCCCTCCTCCTTCCTTCTCGACTCCCCCTTCTACCTTCCCCTCGCACATTCTTCCCATCTGCCATCAACCTGGAGTGAACTAAGCCTTCCAGAGCATAGCTCTGCTTATATCTTTTTTCAGACTCCACACGCTGAAATTGGAAGGTTGCTAGGTTCTGCAGAATCAAATTCAGGAAAGCCCAAAATGGTCACTTCTCCTAAGGTCAAGTTGCATTTCATTTTGTGGGACTAAACCTTCTCCCTAGTTGGATGTGTCAATCCTGTGGTTCCTCTCCGCCCCCACCATGCAGGCGCTGTACCGTGCTTAGGCACACAGCTGGACATTACAGTACACAGAACATGTAGGACACAGGAAAGAAAAGCTCCTTTATAATTTAAAACATATAAGTGCCAGCTAATGCATCAATCTACATGAAGACACAGAAATCATGGTTTTAGCAACAAACTCTATTTCAGCATGGGCAACCAAAAGTGGAGACTTACTGTGAGGGCAATGTGGGAAATTCACATCTACTGAAACGTACAGAGGATCCTGTGCATATTACTATGTCAAATGGTGCAGATACTCGTTGGCGATCACATATAGGATTCTATTTTGTTTTCAAATGTTGATAGTCTCAGCAGACAGCCTGAAGAATGATTTTGTCTCAAAATAAGTGGCAAAATCATGAAACAAACTATACCTGTAAATCTAAATGTTTCAAGTGGCCCCAGACTCATTGTTTTTCTTGTACATGCTGCTTTCGCAATGTACGCATGGCATGTTTTTTTTTTTGTATTTTCATCTTCAGTTATATGCATGTTTTTTTCCTGTGCTGTACTTTCCAGACACTCCAGTGTGAGAAATTGAGTTACTGGTTAAAGAGGGTGAAATCCTACTCAAGCAGCAACCACAAACCTTGTCAGGGTGAGGTACAAGCAAACCCCAAATTAGCCTGTGCTGACCCTGTGGTAGCTTAGCACAAAGCAGTCAGGCTTAATTTAGAGGCAATGTGTAAAGTATCTATGTAGCCCTTTAAACAGTAATAAAGTGAGAACACAACACAAGAAAAATATCACACCGATTTGGACATAAAGAGTAAATTCTAATAAATACAAGATCAAAATAACAAAAATTCAATCAGTTGAACCAGAGATATGCTATTTTAAAGATTTCAGAGAAAATAGCCCCAAAAAGCACAAAGCACCTGCTGCAGATATCTGGTTGTGCCGGACCAGAGCAAAGTCACAAGTTCAGGCCAACCCGATTAGAGCACAGCTAGCTACAGGGACCCAGTAAGGCCCGCTGAACAAGAATACTAACAATCCTGGTTTGCGGATTGTTAGACTTGAAATCCTTGGCATGGTCTCCCCTAAATTTTTGCCTCTGCTTTCCAGGTGGTTGATGTGTGCTGTTTTTGATGTTTTTGATACTCTGGGCACCTTACCACTGCTAACCAATGCTAAAATGCAACTGCTCCTATGTAACATGTATGTATAATTGGCTTATCCATGGTTGTCATCTTGATTTACTAGTAAGTCCCTTGCAAAGTGCACTAGAGGTGCCCAGGGCCTGTAAATCAAATGCTACTAGTGGGCCTGCAGCACTGGTTGTGCCACCCACATGACTAGCCCTATAAACAAGGCTCAGACCTGCCACTGCAGTGTCGATGTGCAGTTTTAAACTGCCAATTCGTCTTGGCAAGTGTACCCACTTGCCAGGCCTAAACATTCCCTTTTTATCCATGTAAGGCACCCCAAAGGCAGGCCCTAGGTAGCCCTATGGGCAGGGTGCAGTGTATGTTAAAGGTGGGACATGTACTGATGTGTGTTACATGTCCTAACAGTGAAATACTGCTAAATTCAGTCGTCATTGTTACAAGGCCTATCTCTCTCATCAGTTAACATGGGGGCTGCCTTTAAATAACTTTAAAGTGCAGATTCCCTTTGAGAGCAGATAGAAATGTGGAGTTTGGGGGTCTATGAACTCACAATTTAAAAATACATTTTTTAGTGAAGTTGGCCTTTGGATTGTTAGTTTGAAAATGCCACTTTTAGAAAGTAGGCCTTTTTCTTGCTTAAACCATTCTGTGACTCTGCCTGTTTGTGGATTCTGTGTCTGGGTCAGTGTGACAGTTGGGCTGTTTATGAATCTCTTCTAGACAGTGAGACACCCGGGGCTGGGATCTGGCCTGCATATCCCGATGAGCCATCTGTGCTAGAGTGGAGGGAGGAGTGGTCACTTACACCTGAATGGGATGTGCCTGCCCTCTCACAATGCAGTCTCCAACCTCCTGGTGTGTGTATGGGGCATGGCCTCGCCAAGGCAGGATCTTGTAAAAAACAGACTTTCCTTTGAAGTACGCCTCCTTCAAAGGCAGAAAGGGATATAAGTATTGTACCCAAACCCCTGAAAATTAGATCACTTCTGGATTCAAGAGGAACCTTTGCCAAGGAGAAGAGCTGAAGTGCTGCCCCTGCCTGTACTTTGTTGGGCTATCCGGCAGTTACTGCTTTATCTGTGAAAGGAGACAAAGACTGGACTTTGTGGTATATTCCTGCTTGAGAAGAATCTCCAAGGGCTTGGACTGAGCTTGTCCCCTATTCTGAAGTCTCAGGGCCATCAAATACTTCCTCTGCCAGCACCTGGAATCTCTGTTGAAACACCTGCCCTGCCAAGTGGTGCCTAATTCAGTCCCTGGGACCTTGAAAGGAGAAGCTGGTTGAAAACCAAGAAGATCTATGAAAACCGACTTTGGATGACTCCGGACCGATGCCACTGCCGAATCCTGTGATGTCGCCTGCAACCAAAGCCGTGATCCTCGCTGGAGTGCAACTTCGCAGGCACGACGCTGCTGCAGCCTCACTGAAATCCACAACTCCATGGAAGTCTCCGCACCACACAGTGACCCCCAGACATCGACTCCGCTGGAAGTTCACAGATCCAATGTTTCCGACTGACACCGCCTCACCTCCACTGCTCCGCAGCATGGGCCCAATGCATATTTGTGATGCCTTTGCTCCTTTGCCCCGCAGCACTGGAACCAACGCTGCCTCGGATTCAGCGACGCCGTGATCCCAACTCTGTGCAATGGCTTGTTTCCTCATTTTGTAGTGTTTTTACTGCATTACTGTGTGTGTTGGTACAAATACTTTACACATTGTATCTGAGTTAGGCCTGCCTTCTCATGCCGAGCTACCAAGGGGGTGAGTTAACTGACTGTGATTCTCCTTTATCCTGACTAGAGTGAGGGTCCTTGCTTGGACATGGGTAACCTGACTGCCAAGGAAAGACCCCATTTCTAACATGGATCATTGCAATTCTGAGGATGCGTCCCACAGCCGAGGCGATGTGTCAGTTCTAAGGAGCTGCAGAACTACGATGAGAGGTCGTGCATTATCATCCAGCATCCCATCAATGAGGGCTTGCGATGCGAAGTCCGGCATCGAGGATGCATTGTGCAGTGGGAGCAGTACATCGGTTCCAAAAAGTTGCATTGCAAAAATCTGCATCATCGTCAAGGCTGATATGACAAGAATTTGCAATGCAAGGGACTTTATCTGTGAAACTTTTGCACAGCAATGGTTCCGATGAGGGCTGCGGAGTTGATGCAGAGTCCTTGAGCTGAGAGAACCCTTGCAGCATATGTGATGCGTCAGTTATGCTCGGGATTGCACTGGACACCAGAGGAGTTGTGTCAGTTCTGTTCAGGATTGCGCTGCACAATAGAGGAGGTGTGCCAGTCCTACTGGATCCACAGATGGGCTGGCAGAGCACCTTTAGGCCCAATTACAAGAGTCCAGGACTGGGGTGGCACCGCTTGGCAGGGCAGGACTCACAGATGGCAAAGTCTAGGTGCTTGGTTCAAGGTTGTTGGAGCCTCCTGTCCCTGATGCTCTAGTCCGAAGGCAAGCCAATTAGTCCTTTGACTCACTTTAGAGTCCTGGGTTCAACAGATGTAGTTGTAGTTCTTCTCACCCAGGCAAAAGATCAGAAGGTCAGCACAGCAGGGCAGTAATCCGTCAGAGCAGATGTCCAGACGAGTGGCAGTCCTTTCAACAGCAAAGCAGTCCTTCTTCCTGGCAGAGTATCCACAGGTCCAGAAATGTACTGAAGAGTTGATGTCTAGGGTCCAATCTTTATACCTGGACCTTCCTCTGAAGTGGGAGAAGCTTCTCGATGTTTCCCTTTGAAATCCACAGGCATCCTGCCTTCCCTGTCCTGGCTCCAGATTAACTATTCAATGTATGCAGCTCCGGTATGGATGCAGGGCACAGCCTTGTCCAATGTAAGTACGGCTGTTCCCAGCTGTGCCCTCCCATCTTGCCAGTGATACCCCATCTAGGCACACCTAATCTTTCTATTGTATGTTGCTGTCTAGGAGAATACACAAAGATCAACTGTCAGCTACACCCAGTCATGTGACCCAAAGACAGGCTACAGGCACTAAGGCCCGGATTGATACTTTTTGGTGCAAAACTGCACTAACGCAGTTTTGTACCAAAAAGTTTAGCACTGGTTTTCACCATTTCTGTGCACTAGCTGGGCACCATATTTATGGAATGCTGCAAGCTGGTGCAAAGGGTAGGGTAGTGTAAAACAAAAATGATGTTAGTCGGGTTAGCGGAGGTTTGCGTGAAAAAGTTTACCGCTGGCTAGCGCCATTCCTGGATGCCAGCCGGGCGTCATATTTAAGGAATGACACTAGCCAATTGTAAGGCCCGATTAGCATCAAATTAAATTATGCTAACCGGGTGGGGGAGGTGTAGGGGAAACAGTAGGTTGTGCGTCAAAGAATGGCACTAGTCAGGTTAGAGTCAGACAAATGACTCTAACCTGACTAGCCTAATTTTTTGACGCACAACCCCCATGGACATGACTTCTGTCTTAGTAAAGACAGGAGTCATGCTCCCGTGCCCAATGGCCATGCTCAGGGGACTTATGTCCCCTGGGCATGGCTAATGGACACAATGCCATGTATGAGGGCCCAAGTTAGGCCCCCCTATGGCACTTAAAAAACAAAATTAAACTTACCTGGACTTACCTGGGATGGGTTCCCCATCCTTAGGTGTCCTACAGGTGTGGGTAGGGGTAGGTGGGGGTGTCCCTGGGTGTAGGGAAGGACACCTGTGGACTGTTTCCATGGCCTCTGAACATGGAAAAAGGCACACAGGTCCCCTAACACCTGCCCTGACCCAGGCGTTAAATAATGATGCTCAACAGGAATAGCGCCATTATTTAAGGCCCTCCTCCTCCCGGGTGAGATTTTGGCAGGGAGGATAAATAAGGCGCAAAGGCCTTAGAGTCAATTTTTGCCCGGGAACACCTACCTTGCATCTCATTGGCGCAAAGTAGTTTTCCACAGGCAAAAAATTAGGTTAACTACAATATTTTGATGCTAGACAGGTCTAGCGTCAAAATATAAATATGGAGTTAAGTTCGCACCAGATTTGAGTAAAAAAATGACACAAATCCAGTGCAAACAAAGTATAAATATGCCCTTAGGTTTCCACATCCCAAAAATTACTTTACCTTCATAAATTTGGCTCTAGACGGGCCTAGCGCCAAAGTATAAATACAGAGTTAGTTTTGCACCGAATTTGCATCAAAAAAATGACACAAATTTGGCACAAAACAAGTATAAATATGCCCCTCAGTATTTTATAAGCTCACCTATATTTGAGAGGAAAACTTATACATAGGTTTACCATTTTTAAGATCAACTTAAGTTTTCTATTTACATTCTTCTGTATGATAGTACTCCTGATGATGGAGTGACATCATTTCCTCTCCAAATTGGTCTCTATGGGGCAAATTTAATAAACGTGGCGCTGCACACAATGCCACACCACTTTTCTTGAGTCCCTTAGTGTCCCCCTAATACCACCATGTGTGCGCTGTATTTAAAATATGGCACACCATGGTGGGAGTAAGGGGATTAGCGTCATAATTTTTTACGCTAATTCAGCGCTTTGCAGGATTAGTGTCAACAATACTGACACTAATTCTGCAAAGCACCCAGAGGCCTATTGTAACCAATGGAAGCCTCCTTTTAACTCCTGCTCTGAGCAGGCATGAAAGGTGCTGAAAAAAATGACGCATGGAAATCTCTTGGATTTCCTTGCGCCATTTCTTTTGCCCCCCCCACCAAGGGAATGCCCTCTTTGCATACATTATGCCTGGCGCAAGCATAACATAGCACAAAGAGTTACAAAGTGGCACAATGCATGCATTGCACCACTTTGTATATATGGTGCAACGTTTTTGGCATTCTAACACATAAAAAAATTACGCTAATGTGGCATTCGAATGGCGCTAGGGGCCCTTAAATATGCCCCTATGTATTTTCTTAAGTCTTCTTTCCTGCTTTCTGAGTTAAAGCAGAAGTAGGTTGGGTGTCCTGCACTGGTTGTTTGGCACGATACAGAATTAATAAATGAGTGGTTTAGCTGTGGTCTTGGAGTCTTGTGCTTGGGTATACCACGGGCCACTCTCGCATTTGGCCTCTAGAGTTGATCATATGCACTGTGGTAGGGCCCCGCCAAAGATTTGCTCAGCCTGGCTCCCAACAACGAACGGCTAGCACTCAGACTACTTTGTAATATGCAGGGGCATGGTACTTGCTCAATATGCCAAGCAGCACCACTTACTGGGCCATCTTTGTTTGCCGACTATCCCCTCACTGGAGAGTATATTTGTGTGGGTTTTAATTGGATCTTTATGATCTGACTAGTGGTACAGTTTATCATAGAGCAGCAGTGCTAGAAAGTGTGGGCTAAATCGCATTTGCCTTTGAATGCATGGAGCTGCCTGAAAGGGATGATTGTTAGTCACTGATCAAAGCTATTGGATTTGAACTGCTAAGAAGAAAACAAACTAATAAATATTGTGAAGCTCTCTCAAGAATGACAAGTTCCTGGGTTGTTTTGCAACAAGATAAGCACTTTATCTTTGCCTCAAAACACTGAATTTGTGCAGTTGGTGGCCTGAAGAAATGTCAAAATGCCGGGTTTTCAACACGTTTCATGATAGGAATATTTTTGTGGGATGAGTCCATTTTTTCTGCAATTTGCTACTAAGTAGGAAACCCTTTATTGGAAAACCCCATCTCAATTTACATTTTCAATTTCGCTTCAAGTGTGTATTAATTCATATCTTTAATTTTTAATGGTGCCTGCTAGGATGATAAATTCCCTCACTTTCTTTGGAAATGGGAAGTTAGGACTAAAAAAGTGCTTAGCAAATACACAGATGTTTGAACATAGCACTGCAAATGTAGGAGGCTCAATATCTAAATAGTATGGGAAAGGTCTCATGAGATGCCTCCTCCAATTGTGGCCAGGGCGGATACATCTCTCTGAGGCAGGCATGGATTCATAGATTTAGTTATCAAGAACATACATTATGTCCTAACGCAAGGGGTTATGAATAGTGCTTGAAAGAGTAAAAGGCCCAGATGGAGGCCTTGCAGGTGATGGAAGGCCAAGCTGAATCACTGCATCTGCAAGGTCAGTTGCTAGCCGAGATGGAAGAGGCAGCACCTGGGAAAACACGTCCAGTCAATAAGTCACAACAACTCAGCCACGGGGAGAACTCAGAAATGATGGGGGTAGGCCACATACTCACACACATACACTCAGCTGCATGCAAACCTACTCACACCCGTTCATTCAAAAGCGCATGCACGAACAACCACCATTCACACGCACATACACACACACAAGCCCATTCACTGCACAATTGCACAAATACCCATGTATTCACACATACACACATGCTCCCAACATTTAAAAAAAATGTACTGGGCTGCGGTGGTGACATTGGGTGGCAGGAAGGAAGCATCAGCAATTCCTGGAGGATTGGCAAAGGGACTGCTGCCTGCTCACATTGTCATGAGTCACCCAAAGAGGGTGCGATCTTCCCTTATTCGTCACAGAGTGGGATGAGTTTAGTGAGACTTGCAGATCACACTTAGTGACTAGGCCTCACTGACGGACACTGATGGACAGTCAACCCTGGACACTTTAGGGCTTATAACCGAAGCACCCAGGACCAAGCCTATCATTGATGCTCCTCCTCATCATGAAGTGGAGGACCTCACAACACTTTGTGGGGCTAAGAAGATCATGCCCAAATGGTGGTGAAATCTTCAGCCCTGCAATTTGTGCATGTACGGTGTTTGAATGTCTGATTGAACCATGACGAGTGTCTGTTAGGCTGACCTTTGCTCAGCCTGACAGACACTCTTCTTGTTTGGAAAAAAGTGGAGCATGGCATGGAGGGAGGCATCAATTTTGCCAGTGAACGTTCAGCTGGAAAGACATGTATGAATAGGAAGTAGTATGGCCATATGGTAAGCCTGGTCGAAGCGAAGGTGAGTGAAGCACAGGCACTGCAAGTGGAGGTCCACCCAGAGAGCCTGCCTGCATCACTGCTACATGAAGTGGACAGGTAGCTGGCATGCCTTATTGGATGAAGGTGAATTAAACATGGCTGGTGTCAAATTATGACTAATTAAGCATGACCACTGAAAGTGAGGTATCCTAGGTGTGCCTAACTGAGACACAGCTCCTGAAAGTGAATGACTAATAGGCATGCCTCATTGACTGAAGGTATGGAAAAATTGCTTATAAGAGCCTGATCTTTGAAGCATGGCCTCTGCAGTTAAGGATCACCTGGTTTGTCTGACAGATTAAGACACAGCTACTGGAAATGGACAGAGCAAGACAATCACGTTATGTTTGTAGCGCAGCATGTTTAATTGGCCCGATAAATGAATACATTACTACCACTGAGAGAAGCACAATGAACTGTGAGATCTATGTTTCTGGTTGTCATCAACCTTAATGAAGCTGCAATTAGGGACAGAGAGGTCTGACCTGGCCTAGAAACTCCATCACCTTCAGCAATAGAAACTACAGCCCCACCCTCACCCTACCATCCACCAAATCGCAGTGCTCAGGAAGAACTATTCATCAGTCCCTTAATAACAAAGTCTTCATGGAATTTCAAAAGGGGACCCTTCTTCCAAGCTCCTCAATTCAGTATCTGGGTTTCCACCTTCCAGCCACATGAATGTAGCCAATATGCTTCCACTGTATGGAATGCTCCCCTTACCCGCATTTTGTGCCATGCTAAATCAAAGATTTCTAAAGTCATCCAAATTATGCTCTTCTAATTATTATTGTGAGAAATATTTTAGAAGTCAACATCAGAAGACATTTGCTCCAACATTAGCAGAATATCCTTTTTCGGGGCTGCATTATTTACCCTGTTTATTCTCTCATGTTGGTATGATCATAAGATTACTGTTTCCTATGTGTGCAGCATAAAGCTTTTGAGATTTCCCTCTATACGTGTCCAGGCTTTACTATACGCTTCCAGCCCCAGAGATGATTAGCTGTCCTTGCTGAAGCCACCACTAGAGGTAGCCTGGCACTGGATATACTATTCACCCATTTAAGTGCCTAACAAAGTCCCTTATATAGCCATATCACACATGCAAATACTGTTATTTTCCTTGTACAGTTTTAAATTCTCAGCTTGCATGTGCGCTCTAAAAGTCTACTCTGTATTACCAAAATCCTGCACAAAAAAATTCACCTTGACTTAACCCCTTAGCTGCTGGGCCTTTTCCACCCCAGTGCTGAGCCCTTTTTTGGCTATTTGGGGTAGTTCGCGCTTAGGGCTTCATAACTTTTTGTCCACATAAGCTAACCACGCCAAATTTGCGTCCTTTTTTTCCAACATCCTAGGGATTCTAATGGTACCCAGAGTTTGTGGTTTCCCCAGGAGGAGACCAAGAAAATAGCCAAAATACAGTGAAAATTTTGTTTTTTCCAAAAAAATTGGAAAAAAGGGCTGCCGAAGAAGGCTTGTGGTTTTTTCCCTGAAAATGCCATCAACAAAGGGTTTCTTGTGCTGAAATCACTATCTTCCCACCTTTCAGGAACGGGCAGACTTGAATCAGAAAACCACATTTTTCAACACAAATTTGGCATTTTACTGGGACATACCCCATTTTTACTATATTTGGTGCTTTCAGCCTCCTTAGTGACAGGAATGGGTGTGAAACCAATGCTGGATCCCGGGATGCTAAACATTTCTGAAAACTAGACAAAATTCTGAATTCAGCAAGGGGTCATTTGTGTAGATCCTACAAGGTTTTCCTACAGAAAATAACAGCTGAAATAAAACAATATTGAAATTGAGCTGAAAACAACAGCCATTTTTCTTTATGTTTTACTCTGTAACTTTTTCCTGCGATGTCAGATTTCTGAAAGCAATATACCGTTTTGTCTGCTGGACTCTTCTGGTTGCAGGGATATAAACCTTGTAGGTTCATCAAGAACCCTAGGTACCCAGAGCCAATAAATGAGCTGCACCCTGCAGTTGGTTTTCATTCTATCCTGGGTATACAGCAATTCATTTGCTGAAATATGAAGAGTGAAAAAGAGGTATCAAGAAAACCTTTGCTTTTCCAAAATGGGATCAAGATAAGGTTTTGAGGAGCAGTGGTTATTTGCACAACGCTGAATTCCGAGGTGCCCATACTAGCATGTGAATTGCAGGGCATTTCTCAAATAGACGTCTTTTTTACACACTCTCTTATATTTGGAAGGAAAAAATGTAGAGAAAGATAAGGGGCAATAACACTTGTTTTGCTATTCTATGTTCCCCCAAGTCTCCCGATAAAAATGATACCTCACTTGTGTGGGTAGGCCTAGTGCCGGCGACAGGAAATGCCCCAAAACACAACATGGACACATCCTATTTTTTTTATAGAAAACACAGCTGTTTTTTCCAAAGTGCCTACCTGTAGATTTTGGCCTCTAGCTCAGCCGGCACCTAGGGAAACCTACCAAACCTGTGCATTCCTGAAAACTAGAGACCTAGGGGAATCCAAGGAGGGGTGACTTGCGGGGCTCGAACCAGGTTCTGTTACCCAGAATCCTTTGCAAACCTCAAAATTTGGCTAAAAAAACACATGTTCCTCACATTTCTGTGGCAGAAAGTTCTGGAATCTGAGAGGAGCCACAAATTTCCTTCCACCCAGCATTCCCCCAAGTCTCCCGATAAAAATGATACCTCACTTGTGTGGGTAGGCCTAGCGCCTACGACAGGAAACGCCCCAAAGCGCAACGTGGACACACAAATTTTTGGAAGAAAACAGAGGTGTTTTTTGCAAAGTGCCTACCTGTAGATTTTGGCCTCTAGCTCAGCCGGCACCTAGGGAAACCTACCAAACCTGTGCATTTCTGAAAACTAGAGACCTAGGGGAATCCAAGGAGGGGTGACTTGCGGGGCTCGGACCAGGTTCTGTTACCCAGAATCCTTTGCAAACCTCAAAAAGTGGCTAAAAAAACAAGTTTTCCTCACATTTCGGTGACAGGAAGTTCTGGAATCTGAGAGGCGCCACAAATTTCCTTCCACCCAGCGTTCCCCCAAGTCTCCCGATAAAAATGATACCTCACTTGTGTGGGTAGGCCTAGCGCCTGCGACAGGAAACGCCCCAATAGCAACGTGGACACATACAAATTTTTGGAAGAAAACAGAGGTGTTTTTTGCAAAGTGCCTACCTGTAGATTTTGGCCTCTAGCTCAGCCGGCACCTAGGGAAACCTAACAAACCTGTGCATTTCTGAAAACTAGAGACCTAGGGGAATCCAAGGAGGGGTGACTTGCGGAGCTCGGACCAGGTTCTGTTACCCAGAATCCTTTGCAAACCTCAAAAAGTGGCTAAAAAAACAAGTTTTCCTCACATTTCGGTGACAGAAAGTTCTGGAATCTGAGAGGAGCCACAAATTTTCTTCCACCCAGCGTTCCCCCAAGTCTTCCGATAAAAATGATACCTCACTTGTGTGGGTAGGCCTAGCGCCTGCGACAGGAAACGCCCCAAAGCGCAACGTGGACACATAAAATTTTTTGGAAGAAAACAGAGGTGTTTTTTGCCAAGTGGCTACCTGTAGATTTTGGCTTCTAGCTCAGCCGGCACCTAGGGAAACCTACCAAACCTGTGCATTTCTGAAAACTAGAGACCTAGGGGAATCCAAGGAGGGGTGACTTGTGGGGCTCGGACCAGGTTCTGTTACCCAGAATCCTTTGCAAACCTCAAAAAGTGGCTAAAAAAACAAGTTTTCCTCACATTTCGGTGACAGAAAGTTCTGGAATCTGAGAGGAGCCACAAATTTCCTTCCACCCAACGTTCCTCCAAGTCTCCCGATAAAAATGATACCTCACTTGTGTGGGTAGGCCTAGCACCTGCGACAGGAAACGCCCCAAAGCGCAACGTGGATACATACAAATTTTTGGAAGAAAACAGAGGTGTTTTTTGCGAAGTGCCTACCTGTAGATTTTGGCCTGTAGCTCAGCCGGCACCTAGGGAAACCTACCAAACCTGTGCATTTCTGAAAACTAGAGACCTAGGGAAATCCAAGGAGGGGTGACTTGCGGGGCTCGGACCAGGTTCTGTTACCCAGAATCCTTTGCAAACCTCAAAAAGTGGCTAAAAAAACAAGTTTTCCTCACATTTCGGTGACAGAAAGTTCTGGAATCTGAGAGGAGCCACAAATTTCCTTCCACCCAGCATTCCCCCAAGTCTCCCGATAAAAATGATACCTCACTTGTGTGGGTAGGCCTAGCGCCTGTGACAGGGAACGCCCCAAAGCGCAACGTGGACACATACACATTTTTGGAAGAAAATAGAGGTGTTTTTTGCGAAGTGCCTACCTGTAGATTTTGGCCTCTAGCTCAGCCGGCACCTAGGGAAACCTACCAAACCTGTGCATTTCTGAAAACTAGAGACCTAGGGGAATCCAAGGAGGGGTGACTTGCGGGGCTCGGACCAGGTTCTGTTACCCAGAATCCTTTGCAAACCTCAAAAAGTGGCTAAAAAAACACATGTTCCTCACATTTCTGTGGCAATAAGTTCTGGAATCTGAGAGGAGCCACAAATTTCCTTCCACCCAGTGTCCCCCACGTCTCCTGATAAAAATGATACCTCACTTGTGTGGGTAGGCCTAGCGCCCGCGACAGGAAATGCCCCAAAACACAACGTGGACACATCACATTTTTTCATAGAAAACAGTGCCTACCTGTGGATTTTGGCCTCTAGCTCAGCCGGCACCTGGGGAAACCTAGCAAACCAGCACATTTTTGAAAACTAGAAACCCAGGGGAATCCAAGATGAGGTGACTTGTGGGACTCGGACCAGGTTCTGTTACCCAGAATCCTTTGCAAACCTCAAACTGTGGCTAAAATAACACGTTTTCCTCACATTTCGGTGACAGAAAGTTCTGGAATCTGAGAGGAGCCACAAATTTCCTTCCACCCAGCGTTCCCCCAAGTCTCCCGATAAATATAATACCTCACTTGTGTGGTTAGGCCTGGTGCCTGCGACAGGAATAGATCACACAACGGTCAATGTTGGTCCTTACATGAGGCAGCTGTTGACCCTGGGGTGATCCATTCCTGACACAGGCACTAGGTGTAGGCACTCAAGTGGGGTAGTGTTTTTATCAGGACAGGTGAGGAGTCACTGGGTGGTAGGAATGTTGTGGATCCCAGCATATTCCTGTAGTTTGTGTGACAGAAATGCGAAAAAAATTGAGTTTTTTTCAACATTTCAGCTTTGCAGGGTATTCTGGGTAAGAAAACTTTGGGGAATCCACACAAGTCACACCTCTGTGGACTCCCCCGAATGTCTAGTTTCCAGAAATGTTTGGGTTTAGTGTGTTTCTCTATATGGCCGCCGAATCCAGGACCAAAAACACAGGTGCCTGCCTTACAAAACCAGTTTGTGTTGCCATTGACCATTTTGATGTCTCCACAATATGATTTGGGTGGTGGAATTTGGGGCTGAACTAAATTGGGGAGCTCCCAAGAGAGCACTCTCTCTCTGCTTGCCGCCGCATTCACTTGCTCTCTGGGTTGGCCTAACCCACTATTACCCAGTTGCACGAACAGCTTGCGAAGGGACAGCAGGACTGTCCTCATCACCTCTCTCATAATGTACTGGAAGAGGAGTTATCGAATGGGACTCCTCTGACTGAAAATCACTCCCAGAGTCTGCGCCATTGTCCTATCCCTCAGATGCTGTCTCAGTATCTGATGTCTCAGTCTCTGATCCTATGTCAGAGCGGTCCTCTATAACCCGAGTGCAGGCAGCAGTCATCCATCAAGATGCCATCTCTGCTATTGGCTAAACTGTTGCTCTAAAACACTAGCCTACGTAAACAGTCACAAAATCGATGGTGTGTGTGAGATACGTGCAACAGTAGAGGCCACCTTACCTGCGCTTCTTCCCTCAATCAGCACGTACTTTCAAGACACTCAAAAAACACCTTGTCACATACCATTCGTCACAATCTTTAGCACCTCCTGCGCCCAGTCCAACAATCATTATTGGTGCTCCCACTCCCTCCTCCTCGGATTCCCTCATTACCACCCAGCAAAAGTGCCCTTTATCTCTCCATAGACTTTACTAATGTACTCAGCTATTTACATAAAATACAGATTTGCTCTTTGCAGTAGGAATATTAACCATCTGCGCTTCTTTATGGCACTAAAACTGCCACTAGACAAGTCGGAGCCTTTTCCCCCCAGGGAAACCACACACATATTGACAAAAGTGATATATATATGACAGCCAACCACCTGAAACTCAACTCAAGCAAAACCAAAATAATCCTATTTGGCCCACACAAAAACACCTGGGACCCCTCATGGTGGCCCACCACGCTAGGCCCTGCACCCACCCCCGCCAACCACGCACGCAACCTCAGCATCATCCTAGACTCCTCCCTCTCGATGACCCAACAAATCAACGCTCTTACCTCCTCATGCTTCAACACACTCCGTATACTGAAAAACATTCAAATGGATCCCCACAGAGACCAGAAAATCTGTCACTCACGCACTCATCAGCAGCAGGCTTGATTACGGAAACGCCCTCTACGCCGGCACCACTCTAATACTCAAGCGCAAACTACACGCATCCAGAACTCAGCAGCACGACTCATCCTCAACCTCAACCTCCGCCGACACAAACACATCTCTCCACACCTCAAATCCCTCCACTGGCTCCCCATTGACAAAAGGATCACCTTCAAGATCCTCATCCTCGCACACAAATCACTCCACAACACAGGCCCTGCCTACCTCAACGAGAGTCACCATCCACACCCCCTCACGAAACGTCCGCTCAGCTGACCTCTCTCTCGACTCTGTCCCCCGCATCAAACACACCACCACTGGGGGCAGATCCTTCTCCTACCTTGCACCCAAAACCTTGAACGCCCTCACAACCCACCTTCGCAAGACCCAAAACCTACTTCTTTTCAGGAAGGGCCTCAAAACCTGGCTTTTCGAACAGTGAACCTCCCAGCCCCTTTCCCTCCCCCCGTCACCCCCCCAGCGCCTTGAGACCCTCACGGGTGAGTAGCGTGCTTTATAAATCTCTTTGATTGATATAGATCTACCTCTATATATATCTATCTATCTACATAGATATATCTATAGATATATCCATGTACCTAGATATATCTATCTACATAGATATATATAGATCTATATCTACATCTATTTTTTTTTAGTTGTTGTATGGTTTCCTTGGGGGCCAAAATGGCCCCCAGGGAAACCCTACAACATCTAAAAAAAAATATTGCCCCCACAGGGGGTCACCCTGCCCACGGGCGACCCCATGTCATTTTATTTTATTTGTATTTATTTTATTTTTGAAAAAAAAGAAATCCCCTGGGGGGCACCTACCTTTTTTTTTTTTTTAGAAAAATTATTCCGGGGGGGGGGGGGTGGCCCGTTTTCCGGGGGGGCCGCCCCCCCAAAGTGAAATCCCTCGTGTCTAGTGGTGTTTCCTGGCCCCCGATCGCAGCTGTGCTGCGATCGGGGGCCAGGAAACAGTTTCAGAAGGCCTCGTAAGAAAGGGGAGACTCTCCCCTTTCTTACGAGGCCTTCTGAAACTGTTTCTGGCCCTCGATCGCAGCACAGCTGCGATCGGGGGCCTGAAACAGTTTCAGAAGGCCTTGTAAGAAAGGGGAGAGTCTCCCCTTTCTTACAAGGCCTTTTCAAAGTGTTTCCTGGCCCCCCGATCGCAGCTGTGCTGCGATCGGGGGGCCAGGAAACCTGAAGGTGTTTCCTGGCCCCCGATCGCAGCACAGCTGCGACCGGGGGCCAGGAAACACTTTCAGGAAGGCCTCGTAAGAAAGGGGAGACTCTCCCCTTTCTTACGAGGCCTTCCCGAACGTGGGAAAGGCCGTTTTCCCCATCAAAGCAGGAAGCGGCCGCAAGGCTGCTTCCTGCTTTGATGGGGAAAACACCTTTGAAACGTCAGCGCGCCTCGCGGCGCGCTGACGTCACAAAGGGGCGGGTGGGGAGGCGGGTGGGGAGGCGGGGGGTGACACGGAAGCTTCCGTGTCTCCCAGAGGGAGATTAAAAAAAATAAAAAATCCTCGGGTGCGACGCAACCGAGGATTTATTAATACCCTTCCTGGTGTCGGCCACTGGTCGTGACCCGCACCAGGGAGGGTGTGTGGGCGTCGGCCAGTGGCCGACGCCCGCACCTAAGAGGTTAAATCTTCCACTTGTCCCTGCTCAGCTTCTTTCAAATTACCGTCTCCTTGTGTTCTACCCTCCCCATATATCCTCTGTATCAGCACAGCATACTCTGTCATGTTTGTCTTATTCTTTATTATGTATTTCTGCCAATCTACCTCATTTCATCATAAAGTTTCAAGCAATCACTCTCTTTTACTTTGAAAATCATATCTGCATCCTAATAGTACCCGAACTCTTCTATTTCATCTGTTAACCCCAACAACCATCTGCATGAACTCACATACCTTCTCCCCACTAATAATTCTACCTAACGTAAAGTAAGTGCGTGGAAAGGTTTACATAAGCCCACAACACTAATCTCAATACCCAACAATAACCATTGATACCCAACACTAACCACGAGCCTTGGATTCAGGAGCAGCACACTGCCTGATGTAAATTGCTGCAATGGTATCGTAAGCACTATGTACATGCAATTACAATAAAATACAAAGAGTTGGCTATTCGGCAATGTCAAAAACAGTGATTGATAGATCACAAGTTCAAAATTCAAAGCCAAGACCTGATCTCAGTCTTCCATCCTCCCAATGGTTGGGAAATACATTAGGTCAGTGGTTCCCAACCTTTTGATTTCTGTGGACCCCCACTTTAACATTAATGGAACCCAGGGACCCCCACTGAATCATCATGGGAATCCAGGGACCCCGGCCTGAGTCATTACTGGAAGCTGGGGACCTAATTTGTCAATATTTGTTAATATTTTTTAATTTTCTAGGCTCTCGCGGACCCCTTGAGAAGGCTTTGCGGACCCCCAGGGGTCACTGGACCACAGGTTGGGAACCACTGCATTAGGTGATAGTAACACTGTTATTTATAACCCAGTACTATAAGTACTGTATGGGGTGCTTCAAAACCAAGATGTAACAAGGCACTGAAATGTCTTTGGACCACGTAACGGTAATATAACTGTGGGAAAAGTCAAAGAATGGCAACAGATATGTCTCACAGAAATGGAGTGTTCATATCGGTGGAATGCGCCTCCTGTCTTTCATTGTGCAACCTGGTTTTGACACGAGTTATGTGATTGCAGTGTTATGACTTTTTGTGTGGGTGGGTGTTGGGTGCCTGTGTTTGTCCAGGTGTGGCAGTGCATCGCTTGGGAGCTGCTACGGTTGTGACCAGCACCAGGCATGCACTCCCATCATACATATAGATTTGTTTATTGCAAGTGAGTTATTTGAAGGGATTGGTGGTTTGTTTTGGTTATAATGTTTTAATTGTTCTTTTTTGGAAACGTGGTTGGCTGTGTGATGAATTGTTCATGTGGTTGAGTTAGGTGGGTTGCAATGTTTGGGGAGGCATAAGTTTTTGTGTTTACCTGCTGCGTGGGAGATAATGTTTTGTTCCAGATGGGATCTGACAACAGCAAGGTTTAGAATTTGTGGCGGCTCTGGGGGGTGATGGAGGGGTGGAGGTATGGTAGGGGTAAGGCAGGATTACAGTGCATTTTAAGTTGGTAACGGAATGTTTGTGGGCTCAACTCCTATGTGAAAAGATATAGGTTACAGACATGCCTGTGCAGACATGGTGTGCATATTGCACTGTTGCAGGAGACACATTTAATGAAGGGTGAGGTGCACAAGGTACACAAAAAATGGAGGGGACAGCTTTACTCTGCCACTTAGTCCAACTATGCTCTTGGGGTTGTGGCCTGGGGTGCCCCCAGGTTCCCTTCCAGGTTCACGGGCTTAGGGAGGTACCTTTTATTGCATGGCCTCCTGGACGGATTAGAAGCATGCCCTTTGAATGTCTATGCGCTGAATGTTGATGATGGTGGTTTCTGTCTCGAGTTGGAAAGGAAACTTCTTCCATATGACGGAATTCTTCTGTTGTGGGTGGGGGATCTTAACTGTGTGCTCGATGAGCAGCAAGATCGAGACCCCCCAATGCCTCACCCTAAACCGCATATGTCAGACACTCAGCATGCTGTGATGGAGTGATTACAGTGCAAAGATGTCTAGCATGGAACCCACCCTGGGGCACAATAATTCATGTGCTATGTTCCGACACATGAGACGGATAGTTGCCTCGACAGGTTTTTGGTGTCATGCGACATGTCAGCTGCCCTACTGCAGGTCCAAATCTTAGATTTCATTTGGACCACGCACCGCTGTTGCTGGACTCAGTTGTCGGTGACCCCAGGCTAGGGGATTCCCCATGGCATCTCCACCCGGAGGAGCTGGGTGACACACTGTTTCGGAAGAGATTTGCGAGGTAACTACCGGCTACTTCAAGACTAATTGGCTGTCAGCTGTGCACATGGTACTGGAATGGGACACCCTGAAGCTAGTGGCATGTGGGGAGGATATGTCCCATGTTAGTGGTACAAGATGTCTCCTTGAGCTGCATGTGACTGAGGTGGAGCGGGTCCGGATGGATCTTCAGCTAAATGCACATACGGATAGTGAGAGGTGGGAGTCTCTATTGGCGATGTAGCAGTGAATTGGTGAAAACTGGGATAGGCTAGATTGTTTGACCCATTGCAATTACTGGCAGCTGCTACATTGGGAAGGGGATAAGTCAGACAGGATGCTGGTGTGGCTGTTAAAAAGAGAACGTCAACCCCTGCTCATATTGTCACTGAGGCACTAAGACAGCACAGTGGTGGGTACATAGGCCGGCATGAATTAATTCTTACGGCACTATCTGGCAACTTACAGTGCAGTACTTCAGGATCCCCTGGCAGCAGCTAGACAGTTGTTCGATCATTAAGTCCTCCCTCGCCTCGCAAAGGCGCAAGGGTCTCAAGGAGGAACTCCAGGTGGAAGAATTGCAGAAGCAGGATGTAAGGCTTAGGGCCCTGATGGGCTTCCTTTAGAATATTATCAGACATTTGCTGGGATGCTGATACCCTGCCTAATGGAGACCCTTAAAGAATCCAGACACAATGGCTTGCCTCTGCGCTCTATGGGGGAGGCCCAGATTGTCATTCTCCAAAACCTGGTAAGGAAGTGCTGCAGAGGATGGGACTGGGCTCAGTGTTCTACTGTGATACAGTTGCTCTATGCCCAACCTGTGACACGAGTACAGAATGGGAATATGGATTTCTCAGTGTTTGCCTATTGAGCGAGGCACAAGGCAGGGTTGTCCCCTGTTGGTGCTCCTCTTTGCCTTGACAATGGAACCACTGGTGGTTTGGGCCCAATGTACAATGCCATTATTCTGTCACAAGAGGTGACTTTCGCCTTCTGCAACCGCAAAATTGCCTTCCCCAATGTGCTATCCCTATTTTGAAAGCCAGCATGCAAATACCGACTCACAAAACATGGATTGCAACTCACAATTAGGAAGGGCGTTCCAAGGGCGTCCCTTCCTAATTGCGGGTCGCAAGGGGATGTATGATTGTTTTGTGAACGCAATTGTGGTCGCAAAAACAATCACAGTTACCACCAATTGCAAATTGGTGGTAACCCATTCGCAAATGAGAAGGGTCCCTTTGTGAATAGATGCGAAAATATGTTTTTTAGAGCAGGCAGTGATCTCACGGACCACTGCATACTCTGAAAAAATTAAAATAACTTTTCATTTTTCATTTTGAAATGCATCCTGTTTTCCTTTCAGGAAAACGAATTACATTATAAAAATGCTTTATTTGAAAAGCAGTTACAGACATGGTGGTCTGCTATCCCCAGCAGGCCACCATCCCTGTGTGTGCAACAATTCCCAATGGGGTCATAAATTGCAATCTACCTCATGAATATTAATGAGGTAGGCAATTTGCGACCCCATTGGGAATTACAAACAGTGTAAGTTACACTGTTGTGCATTTGGTTTTGCAACTTGCATTTTGCAACTCGCAATTTGCAACTCACAAATGAGTCACAAATTATGAGTCAGAAAACTCACAGTCATACATCTGGCCCTAGGTTATGCCGCAACATCAATCGATGGGGACTTGTGGTGGAAGGACGCACTTAAGTCATCTCCCTATTTGCAGATAATGCATTGATTTACATCCTTCAGGCAGAGCAATTGGTGAGTGCATTTTTGGAGATAGTTACTCCATTTGATGAGGCCTCAGGTTTGTGAGTCAATCGCCAGTAGCCAGTGCTTTTCTCTATGGCTGGGCTGGTGGGAGTAAACTGTGCTGTTCTCCCTGTGCTGAGGCTTCAGTGGGAGTGCAATCATTTCAGGTACCTGGGCATACAGGTGGCCCATACTACCGAAGCCAATTACAGCTTTAACATGAGTATGGTTCTTGAGCGCCTGGAGGCATCGATCTGTTTATGGAATCACCTGCATCTTTCCGTCATGGGTAGAGTGGCCCTAAGCAGGATAGTTCTGCTGCAGTGCTGCCTCTCTGTTATACAAAACTCCCTCTGCTGTATGCCGAGGACTACTTTCACCAGGCTGAACAGTCTTCTGGTGTCCCTGGAGTCGGCCGGTGAGTGGAGTAGAGTGAAATGGAGGTGTTAAAGTTGGACTTGTGGCTTGAGGCATTGGGTCTGTCAGACCCACAAATGTATTATTTTGCTGGACTTTTACAATATCCTGCGCTGTGGTGTGCAGACGGCCCAAACAAAAAAAGGATCTGCTGGCGGAGTGCGGTACCAGGGTGGACTTTACTGGGTGTCTGATGAGGGGGTCGGGAGTCCCAGATGACTACCTGTTTATTTCCAACAGGTCGCGGAGGCCTGGGAACAAGCGGTCACACACCTGCTTCATAGGATCCCGTATGCCACGCTATTGCCTCTTGAATGGTTGCCATGTTTCCGATGGATACAATCTGCATTAGACCTAGCACAGGGTACAAATAGGGATGCGTCACAACTGGCAACTTATATTTCAATGGCATCTTTCTCACCTTGGAGGAGGCACTGGAGTTCTTTCAATTGTATTCAGGCCAGTTTTTGCACTGTACAAGGTGTCCTGCCTTGCACGCAAGGTTTGGAATAATTTCCTTCGGAGCCAGAGGAGTTGCAGAAGTTATAGCTGCTGCTAGAACCGGGCTCCCTCTAGAGCTTTATCTCCCGCATGTATAAAGCCTTGAAGGCTGACCGAAGGATTGATTTGACAGGAGTCCGTTACAAGTTGACAGATGATTTGCCTGAACCTCGTCTGGATCGCGAGTGGAGATAGGCCTGTGCACAGGTCCGGGAAGTTGCCAGAAATGCCAGCTTCAAGCTCACCCAATTTTATTATTTGCATTGCACCTATTTAACCCCTCAGAATGGTTGCATAGGTTTAACGCACCTCCATCTGGCTCCTGTCCTATATGTGAGATGGAGCAGGTTTCATTCCTGCACATGACTTTGGACTACAATAACTTGCAGAGTTATTGGGGAGGTGTGCTAGATTAGCTGCAGGAGATCATGTGCATCCCTTTAGGGACCTTGGATAAACTGCCTGTTGGGACTCAGATGAGACATAGGTTTGCGCTGTTGGGGTTAGTGATGGCTAAGTAGTGCCTTGACATCCACCCGATGTGTACTTGTCCTCCCCCATTGGACCGATGGATGGTGCACCTGCACGAATGCAGAGTGGCAGAAGAGCAGCAGTTATGACTGGTGCGAATTGATGACAATGCGGAAAGAGACTTGGTGATTTGGGGTGATATGATGGAATGTGTCTGTCAAGCTGACAAGTTCAGCCCGACATACATTCCTCATTTTCAGGTCAGGAAGCCAGGAGCTAGAAATGCGCTATTTGCACAGGATCCTGGCTACATAAGCTGAACTTCCCTGGGATGAAGAGGTCACAGCTCCTGTGGGCATGACCTCCTCAGCAAAGGCCCTTGCGGCTTCCCCCTCGGTGAGGAAGGATAGTGTCACTCATTGAATCCTACCTGGGTACTTCAGTTTTAAGCACTGAGGCACCCAGGGCTGAGTGTCAAACAGTGGCTTATTGTCACAGAGTGGGGTGGGGTCAGCAGTCTCACTAACCTCATCCCAGTCTGTGATGGCGTTGGGACTGCCTCCTTGCCTCATTGCCTGAGGGAAGGCAGCCGTCCCAACATTCCTGGGACGTCCAAGGCTGAGCTGCAGGTCAGTGTGTGTGTGTTTTTTTAATGAATGTTTGGTGTGTGCATGTATGTTTGAATATTTGGTAATGAGTGTTGTGAATGGATGTGTGTGGGCCCACCTGTGTGTGAATGAATGAGTGTGAGTGTGTATGTGTGCGTGTGTGTCCTGTCTTCTCCCTTTCCCTCCTAAAATTACCAGCTGCCACTGCGTTGAACACTCAGTTATGAAATCTAAGGTGGGCACTACCACCTCCTTCACCTTGCAATTCATGTACAAACCACCAGGCTATGACTTAAAATTCTTAAACATGTCATTGAAACCGCTCACAATGTTAGACAAAATCCCTGGGTCAGTAGTTTTTTGGTTAAATATGTGTAAGCTCTTGCTCAAGAAGTGGTTTGCCTAACTAAACTAGTGCATTAGCTAGCAACTTAGCCTGTCTACACTTGACCTGATCTTCAGCTTGGACACCAGGGAAAGAAGTCCTGTAAATCAGTCAATAATTTTTGGTGGACTGCTCTCTGATTACCAGCTAACTGACATGTTTCCTACATCGAATACCAAGAATAACATATCACCCACAGTACATAGGTACAGAACCCTCAAAACATCTCTTCAGAAACAATGAAGTGTAGCTATGCCCAGGTATGAAAATGAATGCCAAATCTAATCATAAAGTGCATAACAAGTTGTTTAATAAGAGATAGCAGACTGTAAAGGACAAGGAAGAGCCCTAGGGCTCCATTTTTGAAAATCACAGCTACACAGATATAAAGTGCTCTATTGTCTATACTCCGGGCTGTCAGAAAACAGTACTGCATCAAAAAATGCCCATGACAACACAGATTACCTGTAGCCAGAAATAAGACAAGGCAAACTATTCAAAATCTACAAAACGAAGAAATGGCAGGCAACATGACAAATGTGGTTCTTATAACAAAAACGTGTTGATGAACTTCTTGCTTAATTTACCAATTAGATAGAAAACACTTAGGGGCTTATTTACAAAGCCCTTGCGCCACTGTAGCATCATTTTTTTACACTGCTGTGGCGCAAAAACAACTCCAAATCTACAAAGTGATTCTAAGAGGTTTCTAGTGTCACTTTTCACCCCTGGGTGCCAGCTACAGGCAATGATATGCAAGGTAGGTATTCCTGGCAATAAGCCATGCAGAACTGACACAGTAAAATTTACATTGCATCAAAAAAGTTAACGCCTGCTCAAAGAAGGCATTAAACTGAAGTTGGGCTTTTTCCTATGGGAGCCTTCCTTGCATTGTTGGAGTAGCATCATTTTTTGACGCTAGTCCAGCAATGCATCAGGATAGTGCCAACAGATGCATCAGAATTTCTGACGGATCTATGAAAACGTGCACTGTGGAGCTCTGTTCTGTAAATACAGCGCATCCATGGTGTTCTTCGGGAATCGTTAGGCAGTGCAAAAAATCTGCCACATCAGAGCCAATGCATCAATTTCTTGTAAATGAGTCCCAAAGTTAATAAATATTCACTGACAACAGGTACTGTTTATGCAATATCACCACTTGCTTTTGAGCCAGCCATCACAATCTTCAACAACCACTAACACACAAATCCATAAAAAACAGTAAAGTATCAAGCCCTCAATGGTTTATACATTGTTCTGCCCGGTCAGCTACATTATACACTATTGTCAAGGAACTGTAGACATAAATCTGCCACTGCTCCAACGCATACTCCTGACCAGTGCTTAATTTGTAAGTAAAAATGTGATAGTGCCCAAAGCCCTCCTCTTAAACATGCGGCTGCTGCAATTAAATGTGGGAACACGGAATACAGAGGCGGTGTACTCCTGAAGCCATCTCGGGCCTCGTCAATCCATGTAAAGCCACTCTGTGCCCCTTCAGCTCACTCTTGCAGCTTTCTGTTTTCTCCCTTTGTGGTGCTTTTTCGTTTTCCCTTCCTCCGTCTTTCCCAAATGTGTCTCTTGATAGCAGCAAATGCTTGAGGCAGAAGAATAAGCACCGGCCCTCAAAAATAAGTGCTGGTGCTCAGCATCGGAAACAACAAGCACAAATTAAGCACTGGTCCTGACCCTCCACAAAGGAGTCAATCAACCCTTTACAAAAACAGTGCAGGTGTCCAAAAGCATACAGGTGATACTTCTTTAGAAGAGAGTACACAGCACGGTCTGGTGTCGTCTCTCACAGTGCCTGAGTATTGTGTTATAAATAAGGTACACCACCGTGAAAAAGGGAGGCCATCAGGAGGGGGCCTTATAATGTATCAGTGAGCTGGGGAAACAGGGTGCGCAACATGAGGCCCATGGGGTACAGCCAATGTTTGAATGTGGCCTGCTCCAATAAAAGGGCACATGCGACAAAAGGGACATTAGCAGTCGCCTTCTAGTGCCTGGGGAGGCAGTCTGGGATCGATGAGGCTTTCTCCTAGTGCCTGGGGAGATACTCCTGGATGGATGAGGATCACTCTTTCTGTGTGCTTAGCACAGATTGTCTGAGTCACACTCTCCAGCAAAGACTTGTCTCTGGAGGAACCGTATCTGTGGCTCGGCCCATCAGCCTCTCATAGGTTGGTAGTATGTGGAGACTCCTTGCCCCACTGCACGTGTGAAGGGTCCTCAGCTGAGAGGCAAGGCCCATGGGCGTCCTTTGTCATGCCAAGTTGAGGGAATTTTCTGGTCTCAACCGAGCCTGTAATCCGCATGCAAACAGCGTGGAGCACCTGCTGCAAGAAATGCTGCATCATTTGACACCACGTGTGACAGCCACTGAAGGAGCGTAGGGTTTCCCTCACATTTTAATGATAATGTACGTTTGTGTTTGGTTTCATTCTGTGAAATCTGTGAAACTAAATAAGCATGTTTAACTCCGATATTCACCTCACTTTAAACACTAGAACACTTGCCGGTATCATTTTTCTTCGCATTATCTGATTGCATTAATGTCCTTTGACATGACTCTAGACAGCTCAAGAAACCCAAAACTGTTGTTAGTTTGAGCTGGATAATGGCTAGTAAACCTGGACATGATACGGGACCAACAGCGCAGCAGGAAACCCAATAGCTCTGTCCAAAGTGAGTGTTTACACTTAGCACAGAACACGAATTAGCATCCGCCAGGGACATGCCAGGGCCTTCAGGCATGGCAGAGCCAGCGGATGTTATCATGCTATATAAATCCTCTAAATGTCTAAGCATATTAATCACCCCGGAGGAGCAGATGGCACCAGGGGGGTCCACCGAGACACGACTGAGTCAGCCGCAGGAGGGCGGGGGAGAGATGTGTGGGAGAGAGACGCATGCAAGTGCGCGCGCTGCAATTATCGATTTTCAGCTCGAGGGCTGGATGCATTCCGCAAGGCTGAGGCTCTGAGAACGTGTTGCGTTGCGTAAGGTGCACAGAGGGCCTGTCTGCCCCCGCGCCACAGCTCCTGCTGCTAAGGTGGCGTGTTCGCAATGGCCATTATATAACCCAAACTTCCTCACTCTGTCCCTGGACAGTACTGCGCTGTAGTTTCATTTGTGTGGGGCATCGGATTCCTCCCCTCCACCAACGTACCTCCAAGAACATTGAGGCGTACAATATTCTAGGATGTGCATGGTTGGAACAGTGTACATTTAAAGTAGGGCTTGCGTGAGAAGTGTTGTGTGTGATGACCGGGGTTGCCTGTATCGGGTCACGTGCAGCAGTGTTTGGACATGGAGTGCAGCGACGAGGAGCGACCGACAGAATTCTTGCAGAACGTGCACTACTCTAGCATAATTATGCATTTTATGCGGAGCATAATACTGGGACTGGCCGTAGCAGGCATCTGGCGTTTTCGGTAGGCTGGAAGGGTGGAGGCCGTGTTTTCAGTGGTCAGCTGCACTAGGCCATCTTTCCAACATACCGAACAATGTGCAGCCAAACAAGGGAAATGTTGCCAGGATCAATTTGGAACACAGGGACCATCTTACACTGGGGCAAATACAGGGTAAAATGATTTCTCACTACGCTGCTGCGTATGCACCACGGAGTGGAGCAACCAACTTTTGCCTCAGTCCAAACTACAGGAAGGGTTTTGTATTATGGCTATATGACATAATGAACTGGGAACCTTTGCTGCACACAGATTAGCTTATTAAGAACTTTACTAGTGTCACTGAAATTTTATCAAAGACACCCTAGTCTACAATAACCCTTCAAAAACATATGGGGCAATTTTATTTTTGCACTATGTTCACTACTATACTGCTTGCTCCATTTTCTTTGAGAAACACAACAAAATTAGGACATACACCATGACTTAATGCACCACTGGAAAGTTTATATAGTACCACCCCAAATCGGCATGCGTGTAAGGGATCAGGAATAATTGCATGGGTACGCAAGTGACCGGAGAAGTATCACTATCA
This sequence comes from Pleurodeles waltl, assembly GCF_031143425.1. Lineage (NCBI taxonomy): Eukaryota > Metazoa > Chordata > Amphibia > Caudata > Salamandridae > Pleurodeles > Pleurodeles waltl. Next base: position 469,088,238 of record NC_090439.1, read on the forward strand.
GGGTGCACCCATAGAATTTACGTATGAAATATAATTTAGGGTTACATGAGGTAGTGAGCAGCTGCACTTACCTTGTACTTATAACCTCACCTGCATTGATTTGTTTTTTATTACTGTATTTTTAAAGTACTAACCTGGCTGCATGAGGCAGCAGATCCCTGCACCTATAAAGTTTAGCAAGGCTATACGAATAGCCCTTGGGGATTTGGCTATCACTTAAAAGGCAACACAAAACATCATTTTTGTCAGCATTTCTTTAAAGGGCATATGCCTAAGTCACCCTAGATAGATGTAAATGGTTTGCTGCACTTGCTTGCAATATTTGAAATTTTACATATTTTTCGACAGACCACTTTATGGTCTGTGAAGAGAGACCATATCTAACGGAGGCTGGCAGAAATATTTTAAAGCTCACAATGTTATAACAGCATACGTGTTATGGAACGGAGGCTGTTTAGAGCTTGGAGGCACAGTTGACTGTCGAAAGATGGCTTTAACTGGAAACTTGAATTGGTGTGCAGCGGCAATATAATGGAGCAAAAACGTTCAGTAGCAATAAACCTGGGACTTTTTTTTGGAATTCAGAAAGAAGTCCAGGAGTGCTCCTTAACATCTATTCAAGTCCTAGCTATCCATGAGTACTTAGACATGCAACTATTACCCCTGCTTGTAATAGGAATAATTGTACTGAACATATTTAGGTTGTGGAAATACCTACAAAAAGGTATGGTGAACATTTGCAGATTGTTTTGGTGAACCCACTGAGAAATATCCATGAGCCCAAGCTGGCTAAACCTCCTTGTGAGCAGATTCCATTTACAAGGATTTTACCGTATCATTCTTGATCTGTGAACCATGCTATGGTGCTGATAAGTGCTGTTATTTGGGCACCACCACAAATAACTCTTAGAATCATTTTGAGCAATTGTTTAATTTTCTTTCAGTCTGCAGACTCCTAAAGGGTGCGCCGAGGCGCAGCACCAATACCTTTTATTTGGAGATTTCAATGCAAAACTGTTTAAGGGTGGGCCTTTGGAGAGGGGATCTCAGGCGGATCTTAGTGTAGCGAGAGGCATTGAGTTGGTAAGATATTTGGCTATGTTTGATCTAACTGACCTAGTTGATACTCTGAGCATAGATGGGTACTCCCTGCCATCTCTTAGAGGCCATATAGGAATCTGATGCAAAGATTCGGGAGGTAGTGCAGACAGAATGGGACAGCCATAAGGCTCTATCTGTTTTGGGGAAGCTGCCCATTAGTAGGTCTCAGCCAACTACCAATATTATCCCTATGCAGCACACTTCAGATGGACTTAGGGTTGTTTGACGCCTTAAAGATCCCCCAGTCACCGTGGGCAAACTTTTGAACCAGCAGAAGTGTTTTTTTCTCAACTGTCTGTCATTTGCCCACTGTAATACCATGTTAGCCCATTATGGTGCTCTTAGTCAGACCATTAAATGATCTTTTCTTAAACCCGTGTGAGCCGGACAAGGGGTCCCACGCTGGTTTGATCAGCGTTGTTCAGGACAAACCAGCAACTAAGGTGGGCACTGGCCATCTCGCTGAGAGATGGGGCTACGGTTCCATCTGCTCCTTATGCATATAAGTCCGCCCTTAAAACCAGGAAGGAGGCCCTCCATAGGCTGGGTTGAGAAAATCTGGAATTTGCTGTGGTGGGTATCATTAGTAAGCTTTTCTGAGATACCATAAACAGATATGGGTCAAGATGTACCCCTGATAGTTCTCTTCTGCAATGTACTATTTTAGATTACAATAGAGTGACACATTTTTCGGCCATCTACCATCTAGATGGGAATGTTGAGGCAGTTTCATCTCTGGGTGAAAGGTTACATAACACTCCACCTGTAACAGTATCACTGATGGACGTGGATCTGGCCATATTACAGTCTACAGGTGGCAAAGCCCCCGGGCCACATGGGGTTCCAATGGACCTTATAAAAAGGAATGGTGCAATATGGGGCCCTTTGATCATAAATGTTTTTAACAGCTCTCTAAACTTGAAGATGACTCTTTCATGGATACTTTCGATTATCGTGCCTATTTTTAAAAAGGGTGTCCACTTGTCCCCCAAATGTTACAGGCCGATATGGTTAATAGAGAGTACAGCTACAATTATTGGCAAGGTAATTTACAGCCGGCTTGTGGATTGGGCACAGGAATGTGATATTCTCTCCCCTCATCAATGTGGGTTCCACCCAGGGTTGGGTACGGTTGAGCTGTGCCTCAAACTGAGTTTGATTGTTAATAAATACATCTACGCAAGGAGCTGCCCTCTGCACTTGGCCTTTATGGACCTCTCGATGGCCTTTGACCCGGTGAACAGGGCCAAGCTGTGGCTGAGACTATTAGATATGGGTGTAGAGGTATCCTTGTTGAACATCTTGTGCAACTTGCATGTTGAATTGGAAGCCAAAGTGCGCCTGAGTCCAAATGGTGACATGTCCTCAGTATTCGAACTGAAACGTGGGGTGCGTCAAGGTTGCCTTTTGGCCCTCTGCTCTTTATTTTCTATATTAATGAGCTCTGCCCCTACTTGATCGCTTCTCCGGTTGATACTCCAAGAATCGTCAGTACTCAGGTGCCCGCACTGCTAAATGCAGATGACGCAGTCCTATTGGCCTGGACTCCCAATCCTCTACGGGCGCTTGAGGACCGTTTTGCACAATTCATGGCCATTCTACACCTGGTCACAAATTATGGAAAATCGCAGGTCCTGGTTTGTCGTCCAGAAAGCACTGATATTAGTAGGCTTACCATCCAGGATCAGTCACTGCGTAGCGTAAATGGCTTCAGCTACCTGGGCGTGTTTTTCAATCGCTCGGGTTCCTGACGGTCGCAGTTGCATAGCTCAAGCCTTAAGCTCAGTACGGCAGCCGGAGCAATTTGTATTCTTCCCAGAGCAAGGGGAAAAGGGACATTTACCCCTATGGTAAAGGTGTATAATGCACAATGTGTCCCTGCTGCTGTGTACGGGTCCGTGGTCTGGGGTTATTACAATAGCTCCACTCTCCTGCTCGAGGAAAATCATATTTGCCTGAGGCTTCTGCAGCTTCTGCTAACCGCCCCTAGTTATGTCATTCATGTGGAGCTAATTCAGCGGTATGTTGAGGACAAAGTCCATTTGGCCCCTTTACTACTGTAGATTAGCCTACGGGTTAATCAGAGAGCACAATTCTGCAAAGACATTATTCAGGACTGTCTCAGTCTGGACAGAGGGGACGCCATTCCTGGCTGAGTTATACTGCGAAACGTTTAAGGTGCTGGGCTTGTATTCTCTATACACGCCCGAGTATATAACGAAGGAAGATAAACTCAGGGTGAGGAGTCTTCTTTGGGTATTCTGTGAGAAAAGAAGGCTGAAAACCGAGTTGGCAAAGAGCACTGTGCCGGTTTATCACAGGTTTTTTGCAACTGTGGACTCTGCATTTTACCCCTCTTTACAGCTCACACAATGGGAGAGGTCTCTTCTTTTTCATTTTAGAATGTGATCGGTTTGGTGGCTCTTGAGTCCTGGGAGTCACCTTGGAGCCTTCAGGGAACTGGCTCCATCCTGGACTTGTGAAGTCACTTTTGCACTGCATGTTTTTTTGCACTGACTTCAGCCATTTCTGCAGTTTATTTCTCAAACCTCTTTTAAAATCACTGGGTTTTCTTAAATGCAGAGAGGCCCTGTTTTATCTGAAATTGTTAAATACCCCAGATACTTGTTTTAGGGTGTGCTCATTCCTCAAAGCAGGCCAGGAAAGCATGGAGGGGTAATCGTTTTGGTTTGGCCGTGTAACATCTATTTATTGTGCTTTTCTTTATGGCGTATTTTTCATTTTGGCAACTGTTGTTTTAATACTGGTTTTATATCTTGTTTGTTATTTTATTTGTATTGCAGTTTTTTAACATATTGATCAGCAGCCTGATTGAGGGGTTGTTGTGCCAACCAATTCGAGAAGTACTATGTTTTGGATGTACTCAGCTGTTTTAACATGTGCTCTCTCTCTCTCTCTCTATATATATATATACACTGAAAAAAACAAAGGTTACAGGGACATTATAGTTGGGTTCTGAGTTCACTCGTGCAAAACCATAGAAATTTAGCAGTTATAGTTGGAGTTCTTTCAAGTAACTATAACTCGCACCCTAAGGTAACTATTATCACACCTTCACCATGCACAGTTGTCTAATCAATAATTTTATTTCAAAAGTTGTAGTGAGAATATGAAGGATGGCATACAAGATGTCATCAATGATACAATATGTGGAGTCATGACAAAGGCGCGAGTTATAGTTACCTTGGGCCTACCCCACTGACTTAAACCAATTTGCCTCGTGGAGGTGGTGGTCCCCGGGCACGGGGTGGAGTGGCCAAAGGCCCCCCACACAAAATTATTAATGACCCCAGGACCTGGACAACCGGGGGGCCTATCAAAAACAAGCACGGGAGCCTGGTCTTGTTGTTTCTAATTATTTTATTGCTGCAAATTTGTGAATATCGCAATTTCAAAACAAAAAAACAAATTTGGAAAATGCTTTTTTTTTGCCCACCACCATCTGAGATAAGAGGTCAAGGTTTCCCTACCATGGCCCTTTTTCTTTTTTAAAACTTTTTTACTGGGACTCGGCTCCAAGCCGAGTCCCAAGATGGCTCCCAACACTTCCTGGTTTGAAGTGTTACCAGCCAATCAGAGCTGTGCATTTCCCTGCATGAGCTCGCCTTTGTTTGCAAATACTTCACAGCCAGAGATACACAAATTTGAATGTCCCTAAATTTCTCAAAAACTATTGAACAGATTTACTCCAAATAAGCGAAAGTGTGATCTGCGTACCAAAAGCTAGCTTTCTGACAAATTTGGTGTAATTCCATCCAGTGTGTTTCGAGCTGTAGACGTGTCTAAAAGTCCTATGGGAATTAACATGGGAAACACAACTTTTTGACCTCCCCTTTTCTCAGCCCCAGCTTCTCGGATCACCCCAAAACTTTCAGTGCACAACAAGAATCACTGCAACAATTTTTTGGGAAAATTTCGCAACCATCAAAAAGCCCTTTTTGTATGGAAACATGGACCTAACTATAACTACCTGGTGACGACCACCACTAGGTAATACTTAATTCATGGTTGTGTATATTGAAATGTGTCTTTTATGGCCATGGATGGCCGCATAAAGATTATGATGATGATGAACTGTGTGAATCATGCCCTGTTGGCGTGGATAGAGATGAAGCCCTGTTCAGATTTTTTATTGCCTAAACCAACAAAGAAAAGTCTGAAATGGGTTATTTCAAGTGTCGTTATTGAGCCATGACATAGACGTCTGGTCCAAGGAAAACAAACATCAGAGGAAGTTCCCGATGACCACACACGGAAGAACTGTGATGGAAAGGGATTTTAAAGTGCCTGAGGAAGGCAGACAAAATCTAAAGAGATTGTACTACTATCCACTAAACCTAACAACCATCATCTACATTAACAGTACGACCAGAGTACCTTGGGCTAAATTAGCACCTTGGCTCCCCCTAATGCCACCGTGTGTGCGCCGGTTTTAACATACGGCACATCATGGCGGTAGTTAGGGAACTAGTGTCAACATTTTTGACACTTGTTTGGAGCTTTGCAGGATTAGTGTAAAAAATGTCGACGCTAATCCCTCAAAGCACCTAGAGGCCCAATAAAAACAAAGGGAGCCTCCTTTTAACTCCTGCTCTGTGCAGGCATTTAAAATGCCGCAAAAACTGGTGCAAAGAAATCTAGGTCCAGGCATTATGTGGCACAAGGGTTTACAAAGTGGCGTAACGCATGCATTGCACCACTTTGTAATTATGGCACGTGGAAAAAGCCATTTTAGCGCCTCCTCAGCATAAACAAATGATGCTATGACAGCGTTAAGGTGGCGCTAGAGGCTCTAAAATATGCCCCTTTGTCTTTTAATTCATAACTCGTCCCACAATAAAATACAAGTGCAGTGGAGAGGATTTGGCGGTTCCCCAAATCGCCAGATCCGTTTTTTGATGAAGAAGATTTTTGTGCAGCACCCTACTTAAATTGTATTTTTAGCTACCAAAACCTGGATTGCTTTCATGTTTAGGCTCGTCGTTAATTTTAACTGAGCATGCCCATCTTCTCTGGGAGCTAGGAGGTACAGCAAGTAAGCTGATGAGTAGTTGACTCAGTGAGTTAAGCCCTTGCGGCTGACGGATCAAGAGTTTGATTCCCGGCAAAGACAACAGCCTCCCTCTCCTCTGAAATGGGAAGCAGTAACACGTTATTTACAGTGCTTAGAAAAGGCAAGTGCATTGCACGTTACTTAACATAAACAACCTTTTGACATTATTTTAAAACCTACATGGTTCCAATATATTTTCAAGAAGTTCGGAAGCACAACTGCAAATGGTTAAAAAATACAGGGTAGTTGCATGTCACGTGTTCGCCTCTTTTGCTGCGCTTTTAACTCATGCCGGAATAAAACCCTCTGTTATGCTACCTGTAAAGATTGTGAGCAGCAGACTCTCTGGAGTTTTTCTTTAAAAATGGAGAATAAAAATGAGGCCCTTGCCTGCCACTTTTACAAAACGCTTTGGTCTGTACAGTGCTCTGAAAGACACTTCAGCGCAGTGCAACTGAACATCCAGAAAGCATAGCCATTTAATCACAGTTAACTGTCATGTCTGTTTATTTTGCAAACCTCCCTGGGTAGCAGTTATCCTGCTCTCCCACCTGTCATTTAGATTCCAGCTAATTAGGAGGCCAAGCAGGGGTGTCACTTTTTGAAGATTACGTGTAAACGAACAGCTCTTGGAGTTAAGGCACGGTGTAAAACAGGAAATGGTGGGGAGAGGAGATTGGCAGCCAGTTTTCAGTGCAAACCAGCAATACATTGCTCAAAGTGAAGAGATCTGGAGCGACACTGCAGAGAGTGGTGCACCATTACATCAAGGAATTAGGGGAGCGCAGAGTTTTTATGATGCAGACACAGTGGAGTGGTGCACCATTACACTCAGGAATTAGGGGAAGGCAGAATTTGTGTGATGCCAGCACTGCGGAGTGGTGCACCATTACATCAAGGAATTGGGGGAGCGCAGAGTTTTTATGATGCAGACACAGTGGAGTGGTGCACCATTACACTCAGGAATTAGGGGAAGGCAGAATTTGTGTGATGCCAGCACTGCGGAGTGGTGCACCATTACATCAAGGAATTCGGGGAGCGCAGAGTTTTTATGATGCAGACACAGTGGAGTGGTGCACCATTACACTCAGGAATTAGGGGAGCGCACAGTTTTTATGATGCAGACATAGTTGAGTGGTGTACTGTTAGAGATGGGGTCTTTGCTTGGCAGTCAGGTTACCCCCTGTCAAAGCAAGGACCCTCACTCTAGTCAGAGCAAAGGAGAAACACACCCACTTAACCCCCAATCACCCCCAATGGTAGCTTGGCAAGAGCAGAAAGGCTTAACTTAGAGATAATGTGTAAAGTATTTACACCAACACACAGTAATACAGTGAAAATATTACAAAATGACTCAACACCAGGTTAGAAAAATAGCCAATATTTATCAAAACAAAAGAAGACCAAAACGAAAAAAAACAAAATATACAAATAAAGTTATGAATTTTTAAAGATTAAACTTCAACATAGCGGTTAGAAACACAAATGCTTCAAATTGGTGATATCACGGTGTCATGACGGAGTCGTTCCCAACTATCAGATGCCAATGGCACCGGTCATGGAGTCACATGGACCCCCAGTGACAGTACCTTGTGAAAATGAGGAAACAAGCCAGTGCATGGAATCGGGGATCACGGTGTCATTGGATCCAAGGCGGCATTGGTTCCTGGCTGCGGACCGGAGGCATCACAAGGAGGTGCCGGGTCCTTGCTGCGTAGCGGTGGAGGTGAGGCGGCGTCGGTGCAAAATATTGGATCTGTGCACTTCTAGCAGAGTCGATCTCTGGTAGTCCCGGATTAGTGCAGCGAAGTCGGGTGTCACGGACGTCGGTGACCCAGCACTTCGGGAGTCACAGCGTCACGGACTTTGGCGGAGTTGCTGCGGTGTCATGCATGCAGGGTCGCCATGCAGACCACGGCTTCAGGTGCAGGTGGCGGTGCGGAATCCGGCAGCACCGTCAGTCCGGGGTCATCCGAAGTTGGTGCACTTGGTTTTTCTTGATTTTCCACTAGCTTCTCCTTTCAAGGGCCCAGGGACTGGATTAGGCACCACTTGGCAGGGCAGGAGTCTCAGCAGAGAGTCCAGGTGCTGGCAGAGGAAGTCTTTGATGGACCTGAGACTTCAGAACAGGAGGCAAGCTCAATCCAAGCCCTTGGAGATTCTTCTCAAGCAGGAATATACCACAAAGTCCAGTTTTTATCCCCTTTCACAGGAAGAAGCAGAAATTGCAGGATAGCCCAACAAAGCACAGTCACAGGCAGGGGCAGCACTTGTACTCAGCTCTTCAGCTCTTCTCCTTGGCAGAGGTTCCTCTTGGACCCAGAAGCAAATCTTGAAGAAATCTAAAGGCTGGGGTTTTGGGTCTAATACGTATTCCCCTTTCTGCCTTTAAAGTTGCCCAACTTAAAAGAAAAGTCTCTTTTGTTTACAGGATCCTTCCTTGCCCAGGCCAGGCCCCAGACACACACCAGGGGGTTGGAGACTGCATTGTGTGAGGGCAGGCACAGCCCATTCAGGTGTAAGTGACCATTCCTCCCTCCACTCTATCTCAGATGGCTCATCAGGATATGCAAGCTACACCCCAGCTCCCTTTGTGTCACTGTCTAGAGGAGATTCACAAACAGCACAATTGTCAGTCTGACCCAGACAGGGAGCCCACAAACAGGCAGAGTCACAGAATGGTTTAAGCAAAACATTGCCTACTTTCTAAAATTGACATTTTCAAATTAACAATCTAAAAAACACCTTCACTAAAAGATATATTTTTCATTTGTGAGTTCAGAGACCCCAAACTCCATATCCCTATCTGCTCTCAAAGGGGAACTGCACTTTAAGAATATTTAAAGGCTGCCCCCAGGTTAACCTATGAGAGAGATAGGCCTTGCAGCAGTGAAAAACAAATTTGGCAGTATTTCACAGTTCAGACATATAAAACACATCAGTACATATCCCACCTTTAACATACACTGCCCCCTGCCCATGGGGCTACCTAGGGCCTTCCTTAGGGGTGCCTTACGTGTATAAAAAGGGAAGGTTTAGGCATGGCAAGTGGGTACACTTGTCAAGTCGAACTGTGAGTTCAGGACTGCACACACAGACACTGCAGTGGCAGATCTGAGCCATGTTTAGTGGCACCCTCATGAGTAGGCATGAGGGTGCCACAATCAGTGCTACAGGCCCACTAGTAGCATTTGATTTACCATCCCTAGGCACATCTAGTGCACTCTACTAGGGACTTACTAGTAAATCAACTATGCCAATAATAGAAAAGCCAATTACACATACAATTTCACATAGGGATCACTTGCACTTTAGTACTGGTCAGCAGTGGTAAAGTGCCCAGAGTAACAAAAACAGCAAAAACAGAGTCTAGCACATAGCTACAACCTGGGAAGTAGAGGCAAAATGTTAGGGGAGACCACGCCAAGGATGCCATTTTTAACATGTACCATTACACTCAGGAATTAGGAGAGTGCACAGTTTTTATGATGCAGACAGCTCAAAGTGGTGTACCAATACACACATGAATCAGGGGAATGCAGAGTTTTTAAGATGCAGACACTGCGGAGTGGTGCATCATTACACTCGGGGATAAGAGGTGTGCAAAGATTTTATGATGCAGACACCGCAGAGTGGTGTACCAATACACTCATGAATTAGAGGAGCGCTGAGTTTTTAAGATGCAGACACCATGGACTGGTGGACCATTACACTCAGGAATTAGGGGAGTGCAGAGTTTTTATGATACAGACACTGCGGAGTGGTGCACCATTACATTCAGGAATTAGGGGAGCACAGAGTTCTTATGATGCAGACACCACAGAGTGGTGTACCATTACACTCAGGAATTAGGGGAGCACAAAGTTTTTACTATGCAATCGTGGATCCCCATAAATGACAAAAAAGGCAACCTCCAGATGGATTTTAACTTTTTAGGTCTTGGCAGTGAGGTATAGCTTTATTCATATGTCATATTGAACAGAGGGCTCACGGATGGTCATACTCAGCACACTTAAGAAATCTACTGCAGCGAAAAACAAATTGATGGAAGGAATGCTTCATTTAACCTCAGCCATTGGTCTGTGGCTGCTTATGTTTCCATCTGGAGGAGACCCGGCCTGAAAATTGAGGATGGGTTCTTTCTATTAAAACAGGACTGAGACTGATTTGCATATGCCTAGTCTCTATTTAAAAAGGCATAGTGGGTGAATAAAGATGGAGTGAAATGTGGCCCTGGAAGATTGCCAGTAGTTGAGAATTGTTTTTATGTTCTCTTTATTAGTATTTGTGTAAAAGCAAGCCATAAAGCAGGGCCATAGGAAGCATTAATTCTGTATGGAATGACTATAGCATTACCAAATAAAACGGAGAGCTAAAGAAGCAAATTCAAGAACAGAAAATAAATAACAGTGGTACTTTAAGTAGAGATACACATCCTTCCAAGTTGCATTTATCAAAGGCATTCCAACCCCATTATCCTGTACTCACTCTCAACTCTGCCCCCCTGATAACGCCCTCCCCCACAAGTCAGCTTCACTATAAATAAACCAGCAATTCAAAAGCATCAATACATCAAGTAGCTGAGATTAATTCAAGCATTCCTTCCATCACTTTGTTAAAGTTGACCCCGCCACCCCAAAACTATCATTGACTAGTTAGCCTTTGTTCAATGACAATGGAACTAGCTTATTTCATGAATTACACTTCTTCAAAAGTTGTATGACTGCAAGGATATGGTTTGCTTCTGGACACCGTTGTTGGTGAAGGCTCAAAGTATACAGAGGATTTCCAGTTCGCTGGGAGTTCTGGAGTCCTGGACAGGACCATTCCTAGTAGTGTGAGGATGAAATTGCCCTGAGGGGACAGCATTCTAGTGTTTGGACACCCTTGGATCTTTTATTTTGCTAGTGGAAGGTGGTCACTTGAGAAATCTTGTGAAGATTCCTAAAAGAAAATCAGCCTTCAATTCCTGCACTGTTACGAAAGAGATATACTGACTGGGCAGATATTTCAGGTTGAAACATTTTAGTACACAGCTGCCCTCTAGGGGCCATTTTTAATTAAAAAAATGAGTGTACATCCTTTCCCTTCATCATATAGGTAAATGATTAGACAATTCTAACCACAAAAATAGTCTTTTAATCATGCTTTTTTCTCTTCATTTAATGATTTTGAAGCTCAGTGGGATAGTTAATATTTATCACTCAAAGTATTTATTTGCCTGCACTTTGTTTTCTCCATTTTTGATTACCTCCTGTTTCATGGTCAAAGCATAGCAGCTAGCAGTAAGGTTTGCTAAAGACATCTTGGGACATTCGGAAACCTTCCCTAGGAATGCATTTCCCTTTGTTGCTTACCATTGGCCTTGTGCTTTGTAACTCACATTTCCTTGTTTTCTTCTTTGCTGTCATTATTTGTTTTAGGCTGTCCCAGAGATAACTCTGTCTGGTGAGAACAAAAAAGAGATTAAAAAAATGAGCTGGATCTCTTTGATATGTGTCTAGATATGGTGGGAGAACGAAGGTCTAGGCATATAACCTCTCTCCCCCCTTTGAGTATGAGGAGAAGAAGTTTATTTTGCCAGGTCAACATGGCACTATAAAACTGCACATGCAGCCTGCAATGGCAGGCCTGAGACATGTTTAAAGGACTTCTTAAGTGGGTGGAACAATGAGTGCTGCAGGCCCACTAGTTGCATTTAATGTCCAGGACCTGTAGTACCATTTTACTAGGGACTTACACATACATTATAAGTGCCAATTGGGTGCAAGCCAATGTTACCATGTTTTAAGGGGAGAGCACTAGCACTTTAGTACTGGTTTATAGTGGCAGAGTGTGCACAGTCCGAAAGCCAGCAAAAACAGTGTCAGAAAAAACAGGAGGCTGGAAGGCAAAACGTTGGTGGAAAACTATGACAAGGATGTCAGGATCAACAAGACCCATGTCCTATCTTCTTGCCCACACCTACTATTGAGGGCAAGGGACCACCTAGCCCACACATTTTACAAGAAACATTATGGCCATGTCTTCATTTATGGCCCAGTAGTTTTCATTTTGAATTGCTTGATGTATATTGGGAGAGAGCCCTGCTCTGGTCTGGATCTACATTGTTATTAGGAGAGGTTGGTAAGCAGTATTGAACCTGTAGGAAATGGAAAGATAGAGAGATGCATGGTTTGGACCAAGCTAGAGGAAAGCGAGCTGCACTGGCTGCTTGAATGGTAAGCTGGGTTCTGAGCATGGACGTTGACTTGTTAATTCATCTCTAAAGAGGTGTACCTCAGCAATTTCCTCAAGTAGAGCCATGTTGCGGTGGTCCGAATGAATACAGCACTGTTGTTCCAGTCCTGTACATAAATGAAGGACACCTGTTGCTTTTTTTTTTTTTTTGCACTTCATCTCCAGTCTTGCTGCATGTGTTCTGAGAAATGATATTTCTAGTGTTGAAGATGGTGTGAGCTACTAAAGGGAGCTAGGGACGTTCCATCAGAATAGAGTAATGTGGGTATTTTCCTTCAAGCATTGCTGGGGCATCCTACGGCATATAGTATGCAGCATTCCCTCAAAGGGGCCAGTGAAAAGTTTGCAAAGCCATGAAGCATGGCACCATTCTGATGCAAGAGCACAAGGGCTTGAACAGCAATTTTAAAGTAATTTTGTGGGGGGAATTATTTTACTTTCTTCAATGGAGATACCTGGTATCAGCTAAGCACTTTTATTTTCAATACACTGTGAAAATAAATATTTTTTAATTCATTATTGTGAGAAAGTGGGTTAGTATGTTTACATGCATTTCCTCCAGAAGGCAGAATCCTGCCTCCACTGAGCACACATCAATGACAGGGAGTGGGAGCTCCCCATTTATGTCTACTGCATCACAAGGCATAGCATCCACCACCAGTGGACAGGAGGCCTGTAAAAAGTTGGTTTACTGGTTGAGGGGGGGTGGAACCCTACTCATGATTTGCAATATGAGGGCCTGCATCAGAAAAGCTTATCACAGTCGGCAGTTTCAATGCAGGCTGCATGGTTGATGTGGAGGCCTTGTGTTGGGAGAACTATTGCAGCAGAGGATATGCATCAGTTCTCCTCAGGGTTGCATCACAGAGCAGAGGAGATGCGTTGGTTCTGCCAAATCCACAAACAGTCTGGCAGAGCACCTTCAGGCCCACTTCCAAGGGTCTAGGACCGGGCTGGCACCACTTGGCAGGGTAAGACTCACAGATGGCAGAGTCCGGGTGCTGGGATCAGGGTTGTTGGAGCCTTCTGTCTCCGAGTCTCTTGTCTGGAGGCCAGCCAACTAGGCCTTAGGGACACTTTGGGGGCCTTGGTTCAAAATATGCAGGTCCAGTCCATCTCACCCAGGCAAAAAGGCAGCAGGTCAGCACAGCAGGGCAGCGGTCCTTCAGAGCAGCAGTCTATCTTCATGGCAGAATGTCAACAGGTCCAGAAGTGTACTGAAGAGTTGGTGTCCGGGATCCAATATTTATATCTGGGCCTTCCTTTGAGAATCACTTGAGGTTTCTTTTTGAAGTCACCATGCATCCTGCTTTCCTTGTCCTGGCTCCAAACCAACTACAGGGGGAGTGCATCACTTTGTGTGAAAGCGGGACACAGCCTAATCAATTGCAAGTAGGGCTGGGTGCAGCTCCACCCTCCCTTCCTGCCAGAGATGGTCCATCCAGGCCACCTAAGCGCTTTATTTTTTGTGGCTGTCTAGGAGAAAACCAAAGCCCAACTGTCAGCTACACCGAGTCATGTGACCCAGAGACATGCTGCAGGCACTAAATGGCTAAGGCAGGAAGCTGCCAACTTTCTAAAAGTGGCATTTTCAAAATTTCAATTTAACACTCAATTTCACCATGAGATAGGGATTTTCATTATAATTCCAAAGAGACCAACATGAACTGATTACCTGCTCCCATTTGGAAATTAGTAGTTATTTAATGTAATAAGGTAAATACAAAGTTAACCTGTGGAAGTGGTAGGTCTCACAGTAGTGAAAAATTAATTGAAGAGTTTTTCACTTAAAGGACATGTAAAGCTTAAAATTAGATGTCAAACTTTTTCAATGCAAGGCACTGCACCCTACTCTCCGGTGTGTCCACAGCATACCTTATGGGTGACTTATATGTATTAAAAAGGAAGGTTTGGCTTGGCAAAAGGTTTATTTTGCCAGTCAAAAGGGCAGTTTAAAACTGCACACGCAGGCTGCAATGGCAGACCTGAGACATGTTTAAACTGCTACTTAAGTGAGTGGCACCATCACTGCTGCAGGCCCATTAGTACCATTTAACTTACAGGCCATGAGCACTGGTAGAGCCACTTCACTAGGGACTTACAAGTAAATTAAATATGCCAGTTAGGTGTAAGCCAGTTCTACAATGTTTTAAGGAGAGAGCACAATCAATTTAGCACTTGTTATCTGTAGTAAAGTGCTCAGAGTCATAAAGCCAGCAAAAACAATGTCAGCAAAACAGGAGAGTTCAAGGCAAATAGTTAGGGGGAAACCCATGCCAAGGATGCCAGGTCTAAGAATCATTAGCAGATGTCAGTGTAGAGTATGACGGTTTAACATATAACCACTGCCCTAAATATTTCAAGTTAACTGTAAGTGCCAATGGATCCTCTTTAGCATGTGATGTACTCTTTAATTTTAATATCATAGAACATCTAGTTTTCGTTTACCATATGCTTTTAAAAATGTTCTCTCAATGCTTTCTCAGTGTCAGTTTCAAAATGCAGTGAAGCAAGTGACACCAAGTCATTGGTCCTCTGTTCCGTTTACTACTGCCAAACCTGCGTCATTATGTCACTCTCTTTCCAGCAAGAATGGAAACCCAACTTAAGCTACTTAACCCTTGTCACTAACAATATTCAGTTCCTAAAAGATTACATATTTCACGATTAATGAGAGACATATTACTAAGTGAAATTTAGTCTCCATGTCTTTCCAAAATCCAGATACTTTACACTGCTGTTCCATTCCCTTTAGTGGAAGTCATTGAGTTTGGTTGAATCCGTACCCTAGTAGATCAAATAGAGGAAAAAGGGTCCTTTTCATGTCGTCTGAAGCAGCAGGACCAACCAGCATTTCAAAAGAGAAAACTCTCTCTGCAGAACTGTTTTGCAAGATCGGCCACCAGTTTGCAGGACTGGCCACCAGTCGCTGCTCCTGCTGTGGTTTTGGGATAAATAACTTCCTAGTGACGACTTACTTTAGGTTGGTCAGATATTTTATCACCATTACCATGGTGTATCTCTAGCCTGTTAACCTGAAAATGATTCCACTTTGCCTTGGTCTGTAGGCAATTGCCAAATAAGTTTTAGGATTTATTTTCAGTACTGCATGAAAAGCGACTCCCTCTTGTCCTGCTTGTTATAATTCTGACCGTGATTCCCGACACTTTTCTAGCTCCCTCACAGGGCCTTGACACATAGTTAGCCACATAATCCATTTATGTTCATGACTCACTTGGCCTTTTGGGTCTATTTTACTGATCTAGTATTCTCTACCAAGAAATGTGCAATCCTAGTACACAACTTTGCATTTAGCTTAAAGTTGCCAACATGTCAAATATAACTCTTCCTCCGGGGTATGTAGCAGTGCTTAATTTGTGCTTGTTGTTTCCGGTGCTGAGCACCGGTACTTATTTTTGAGGGCCGGGGCTTAGTCTCCTGCCTCAAGCTTTTGCTGCAAGCAAAAGAGACACATGGGAAAGACGGAGGAAGGGAAAAATGAAAAAGCGTCACAAAGGGAGAAAGCAGAAAGCTGCAAGAGTGAGCTGAAGGGGCCAGAAGTGGCTTAAATGGACTGAAGAAGTCCGAGATGGCTTCGGGTTTACGCTGCCTCAGTATTCCATGCTCGTACATTTAATTGTAGCAGCCGCGTGTTTAAGAGGGCGGCTCTGGGCACCAGCACGGTTTTATTTACAAATTAAGCACTGTTATGTAGTGTCCTGGTGGACATATAATGAGGCTCTCCCTAGGGACTGTGTGAGCACCAACCCCTTCACCCATCCAACACAGGTTTCACCCGTCACGTGACATTGCTAAAAAAAAAAAGGGGGCCGAGCGCACGTGCTTGGGACAGTTATAACCACCATAACCCTGTCCCTGAGTGGTCAGTTAGCACGTGGGCCCAAGGTCCACAACTTTTCAGAGTAACTGCAAACAGACATCTGTTATCTGCGAGCAGTTCGCTGTGTAGTTTCACTGATGAATTCATTGGCCAGTGCATGATTAGTACCCACTTCAACTGGCTTTCACTGGTTACCCCCTTTACTTCGGAACAGCCTTTTATTTACCAGCAATTCATACTGTTTGCAACTCAGTCGCCAACTTCCTTTAATAACCTGGCGCACATGCCTAGGTTGTTGAACCAATTTGTGCACTGCTTGGGCCGCGGTGCGACACGAAACACAGCAGCGTTCTGGTGTGTCTATGCCGTCGCCCTTAGGCCTCCAATGTTTGAGTGGTGATGATAGAAGATTTTTTTTAACTCATCGGCATAACTGACTCAGGTTACACGGATTGTGTGTGTCTCCAGTCTGTCGATGTCTTTGAAATTCCCCTGCAGTCCCCTCCGGCTCAGGACACTCCCTGCTGACCTCTGCAGAACGCAGAGGAAGTGTCTGTCTCCAAACTCCCAAAGCCCAGTGTGCTCTGAAATATAAATGAGTGCCTTACACGCCGCAACGCCAAAGCGCATTGTAAATTCAGGAAATGCGCATTCGGATTAGGAGGGAAAGGCCATTCACAGGCCCCGCAGATTCTCCAGAGACCGGTGGTATCCAAGCGTAGCTGTGCGTGAGCGTTAGTGTTTAAGACACGGAGGTGAAGTTGTCAGTGCGCATCAGCGAGAACACGCGCGCTTCCCGGGTAGATCTATACCTGCGCCTTAGAGCATTAGTAGCACAATTTTCTAATTTGGATTGGCCACATTCTCCAATATTCCTGCTTTGCTTGTTGATTATTAGTGCAGTTTGACAGCCTATATACACTGTTATGTCCTCAGCCCTTATAAGGGCTGGGACATCCGTCGGGAGTTGCGCGCAACGCGCGGCAATAAGAACAATTGAAAACCGGCCTTTATTTGTTAAAGGCGCGGCCGAGTGCGTACACGCTGGTTATAAGCCCGTCCGCACGGGTCTTCGTCTCGGAGCGCATCTGCCGCACCCAGCCACGCCCTTCTTTATTTTATAGCTCCCGGCCGCCGGCCGAGGAGCAAACCAAATACACACAATAACAGAGGGGAAATGCCCTAAACACATCCGGGCACTTTCCCCACCTCATTGCGCCCCCACAGCGACACTTCAATGTGCTGGCCAGTTACGTCACTGGCCAGCGACATTACATTCCTCCCCAAAATGCAAAAACCACACAAACACCAAAATAAGTATCATCATGAAATGTCAATCAATAATCACACACATAATCCCGGAGACGGGATGAAGGACAAGGATTGCCCCGCAAACCATATCCGGCAGATCCAGATCGCTTAGACACTAAGGGGGTCATTTTGACCTTGGCGGACGGCGGAGGCCGTCCGCCAAGGTACCGCCGCTGAATGACCGCACCGCGGTCAAAAGACCGCGGCGGCCATTCAGACATTTCCTCTGGGCCGGCGGGCGCTCTCCAAAAAAGCGCCCGCCGGCCAAGAGGAAATGCCCCTGCAACTAGGACGCCGGCTCAGAATTGAGCCGGCGTAGTTGCAGGGGTGCGACGGGTGCAGTTGCACCCGTCGCATATTTCAGTGTCTGCTTAGCAGACACTGAAATACTTTGCGGGGCCCTCTTATGGGGGCCCCTGCAGTGCCCATGCCATGGGCATGGGCACTGCAGGGGCCCCCAGGGGCCCCGCGGCACCCCCTACCGCCATCCTGTTCCTGGCGGGAGACCCGCCAGGAACAGGATGGCGGTAGGGGGTGTCAGAATCCCCATGGCTGCGGAGCGCGCTCCGCAGCCATGGAGGATTCACAAGGGCAGTGGTAAACCGGCGGGAGACCGCCGGTTTACCCTTTCTGGCCGCGGCTGAACCGCCGCGGTCAGAATGCCCTCGGGAGCACCGCCAGGGTGTTGGCGGCGCTCCCGTGGTCGGTGACCCTGGCGGTCACCGGCCGCCAGGGTCAGAATGACCCCCTCAGTCAGTGGAGGAACCATCAGTCTCGGATTCAGACGGGATCGACACTCGACCATCTCCACCACCAATCAGCGACCCGTTTCTTGTGATATCCGCCTCAGGCCCCTCACACGCCGGAATTCTAGCCTCAGTATCTTCCACACATTCCTCCCGAATGTCACTCTCACCATGAAACTTTTTAAACAAGGACACGTTTCGGGTCACTGTGTCATTTCCACGCTGCGCAACCACAGCGGATCCATGTCGTCGAACAACTCTCCACGGGACTGTCGAAAAAGGTGTACGAAACTTGCTACCAGGCATAGTCTGCTTGAGTAATACCTGATCACCAACCTTTAGATCAGAAGGCACGGCTGACCCTTTGATTTGACATCCGCCTCTTCTCTTGGACTACACCCGAGCCATTTCAGGAGGACACCATGAAGGATGATGGGGAATCGCATCAACAGACGCCCTTCCAAACGCCACATGACCGGGAGCCAAACTAGTGGTGGAATGAGGTGTTTGGCGATAGTTCCGTAAGAACGAAAAAATCGCATACTCCACAGACTGGCCACCAGCCACCGCAATTCTTATTACCTTATTTAAAGTCTGCATGAAACGTTCCACCTCACCATTGGCCTGAGGCCAGCGCGGAGTGATTCGGCGATGACGGGTGCCAGTAATTTTCAGGTACTCCGCAAACTCATTGCTTTGAAACGGCGGTCCATTGTCAGTCTTTATCTCAGCAATGAGACCATGAGTAGCCATCATCTTTTCCAATCTAGCGATCACTACAGCAGCAGTGAGGGCCGGAATGATTTCAACCTCAGGATACTTTGAAAAATCGTCGATTACCACCATGGTGTGGCGACCATCGGGCAGACTACCAAAATCCAGACTCGCCGATACCCATGGACCAGTAGGGGTTGGTTCAGTTTCAACAGGAACAGGCCTCGCTGATTCACCAGTGGCCTGACACCATCGGCATGACCTGACCACCTGCTCAACCTTCTCGTCCATGAGAGGAAACCACACCTTGGATCGGAGTCGACTCTTGGTCTTGACCATACCCTGGTGTCCATTGTGTGCCAAGTCAATCGCTTTGCTGGTAATTGAGGAAGGGATGACCAGACGACTTCCCCTTAACAAACAGCCTTGAGAGTCAATGGTAAGCTCACCCTTTACCCCAAAAAGGCTTTCCATGATGCGTCGAGCTTCAGAGTTTAATAATGGTAACTGACTTTTGATTCGGTACCACTGACCGGTCTGGACAGCCTTCATTATTTTCTGCAGACACTCATCCGTTTTGGTCGCTTGTATGATTTCCCCCATGGTCATAGGTAAGGGCCGGGAACGATCAGCTACGTATCGGACATATTCTTCAGTCTCTCTGGCTTCCTCGACCTCTACTTCGGATGCACTTCTGGGATGCCTCGATAGGTAGTCAGCCGGATTTTCGGATCCCGGGCGATACTCCAACTGGCATCGATAGTCTTGCAATTGTAGCATCCACTTCTCTATTCTTGGTGGGGGTTTAGAAGCAGTTCCGTTGAACAATGGAAGCAGAGGCTTGTGGTCAGTGGTAACTACAAACGGGCGACCATATACATAAATATGGAAATGCTTGCACCCCCAATGTACCGCAATGGCTTCCTTCTCAATCTGCGAATACCGCTGTTCAGTGTCAGTCAGCGAACGGCTGGCATATGCGACAGGAGCCCACATTCCTTCACGTTGCTCCTGCAACAGTACAGCTCCCAGACCTTTGGGTCCTGCATCAACAGCAATTTTGGTATTTCTTTTTGGGTCAAAGTACTTCAGTACAGTGTCACTGGATAAGGCCTCTTTGATTGTTTCGAACGCTGTTTGTTCAGCAGACCCCCACTGCCACGACTCAGACGTTTTGAGAAGATTCCTCAGGGGTTGGGTCAGATTGGATAGATCTTTTATGAATCGCCCACAGTAGTTAACCATTCCTAAAAAACTTCTAACTTCCATGACAGTGGTGGGCGGTGATGCCTCCTTAATGTCGTTGACTTTCGCAGGATCAGGGGCCACTCCTTTCGCTGAGAACATGTATCCAAAAAACTGTATCCGATCTCTCAAAAACTCACATTTTTGTCTGTGCAAAGTCAGTCCAGAATCCTGGATGCGTTGTAAGACCTTTTGTAATCTGGCGTTGTGTTCCGCAACAGTGGGAGCATGTACCAGGATGTCGTCACTGACATTTATGGTTCCCGGTAAACCCAACAACAGCTCCTGAATCACATTTTGGAATACTTCCGCCGCACTTGATATCCCAAAACTTAGACGCTTGTACCTCCGGAGCCCAACATGAGTCGAGAATGTTGTTATGTAGCGGGACTCCTGTGCCAATACCAGCTGGTGGTACCCCGACCGGAGGTCCAGCTTCGAGAACCACCTCGAATCACTTAGCTCCCCCAGAATGTCATTGATCGTAGGTGTCAAATGCCTTTCTCTTTTGATAGCCGCATTTGGGAGACGCATGTCCACACAGATTCTTACTTCGCCTGGTTGTTTAGGCTTCCGAGCTACTACAATGGGCGACACCCACGGGGTAGGCCCAGACACCTTCTCAATAATCCCAGCTTTTTCCAGATTATCTAATTCTTTCTCCACCTGGGGCCTGAGATGGAACGCCACTCACCGGTGGCGGAGAGCGATCGGTTGGATGGTGTGATCAATGTGGAGTTTGATCTCCCGTCCCCGTAGACACCCTATGCCATTAAAGACTCCCTCGTACCTGGCAACCAATTGCGTCACCGATTCTTGGTGAATGCTGAGCGCAAATGTCACAATTTGTAACTCCTCCGCCGCCTGACAACCTAACAGCATGCCAGCCCCTCCTTCGGTCACGTAGACCTTTGCTGATATTGAGTTTTGTCCATGAGTAATCGTAGTGTGGAACATACCCCTTAGGGAGAGGGGGGTGTTTTGTCCATAGGCATACACCTTAACATTTGTCATGGTCAAAGGTGGGGTCGGGGACATCTGGCGATGTTCATCAGCCGCTAATAAATTTATAGATGCTCCCGTATCCACGACAGCTACCACCTCATGATGACCCATCCGTATCGGGCACTTCGGAAGTTGTGCTTGGCGATAATTGGTAGGTGTGGTCGCAAATAAAGAGTGAATGACATGAATAACTGTTTCATCATCGTCCATGTCACTCCCTCGCTCTGATTTTTCATGAGGGGCGTCTTCCAGCGCAACATTCACAGTTGCTGTTCGGGCGTCTTTGGACCTGCATGCCTTTGCGAAATGATTCATTTTTCCGCAGCTCGCACAGATCTTTCCCCTCGCTGGGCACTCAGATGCTCGGTGTGGCACACCCCCACAGTATCCACATTGTCTGGGTCGCGGACTACTCCCTTTTTGTGGAGTTTTCTTCCGGGGTGTCACAACTGCGTTGACGACCTCTTCTTTTATAGTACGTTGTAACGCTGCCTCCATGTGGGAAGCCCTGGCTTTCGAGAGCACCTTTGTTCTACCTAGTTGTAGAATGTCCGGTAGTGATTTCCCTGATTCTTCTAGGATGCGTTCCCTGAGGGGAAGGGAAGCACACCCTTGTATTAACTGTCCTCGGACTTCCTCAGTCTCATCATTAAATCTACACGTGCCCGCTAGCTCTCTTAACCTTAGGTGAAAGGCATCCAGCGACTCATCTGTCCGTTGTCTCGCCTGTCTAAATATGAATCTTTCATAATCAGTGTTGACCATTGGCTCAAAATGGCGGTTGAGGGCAGCTATGAGTGTCTTATGAGTTTTGGGTGTATCTTCCACGATATTTTTCACAATCTTGTATATGTCCTTGCCTCCTATATGAATGAGCAGGGCGCGTTTCTGGTCATTCGCTACTTTTGTGGCTTCAAAGAACAACAGCACTCTTTCCACCCATTCTCTCCACTTGGGCGCTTGTGTTGAGGGAGCCCCTTCCACCACAAAAGGCTCTACTGGGGGTATTGCTGACATTGTGGTTGGGGTGGTGTCGAGCTGGCCACTTGTTCTTGTGCTAACACCGAGGGTATATTCTTTTACTCACTGTTTCTTGCTGGTTTCTCTTTCTTGCCAGTCTTGGCGATGGTGCCTCACTCCAGAATTGCCTTATTGCCTTGGATACGCCCTGTTAGGCACTTTTCTTTTTTTTTTTTTTGAAGACTGAGTGCCCCAAAATTCTTCCAGGATCCCTGCCCTGCCGCACGAGCACCACAGTAGACCCACGGCCACAGCAGGGTTCGACCCTCGAGGCGGGGTTCCTACTCCCTCGTCGCCAAATGTTATGTCCTCAGCCCTTATAAGGGCTGGGACATCCGTCGGGAGTTGCGCGCAACGCGCGGCAATAAGAACAATTGAAAACCGGCCTTTATTTGTTAAAGGCGCGGCCGAGTGCGTACACGCTGGTTATAAGCCTGTCCGCACGGGTCTTCGTCTCGGAGCGTGTCTCGGTGCGCATCTGCCGCACCCAGCCACGCCCTTCTTTATTTTATAGCTCCCGGCCGCCGGCCGAGGAGCAAACCAAATACACACGATAACAGAGGGGAAATGCCCTAAACACATCCGGGCACTTTCCCCACCTCATTGCGCCCCCACAGCGACACTTCAATGTGCTGGCCAGTTACGTCACTGGCCAGCGACATTACATACACTTCTACGTTGTAGAGTCTTTGGTACCTGAAACCATCATAACTTTGAAAATCGTATGCATCCGCGTACGAAAAATAGTACTCACATTTATATGCTTAGCACGCACATTATTCACTAGACACGGGCGTCTGAGTATTAATGTGCTATGATGCAGACGTATTATTCACTGGACACGGGCGTCTGAGTATTAATGTGCTATAATGCAGACGCGTTGCCTCTCCATCCCGGTCCAGATTCCTGATGGGTGTTTGCTGGCTGCCGCCCACTGCCACTGCACCTTACAGAGCATACACACGTGCTTGGTTCTGGAAGAGAAGCTTGGTGCCCCTTTTTGCTGCTGCCCTGGGGAGGTGAATGTGCAGGACCCCCACATCTTGGCACGTAGTTCGTTAAGGTTTATCCCAAGCGTTGATGTCAAAATCTGCACGATGTCTTGTCAAAAAGTGCAAAATCAAATCTATGTTAGATAATTACCTGTTTCTGCATTAATAAATAACTCTGTCCTGTTGAAACAAGAGCTGGCAAGGAGTGTGCTGCTCATAATTTTCTGAAAGCAGTTGGACATTCTCTTGACCAGTCCCCTTATAAAAGGCCCTCACATTTCACACTTCCTCAGAGGTTTTTCTCTTTGTGTGTGTGTTTTTTTTGGCACTAAAAGTGGTCAGGTAAGGTCAGTCCAGGCTTGTGTTACCTGCGTTCACTTTCACAGTGTAGCACATTAACGCAGTGCACCTCACAATGAGTCCCCTCACCAGTCAAGTCAATTATACTCCCCCATTGACACTATTTCCCTTAATCATTCTTCCTTTTTTTTTTAAACTGGGCGGAGTGTCAAATCTTTTGTGAAGGCAGGAATAATGAAGCCGCATAGTACTTTGAGGTAACATGAAACAGTGCTTTTGTTTAAAACTGGTCATGTGTGGGAGCTGAACCCCAATAATCATCAGAACCTCAATATTTGATCATCCCAAATAAAATTAAATAAAAATTATACCCCAGTGTTTTCAATTGATCTAGTGGTTAGAGACTACACTCCTCATCATAGAAACACAATTAAGCAGAGGTAAACAGAATAAAATATTGGATGCGTAAAGGGCAGTTCTAGATCAAAAATACAACAAAAAATATATTTAATATAGAATAGTAAAAATACGGAACAGTGAAAAAGAATGCATGGAATGCCATGAATGCTCTGTTACAGAAGTACAGATAAAATACAGAATCATAAAACTATAAAATTCCTAGTTTGGCTTAATTTAAGCAAAGGTCTAAGTGTCAAACTGTTTAAAGTGCACCAACAGCATAACAAGCTGTCCAAGAAAAAAATGGCAAAGAATCCATTGAATAACAGAATCCAAGAGGTTTTATAAACAAATACCACAAGCTATTAATAGATTCTGCAAATTCAGCATGGTATGATCATGGTTAGGGTTGCACTGGCAAATCAGACACAACAACATAATAATAAACCCTACAAAACTATTTAGCACTAACTCATTTCTTAAGGTAAGTGTCATTTTCCACTTACTTCCTCAGCAACTACACTCAGGAGATGTACAACACAAAAGAAACATTTCTTAAATATTGGCTCACCGAATTAGGACCAACACATCTTCAGTGGAATGTCCAGTGGACTCATTGAAAATACTTTGGGTGCATGATGGAAGCTTCATTGACAATACACCCTTCTGAATAATGTTATATTTAACTAATACATTATGTAATTCACTTCATGCTCTTTGGAAACACAGGTACAAATGGCTTTTCAGTAGGATACTGATTGGAAGGGGGAAAAGAGCAGGAGACGGTTGAAGAGAACACCAAAACCCTGCATCCTTTTGAAAAAACGGCGTTACAGAAATATGTAGCATAACCATTCATAGTATTATTTATACTTCAAAGTGACCTATATAATTCATGTCAGGTACATCATCATTAGTACATTTGCTACAATTCTATTGATCATTTTAAGCACTAATTATCAAAAATAATTTTGTCATGATATTTGTACATTTTGAATATTTTGAAAAAGTCTAAAACGCATGGTATGGCCATTTCTGTCCCCCTGCACTCTGTGTTGCTCTTCATCATCCATGTGTTTCGCCCTGTCCCCTCATATACTTCTCTCCTTACTTTCTTGCCCATGTGCTTCTCCACTGTCCATTCCACGTCTTGTGCGCATCAATCAATCAATCAATCAGGAATTTGTAAAGCGCACTACGCACCCGTGAGGGTCTCAAGGCACTGAGGTGGGGGGTGGAGGGGAGGTGCTGCTACTGCTCGAACAGCCAGGTCTTGAGAAGTTTCCTGAAGGTAAGGAGGTCTTTGGTCTGACGCAGGTGGGTGGGAAGAGTGTTCCACGTCTTGGCGCGAGGTGCGAGAATGATCTGCCGCTGGTTGTAGTTCTATGGACGCGTGGGACGGTTGCAAGGGTGAGGTCGGATGAGCGGAGATGCCGGGTTGGGGTGCAGAAGGTGAGCCATCTGTTGATGTATTCTGGTCTGGTGTTGTGCAGTGCTTTGTGAGCGTGGGTGAGGATTTTGAATGTGATTCTCTTGTTGACTGGGACCTAGTGCAGGTCTCTCAGATGGCCTGTGATGTGGCAGTTTGGGGGGATGGCCAGGATGAGGCATGCAGAGGCGTTCTGGATGTGTTGCAGCCTCTTCTGGAGTTTATCTGTGGTTCCTGCATAGAGGGCATTGCCGTAGTCCAGTTTGCTGATTACGAGGGCTTGGGTGACTGTTCTTCTGGTTTCAGTGGGTATCCATTTGTAGATCTTTCGGAGCATGCAGAGGGTGTTGAAGCAGGAGCAGGAGATGGCGTTGACTTGCTGGGTCATGGATAATGAGGAATCCAAGATCAATCCTAAGTTGCATGCGTGGTCGGTGGGAGTCGGAGCGGCTCCGAGAGTGGAAGGCCACCAGGAGTCATTCCATGCAGAGGGGGTGGAGCCGAAGATGAGGACTTCCGTCTTGTGTGAATTTCCTGTCCTAAGCACTCCACTTTGCTCTCTTTCTTTGTTGCCTGCTATCCCCCACCCACACTTTTCATGTTGCTTCCCCCACTGTGCCCTCCGTGTTGCTTCACCCATTCGTGCCTCCATGTTGCTTCTTCCACAATGTTGCTTCCTCCCTCTGACTTCTGTTTTGCTTCTGCCTCCATCTTGCTTCTATCTACCAGTTTAAAAAATACTTTTGCATGTATTTTTCCTTTTTAGTTACTAATCTAACTTGGATTGGTAACACAAAGAAAAAAAGAGGCCATGTCATTTGGTCAACTTTGTCATTGTTACAGGAGGGAGCAGGTCCAGCTCTTCAAGACTCCTCTCAGTCACAGACAGCTGGTCCTGTCCTCTTTTTTTTCTTCCTGAGGTCCAGCAGTGTTTTGAAGTGGGTGTCTAGAGGTGCCACATTTATGCCTGGCATTAGCTAGTGGGTGGGATTAACTCCTCAGCACACCCTAACCAATTGGGTAAAAGTTCCCGGGGCCAGAACTACCCACTTTGGGCATTTATGAGATGTTGAAAGACTTCAGCAACACTAAAATTGGGCTCTGAGGCCTGGAGTGTGTGTGGGGAGTGTACTATGGTAATCAGAGTGTCCCCCCACACATAACATTAAAATCCAGTTTGGGGAAACTGCTGTACCCACAATAAACCCAGAGACAGGATTCGGGTGTAACAAAGCAGGGTTCATCAGCTACTAGATAGCAGGCACACAAGAATTTCCCTGCCAACCTGTTCTTGTCCTTATAAGTGCGCCCCCAATGTTATATGTGAAACCCAGAGACAGAAGTCTGGTGGAACAAAGCAGGGTCCTTCTGCAACCAGACAGTGGATGCACAAAAATGATCTTACCATCTTTTTCTCTGCCTCTCAATTGTGCCACAAAGCTTTATATGTAACCCAAGTGCCCTGTCACAACTCTTTGACAGTCAAGCAGGATTTAACACTATGATATCAAAATGAACGTCCACAGCCTCACCCTGTATATTCTGAGAGGTTCGGAGGAGTCATCTATGCCTATTCGGGTCAGCCCATTATTTGCCTCTGGGAGGCATTTCACATCTTTTTTCACACCTATTCAAATACTAGTCAACGGCTGGGAGAAGTTTGAGAGCAAATGCAAATTAGCCTCCAAGAACTTCAGAGGAGGGAAACAGTAACATTCTAAGTTACTTTTCCTTAATATTTATTACAAATCCAATGTCACTGTCAAATTGGAAGCGTAATAACCATTACGTATAGTTGTTTAATTATTAGCTAGTCCCATTCCCTGGATCAGTAGTAGGATTTTTAATCAGTACTTTGGTTTTCTACAAAGGACTGCTAAGGCTGCCGAAGTGTGAAATAGCCTTTGGGAGCAAGTCACAGGAAGGACATGTTAACATTACATATTTACATGTCTTACTTTCAAATACCACACACCCTGCCCTGTGGGCAACAAGGCCTACATAAGGCATGACTTATTAATATTTAAAAGGGCGATTTTGACCTGTCAAAGGGTTTATTTTGTCAGATCAAATTGCAGTATTTAAACTGCTAGAGTCAGGCTGCAGTGGTAGGCCCGAATCTCTGTTCTACCATGCAACTGTATTGGATGGCACAATAAGTGCTGCAGTCCATTAG
This sequence comes from Pleurodeles waltl, assembly GCF_031143425.1. Taxonomy (NCBI): domain Eukaryota; kingdom Metazoa; phylum Chordata; class Amphibia; order Caudata; family Salamandridae; genus Pleurodeles; species Pleurodeles waltl. The sequence continues at coordinate 469,115,831 of NC_090439.1, forward strand.
TGATAGTTAACTTACCAGCCCAAGTATTTTTTGTACCATTTATAAGAGAGATTTAGGTAAGTTAAATATACCAATTAGAAATATGCCAATTTGACCAGGTTTAAAAGGGGAGCACAGACACTTTCTCACTCGTTAGCAGGGTTAAAGTGCACAGAGTTCTAACGCCAGCAAAATTGTAGGGTCTAGAAAAAGGCGACAAATGTTGGGTGACCATGCAGATAAGGCAGATTTCCTACACTGATGTTCTGTGGATCTCTCTCTAGCAACCCTATCTTGTTGCTATACCATGACCAAGGCAGTGCTAGACCTTTGGTGAGTCACGGTAAGGGAGTCACATGGAGCCAGGGCTCCTGCTTCCTTGTTCTGCTTGTGATGTTCCCACTTTATTATCAGCTCCTCGCTGGGGTTGGTTAGTGGGCCTCCTGGCAGTGGTATCACTGTTCAAGAGACCATTGGTCCCAATTATGGATACCATGCATTGTCTAAATCTGTCCCACATTTCACACTTAAATCTATGTGTTGGATGCAGAGCGGGACAGGATGGCGTATCATAGCAAATGCTCTGTTCTCAGTGCAGGGGCAAGCCTGCATCTGCACTGGTAAAAGTACATTATTGAAAAATGGACTACCTGTTTGAAACTGCTGGTGCTCCATTCACTGTGCGGACAGCAACCGAGCGGCCATTCAAAGGGGAACAGAGATCCACCGCTGCTGGGTGCGGTGAGTGACTGCACCGACCTCCAAGGAAATTACTAGGAGCATCCCCTGGACCTCCTCTACATTTTATCAAGAAGCGCCATGAGAGGACGCACTGACTATTCCCATCTATGTGGACAGCCAGACAATGAGTCCATTCATGGCATCTTTGTCTCTATGCCCACATCTTTTGTATGGGGTGGGCACAGTTGCTTCCTTCATTTACATTGGGGCCTCACCCCTTTAAGAGCACTCTGGAACACATTCAGAACTGGCAGGTCTCTGCAGTCCCTTGTGTAATACCAAAGAGCCAGAAGGCACAAAAGGCAGCAGTACACGCCCTTAATAACCCTGGGGCAGTTTGTATAATATGACCCAAGATTTCATTGTGGTTGCGGAGCAGTGTTCTTCTGCTATCATAGAGTTTGATTGTTTGACTTGTGTTGCGGTCACCTAGAGATATGACTGGCTGCAAGTGTTCAAAGATGAAAAGTTGTATATGTATATGTGATGAGTAGATTGCCATCTTTTTTTTTTTTTTAGAAAGGAAAAGTGAATTGTCTCCTAAGTATTTCTTTTATTGAAAGCTCATCATTTGATTCCCAAAGTGAAGAAATATTTAAATATTTGAAAATACATTTTTGGCAACAAATGAGTAGCAAAAACTATTTTCCAACTTTTTTGAACTGTTGTTTGACATATCTGTCAGTAGTGGTGGAGGAACATTTTTTAGAGTGGGGATGGTACTTTTAACGTTACATCTCTGACGTCATAGGGATTGTGAAAGATCCAAGCATCATACAACAAAACAAGAGGAAAATGGTAAGGGCGTGGTATGTAGCTTGTGGTGCATTTTGTAAGACTGGTGAGGTAGCACACCGTCATTAACAGACAGCATATTTTCCATTGAAATGGCCACTAAATTTGCATTGGCATTTACTGGTAAACATATATAGCACAAAAACGAATATGTGTGGATATTGAGTTTCGCTGAATATTTTTTATTCGAGCACCACCGAGTAAAGCGTCTAATTTCTTTGGATCCTAATAAACGTTTTGTTTCCATCTCACTTCAGAATTACAAACAAATGGTTCATTTGTGCTTTCCTAATTGTTGATATCATTTGAAATATCTGTATAATTCATTTCCCAGTGTTTAAATGTTTTTGTGTGTTATTAAAAAACTGACATGCTACAGCCTTTCCTATCATTTCCTGTAACCCAGTTAGGATGGTCACTTAGATCACTTTTACAAAATCCTCTTACTTGGCGGTCAGAGACCTAAACGTACACTCCAGTTTCAGAATATGCAGCAATTTGTCAGAATATACAGCCTAATATCTGCCCTTTGTCTTTGAAAGACAGCAAATGTGACAGCATACAAACAAAATGTAAAAGCATCATTATTGCTCATTCACATTCTGAACTGTAGTATGGTTATTTCTGGGGGTGCTGCGCCTATGTCTGTCAGTGTTCAGCTCAAGGCAACCAAAACTGTGTATCGAATTGTTTCCTTACATTTCAACGGCTTGTCACTATGCTTGGACAAGTGCTTTTGCAGACCAAATCAACATCCAAACATTACAACAAAATGTAGGATCATTTTATTGAAAAAGAGTTTTCATGATGCATCTGAGTTCCTTATGTTGAAGACTCTTCTTAATCATTATTGATAGCATTATTCATATTAGCATATGTAGTTTATTTGATAGAAATTGTCAAAGGACTTTAGGGCAGTATTTTTCAACCAGATGAACATCTCAACCAGACATGAATGAGATCAGAATCAAGGTAAATGAGAATGGGGGGAATGGCCTGGCATGTGCCATCAGCAAGTTGGATGTTATTTTATTTTTTAGCATGTAAAAATGTTATGATATGAGGTAGTGACAATATTTGGGAACTATGGGCCTGATTTACACATCAACGGATGGGTTATTTCGTCACAACGGCGATGGACATCCCATCCGCTGAAATATAAACCTAATAGGGAACAATGGGCTTTATATTTCAGCGGACAGGATATCTATCACCATTGTGACAGAGTAACCCATCCATCGATATCTAAATCAGACCCTATATCTTCAGAGATGCACAATATTTAAAAGTGGTCTGAGCCTCCTGGCATACACTTTCACTGTACTTTTTCTGGTTGTGGCGTAGAGCACTCCATTCGATACTGGTTATCCTGTGGTGCATTTAGTGTTACTGTTTGGGACAGTTTTCTGATGAACCTATTCACTCATAGTGGAAATAATTGTCTTTGCTGCTATGGTGGACTATGAAGTATTAGAATATTTATTGAGTTATTCTTTAGAAAAATGTGTTAAGAATGTTTTCATAAATTAAGCCTTTTCATCCATTTTAAACAATATGTTTTATTAGCTCCCCTGAAAGGTGCTGATTTTTACATCATTAGCTCTGGTGTAGGAACTGCAGTTGGCTTTTCAAATGGTGTCTTTTTTCACTGTCAGTGCCATCTAATTAGAACGCGGCTGAAAAGGGCTGCAGAGAGACCTTTCCTGAAAACTAAGAGATACATTTGCTTTCATATATCTATACCAAAACAACAATTTCGTTGATGTAAGTAGGGAAATACATCTTAAATAGCTTATAGAGACAATCACCATTCTTTCTTGTCTCCAGAGTCTACTTAGTGGATTTAAACCAGGACATTGAAATTTGTTCTCACTCTTGATCCATTGCTTTAAACTGGGTGGTAATCACCGGTGCTGGGTACAAGCACTTTTTAATGTTCTCCCCTTGAGCACTGGAACTTCTCCTCAGACAAGGATAATACTGATACTTGTAGGGGCTTGGCATCAACACAGGTGCTGCTATGCCCATCAACTTCTATCTCCAGCAGCAAATTCCACATCTTCTGCACCAATTGTAGCATGACATTCAATCTCAGTGGAAGCCGGGGCTGGCACAAGAGCACCAGAATAGCTGCTCTTCTCTCCAGGACACATCTATCTGCTTGTGCTGCTGGGGAATTTAGAAAGGGGTACAGCTGCAGGGGGTTTCTTTCATCTTAGGGCCTTACACACTGGGGTTAGAGAGGTGGCTGTTGTGTTTCTCCATACATGCAAATTCGTAAAACTTAGTGGGCGGGGGCTGTGAGGTGCATTGTTCTGGGCAGCACATCTTTCTAGCATGCCAGTTGTTTTAAATGACTGAAAATCGTAGCCCATCTGCAATGTAATTAAAACGTGCTTGCCTGAAAGTAAGCTCCTGGCCTCGCCACCACTTTCCTGATTAACTTCAAACAAACAAAAAATATAAAATACAAAAAATGTGATTTCTAAGTGTTTTACTTGCTACTAGAGTGCATTTAAAAGTGTCAACTTCTTGTGTGACATGGACAACCATAACCAAATGTGATAGTAGGTTTCATCAAATGTGTGACACTTTCAGCCTGTTCTGGATGTTAGCTTGGCATTATATAACTTGCAGTTTCCTGTCCTCCAAAGTGTAGAATTGAAAAAACTTTAGCATGCAAAATGTTGAAGGCTTCTGCAGATGTTCCATTTCTTGAAAGTTTAGAGACCACAGTACTGAGATGGTCAGATTAGATGTGTTTTGTAATAGCTTTGTGGATTTACCAGTACTGGCAAAGGTATATTTCAGGTCAGGACTGAGGTTTATTTTCAGAGTTCTTAGGATGTCTCAACCCCTCAGAGTTGGGATAACCGTGCATGGTGTAGACCAGAATAAAATAAATATTAATTTAACTTCTTCCGTGTCTAGAGTGCCATTACCAGGTTTCTCAGACAGCTCTGTAAATGTGCCCCACCCATGGCGTATGATAATATTAGTCAACAATTCTCAAACCACAGCTGCAGCACTTTTAAGTCAATGCGCCTCAAACATGACATGCACCAGTTGGTACTATTTTTCTATTGAAAGGCATGTAAATTCACCAAGAGACGTTAGATCTGACAGGTTGGATCATCTGTTTTTCCTGGACAGAGATCCTCTTTAGTCTGTGTGAGAAAAGGACCAGATTAAAAGACCTGAGCTAAGAAGGGCCATTTCAAGAAAAATGTTTCGCCGGGCAAACAAAAAATGCTCATTTCCACAGCCCCTTATTTTCTCCCCCTTTTGTACCTCTTCTTGTCTCTCCATCCTCTGTCTCGCATGTTCACCACATTCAGTTTAATGTATCCTCATTCTCTCTTGAAGCCTTCTCTATCACTTACTCTCCTTCCCGTTCTTCTCATACTCACCCCATCATACATTACACCCTTTCACCTGCTCTCTTTTCAAACTCCTGATGTTGCTCCATCATCTAACATCCTTCTGTCTGCCTCTCTCGCCCCAATTACTCTTCTCTCATTTATCTCTTAAGTAGCTTACTCTTTCCATTCTCACGTCGTTTTCTCTCATAACTTCTAGTCAGACATCCTGCTGCACCTGTGTCTCACAGCCTTCTCTCCCAAACATCCCTTTCCTTCCTCCTCCGCTTACCTACCACCCTTCTCTAACACGCATGTGCACAATCCTCTGCCGCTGAAACTCTCCCCTCATGCATCCGCCACCCTCACGCCCTCCTTTCTCACAACCCTCCCCTTACTTAACTGTATCATACACCTTAGTCTCTTTCACTCTCTATCACCTCCTCTCTCCCACAAATGTTGTATTCCCTGTCTTCCACACACAGACACATATATATGCACATACACACAGACTAGCAAACATTCAGTGCTTCTTAAGTTGTTGATCAGTGCAAACGTTGAACAGTCACTTTTTCAACTATAATAATATTGACAAGAGGGCCTGCTGATACCAGAAGTGAAAATATTATTCATGAATATGAAGTGGAAATTTCACATAGGAATCTTTACGTAATGCAGTGCATTGATGGTTTCAAAAAAGCGCAGGACTGTTTCCTTAGAGTGCAATTTATTGATAAAGGTTTCTGAGAACTGTAAACTTATTAAAGAATTTAGAGAAGAAAAATCACCTAATAAATAACTCTGCTCCAATGAGACAACCCTCATTGAAAACGTTTCACATGGGCGCACTCATGCCATGCAAAATGCAAACCCAGCCTTGGTGATGCACCTGTTAAAATTGTTGAGAGCTGCCACTATCCAGTAATGTGTATGTAAAAGAATGTGTAAGAGACTGAAGGTAAAAGAAAAAAGTGCACGAGTTTTCAAGATTAGTTCTGATTGCGTGAGTGAAAAGTGGTATAAGTGTGCATGTGTGAAACTGAATGAATGCGGAGAGTATAAAGTTGGTGTATATGTGTGAGGGTGACAGTTTTAGCCTTTTTTGAGAGGTTAGTATCCATGTGCAAACAGACCACCCCTTAATTTCCAGACCAGCTACATTGCAGCCTTAATTCAGCAGACGTAAATACAACTTGCTAGGTTGACAGCGTAGGTTAGAAATCCGATGTTTTCATCATCATTTGACAATCCAGAAAGCTCAGACACTGGGTGCAGTCAGGACATTAAACTGATTGCTGGGGAACTGTTGTATTTTTGTGATTTTACTTTCCATGAGAAAGTACCACTCGCTTTGTGAAAAAATGATGCAGCCGGTTTACCCTAGTGGATTCAAATGTATTTATAAATGGGCACTCTTGAGGCAAACCTCATGAAAGGAAAGGCAAGGGCCACGGGTTGGCAGCAGACAGAGGGTTGAGTCACGAAGAGCAAAGTCTAAACTTATACTATTATTTTTAAACTCTGCCCCATCAAATTTGACAAGACAAACGTGATAATAACTTTCTTCTGGATTACTTTATTGGTCACAAGAGGCTCCATTTTAAAATATCACCTGCTGCAGAGATCTTTGTGTCCCGAGCAAGTTTCAGGGTACAATGGTGCTTTAATAACTCTGGTACTGAATGTACTTGCTGGAAAGATCTGTGTGCCTTCTGATCTGATTTATATAGCTAGTTCAATTAGTTACAGCTTTTGTTGCAGAAATCCTTGTGTTACTGTAGGTCACTTATTAAAAATCCTTGTCATATAGCTTAGTGAGATCGTTCTTAACCTGTGGTCAGTGGACCCCTGGGGATCTGTGAAGCCTACTCAGTTTGTCTGCAACTGCTTATAAAATTAAGTACTAACAGATAAATACACATACATAAAAACAAACCTGAAAAATTTAATATGCTCTGTAGTGTCAAGAAATAAGAAATGTAAAGCTAAAAAGTAAGGGCCTCATTACGAGTCTGATGGTTGGTACACCTGACCACCAGACTTGCGGTGATGAGACCTCCACGGTGCTGGCGGTCTCCTCATCTGCCCCATTACGAGTTTTCCACTGGGCTGACCGGTGGAAACTGAGGTTTCTGCCGGTCAGCCCAGTGGGAAACATGAAGTGGCATTGGACTCGGCTCCACATGGAGCCAAGTCCAGTGTCGTTGCACAGGGGGGCCGACCAGCACTCTTCGGACACAACATCGTACCGGCCTACCTGAACCACGCGTCTCCTACCACACCCCGCTCACCATCTTTAGGAAGAACCTCAAGACGTGGCTCTTCCGATGAGGCTCCACTCCGCCGCTCCCCCCCTGCCTTGTGATCCTCACGGGCGAGTAGCACACTTTACAAAAACCTGATTGATTGAGCACTCTCGAAATGCATACTGTCTGCAGAAAGTGCTGGGCAGGGGGCCCGTGCACTGCCCATGCCATGGTTATGGCAGTGCAAGGGCCCCACTATGGTCCCCTGCACTTGTTCTCTGTCAACCTTTTCATGGTGGTGAAGCCTCGAAGAAAAGTCTGGAGGAGAACAAGGTTGTAATCAGCAGGGCAGCGCTAACGTCAGCTCTGCCTTGGCTGATTGCAACCAAGACCACAGACAAAAAGAGAGCATGCATTAGGAGCAAAAAAGATAAAGTGATATGCTTGAGTTTAATATAGTGCTGTGTCTTTAAGAAAGGAAACACAATTTTTGAAGCTTCAACCTTCTCATTCAAGTTCAAATGTTCACATATTTTTGTTTATGAATCAAAATAATTACTGTATTTGATAGATGTCTAGTTGTTTCTATATTGTTTGTATTTTTTTAAGGTTCAAATAGTAGAAATGTTTTGATGGGGTCCTGGCTTCCTGTACTGATTTAGTGGAGGTCTACAGAAGTCCAAAGATCAAGGGCTGCTGCCTCAGTGAGTTATGACCTTGCCTCATGGAGCTGCAGGCAAACTACAAGACCTATATCTAGAACCTTACTCTTTTTCTTCAATCTCCTGTTATTCTAATGTTTCTAAAAATGGTTACTTTGGGTAGAAATAAACACTTAATACTAAGTGCTACATAAATGGTTAATTCGTGGAACAACTCATAGACAGATACATATGATTTTCTTACAATGCATGTAGATTCCTTGCATGTAAGGCTTGGAAAGGCCAAACACTTAGTCCTATCCCTTGTCTTGCCCTTTAGCCATGTCCTTATCCCCACCCCAGACTCCACTCCCTGTTCACCACTCCTCCTGGTGAGTACCTGCACTTATTTTTCCATTTAAACCACTGTCTTGATCTAATGCCAGTGCTTAATTTGACCCGGTGGTTTACGGTGCGGGCACCAGCACTTATTTTTGAGGGCTGGCACTTGTTTTTCTGCTGCAAGCATTTACTGCAAGCAAAAGACACATATGGGAAAGACGGAGGAAGAGAAAAACAAAAAAGTGTCACAAAGGGAGAAAGCTGCAAGAGTGAGCTGAAGGGGCAGGTAGTGCCTGGAAATGGATTGAAGAGGCCTGAGATGACTTCAGGATTATGCTGCCTCAGTATTCCATGCTTACACATTTAATTGCAGCAGCCGCGCGTTTCAGAGGAGAACGTTGCCCGTTCTTATTAACAAATTAAGCATTGTCTAATGCTGGTTTGGTATGACAAAATATTCAGTACTACTGATCATTAACTGACTGCTAACTCTCCACCAGTCACCGTTACTTCGAAAATACTGAGAATATATCCTTCTGTCAAAATCTGTAGCTCACAATATGTGACTGGTGATCATTAGCTGATTGCTCAGTAGGAACATTACAGTAATGCAACATATGAAGAAAGAACCTTGCCTTATTGTGGGCCCCTCATTTTATAGGATTGATGCAGCTGGTGGTTGGCTCAGCTTTCTATTTTCACTTAGAAACATGTGTTTGAGCAAGATGGAGACTGTGCCATGGCACGTTTGATACAACATAAATCGGTAACCAAGTTATGTCAATCAACAAGCACTTCTTGCCATTGATCCCAGTGAAGTTTTCTACATCAGAGGTAGTCACTTCTTTGTAGCCTTATGAGGTTTGCAGAATGAATATTCATGCTGTATCTGGCAAGTACTCTATGATATGGTCTGGCAGCAGACCCAATTGAACAGGTTTTATGAAATAAATGCTTTAAAGAAATGACAGGACTGTGTGGCTATGTGCTGAAGTTGAGCCTTGGCTGGACGGATTCCCCAGCTTCATCTAAAACCCGCAAATTTGAACGTGTTCTCTTGCAATGTAGACACAAGTCAAGGAAAAGACTTTTCTAGGACAAAATAGTTTTCTTGAATTTTACAATTAATGCATTTTGAACTGGCCTTATAGATCATGGTCCTCTACAAATCAGTTGTAGGGTGTAGACAGCCTTCCAAGCAGCACACCAAATAACTGGTTCCTGTGAACTAGTCAGCAGCATCATTTGGTACTAGATCCTATTTAATCTCATAGACTTCAGGGTCTACAGAAGGCAGACAGCTATTTCCGAAAAGACATCTGGAATTAGCCCTGTAGTTCATGCCAGGTAACCAGTTCTCCCAATCCTTAAAATAGGGAAGACAAGGACAAAGATTAATGTACAGTTAGGATGACATCCTATAGTGTCCTGTGGATTGCAGGCAAGGATTACTGTGGCACAGTAAACACAAAAGCCTTATGTTTCTTCTTCCATACACATTTCTGAAGTGTCGGTAGAATTAGCAAAGAAAGCTAACTTTGTAGTCACCCAAGCCCAGTGCACCCAACTCTACTAAACCTCTGTCGAAATGACCTCACAGGTGTTTCAGCATCAGCTGCTGGCAGTATTCCAGTTGCCCGGCATGGCTGTGAAGAAAGAGGATCTGGTGCAGACGTCTTGAAAACACTAGATAATGGTGGTAATATTCTGTGGCGAAAGTTCCAGGCAGCAGGCCATGGTCAATGCATCCTTCATCTCCTTATGGAAGGTCATTAAGCGATAGGAATAAGTGGGAGCCCTCTGTTCAAGTATTCAATCTTTAATAATTACCTGTATGAACATAGAGAATTCAAATGTGATTGTCGATTTAATATCTACTGGCAAAATCATTTATAAAAAGATATGATTTTTGTAACAATTGCAACAACAATTTCCAAAATCCAAATTAAGAAGGAAAGTATATTTAAACTTGGGAGACAGGGATCCTGCAGAAGAGCTGTCAGGGGTCAGTGAACCTTTTCAACATGCATGACGTTTACTTTGAATTGTGGGGAAAATATCTTGCAGCAAAATTACCTAACAGACCCTCCAACAACAAAGTAGGGTTGCCTCTGGCTTTAGTGCAACCTTACAGTGGGCTAGTTAGTATTTTCTTTATTTCACAGTCTCTGAGTAGCAGGGGTGCCAAATCGTGTCAGAACAAAAGCACACCATGTTAGCAGAGCATATAAAAGCCTAAGGTCAGAGATCCGAAATGTAATAGGAAAGTAGAGTAAGCTCATTATGCCGCAATGGGGATGGAATTTCAAACAGGGACAGGTCTGTATAGCTTCATATTGTAACCCGTAGTTATTTAGCACAACTGTATAAAGCAGTGGTTCCCAGCCTGTGGTCTGGGGACCACTGGGGATCCACGAAGCCTCCTCAGGGGGTCCGTGATTGCTTAGAAAATTGAATAATATTAACAGATTATGTCCCCAGCTTTCTGCAATAACTCAGTGGAGGGTCCCCGGTTTCCAACAATGATTCATTGGGGGTCCCCGAGTTCCAGTAATGATAAAGTGGGGGTCCACAGAAGTCAAAAGGTTGGGAACCACTGATAAAAACCAAACTCTGCCACTCTTCTTTAAAACTCTCTGTCAAAATTCACTGCAAAACGAAGTATTATATTAAAAATGAAATAGCTAATTGCTCTGAGGAACTTGCACATCTTAATCGAGAGCAGAGAGTAGAGGGGCGATGTAATCAAAAATTAATCGTGAGAAATTATTTGATTAAAGAGGGCACAATTGAGCTACAGTAGTCTTTAGCTGGACATGGTATCTGCTAAAAATATGAATTATCCCTGCATGGAACTTCTTGTGTGATTGATGTGTATGAGGTATTATTAGTTTATGTATAAGGCAGTGGCCAGATATTACTACGGACGGCTTTAAAACACAGAGACATTGCAGCCTTAAAGTATTATGTCTAAATGTTCTCCAAGGATCCTAAAGCCGAAACTCAAACTTGTTCCTCGAGGGCTGGAAGCGAGGTAGTTATTATGAGCGCTCTATTTGCTTCTGCATTTCCTGAACCTAACAGGAGCTGAAGGGCTCCTCTGCACCTCCGCTCTTGGGCCTGGAATGAGATTGCCAGATGTTATGTAAGAGCACTAACTTTTACTCTGCGGGGGCAGCCTTCCATCATCCTTTGAGCCTGGAGGGAAGGGGCAGTCAGACACACACATTGCATTATTGTCTTTGCTGGCACATTGAGGGGTAGGGGAGGTCGGCTGGGGTCAGAGAGCTAAAGTCAAGTGTACTCATCATATCAATTGCCAAAGTATAAAGTGCAGAATGCACTTGCAAGATGGAACCCAAGAATGTAGGTCATTACCTCTAGAGCAGAGGTCTCCAAACGTTTTAACGCCGCACCCCCCCAGCTGAAAAATAAAAACCATTGGGCCCCCTCCTCAGAATTTTGCACAATTATTGTATAAAGATGGCAATGTTTAAATATGTCTAGACCTATTTAAACATTGCAGTTAAGTACTGTTATCTTGTTAAAGATGCAATAACATGCTTCTGCTTAAAACAAAGGCCTGTTATGTGTGTAATGCTTCTTTTTGGCAAAGTCTGGCGCCCCCCCTGTGATCACTTGAGGCCCCCCTAGGGGGGCCCGCCCCCCAGTTTGAAGACCTCTGCTCTAGAGTCATTACATCTCAGTCAATATATTGGGTATTGGGAGTGCCTTTACTTTGTAGTCTTACATCCTGAGTGCTTTTAGTTTGGTAAATATTATTTTTACCCACATTCCATATATAATAAGTTATATTAAATAAAATGAATTGATATCGTTTTTTATGAAACCTACATTTAAATATAAGTAATAACATTATTTTATGGTATTAAAACATGTTAATATAGAATTAAGTAAACATAATTAGATACAATATTGCTTCCCATGCAGTGTTATCACACTTCAGGATTTTACTAATATTTTCTCACTTTGCCTATTGCTTTCTGAGACTGGCCATTGAATGTTGTAATGCAGTGGTTCGCAACCTGTAGTCCGGGGACCCCTGAGTGTCCACATAGTCTCCTCAGGTGGTCCGCGACTGCTTGAAAAATTAAATAATATTAACAGATTAGGTCCCCAGCTTTCAGTAATTACTCAGTGTAGGGGGTCCTCAGAGTGCACTAATAATTCAGTGAGGGTCACCGGGTTCCTGTAATGATAATTTTGGGGTCCACAGAAGTCAAAAGGTTGGGAACCACTGTTGTAATGAACCCCATTTTGTCTTTCTCTTCTGATACATTCTCATTTCTTCTCCATTGCTGGACCTCATCTTTGATATTTTCAATAGCCGTTCCAGTGCTCTACATTGGAAGACCTGCAACTTTGCAACCCATTTCCTTTAGAAAAGAACAAAATGAGGGGGTTCCTATTGTCAGAGTGATTATGGATAGTGCTCTACAGATCTAAAATGAGGACACATTTTCTTTGAGTTCTCAAATGTCTTCCTCATCCATTTCAGTTATTATGGGCAGAAACATGTACTTGAAACACTAGCAGTAGTCTGTCCGTTCGCTTCCTAGCAATCAATTACAGCATCACTGCATAGTTAGAATGAACAACTAGAGTGCAAGCACTACAGAGCGCTGTTAAGTTGGAAAAAGAGCTGTTGAATTTAAAGCCTTAACTAAAGAGAAAGCTGAAGTAAATGACCATTTAGTTGTTAATGCAGGTATGAAACCATAGGGTTAAAATGTACGGGAGGCATGGTTTTTTAGTATTTTGAGGCATAATATATTTAAAAGGGTCTACAAATAGTGAAAGAGAGAAGGATTTGCATAAGTACAGCATCCCCTTTACACATCTGTTTACTCAGCCTACCCTTATACTCAGTTGCTTAACACCTCCCTATTTTTAAAATAGTAACATTTTGGTATATAATTATGAAAAATAGAAAGACGTCTGAATAAGCTTGCCTAAATATATATATATATATATATATATATATATATATATATATATATATATATATATATATATATATATTGAGAGAGAGAGAGAGAGAGACACACACACAGAAGATGTCTGAAATTGTGCATTGCTTCACCCTCCATGTAAGGTGCATAAGTGCTAACAGGCAGCAACACAAATTGATTTCCACAATGATGACATTGTTGGCAGTCCAAACGGGACATAGCACATGAAGTTCAGTTTATTAAAGACAAACAGAAAAGATTATGGGGGTCATTACGACCCCGGCGGTCGGTGGTATAGTGGAGGTATTACCGCCAACAGGCTGGCAGTACCTACCTCCACTATTATGACATTGGCAGTTTGGTCAGACTCCAGCCCGGCAGCCGTCACTAGGCCGCCCATGGCATTATGACCCCGCCCACCGCCATGGTTTCAGTGGTTATGGTACCGCCACTGAAACCATGGCGGTAGGCACTATCAGTGCCAGGAAATTCCTTCCCTGACACTGATAGGGGTCTCACCCGGCCCCTCCCCAGAATCCTCCCCCTCCCTCTCCCGACCCCCCGCACATTAACACACGTACATACACACCCATACACACACGCATATACACATTCACCCACGCATTCATACATTCATACACAACCACCGCAACACTCACAAACATATATCCAGACACACATGCAATCTCACAACACAACATGCACGTACACTCACACCCACTCATGCACACACGCATTAGACTTGCATGCACGCTTTCACACACAGTAAGACACACCCCCACTCACACACACAGCACCCCCCAGCCCCCTCTCCTGTCGGAGAACCCAACATACCTGCTTGCAGGGTGTCCTCCGGCAGGAGACGGGACGCGTCACTGCTGCCAGCAGCAGCGTCCGCCAGCAAAACACTGCCAGGCCATATCATGGAACATGATACGGTAGGTGGTGTTTTGCTGGTGTGGTGCTGCTGCTGGCAGCAGCGCCACCTTACCACCGTCCGCCTCCATGACCGTAGACAGAATACCGCCAGCCTTCTGGCGGTATCCCATCTACGGTCATACTGCCATGGACAGTTGGTAGCCACGGCGACAGTATGTTGGCGGCTGTCGCCGTGGTGGTAGGCGGCATTTGCCTCCAAGGTCCTAATGAGAACCTATGTGTCTCGGCTACATGCTTTGAACACACCTGAAGTAATGGATACAAAATTACTTCATTTTGAACCATAGCATCTGAAATAGGAAAAGGACACACTGTAACTATCAACGTTAAAAAATAATAATTAAAAAAAACATTTTATTGTGAGGTAGTTTCAAACCGCAACCACGTGCTTTAGAGGGAGGAGATTAGTGACAGTGTTACTCTGTCTGGATAAACTAATGGGCACATTTACAATTTTTTTGGTGCAATGCAGCACCTCAAGCCTTCTTGCTGCACTACCCTGCGTCAAAAGAAAAGGGCAGGAATGCTCCGTACCTGATGATATGATACAACGAATTCCTGTCCTCTTCCACACTGCTGGTGCACAATTGGCTGCCATGCGCCAACGCAGGCACTCCTGCACCATGGTGCAAGTGTGTCTGCATTGTAGATATGATTGTTTTTGTGCAGGAAGGGACATCTTACCACACAAAACAATAAATAGAGGCGGTTTCCTCTTACTTTGTGTGCTGCAGAATGCACACATATAGAGAAAGAGGACAAAATGAGGAGGCATAATGTTATTTCTCCTTGGGGAGACATAGGCTTTTGACGCATTCCCAGGTTTACAGCATGTTGTAAATCTGGGAATGTGTCAAATGCCATGATGTTACATGGAAGCACCCACCTTAACAGCCATGGCATGCCTCCCTGTGGCACTGCGCAGTGACTTGTGCTGTGTTGCCTCACTCCACATCTACAAGGCCATGAAAATCCACACAGGGTGGCTTTACATGGCCTTGTAGATATGGCTCTGCAGTGTGCACCACAGGAGAATCAAAAAAGTGTTGCTCCAGTGTCGCACAAGGTTTTGTAAATAAGCCCCCAAATCTATGTTTTTAGTTCTGTAATTCAAGCATGTCATAACCACCGTTGAGCGATAGTAGGCATGATGACAGAGTGCAAATCAATAAAAAACAGAGAAGAGAAAAGATTTAATTACTTAATTCCAAATATAATCATACAGAAATAGGGCTAGTTGCAAACATTATACACTAACAATATATAACCAAATAAAGTACCAGGGAGCAGATGTTATTGCAGTTGGCTGCTATAAATAACAATAAAGGGTTAGTAGCAAGGTACTACATTACTAATACTAAGCATTCATATTCCTACATATGAAAAAGCCAAATATTCAAAACTAAAAAGAAAACATAAAAGAAAGTAAAGCATATGAAAAAAGGAAGAAAACCAGCATGTCAAAAACTGACACCAAAGTATGAAAAATGTTCTTTTCTGTACAAAACATAATTCAATCAAACATTGGAGCAAACATATAATGAATCATAATCCACCCAAAGCATAATTATCAAGACGTTGTGCGTCAACCTCTGTCTGTCAGACTGATGGATGAGTTGTGCTGCAATATGCTGGTAAGAATGATATGCTCGCAACATGGACACAGCCTTGGAATTAATGACTGTAAATCTTGTACAACAAATGTTGTTATGAAATAATTTAGATCAATACAGGGTAGAAAATACAGCTTATCATATCAGATAGCATACAACATATGTTCTTGCGATTAAA
Organism: Pleurodeles waltl; assembly: GCF_031143425.1. Taxonomy (NCBI): domain Eukaryota; kingdom Metazoa; phylum Chordata; class Amphibia; order Caudata; family Salamandridae; genus Pleurodeles; species Pleurodeles waltl. Next base: position 469,131,637 of record NC_090439.1, read on the forward strand.
ATCCAGTGACTAAAAAGTTATAGCTCACATGATCAAAAAGCGAATATGATCAAAAACACTTGCTAAAATCACATCAAAAATTTAGTGAAAAAGAGTGGAGAAAATTAGGGTAAAATTATATTAAAAATTAGGTACTGCCGACAGGTTTCTTATTGTAAGTAAACTTCTAACTCTTCATCTGTGTTGATGACTATGCCATGGGTACCTAAGCCAATGATGTACCTGGACTCGAGTTGTCTCAAGGTCAATTTTCTGTTTCCTCCCAAAGAACGGCTCATGGGGATGGGGCCCCTGGGACTCTGCTCACATTCAGCACCAGCGGATGGAGTCCCTGGGACCAGTGTATGGCCACCAGCCCTCTCTCCAAAATGTAACCCTTTACCCTGGGGGTTGGAGTCTCTGGGGTCTCTAAGAGGTTAAAGTAAGGGGCATGCACATCTCCGCCTCTACATTTTATACATGACCCGAGGGGATGGAGTCTTTGGGACCTTAATGAGAGTCGGGGAGGAGAGCCACATGACTCCCCCGTTCCCCAATTAACAGTTTCAGCACCGGGTCTAAGGGTCCCTAAGCATGTATAAGGTTGAGGGAGGGGGCCCCATTCCGAAAGAAATATACAAAAGCCTACCCTTGGACCCTTACCCACCCCACCTTCCGTCACCACAGTCCTCGCAGGCTTAATCAGGAATACGGCACAATCCGATATTGCACAACAGACTAGTTATTTTCACATTTAATCTTTTATTATAATATTATATTTCAGCCACCAAAGTGCATGGTGCAAACATAGACTAGTCTACACGTTTTGGCCGGAGCCTTCAACTGGGCCAGAGTTGTGCAAATAGAGTGTCCATTTAAAGGGGGACATTCCCTCATACCACCACTGTCCTTTAAAACACTAGACCTAACATAATACTTCCTGTGACACACAACTGTAATTACACCTGTTTCTCCATTTTGTTGTCAACAATCCAACATTGCTAACAGCAGGTGCAATATATTGTCACATCAATACAAATGTCCATCAAGGTTTGAGGTAAAAAGGAAGAGCAACATATTTGTTTAAAAAAATATATGAATTCATGTTCCGATCAAGACATGAACAGGAATTAACGAACACTGATCCATTACAATTATTTAACACCTTTCAACAGTATTTTAACAGTCTTAATGGAACAATCTTCTAAGCATTCTTATCCCCCACTGTGGTTTTTATAGGTACCTACAATTCGTGTTGACTGTAAAGTACTTACAACCGTTACAGTTCCTAAAGACTGTAAAATACTTAGCTACAATTCATTAATCGGTCTATATTCTATCTAAATTATTACTGTTGGACTTTTTTTGCTTATGCAGGGTCATCCCCAATCTTTTTGTCTCCTATTTTTTTCTGACCTGTTGCTGTTGGCTTTTGAACTCTGAGCACTTTACCACTGCTAACCAGTGCTAAAGTGCATATGCTCTCTGTATAACATTGGATGTACTTGGTTTATCCATGATTGGCATATTTGATTTACTAATAAGTCCCTAGTAAAGTGCACTAGAGGTGCCAGGGCCTGTAAATCAAATGCTACTAGTGGGCCTGCAGCACTGGTTGTGCCACCCACATAAGTAGCTCTGTAATCATGTCTCAGACCTGCCATTGCAGTGTCTGTGTGTGCACTTTTAACTGTAAATTCGACTTGGCAAGTGTACCCACTTGCCAGGTCTAAACCTTCCCTTTTCTTACATGTAAGGCACCCCTAAGGTAGGCCCTAGGTGGCCCCAAGGGCAGGGTGCAGTGTATGGTTAAGGTAGGACACATAGTAATGTGTTTTATATGTCCTGACAGTGAAATATTGCTAAATTCGTTTTTCACTGTTGCAAGGCCTGTCCCTCTCATAGGTTAACACAGGGCTACCTTTAAATCTGATTAAAGTGTAGATTACCTTTGGGAGTGGATGGACATGTGGAGTTTGGGGTCTCTGAGCTCACAATTTAAAAATACATTGTTTAGTAAAGTTGATTTTAAGATTGTGTGTTTGAAAATGCCACTTTTAGAAAGTGAGCATTTTCTTGCTTATACCATTTCTGTGACTCTGCCTGTTTGTGGATTCCCTGTCTGGGTCAGTTTGACAGTTGGGCTGGTTGCACCTCACACTAGACAGTGACACAAAGGGAGCTGGGGTGTAGTCTGCATTTCCTGATCAGCCATCTGTGCTAGGAGGAAGGGGGGGAGTGGTCACTTACACATGAAAGGGCTGTGCCTGTCCTCACACAATGCCATCTATGACCCCCTGGTGAGTGTCTGGGGCCTGGCCTGGGAAGGGCAGGATTTCACATTCAAAAGAGACTTTACTTTGAAGTAGGCCTACTTCAAAGGAGAAATTGGGTATAAGAAGGGCACCCAAAACCACAGACTTTAGATCACTTCTGGACATCAAGAGGAACCTCTGCCTGGAGAAGAGCTGAAGAGCTGTGGAGAAGTGCTGCCCTGCATGTGACTGTGCTTTGTGGAGCTATCCTGCAGTTGCTGCTTCTGCCACAGTTAGAGGGCAAAGACTGGACTTTGTGTGCCTTCCATCTTGTGAAAAAATCTGCAAGGGCTTGATTTAGAGCTTGCCTCCTGTATGAAGTCTCAGGGACAGCAAAGACTTCTCTCTGCCAGCACCTGGAGTCTCTGGAGAGACTCCTGCTCTGACAAGTAGTGCCCTATCCAGTCCCTGGGCCCTTGAAAGGAAAGCTGGTGGAAATCCAAGGAAATCGACTTCGGCGACTTCGGACCGCCGCCACTGCTGAATCCGGTGACGCCGCCTGCAACCGACTCCGTGATCTTCGGTGGAACGCGAGGACCTTCACAGGCCCGACGCCGATGCAGCCCCACTGAAGTCCGCAACTCCTTGGAATTCGCCGCACCACGTCGTGACCGACGCCGCTTGAAGTGCGAGGATTCAATGTTTCGCACAGACGCCGCGATCCCCAACTTCGCGTATCGACTTGTTTTCACTCTTCACCAAAGGTACTGTACTTGGGTGTCTAAGCGACTCCATGTCCAGGGCCGCTGGTGTCGGATTGTTGGGAACGTCTCCATCACAACGCCGTGTTAACACCTCATCGAAGCATTTTATGTTTTTAAGCACTATTTTTTAGTTTAATATTTAAAAATTCATAACTTGACTTGTGTATGTCAGATTTTTGTCGTTTTGGTCTTGTTTTGTTTAGATAAATATTTCCTATTTTTCTAAACTGGTGGTGTGTCATTTTGTAGTGTTTTCATTAAGTTACTCTGTGTGTTGGTACAAATACTTTACACCTAGCACCACTCTGAAGTTAAGCCTACTGCTCTGCCAAGCTACCAAGGGGCAGGGGTTAGCCGAAGATGATTCTCTTTTACCCTGACTAGAGTGAGGGTCCTTGCTTGAACAGGGGATAACCTGACTGTCAACCAAAGACCCCATTTCTAACAATTACGGTCTTATATTGACTAACAATCTTGATGATCTGGTAATTGAATGCTCAACAGTTGTTCGTAGGCCATATACACAGATTCTAAAAATTCTCAGGTAAAGTACCTCATTATATTCCTGCGTGGGGCCTGCAACTAACTCTCCCTCTCATGTCTAAATTCCAATGCCAGGAATTAATCAATGTTAATCCTCCCCCATGCTTCTAACAATGTGGACACATTCACACATAATAATTCTTACTTTTCCTAAATCTAACAATGTTTATGCAACCTGCTGAGAATGTTGTGGCCTCAATATTGCATTTCATACAGCAACCTGTGATCAAAATACATTCTATAGTGCTTGGATGCCTCCTATTCAACATTGGATGTGGACCTCAACTCCATCTCCATCCTAACAACCGAGTATAACATGTAAAACTTAAAATTAAATACAACCTTGATCAAAAATTATCTTGGCTTATGTTCCTTAATCTAAAGTGTAGTGCAGCTAAATCAAAGAATGTCAGCCATCCCAGATGATATAAAGAATCCATAATGTGCATTTCAATAAAGTGCAAAACCGGTCAATCATCAACTACTCATTTTAGGTCTTCCCCTCCCTATCAATGAGAGGGTAATTTAAATAAAATAGTGCAAAACGCCATAGATGAGCTTCTACCCTGGCATAAGTATGTTAAAATAAAGTGCAGTACAGATAGCTCACAGAGTGCCAGTTATTCATGAAGATGTAAGACATTAATAAAATAGAATTCAATTAAGTGCTTATTCATAAATACCTCATTTAGGATCTTAGCCTTCTCTCAAACCCTATGGCCATCACATTGGAGCATACATACATGACCAGCCCATGTGATAGAAGATCACCCAATAGATAAAGAAACACAGAACAATAGGCATGAAGATTAGAGGACTATAGACTAACCAGAGGGACCCAACTGATGATAGATTTCCCATTATAATTACATTTTTTTTAAATACCCCAACCCTCTAGGAGAGAATATTCAAACTGCACTTCTGCCATGTTAGGGTGGATTCATACTCATAAAACGCAAACTTAAATAATACTCCTTGCCCACTCAGACCCCAAAGATGCAAAAAAGAGGGGAAGTCATTCCATCTAGAAAAGAAAATGACAGATCACAGCCATTCTTAGCTTAGTTAACACATCACAAATGAATATGCATCTCAGCATCAGAATTCAGTCCCAAAGGTATTTCAGTTCCAATTGTGATTATCTGTTTTGATTCTGCTCTCCCTAGTGCTAATTCCTGATCTCCCCCTCTCGGTTTAGCGCTTATATGCTGATTGGCATAAAAACACATAGGGGGTCATTACGACCCTGGCGGAACAAGTCCGCCAGGGCCGTGGGACGCGGTGGCACCGCCGACAGGCCGGCGGTGCCCCGCGGGGCATTCTGACCGCGGCGGCTCAGCCGCGGTCAGAGAAGGGAAACCGGCGGTCTCCCGCCGGTTTCCCGCTGCCCCAAAGGAATCCTCCAAGCCGGCGCAGCATGCTGCGCCGGCATGGGGATTCCGACTCCCCCTCCCGCCATCCAGTTCCTGGCGGTTCTCCCGCCGGGAACCGGATGGCGGGAGAGGGAGTCGCGGGGCCCCTGGGGGCCCCTGCCGTGCCCATGCCTATGGCATGGGCACGGCAGGGGCCCCCGTAAGAGGGCCCCTAAAAGTATTTCAGTGTCTGCAAAGCAGACACTGAAATACGCGACGGGTGCAACTGCACCCGTCGCACCTTCCCACTCCGCCGGCTCTATTACGAGCCGGCGTCATCGTGGGAAGGGAGTTTTCCCCTTGGCTGGCGGGCGGTCTTGTGAAGACCGCCCGCCAGCCCAGGGGAAAACTCGGAATACCCTCCGTGGTCTTACGACCGCGGAGCGGTATTTCGGAGGGGGGAAGCCTGGCGGGCGGCCTCCGCCGCCCGCCAGGCTCGGAATGAGGGCCATAATATTTTTAGCACCCCGTGCTCATCTGAGATGTGCTTAGCCATGGCTTAAGTATAATCCTTGTTAGGGATCACTCTGATATGTTGAAGTATACTTAGTTTTTCCTTGTTGACTGTGCTACCAATGTACATCTTGGCACAATCACACTCCAGCATATAGATTACATGAGTTGTTTCACATGATATCCGTTCTTTGATCAATATGATTCTACCATCCCAGCTTTTGAATGAGGTGGCATTGCAATCATACTGACAAGTTTTACTTTTCTGGCATCTAAAGCCTGATTTTCTGAGTCTGTTTTTAGTGCCCATTCCTTCCACAGGGAGATAACTTTGAACCAAAATGTCACCCAATGAGGCTGTTTTCCTGTATGTGATTTTAGGGTGATCAGAGACCCACTCCTTCATATCCTCCTCCATTCTAATGATTTTCCATAGGTTCTGCAATAATTTTCTACTCTGTTTTTCTGAGCGGTTGAAGTCCATGATGATCATTGTTATCTCATCCATTGATTTTATGGCAGGCTTTGGAATCAAGAGTTCTTCTCTGTTCCTCAATTTCACCCTAGTGAATGCTTCCTCTAATACTGAAATTCAATAGCCACGTCTCCTGAATCTTTCAAATATTTATTTCCTTTGATTTTCAAACTTGGTGATTTCCGAGCAATTCCATCCCACTCTCAAGAACTGCCCATACGGCACATCTCACTTCACTGTTTTCGGATGTGCACTGTTTGCAAACGGAATGCTGCTGCAACTTGTCAGTTTCTGATGTATTTTTGTAGATATCTTGTTCTTTCCTTTTAGTATATAGACTTCTGTGTCCAAAAAATGTATCTGACTCTCACTAATTTCAAGGGTGAACCTTCATTTTTGAACATTGTTGTTTTATTACTGTAAAAATGAAACTAGCTCCTCTTTTCCACTTTCCCAAATTAAAAACAAGTTGCCAATGGAACTGACCTTTAGAACCACCTTTTTGAGTGCTTCATTATTTTCTTCGATCCATATTGTTTGGGCCTCCTAATGTCCCATAGTTGGATGGGCATGCATGGGCGCAAAAGACATGCCCAAAGCTGTACCTTTTTTTGGATATTGTACTTTTCTTCAAAACGAAACACATTGGGCCTCATTTACGAAGCCCTATTGGCACACTGCGCCACCGGAGGGTATTTCTTTTTACTACCCTCCAGTGGCGCAGTGTGCCATTCCATATTTACAAGGCCACCAAAGCCTTCTTGCATGGCTTTTCATGGCCTTGTAAATATGGGCCCCTTTCATGCATAAAACTGCATGAAAGGGGCATTCCATGGGTGTTGCTGTGGGTGTTCCCATGCAACACCCATGGAATGCAAAGGAATCTGACGCATTTCCAGATTTATAGGTCTGGGAATGCGTCAGATTTCTACACCACCTCAGAAATGGGGTAGAAGTGACACAACAGGGAGAAATATCTTTATTTCTCCCTGTATTTTCCTCTTTCTATGTGTGCTGCATTCTGCAGCATATACAGAAAGAAGAAAGCACCTCTTGATTGCTTTTGTGCAGGAAGGTGTCCTTCCTGCACAAAAGCAATCATCCCCACAATACAGGCATCCTTGCACCATGGTGCATGGGTGCCTGCATTGGTGCTGGGTAGCAATTTGTGCACCAGCACAGGGGGAGATGACATAAATGTGCCATACCTTGTAGATATGATGCATTTCTGCCCTTTCCCAGTGGCACAGGGCAGAGCAGCAAGGCACTTGCTGTGCCACTCAGCACCATGGGGCTTTTAAATAAGCCCCATTGTGTGTTAAACAAAACTTCATGAAGGTCATCAGCATTTCTGGGTAGTCCAATAGACTCACTGATCTGGAGTGTAAAAAGTGACTACAGACGTTTAAACCACTTTCATGGGCTAATGAGGTATACAGTGACACTATATCCACTGTCTCCATGATGTACTCATTTTTCCAAGGCATGTCACTGATGCAGTTTAAGAAGTCCATGGGGTCCCTTATATATTACGGAGGCTGCTCACATATGGACATAAAAAATGTCCACAAATCTTGAATCATTTTCCAACAATGAGTCATCCAACTCACTATTAGGCGACCTGGTGTGTTTTTCCAGACACTTGTGGACCTTGGGCAACCCATGAAATAGTTGGGCCCGTATTTATACTCCGTTTGCGCCGAATTTGCGTCGTTTTTTTCGACGCAAATTCGGCGCAAAACTAACGCCATATTTATACTTTGGCGTTAGACGCGTCTAGCGCCAAAGTATTGGCAAATAGCGTCATTTTTTTGCGTGAACGCCTTCCTTGCGTTAATGAGATGCAAGGAAGGCGTTCCCGTCTAAAAAAATGACGGCGACGCAAATGCGTCGTATTTATACTCCCGGGCAAAAATCACGCCCGGGAGTTGGCGGGTCAAAAAAACCCGCATTTGCGCCACTTTTTAACGCCTGGGTCAGGGTAGGCGTTAAGGGGCCTGTGGGCTCAAAATGAGCCCACAGGTGCCCTCCCCTGCCCCCAGGGACCCCCCCTGCCACCCCTGCCCACCCCAGGAGGACACCCAAGGATGGAGGGACCCACCCCAGGGACATTCAGGTAAGTTGAGGTAAGTATCATTTTTTATATTTTTAAATTTTTTTTGGGTGGCATAGGGGGGCCTTATTTGTGCCCCCCTACATGCCACTATGCCCAATGACCATGCCCAGGGGACACAAGTCCCCTGGGCATGGCCATTGGGCAAGGGGGCACGACTCCTGTCTTTACTAAGACAGGAGTCATGAAATGGCGTCTGGGCGTCGTAAAAAAATGGCGCAAATCGGGTTGAGGCGATTTTTTTGCCTCAACCTGACTTGCCCCATTTTAAGACGCCCTAACGTCATTTTTGCCCAACGCCGGCGCTGCCTGGTCTACGTGGTTTTTTTCCACGCACACCAGGCAGCGCCGGTCTGCTTGCGCCGGCTAACGCCATTCCATAAATACGGCGCCCGCATGGCGCTTCAGAATGGCGTTAGACGGCGCTAAATTTTTTGACGCTAAACTGCGTTAGCGCAGTTTAGCGTCAAAAAGTATAAATATGGGCCTTGGTGTGGTAGGAAACTTCTTTCTCAAGTACACTATCTCTTCATCATCCAACAATTCCTGTGTGCCAATTATTCAACTTGCCATGAAGGCCCTTCTTTCTCCCCTCCATGGGATTGCTGACCAGCTTCTCATAATGATGTGGGTTACTCAATTGTCTTTTAATCTCTTGATGGTATTTGCTTTGATCCAGAATTAAAATATTTCCCCTTTATCTGAGGGTTTGATGACCACACTACTATCATTCAATAATTCCTTTAGTGCCCACCAATCATCTGCGCTCATATTTCTTCTCGTCTGGATGAAGTTCTTTTTTTCTTTGGTTGCTATGGTTCTCAGACCTTCTGTTACCATTTCTTGGAAGAGGTCCACCTTGTTGCCTGGTGGTAATTGCGGACAAAATGTGGACCTCATCTTGCATCCACTTGCTACAGATTCATTTGTTCTAATACCTGCTTCCCTACAAAATTCCAAGTCTGAGACCTCCCTCATGTTGTCAGGCTCCTGTAAGCCCCTGTTTTGCTTCACTAATGACCGAGCTGAAACACTCATGCACTGACAACAATCTCTGGAATGTGCTTGTTAGTCCAAAGAAGACATTTATTATTTCACTACGCAAGGTTCCTAAAAGGAGATTAGCATGCTGAAAGCACACGTTTAAAAATGGTCACAGCAATGAAATGATATGATGTACAAATGATTCTCCACTGCAATATACACAGCAAATATATGTATCTATATTATAATGCAAAGCAAATAATAAATTAAACAATATGCATCCCCATGAGAAAAGGGCATCACTGCTTCATCTTTCTCCTATTCAGCATCAGATCACCAGATCCCAGAATCGATTGTGGAGAGAGAGATCAATCACCCTCACGGGAAGGATGGCACACTCTAGCGTCCTGGATGTGCCTGAGATCTGCAAACACTCTGTCTCCGGTCCATCTGGTGTCGGCCTCTTATACTTTGAACAAACAAGAAAGAAAAAGGGTAGAACTTTCCTTTCCCTGCAGATGTTTATCTATTCAAAACATGCTGATTGCTTTAGGCCTGTATTGAAAATAACACGTCAGGACGTGGCCACAATCCCAATTTGCCAATCCAAAACAAGTCTGTTCCCTGCTGTCTGAGTACATTCTTATCAGCCTACACCCTTGGTGGGGAAAAAAACGAAGAATAAAAACGTGCACATTGTACAATGTGGAAAACTACTTGCAGCTTTTAACGTAGCAGTGTCTAATGCTAGGATTAAGTCAATAGGCAAAATGAAGCTGGTGGTCACTAATGTGACAGTGTAGTGCTATGCTAAGTGCAACGTGGAGTCAGTGGTCAAAACTCACATATCATTACAGCCCCTGAACACCATTTCTAGGATACACAAATCTTTCATTGGAGCAATATCAACACTTGTAAGGATCGATAGGTCTTGAGGTGTGGAATATTTTTTTCTCTAGTCAGATCTTGTTGCAAAATATTTCTTCAATTTGAGTTTCCTATAAAAGTTGTATAAGTCAATTCTTGCTCTTGTCAAATCTATTCCCATGCTTGGACAAAATGTCAATCCTTTATTCAAAAGATTCTTATGTCTCAGATCCAGATATTTTGAGGACAAAGTTATTATCAAGTCATCTAGGAGTGTATCTTTATTGTCTCTTTGCCCCTCTGCCAGCCTTTCCTCTTGCCGCTTTTCCTGGTTCTTTTGGATTTCCCGCATTTTGAGACCCTCTGTCTTTTTTCCTGGTCACAGGAAGGTCTCATCTCCTGAGCCCACATCCGAACTGTCTACACTCGAGGGAGGTCTAGGTGTGTCCAGCATTTGGTCCATTGTTTGCCTACTATATAATGCATCGAAGCATCTCACAAACATGTAGACTCTCCATGACACATAATCTGCTTTATCTCTGATACATTTTTTCAGCTTGTTTGTACCTATTTTTCATGCTTTTTCTCTAGTTTGTTCATGGTTTTCTCACCTTCATTTGTTCCTTTGAATCCCTCTAACACTCTTTCCAGTTCCTTAATTATATTGAACGCCTTTCCCAATCTGTGTTCTGCACGCACAATGAGGGTTTTGATCAACTTCATGGAGCAATCTGTTGTATCGGTCTGCCACTGCTTAAGTAGATCTGAGTCCATATCATTGAGTGTTGGCAAAACAAAATGTATAAACCTCTCTGAATACGATTACACTCAATGTAATTATTTTAAAGTGACGCTTTCCCACTACTTATTTCTTTACATCATGCATGCTTGTTCAAGTTCTTTCATCAACTTCTTTGAGGACCCCCCCCACCCAACTTGGTCCTTGTGTATGCAAGGGTACCTCATTCAAATCATTATCATTATCAAACATTTCCTTGGCCAGTTGTTCCCGTTTGCTCCATCTATCCACCATCTCACTGCACTTGACACCCACGTGCCTCTGTTCAAGACAGATTCTACGGAAACTGTGCATGACTTGTATATCACATTGGGTTCGGTTAAGCAATATCACATCTGTGCACCCTATGCATTAAGGCAGTTTTCACAGGCCCCAAGTCTTTAACTGTAGTCATTTACTGGATTTTATCAGTCCTCCATCCCGATTTCTAATGCTACTTTCCAACTCAGCGCTAGACCTGCTGAGTTCCAGGGTGTGAGGATGGACCATACTATAACCAGCGTTTCTGGGTGGGTTATGTTTCTTTACTTTCCCGTGAACAGTTGTTAAGGGTACCCATAGCAAGACACAGGTCAGTTGTCCTCTTTCTTCCCCGTCCGAGGATTCCACAGCAACCCCCATCCACTCCGCTGCCCGCTTCTTACAGCATCCAGGGATGTTCCTTCTGCTCCCAATATCTGCCCTCCGTTTTGCTGGTCAGAGGCAGCGAGCATTGCAACTCCTTCCGTAACCTTCCTCAAACTCCCAGGATATATATATACCGAGTCTCAGAAAAAAAGAATAGAAAACAGAAAAGGGGTTAGGGTAGGAATACCCGGACTCCTTAGCTCTGGTGCTGGGGCCCCAGAGGGATCCCCAGGACAAAAAAGCATTTTTTTTTTAAATGTTCCCGCAAATTTGTGATGGTTTTACGAATTTGTAGTAATTTTAAAAAAAGTCAAGCGTGGGCACGTTTATTCTAATGCCCCCAGGTAGGCCAGATCATGGGGGAATGCTAAAATAAAATGGGGCCCCCTCCTAGGGCATTTTTATGCCCCAGCGGCCACCACCTCCCCAGGGCCACTGAAATTATGAATGCCATTTAATGAAGCCCAGGCCCCAGGGGATGGGGTCCCCAAGGCTAAAATCAGTCAGGGGAGGGGGCCACATGGCCCCCCTCCAGCACTCTGTCCATTCACCCAAAGAGATAGCATTTACTAAGCAGAAAGTGCTCCTCTTACACCGACTCTCACACACACTTAGACCGTCTAACACCCACTGTCACACCCAGACAAACACTCTCACAGCAACTGACACCCAGAAACAACCTTACATGTATTCTCACACACACAGAGACCAGCACTGCAGCCAACTCCCGCTGCACATGGCCAAAGGTTGTGCGCAGTGTGGGGTTCGGTGGTTAAGGGGGTTGGCCGCATGGTCTGGCCACAGGCCAGGCCTTGCAGCCAACCCCTGCTGCAAGGCAGTGGATGGATTAACATATAGTAATTAAAATTACTTTACAATGAAAAAAAAATCTACATTTACTGAAAAAAAACAAAGGTTACATGGACGTTATAGTTAGGAAATAGAATTTAAAAAACCTTAGAAATTCACTTAAAAAGTCAAAGGTTACAAGGACGTTATATTTAGGCTCACATTTGACATGTCCAAAACCATAGAAATTCAGCAGTTATAGTTACCCGAGATAACTATAACTTGTGCCCCTATAATGCACTGCTTATGACCTCACACATTACATCACTCATGACATGGTCAGTGACATCACTAATGACATCACAACATTGGGACAACATTGACCCTATAGCAGAGGGCTTCAATCTATGGGTCGCGACAACTAGGGGTGCCGTGGAGTCCTGGAAAGGGGGTTGCGCATTCCCCCAGCCAATCGTTAAAATGCTTCAGCTGAACTTTTATTAATTGAGTCTCCTGTGCTGTGAAATGAAGCTGCACAGACAGCTAAAGAATTCTTCATGCCAGGGGGCCTGCTTCCTGAATGAAATCCAAATGTGAGCTACAACTTGATCTGAAAATGCAAATGGAAAAAATATACAAACATAAAGGATGCTTTGGAGCTGGTTCTGGATTTATTGATCGAATCACTCAAAGCTTTGTGACGACAAAGATATGTTCTTTTTGAGTGGTAGTACAAAGAGTTAACAACTGGGCTGTGAAGTGTGTGCTTTTCATTGTAATTGTATATACACAGTGCCTACTACCCCTGAGGATGTGTTGAAGGGACAGCTATTAAATTTTTTTATTACATACGGTCTGGTTTTACTTAAATCTACATTTTAGAAACACCATTTTATCTTAAACCTTTTTGTGCATTTTGTAGTGGCCTATCTTTTACAGTTTGTAATGCAAATATAAAATAATGAATTACATTTTCACAGTGCTTTCTGTCACAGGCTGTGACCTCATGGCACTAAAAATACACAAGTCACTATTCTCCAGTGCACCAACCAAGGCTTAATTCTATGGCTGTCTAGTTACACACAGACCTCTGCAGTGCATTAACTACTAGAGGTTTCATAATGCACTACAGTCCATTTCCCAATGAGAAACCACTTTCTTTTATTTATTTTTCTTTTAAGCTGACTGTTATTTTATATGTAGTTTTCTGACGGTGAAAGATCTAAAAAAGCCTAAAGAATATTTTGGGGCATATTTATGAGAGGATTGCGCCACCAGGGCATCACTTTTGTTCATGCTCCTGCGGAACAAGCCTCTCAGTCATACCTATGAGGTGACGCACAGCCACCCTACGCGGCTTTGCATGGCCTCATAGATATGGAGTAAGTCAAAGCAGCGCAAGCGGCTGCATTGCCTTACTCTGTGTCAAGGAGGCGTTCCATGAGCCTTGCTGTGGTCGTTCCCACGCAACACCCATGGATTTTGATGCTGCCCCAGATTTACAAAATCACGTAAACTGGAGCAGTGCCAAAAACTAACACATGTATAATGAGGAGAAATGTTTTAATTTCTCCTCATTTTTTCCTCTTTCCATGTGTGTTGCATTCGGCTGCACACATGGAAGGAGGAAAATACCTCTCGCTATGTTTTTGTTCAGGAAGGTGCCACTTCCTGCACAAAAACAAACCTGTCTACATTGGCGCTAGCCAGCAATTTGTGCACCAGCACACCAGCAGAGGGGGAAAGGACAGGAATGCACTGTATTTCATAAATACAGTGCATTCCTGTCCTTTTATATTGAGGTAGGGCAGTGCAGCAAGAAGACTTGGGGCACTGCCCCACGCCAATTCCTATAAATGACGACCTTTGTTTTTAGCCACATCCTTGACCGCGCCCCAACACTCACTGATCTTTGGTTTGCTAAACACTGTTTCATATTATTTCCTCACCGTAAAAATGATTTGCAGTGGGAATTGGGGATGTTTATGATTGTCAATGATGAGGAGTACCAGGTTCTACAAATTTTTGTCAGGATGGGGTCCATATGCCTAAAAGGTTTTGAGAGGGGTTCCCGGCATCAAAATGTTTGAAAGACTTCTGCCCTATACCATAAACCTTATGGGTAGCCTAGTTCACATTAATAATCAACCACAGATATATGGGAAACACTCATTACACAAGGTGTTCAATGTGTATACAGTTGTTCAGAGAAAGCCAAGTTCCTCAAGATACTTAGGGCCAGATATAGCACACAGTTTGCATGTCGCAAACAGCGAATTTCGCTGTTTGCGATGTGCAAACTCACTTGGCAATGCACAAAACCCCTTTTGCGATTCGGTAACCTGGTTTCCGAATCGCAAAATGGGTTTGCGAGTCTCTATTAGGAAGGGGAGTCCCCTTCCTAATTGCGAGTCGCAGTGCAATGCCAGATTGCTTTGTGACCGCGAACGCTGTCGCAAAGCAATCGCAGTTAGCACCCGTTTCAAATGGGTGCTAACCCATTCGCAAAAGGGAAGGGGTCCCCAGGGGACCCTTTCCCCTTTGTGAATGGCATTAAAAACATTTTTCCAGAGCAGGCAGTGGTCCTATGGACCACTGCCTGCTCTGAAAAAATGAAACGAAAACGTTTCATTTTTTTAGTTTTGTAATGCATCTCGTATTCCTTTAAGGAAAATGGGCTGCATTACAAAAAAAAAACTGCGTTATTTAAAAGCAGTCACAGACATAGTGGTCTGCTGTCTCCAGCAGGCCACCATCCCTATGAGTGCCGCTAGTGTCAAGGGGGTCGCAAATTGCGACCCACCTCATTAATATTAATGAGGTGGGCTTTTGTGACCACCTTGCGAGTCGCAGAAGGTGTCAGGGATACCATCCTACATTCGGAATTGCGACTGCCAAATTGCGAGTCGCCCTGACTCGCAATGTGCGGGTCGCAATTCAGAATCTACTTACATCTGGACCTTAATGCCTTTTCCAAAATTATTGCTGTACTACAGACAGCCGTTACCTGTATCAAACTGCTCACAGTCATCAAACCTGCAATGAGAAATGAAGTTGATATAAGTAGAAAAGTGGGTACTGTAAACAGAGTTTGCGCTATGGAACGAGTTTACTCTGTACCACACTGTTTGCAGACAGTGAAACGCTCAAGAGAAATGCACTACAGAGTATTAAAAAGTATGTACTAAGAACAGTGTACAGTCTGTAGAACTATTGCCAAAAAAGACACTATACGCTTAAAATAACGACGGTCTGAAGGTGGTAAAGATCATTCTACCTGCAGCTTTCATACTGTAGTGAAAAGGTTACACATGACCCATCTTTTGGAGCAAAAGAGGCACGTGTACATGGGTTAGTACCTGGTGCACAGTACTCTATGTTATGTAGAAATAGTTATGCTGAGATGAATCTGTCTAATAACTCAAGGTTGCTTACAATACTTAGGGGCATATTTACAAGCCCCTACCGCCACAGGAGCATCACTTTTTGTGATGTTCCAGTGGCGCTGTGCACTGCACCCTATTTACAAGGTGGCGCTAAGCCACTTTTTGTGGTTTAACACTGCCTTGTAAATACGGGCCCATCTGACAAAAGTTTTTGTGGCTCAAGGGCGTGCAATGGGTGTTGCTGTGGGCGTTCCACCGCAACACACATTGCGTTTGACGCTGCCCCAGATTTACAAGGAATCGTAAATCTGAGTCAGCAGCAAGAACTAATGCCACCCCAGGGGTGGCGTTAGCATGGCGCAATGAGGGGAAATATTTGTATTTCTCCTCTTGTTTTGAGCACACGTAGAAAGATCAAAATGCCATGAAAGACGATTTGTTACTTCTATGTTTGCTGCATTATGCAGCACATATAGAAGTGCCAAATCCCCATTGTAGATTGTTTATGTGCAGGAAGGGACACATTTCCTGAACACCTTCCTGCACATAAACAATCATTCCATTCAAAGCAGATACCCTGGCACTATGGTGCAAGGGTGCCAGCGCTAGGGAAAACACAGGGGTGCACTGTATTTTTTGTAAATAGGGTACATCCCTGCATTTATTAAGTGTCGCAGCACGGCGCATCACTTTCTAGTAAATGTGCCCCTTAGTGTCTACTACGTAGAATGTTTGCTCTGTTGGAAACTTTTTCTGCAGAATGAAGAAACTTGTGTGGAACATATTAGACACAAATTGTCAACTATCATCTGCACTCAGAGTTACTCTACAGTACAAAGATTTACAACATGTTCTTTACCTCTACACACCTATGATCCATTAGAAGCACTTGCATTTTGTAAACAGTTTACACCCATTAGCTGTACATACCCTTTACAAAATTAGGTAGAAGAGTAATATGGTACTTACCTGCCACTATGTAAACTATATAACAAACTAGCACACTCATTGAATGATGTCATCAGTGACATCATCAATGATGTAATTTCAGATGTCATAGAACATGTCATGAGTGATGTAATATGTGAGGCAATAAGCAGTGCATAGCAGGGATCAAGTTATAGTTAGCTCTGCTAACTATAACTGGTGAATTTCTATAGTTTTTTGCAAAAGAAATGTTAATTGTCACCATTAACATAGTCACCTAACTATAATGCTAATTTAACCTTTGTTTTTTTTTGTGAAAATATATATATATATATATATACATATATATATATATATATACCTACATATATACATATATACATATTTATATAAAAAATATATATATAGGTATATACATATTTATATATAGTAGGTAGATATAGTTAGGATCTAGTTTCCATAGGTAAAGCATTGTTTGTTTCGCCAATAACTTTGACACCACTTGACAAATCTTCAAGAAATTTTCAAAACTAGAACGCACCTGCGTTCAGCTGCTGTGTTGAAAGTTTTGGATTGATTCTTCAAGCGCGAAAAAGGGGGGGTCCCAAAACACACTTTCTCCATCTAATTTTCCAGAGGGCTTTTAGACACAACTACTGTACAGCCCAATCCACCAGACGGAATTCCACCAAATTTGATTGGCTGCCAACACTTCAACCAGGAAGTTTTGGTAGCCATTTTGGGACTCGAACTTAGCTGAGCCCCCCAAAAAAAGTTAAAGAAAAGAAAAGAGGGCAGGACAGGAATACCCAGAACCCCTAGGTCTGGTGTTGGGTTCCCCCAGGGACCACGGCAAAGCCCAAAAACATTTTTTTTAAGGATCCGCAGATCCTGGGATTTTTTTTTTAAAACAAGTGCAGTCTCCCACTCTAGCTCACAGATCAGCCCCCTTTTGGACCGGGTCCCGCGGGCGTATATCAGTTAATGTTTTGAGGCGGGGGAACACATGGCCGGATCCCCATGGCTGATATGGGCCCCAGGGACTGTTACCTCTTTGGGGCCAGGCCAATGTTTAATGCAGAGGCCATTTACAGCCCCAAGGACAACCACTTCCCCAGAGCATGGCCAATAAATTCAGCATGAACAGAGGGGGCCGTGCAGACCTCCTCCATTGCCCTATACGGGACTACCACCTCCCTGGGGCTTGGCCGATTGATGATGAAGAGGGAGGGGGGCCATGCAGGCCCCTTCCTGGGCCATTTACGGTCCTGGGGACCATCACCTCCCTGGGGCTTGGCCAAATTTGGAAAGGAGAGGGGGCCACGCAGCCCCCCTCCTGGGCTTTTTTGGCCCTGGGGACCACCACCTTCCCATGGAAGACCATGTAATAACAAAGGATGTAAGCAATGTGGCCATTAATGGCCCTGGAGGTCACCACCCCCCAGGGTGGATTCCCTGTGTCCTGAAGTGCTCACCCTCAGGACATAGTAGTTTGCTGTCACTGGGCAGGAGCTATGACAGCTCCCGCCAAGCAAGAGCAAACTGTACGTCCACTCCCAGTGGGCGAGAGCACAAAAACTGGAAAGAACATTAAACAGGAAAGAATTGCTACCGCATGCAGGGAGCAGAATTTTTTGCTGCTCCCTGCATGCAGGAGCAATGCCAGCTCCTACTGGAGGAGGGGAGCCAGCAAGGACCGCGAGGGTTCAAGGCTTCCAATGCCGTCCCCAAGACTGCACACTGGGTGGCCTGGGTGAGGCCAGGGCACCCAGGAACAAGTAGTTCGGCCATGGGGTATGGGGTACCCCAGGCCAAAATCGGCCCCAGAGGACCATGTTGGCACCCTCCCCCTTTTAATTATGACCCGGGCCCTGGGGGAAGGGGTCCTGGGACCAAAATCAACCCGGGAAGGGGGCAGTGTGGCTCTCCATTTAATAATTGGCTGGGCCCCTTGGGATAGGGTCCCTGAGGCCAAAACCGGCCCAAGGAAGGGGGCAGCATGGCCACCTACTCTTATATTAATTGGCCAGGCTCAGGGGATGGGATCCCTGAGGTCAAAATTGGTCCAGGGAAGGGGCCACGTGGCTATCCTCCCCGTTCATGAATTGGCAGGGCCCCAGGGGATTGGGCTCCTGGGGCCAAAGTAGGCCCAGGGAGTGGGGGGGCAGTGTGGCCTCCCTCCCCTTATATTAATTGTCCAGGCCCTGGAGATGGGATCCCTGGGGCCAAAATCAGTCCAGGGATGGGAGTACAGAGTCCCATTTTCTTTCACATATTAGCTGTGCCCCGGGGGATTGGGTCACTGGGGCCTGAATTGACCCAGGGAGGGGGACCTTATGGGGGGGGGTTGACTGTAGGGTTTGGCTGCAGGCCAGGACCTGTGGCTGACTCACCTCCATGCGCGGTCGAAGGCCTTGTGTGGAGTGGGGTTGGGTGCCTATGTGGGATTGGCCACAGGGCTTGGCCGCAGACTTGGCCCTGTGGCTAACCCGTTCCATGAATGGCCAAATTCTGTGAATGGCACAGTGTTGGGTGCCTACAGGGGGTTGGCTGCAGGGCTTGGCCATGGGGGGAACTGGGTTGGGTGCTTACGGGGGGTTATCTGTAGGGTGTGGCTACAGGCCCCCTTCCATGCATGGCCAAAGGCTGTCTGTGGAGTGGGGTTAGGTGCCTACAAGGGGCTGGCCACAGGGCCTGGTTGTAGGCCATGCCGTGCATGGCGGGGGTTGGATTAATGTAAAATAATTAAATGTTATTTAATGTTAAAAAACATGTGTTGCATTGTTTGTTCTACTGTTTGTTCTACTCTCCTGATCCTAACCTCCCACTAGAAATATGAGGGTCTTCCTTCTACTCCATATCCGATTGTTATCTTTTTCCCAACATGTTTTAGGAAGATTTAGTCAATCTGATTAGTTTGCAACAATACCCTAGATTTTAAGGAGATATTTGGAAATCGCCAAGAACATTGTACAAAACTATAGACTATGACACCTAATTTGTTGCCTCTCAGTTGTGCCTTGAGCCTAGATGTTTCCATAAAGTATAATTCCTCTATGTTGGGGGAGTATGGGAGTAACACAAAATTGCTGGCTGATACTCTGTTCATCGTTTTCCTTTTTCCACTGTTGTCAAGCAGCATATATTCCTTTACACATGGACATAATTTAGGGGTTGCCAAGGGGTCGCAGCTGTGACCCCTGGCTTGCACCTTTCAACCTCATGCACTGCCTTTCTGACCCCAGGTCTCAGAGTTGGCAAAATCAGTGCCCGGAACACGGGCAGCACGTCCTAATTGACGTAGGTTAGGGCTCCACTTTCCTGATCTTCTGTCATTTTTGTCTTACAAAAATAGTGAATAATAATAGTCACTATTAGTGTAATAAAAAATGGAGTCTGGTTATCTGAAAAATTACACCATATGAGAGCTAAGGGAGGTAAGAAAGCTTGAAATGTTTATTGTCTGCATGCTTGCAGCTGAGAGCGTGTTTATGTTGTAAAAGTGCATGAATATGTGTGTATGTGTAAGCATAGTAATAAGGTGTAGGAATCACATATCCTACATACTTGTAGATATTCTATATATTAAGTGCGAGCAGGCAGGAGAAACACAAGTTAAGATATAAAACACAATGATTGGGATTGTTTACACTAACAAGGCTTTATTAATTCCCAGGGGAGTCTTTCCTTTCAATCTCAGATGCCAACAATTTGAGAAAAAATCCAATAAGGCTCTTCCTGCACTCTGAGAAGATAAGGTGTCTGTGCGATTTGGGATTGAGGGCATGTGAGCCTTATCTCTTCTATGAATTTGAAAGAGACGCGCAGGCTTCAGGCCATACCTGTACCATGAAGATGTTGATCATGAAAGTGTGTCAGGTTGTTTCTATTTCTTTGTGTAACTGCCTCATCCATAACTGTGTCTCTCTGATCAAGGATTATTTCCTAGCAGTCTCCTGCTTTACTCTTGGGGTTGGTGGGACAACATGCATTTTGTTTCCAGAGTCTCAAGGTATATGATGATCTATAGATCGGTCTCAGAGGCCAGATGTCAACAGACCAGTGCTTAATTTGTGCTTGTTGTTTCCGGTGCTGAGCACCGGCACTTATTTGTGAGGGCCGGTGCTTATTCTTCTGCCACAAGCATTTGCTGCGAGCAAAAGACACATGTGAGAAAGACGAAAGAAGGAAAAACTAAAAAGCGTCATAAAGGGAGAAAGTAGAAAGTTGCAGGATAAGCTGAAGGGGCAGGGGTGGCCGTAAATGCATTGAAGAGGCCCTAATGACTTCTGCCTCAGTATTCAGTGCTGGCAGATTTAATTACAGCAGTCTCGTGTTTAACAGAAGGGCTTTGAGCACCGGCACCACTTTATTTACAAATGAAGCACTGCAACAGACAGACCCCTCACAGATCACATAATAAATACTGAATATTCCTTTCAAAGGCATATCTGGCCAAGAGTCCAGGTTGAGAAGCCCTGGTATGGATCGGGTGTTGGAAACAAATGGGAGCCTTGTTCCAACTCCAGCAGTCTCCAAAGTGTACCCAGGGCAAGGTGGGTCGAGGGCTCTGAACTTTTTTCTTTGCATTCTGATTTACGTAGTCCAGAGTTTACAATGTGATAAGAAGGACTGCAAATTTCCGAATGAAAATAAAATGGATTAGCTGACTGTGCGTGGGTCCCCAGCACCCATTTCATTACCAGGGGCTTGGACATCCCTAGCGACCCCTTCTCCTCATACGTTTAATTCCCTTATTAACTTGACCAGCTGAGTCCCCTCTGCGTCATGGACCCTAACTGAGGCAGGAGTTCTGAGATGCACTGTGGGTGAGGCTTCCTTACCGCAGGCCTCACATTGCGCCAGATTACAAACCCAGCAAGCACTGTTAAAATCTGCAGAAATCTAATCCAGTTGTAAAAGGAAGAGCCTGCTGTCGCAGTGGGAGCCTCGTGCTTGCTTCCCCGCCTGTCAACAGCGTCACATTTGTGTGACAGACCTCTGCCGCCCGTTGAATGCGTCCTTATATTGATTGGGTTTCTCTTGATGCTCTGTGCAATCAGGCCTCCTTGAATGGCAGGGGTGCACTTCGAAGGCGGTGAGAAGTTGTTTCCTGCTGGGGCATGAAATACCAAGAACAGAGCTATTTGTGGCAACTTCACGTCTAAAGCACCGCAGAAAAATACACGAGCAGCAGGAGCCATGGGAAATAGTACAGCCGAAGGCATTTGATATGCAAACTCTCCGTGATCAGAGGGCACAACCAGGAACCGCTTTAGCATTGGTGGTGCCTGGTGCGAAAATGTTTGATGGGCCCCTCCATGACCACCTTCTGCACGGATTCCAAAATCACCACCTTCCAAGGCGCCCTCATCTCTTCATAGCCCCTTCTCATACTTATTATTTAATTTCTTTTATGGTGCTACTCGTCCCAAGTAGGGCATCAGAGCACTTTACATGACACACACATATATTATGCGGAGACGATGATTCATACAAGTGTGTAAATTAATGGATAGGAAATTGTACATTAGACAATGAGGAATATAAGGTGTAGAGTCACATGTAGTCTGTTCTGATAGGCATTGTATTATATGAATAATTATAGGTGGAAAAGTTAAACTCAGGATTTAGAACGTAACACAGTGGTTGTGAATACTAATATGAATGTATCACTGCCCAAAGGTACAGTATGGAGTATTTTAGAATGAGGAAGGATTGAGAAAAAATTGCATTTTTTAACTCATGCCTTGTTGTTTGCATGCAGTTCTTTGATGCCAGTTCATAACACACTGTTATGTTGGGAGAACTGTAATTTATGAACTCTAAGTAACAAAAGGATCTCTGTGACAAAACCCACTGACCTATTTGCAAGTAAATATAATCTCTGATTTACAAATTGTGCTTTGCGCAGGCACCTTAATGATACTTTATAATGAGTGAAATCTGTGACTAGATGAAACACCGGCCTCTTCAGCAAGTACCACCAGAGTTATCGAGCCATTATTATTACACTCTAAACATAGCTGGGCACATAAAGATCTTTGTGATCCAATTAAGTGAAGCCAGCAAACACGTTTCATAAGCAAGTCTTGTTCCTCAACTTACAGGGGCTCACTCATACCTGGGAGGCACCACAGCAAGTTTGTGCAGATAACTGTGTGATGGCCTGGATAGGCTCGCAGGTGGTGGCCACTGCAGTCACTAGTGGCGTTCGCTGAAATGATGTTGTATGGGCAAGATCCATAATGCAACCTAGGAGCTCAAACTTTCAGCCTTCTAATGTTAATAAGTGACTATTTTTAAATCTATAAGTTTCAGCTTTACAGTGATAGCTATAAACCCAATAATAATAATAATAATAATAATACCAATAATAATAATAATGGCAGCTAACAGCTTAACTACCTCACGATGTTCTCCAAATTCTCAGACCATGACGGTGTGAAATGTCTCACATTGTACACCCAGATGCTAGAATTTTAAAAACCACAAAGCAGAAAATTGAGGAAGCCTGACCTAATGATGCAGCAAACCACAGCAGTGGACTGGAGGGCCTCATGTGGTTCCCAGGGTCGCTAAATGTCTAGCTTGGTCAAAATAATAAAATAGCTTTTTTTATTTAAGTAAAATGCCACCAGTGCAAGCTTATGTAAACTTTTCGTGTGTGCAAAGCACAGGGCTGGTTTGCCACATTTTTGCGAGCTGTGTGATAGGGCATTTCTCGAACAAGCTTTGTTTCAGTGAATTTGATATTAACATCGTGAAAGCTCTTACTAGAAAAATGAGGAAGCCGATTTTCCCATATTTTCTAATTTTTTCATTAGAAAACAATATAAATAGTGCACAAAATATGTGAAATCAATAATTAGTTCACATAGTTTTCAGTGGCTCAAAAATCACTTCCTTCCCTGCCATCCTTGTACAAAGTCTTTATTATCAATTGGAACTAAGGGGCCTATTTATAGACCCCCTAGCGCCATCTTGCGCCACATTAACGTCATTTATTTTGAAGTTAATGTGGTCCAACAAGGCCAAAATCCCTGCGCCGTATTTAGAGGGTGGCGCAATGCATGCATTGCGCCACTCTGTAACCCTTTGCGCTACATTATGTCTGCACCAGTATGTATGCATAGGCCCCGTTCCCGTGTTAGGGGAGCTGGAAAAATGGTGTAAGGAAATCTATGAGATTTCCTTGCGCCTTTTTTTACGGCACTTTTAACGCCTGCTCAAGAGCAGGCATTAAAAGGGGGCTGCCATTCTTTAGGATGGGGCCCTATGTACTCTGCAGGAGTAGCGCCAATATTTTGGTGCTACTCCTGCAGAGTACATCCATAGCGTCATAACAAATGACACTATTGCCCCCTACCCTGTGCCATGGTGCACAGTATTTTAAATACAGCGCACACATGGTGCCAGTAGGGAGTGCTAAGGGATGCAGGGAAAGTGGCGCAGCACTTGATGCAGTGCCACTTCCCATAAGTCTGCCCCTAAGTCCCTTTTCTCTAGCCTTTAATAGGCAAGCAGCAGGAATAATACAAGCAGCAAAATCAAGTTCAACTTGGTGGTAATAGCGATTCCTTAATGCCCAATTCACATTAAGAAATTACTTCATACATATGCTTTAGAAATCGCAAATAAGGATTCCTTATTTGCGATTTCTTATTTAGAGAGTCGCAATTTGCGACTCTCTAAACAGGGTCGCAATTTTAAGGAATTGCTATTTTAGCGATTCATTAAAATTGCATTCAGAATGCCTTTGATACATTCTGAATTGCCTTTTTGCTTTCGCAAACGGGCATTCGCACCGTTTGCAAATGCAAAAAGCTTTGATACATCTGACCCAAAATTGCATCGAGGGATCTGTTTGAAAATATTGAGAAATCGCATGTAAACTGAAAATACTTCTGTCTTCTGCAAGAATGAATGCAGTTATTCCGCACACTCTGTGGGTACGGCCTTGGCGCTGCAACTGGATGATGCACCAGCTTCATAGCCCTAGGACTAGAGTTCATTTGGAACTTTGGTAGTCATTCTTTACCAATAGAAGTGCCCTTATTTTGTCGCGATATGAAGAACATATGATGACCAGGCAGCGTTGTTGGTCTTTTATTTTTACGATGTTATGGAAATGCAATATTCCAATGGCACTCAGTTCCGGCAGAGTGCAGATGGCGACCCCCCACTACTTGGCACCCGGTGCAGCGGCACCAGTCGCACTAGCCTAAAGCCGCCACTGGCTACACCGCTACTACCTCCTGGTCTACATTTTGCTGCACTAATAAGTATTTTAAAATATCACACCTTTTATTAAATAGGGCAAAGTATGTTTGTTCGCTGCTCACTGACCATGGCGTGACCATGTCTTGGGGTGCTTGAAGCATGTCTGAGAGTGTTTCTTCAATTGTTAAAATGTTGAAGAACTACAAAGTACGTCAGCATATTCATATTTGGTACTAGAAATAAATTATCAAAAAGAACTGTGGCCATTTCATCAAGCCTTGTAACCTGTAATCTAACTTTGTAGAGGGGTAAGGTCACCTGTTCGAATAATGGATTTAGCGACTGCTGGGCAAACCCAAGTCATTCTCAATTGTAGTGAGTCTAAACCTTTGCATACCTTAGAGCTAAGTTTGAGGTATGATGTAGATACCTAAGAGAGCTGTTTTAGCCCAGATTTACCAAGAATTTGCATCAGGACCGCATCACTTATTTGATGCAGCTTCAACACAAGAACCACTTTAGGGTTTACAAAGCCATGCAAATTCTGATTTGCGTGGCTTTGTTAAAAAAAAAGTACCGCAAGGGAGAGCTATGCTGCCTTACGTTTCCTTGCTTCAGGTAGGTGTTACATGAGTAGTGCATGGGCATTCCTGTGCATCAAGCCATGTATTTTGATTCAAACCCATATTTAGAAAGACTTATAAACATGGGTATGTGCCAGAATGGTGCACTTACATGAGGGTGGCATAACAAGGAGCACTAGCTTTAATGCTCCTTGTTATTTCCTCTTTGCATGTGTGCTGCGTTCATACAAAGAGCAACTAGCCTCAAAAGATAGTTTTTATGCAGGAAGGCATTCCTTCCTCCACAAAAACTATCCTGACCACAACGCAGACATCGTTGCATCATGGTGCAAGGGTGCCTGCAGTGCGGCAGCCACAAACGCACCTGCACTAGGGGAGAGCAGAACTGCATCATGTCTTTGAAAATATGGCGCTGTTCTGCTCTCTCTCTTTCACACAACACAGAGCTGTAACTGCACTTGCTGCACTGCATGAAATGATAGTAAATATGCCCTTTGTGTATGGGACCTTCTTTGTTGCTTTGCCTTGCATAAACCTGATTCAGCTGTGCGGGTTTTAATAAACGGAAGTTTTGTGTGTGCTCAGTAGCATAGTTCATGTGTCAAGGGCCCTAGTGAAAGGAAGGAAGTGTGCCCCTTGGAAGGTCTTTGAATTGTAAAATAGAATACAATAATCAGGGTTTTGTGGGCCCCTCAGGCCTCTGTGCCCCAGTGCTGCACCTGCAGCACCTATGGAAGCTGTGCCCCTGCGTGAGATGTGTGAATGCAGCATTGTGGTTCTGCTCCATTAGTCTGAATGACTGCTGCTGCAGCGCCACGAAATCCTAGCTATTACTCCAACCTAAATAGTGGATTTTTGCACCATAGGCCAATGTATCGACGCAACATTGGTTTGAGGGGATGTCAATGATGGACGTTATAGTTATCAACAATAGTCAATGTATTCAAAGATCCGAACGCCAATTAATAACCACACCAATTTATTAAGAAGGATTGGGAATTTATTTCCCTATATTAACAATGCTAATGTCACGAAAATAACTCTCAAACACAAATGATATGCATATAGAATCAATAACGGCTGATTAGAATGTCTTATATATCTGAGTTTAATCAAAGCAAGCAAACAAATGATCTCAAGTATCATAACACTGATTAACAACACTATGATTGGCAACAATGATAAAGTATACATCAGGGCAAGATCAAAGTATGTCAATATAAATCATGAGCATGTGAAGATAAATTCCCTCACTAACCACAAATTAGCATTAACATGTTGGACTTCATGTAAAAAGAATTTAGAAGCACAAATTTAGAAAAACCATACTAGCTTGTGTTATTATAAAAAAACATTTGTCATTATGCAGCAATTAATCTATAAGTTGCAGCTTGTACCTGCAAAGCAAAAAAGACACGTATATCAATGCAATTTCATACATTATCAATAGAACAACAACCTGCAGTCTAATTCAGCAAGGGGACACCATCAGGTAAGTCTTCAGAGAATCGAGCCTACATCGACAGCTAAACCCACATCGCTAATATGTCTCGAACCACTATCAGGAACTCCCTCAATCCACACGAATCTCAATAGCAATATCAATAACTGCAATGCAATAACTGCTATCAATAATAACTCCCCAGAACAGATGACAGAATGTTATATTAAATCTCGAAAAGTTCACAATTGGTCAGTGTATGGTGTGATTGACAATTCAGCCAATGAACTACTATTAGTTAATCAAAAGTACGCTGACGACAGTATTAACTAGGACACAATTATAACAGTAACTTCTCCTCTTCCGTCTAGTCTGTGGCTCCATTGTTCCATCTTGTCTAAACTTCTCTTCTCAGGAAGAAATGTCTTAATTTTGTATCGCCTACTTCCATCCTCGAGGAAGAAACCACGTATTAGTGACAATTTCAAACAATAGAACAGTCAAACTCATGTAATGACTTAATAAATCTGACTTTGTAAGACATAATGCAGCAACCCACTAGGGGTAGCTGTTTACACATCTATAAACTAATAATCATACTCTTTTAAGTAAACATTGAGCAATGGAAAATAACTACGATTTTAACTGACGTTTTGCTTAAACAGAGAACAAAATGAATTATAGTGACCATTTACAAAAGTCACCCGTTTTCACATGTTAATTCATCAATGATTAGTACATTATTGATTAACAAGAAATCATTAAAAAATTCCACTCCTTCACTGCTAGCTGACCGTATAGTTAGATAGAGATATTTGGAGTGTTGGGAGAATGCATAAAGCTTTGAACACCAATGGACATTGCAAAATAAGGTTCAGAGAGGTCATACAGCCCTGGGCTCTATGAAGATCCAGACAAGGCTACTGAGATGAAGATATTCAATCCAAGGAGTCTCCCTTGTGAAATTTCCTGGAGAGCCCTCCTCAATAAATGCATAATGGTCCCTTTTGGTTCTTTAGTTAGACAACTGCTCCATTATCATAGCCCAAAGTGGATGAGAGGAGGGTGCTTTTATATAAATTGTAAGTTAGCTCAAGGATCCTATTTAAGCACAAAAATGATAATGGTGACACAAAGAAAGCTTTCCAGAGAGAAGACACCTCTAGAGAAACAGAAGAATGTCAGCATCAGTGCTAGAGTAAGTAACCCGACTCCTCAAGCTAGGAAAATAATCCATCCTTTCACAGAAAAGTTTACAGTGGCAGGAAAACTTATAGGATTATGCTACCGAAAGCTATATGGAAACATCTAAATAAATTACAGGATAAGCTTATAGGTCCTCCACATTGAACCCCACTATAAGGTCCCCAGATGCAGTGGTCTTAATTAAGTCCCCTCTAGAACAACCATGGAAATGCCTTCCTGGTGCAGAGTAATGTAACACAGCAATTTGCACTGCACGGTGCAAGAGCGACGCAAACCACACCATAAATGTGGCCCTCAGTACTGTAGGCTTAAACTGAAAACAGTTTGGTTCTTTGTATTGTACTGGGAAGCCACATCTACTGTGGTGAAACTGTGATCATATGTTTTTTCAGAAATAAGGAACTATGGTTAGGTGATTTGTTTAAGTTGTGTACTTTTTAGGGATGAACCCTTTATGGGATAGACAATTCACATTGCTTCAGAATGTCATATTCATCCATGACATTCTCATTAAAAAGTCCCTGTGTTTAATTAAACTTCATGGTCATTAGAAAGGGTTTAGGTTAAGAGTATTGCTACTCCTGACACAAATACTGAGGATTTGGCAAGCAGTTTGATTTGCTTAGGCCAAAAATGTTTCTCACCTCTGATTTATTCAGATTTAGTCAGAAGTATAAGCATATAGGTCCTTATTTAAGGAATGTGGCCCCTTAGCGCCATCCTAAGGCCACCAGGTATGCACCATATCTAAGATACGGTGCACCATGGTGGTAGTTAAGGAACTAGCCTCCAAAAATGTTACTCTACTTCGAAGCTTTGCAGGATTAGCGTCAACATTTTTAACGCTTATTCTGCAAAGTCCATTGAGCCCCATTATAAACAATGGTGTGCCTCCTTTTAACGCCCTATCTGCCGGTCCCAAGATGTATATTTCTGGTTCAGGAAGGACCTGGCCTGGCAGTTCGGGCTGGACTGTTCCCAGGGGAAGCAGGGTCAAGACTGATTTGCATATGGCTGTGTCCAAACTGGGGTGACGTGGCGAACAAAAGATTGATGGACTAAACCCAGATTTGTGACTGGGTGTGAGTGTTTGAAAAGTTTCAACACTCCTACCATTTTATTTTGTGGTGTTGCTATGTGCGCCCTAAGTGGCAAGGGTATGCTCAAACATGGGCCTCTTGCTTGCTGTGCCACTGGATTCAAGCTAGCCTGGCTGATGAGGGGTGATACCCCAAAGCCGGTCCTAGGATGCTTGTTTCTGGTTCAGAGAGGACCTGGCTTGGCAGTTCAAGCTGGACTGTTCCCCTGGGGAGCAGGGTCAAGACTGATTTGCATATGGCTGAATCCAAACTGGGGTGATGTGGCAAGCAAAATAACAACACCCTCTCTAGATAAAAGATCTCAATGAATCTCTAAACATTGCCATCTGGATTAGGCCAGAGATTGACTCTCTAAAGGAGGGGTTTCAGTTGAGCTCCATAAATGATGCAATAGATGCCAATTTCAACCTGAATAGGCTTAGCTGGTGATGCAGAGTGCAAAAAAGAGACCTTCAGAAGCACTTTTTCAGTTGGGGTGGACAATGTAAAACAAGTCAATTTACCCAACTCAGCAGTGCTCATTCTCTACATCATGGAAAACGAGAGAGATGGGGTAAAGATAATGTTCATTGGTTGTTCACTACCTCCCAAAATTTTGGGGAGGGGGTTATTCCCTTAACAACTATTTTGGAAAATAAGACCAAGCCGAGCATTTTATAGCTTTATTTTAACATAAAGTTACTACGATTACATCATTTCTGAAGTGGTGCTCATGAAATATTCAGTCGCAAGAAAATGGTGGTACAGTGGGGCATTTTTCAACACAATATTCCTTAAAAAATTAGAATGTTTTAGGTGATACAGGATGTTCAGAAAATACAGTTTCACACGGCACATCATTTATCATAGCATCTTTCTTAATTTCTACATTTTACTTCCTTTCATTTTTCCATCTTGCCTTTTTTGTGTTAATTTTAAGGCATGCGTTAGGAATAGGAATTACCTTGGAAGCATCTAGGTAAAAATAAAAACACACATATCTCACAATCGTGTGCCATACACAGTGGAGCTGCAGGTTTTCTAGGCACTTACATTGGTGATACCATTAAAAGTACAGTTTCAGAAAACATTTGCACTAAACCCTTCTTAAGTGGCTAGGGTGTCACACAGCAGGAGCGGCAGGGGAGAAACGGTTGGACGACACCCAAACATTTTAATTGCTCAGTCACATCCGCATGTAGCTGTCTGGTTGCTGGAGTTTGTTGATTCTCTTCCTGAACTGACATAGCTGCTGGACGTGCTGCCCAAATTAACTTCTGGTAAAATGGCTTTCGGGGCTCAGGCACCCGGCGCAGAGAACTGTGGCCCATATTTATACTTTTTGACGCTAAACTGCGCTAACGCAGTTTAGCGTCAAAAAATTTAGCGCCGTCTAACGCCATTCCGAAGCGCCATGCGGGCGCCGTATTTATGGAATGGCGTTAGCCGGCGCAAGCAGACCGGCGCTGCCTGGTGTGCGTGGAAAAAAACCACGTAGACCAGGCAGCGCCGGCGTAGGGGGAAAATGGCGCTAGGGCGTCTTAAAATGGCGCAAGTCGGGTTGACGCTAAAAAATCATCTTAACCCGATTTGCGCCATTTTTTCGACGCCCAGACGCCATTTAAATGACTCCTGTCTTAGTAAAGACAGGAGTCATGCCCCCTTGCCCAATGGCCATGCCCAGGGGACTTATGTCCCCTGGGCATGGTCATTGGGCATAGTGGCATGTAGGGGGGCACAAATAAGGCCCCCCTATGCCACCCAAAAAATTTTGAAAAATATAAAAAATTATACTTACGTGAACTTACCTGAATGTCCCTGGGGTGGGTCCCTCCATCCTTGGGTGTCCTCCTGGGGTGGGCAGTGGTGGCAGGGGGGGTCCCTGGGGGCAGGGGAGGGCACCTGTGGGCTCATTTTGAGCCCACAGGCCCCTTAACGCCTACCCTGACCCAGGCCTTAAAAAGTGGCGCAAATGCGGGGTTTTTTGACCCGCCACCTCCCGGGCGTGATTTTTGCCCGGGAGTATAAATACGACGCATTTGCGTCGCCGTCATTTTTTTAGACGGGAATGCCTTCCTTGCATCTCATTAACGCAAGGAAGGCGTTCACGCTAAAAAATGACGCTCTTTGCCCATACTTTGGCGCTAGATGCGTCTAACGCCAAAGTATAAATATGGCGTTAGTTTTGCGCCGAATTTGCGTCGAAAAAAACGACGCTAATTCGGCACAAACGGAGTATAAATACGGGCCTGTGTGTCTCTGGCTTATTTAATGGTATCATTGTATCTTAAGTAGTTGATGTGCTTGCTACTGAAACTTTTAGTTAAACAGTTGCTCTTAGGGTTGAATCATTTAAAAAGTATTCTAGAGGGTTAATGCGCCTGCTGCAGACGTCTGTGTACAACCTGTTGCTTACATGTTCGATTCTGAATAACAGAGCATCTGTATGACAGTGTTTTTTCGGAAATACTTGTGAAACTTCCAGATCAATGGTAGTAAATGCTGGTAATAGTGGTATTGCAGGAATTAGTTAAATATTATGTGTTACATATTTTATGCATCTGCTACAAACATCTGCATTTATGTAGCTAGGCATAATTGTGAATTTTCTGAGGGCTAATTCAAACGCTTATTCTTTTGTGGTCAATAACATGAGGGTCCGTAATAAAGCCTATTAAATGCCAAAAATAATTCTGTAAGAATTATGGGCTCTATCAATGGTGGTTATTAGCATTAATAAGGACAATAATAAGGACAGGCACCTATGTATATATAAAATATTACACATACTATTCATTGAATAAGCAAATATTGTTTTTCATTGCCTGTATTATAAACAAGATGAGGTATATCTTGCAGCAAGAAATTGCTGCTGTCACTCCTTGTTCTTCTGGTATCATCAACACATATTTTCTTTATAACTTCTTTGCATTTTTTACAGAGATTAGAAAGCCAAAGCCCTTTGATATGAGTTTATGTCTTGGAAAACATGTGCACAGTGTGTCTTTGTATACCCTGTAGGCTCACTAAGTAAAGATTCAACTAGCCAGAGCAGTCTGATGGACTTTGCTTTTTTTCTTAATCATAGGTCTGTTTTGACGTGAGAAGCTTTCCTTAAATTGCGGAGGCCAGAAAGATAGTGGTGGAGTATTCTTGGGTATGCTCTAAATGAAGTCGACAAATCTTTTCACCCTAAGCAGGGTAGAAGAGTGGTTAACATCATAATTAGTCAGCATTTAATTTACAATATGACCAATTTGGCCACACAATGAAAACCCAAATTGGAAGTAAAGTTAAAAGTTTTATTACAAATTAATTCTCAGGTTAATGTAAATAAGTCTCAAAACCAAACTACAAAGGTACAGTAATACCATCGGGTGACCGAAGTGTTGGAAAACTCTAAGGCCCATACTTATACTTTTTTAGCACTGCATTTGCGTCATTTTTTTACCCAAAAGTGGCGCAAACTTACAAAATATAATTGTATTTTGTAAGTTTGCACCACTTTTGCGTCAAAAAGCGGCGCAAGCGCGGCACTAAAGTATAAATATGGGCCTAAGTCTGATCAACATGAGACAACCTAAACACTCAATCAATGTGATACAAAACAATAGAACAAAATCTGATGCTCCAAAAATAAACGCTTATCAATTCTTCTAAACATTGAGAAATTCAGGAATCATCTAGTTTAGCAAACTAAGCGATGGGGAAATCTTCAAAGACAACAAGTCACTAAGTGACATGTGCTTGGCTACTAAACATGAGGACAAAAAGGAAAAAGGAAATAAAGGACAGAAAGAAGTTGGAAAATGACATTTAGGTCATAATGAAGCTAACTAATGTTGTCAAAAAAGTAAGTAAAAAAGGAAGATGTCAGGATCTCAGAAGCTCGGTCAAGAATCTTTTCATGGGTCAAAGAAAAACCTAAGGGGCATATTTATAGGCCCCTAGGGCCACCTTCAACCACATTAACGTAATTTATTTTGAAATTAAGGTGGCCAAACCAGGCCAAAATCCCTGCGCCTTATTTACAGAGTGTCACAATGCCTGCATTGCGCCACTCTGTAACCCTTTGCAGTACATTATGCCTGCGCAGGGCATAATGTATGCAAAGGGGGCGTTCCCCCGTTAGGGGAGCCGGAAAATTGCATAAGGAAATCTATAAGATTTCCTTACGCCATTTTTTACTGCACTTTTAACGCCTGCTCAAGAGCAAGTGTTAAAAGGGGCCCTCCATTCTTTATAATGGGGCCCTATGTACTCTGCCGGAGTAGCGCCAATATTTTGGCACTACTCCTGCAGAGTACATTAATAGCATCATGAAAGATTACGTTATTGCCCCCTACCCTGTGCCATGGTGTGCCGTATTTTAAATACGGCGCAGGTACCCATGGTGGCGGTAGGGGGGTCCTAAGAGGCGCAGGGAAAGTGGTGCTGCACTCGGTGCAGTGCCACTTTCCATAAATCTACCCCTAAGTTTTCTCAGCATGCATTGGGAAAATGCAAGGCAAGGGCTAAGAAGTATGTTCCTCTCAAACTCCAAGGGGTCTCTGATATAACTATATAAATGAAAGTCCAAGGTGAATGATGATTTGTCCATTGATAACGCCATAAGGATCGAAAGATTTCAATTGTCCAATCAAGGCACATCATACTACAGACATCTGAAATATCCAGGCAAGTTCCAGGACCCTCATGATAAGGCATCCATCTTTGCTCTCTTCTACAACTTTGCAACAATTTATGATTCAATCCAATCGTCATGTTCTCTGTTTCTCCGTGTACAGTTCAAGGTTACTTTCTCAGACTCTCTATGAATAAGACAATAGCATATCTATTTCCAAACTAATATCTCATGTGAATGAAATCTGAAAGAAATGATATGTAAGCAAAAAGAAGACAACTTTCTCACATTCTGTGAAGCTGGGCCTAGCAGGCCTAAACATGGCTAAACTAAAGCAGAATTAAAATGACACACTTTATCCATGTTAAACATACACATATAAAAGTTTCAATAATACATTTGCCATTAATAAAAATTGTCTAAATTTTTCTTACAATAAATTGCAAAAGTAAAATCATTCATTAATGCATGACCCCTTCCCCTTTGTGAATGCAAGGGAAAATATTTTTTCAGAGCAGGTAGTGGTCCCATTGACCACTGCCTACTCTGAAAAACTGAAAAGAAACTTTTCATTTTTTTGTTTTAAATGCATCCTGTTTTCCTTTAAGGAAATCGGGCTTTATTTTTAAAAAACTGCTTTATATAAGAAGCAGTCACAGACATGGTTGTCTGCTATCCCCAGCAGGCCATCATCCCTGTGAGTGTGGCCATTCCCAATGGGGTCGCAAATTGCAACCTACCTCATGAATATTGATGAGGTAGGTTTTTGCAACCCCATTGGGAATCACTAAATGTGTCTGCGATACATTTGTACATTTCATTTTGCGAGTCTCAAATTGCGACTCGCTAAAAGTCGCAATTCAAGACTCGCAAAATGAAATGGTCATACATCTGGCCCCAAGTGCTTTGAGAAATGTTGATTCCTTTCTGTGTATTGCAGGGCAGTTAGACTGCTCATTTCGATTCAGTGGCATACGCCACAACCTACTAGAATTAAATGGTTTGCACAATTTATCATAAAAAAACTAAAAGGTTCAGATGAGTGGCAACTTAATATACATCTGTTTGTACAGCTGTGATCTGGTGAGGAGAACACAGCCACCATGATCCACACATCTTCACAATGGTTATGACACTTTATTCATGCAATGTTTCAAAATGAATGGACCAAAACTCCTTAATGCTAATTTAAATTGAATTTATTGCATTTATTGTTAATCTTCTATCACTATCCAATGCAACCTAATGCAATTATATATATATTCACCAGAAAACTAAAGGTTACAGAGACGTTATGGTTAGGTTCGGATTTAACACACACAAAACCATAGAAATTCAGCGGTTAGAGTTATTTCAAGTAACTAATACTTGTGTCCTAAGATAACTATAACTCGCGCCCCACCATGCACAGCTTTCTCATCAATAATTTTACTTCAAATGTTACAGCGATATTATCAATCATGTCATAGAAGATTTTATGAGTGATGCAATATCTGGGGTAATTCGCAGTGCATGGCAAGGGCACAAGTTTTAGTTACCTTAGGGCACAAGTTATAGTTACTTGAAATACCTCTAACTATAACAGCTGAATTTCTATGGTTTTGTGCATGTAAAATCTGAACATAACTATAACGTCCTGGGTAACCTTTGGTATTTTAGGGAATTTCTAAGGTTTTTTAATCTATTTCCGAACTATAACATACCTGTAACCTTTGGTTCTTTTGGGAAATTCCTAGGGTTTTTTAATGTTAAGTAAGATGTCCATCGCAATGTGGGGGATGGGGGTTAGAGCAGGGCCTGGCATTGTGCTGCCCCACTCAAGCTTGCTGCTCCTGCCCCCGCTCCTCCTTGCCATCCATTGTCCAAGTTCATGCCCCTGCTTCCTCATTACAGCCTGGTGTGGCCATTGTTCTGCAACTGCCCTTCCCGCCTCCCCTAAACAGTTAGGTTGCTGCCCTATCCACCTCCTCCCCATCCTCTGTTGTCTGAGTCCATGCACCAGCCCCCTCCCTCCTGCCCTGCCTGGTCCAAAGTGCTGCTACTGCCCTCCATTTAGCTTCTCCCAGCCCACCCCTCCTGCCCTTCACTACCCAATTCTACCCCCCATAATTGCCCTCCTGCTTAGCCTCTATGTTTAGCTTGCTGCCCCTACCCTCTTTCCCTTGCCCTCCAATGTCTGTGTGCATGCCCCTGCTCCCTTCTTTTTGCCCACCATGTTTAAAGACTTGCCATTGCTCCTCTTATCTACTCTGAAGGCCTCGTTTACAAGAATCTGACACATCTGCTCCGATCCGTCAGATTTCTTGCGCTGCCCTGCAACCCCCTAACGATGCCATGGATGTGCTGTATTAACAACACAGAGCGCCATGGTGCAAGTTTTCTCACGCATTACTGGGCCAGTGTAAAAAAATGATGTAACTCCAGCAATGCGAGGAGGCCTCCATAGACAAAAGCCCTGCATCACTTTTATCGCCTGCACTAAGCAGGTTGTAAAATTCTGACTCAGTGAAGGCACAGAATGTCACAGTGAAATGTTCTAAGCTTCACTGTGTCAGTTCTGCATGGCTTTGTGCCTGGGAACGCCCACCTTGCATATCATTGCCAGCAGCTGGCGCCCAGGTGTGAAAAGTGATGCTAGAGGCCTCTAGCATCACTTTGTAGATTTGAAGTTGTTTTAGCGCCACTGCAGCGTAAAATAAAATTACGCTGCAGCGGCACAATGGCCTCGTAAATGAGGCCCTGCATGTTCTGTTGAGCTGCCACTGCCCCACCCACCTGCCTAGCATGGTCAGATGGCTGCTGCCTGTCCCTGCCACTTCTACCCTGAATGTCCAAGTTCTATTACCCTAAAACCCCTCCCTCCTTTCCTCCATGGTCTATTTTGCTGCAACTCCCATATGCCTTCCCTGCTGTGTTGTGCTGCAACTGCTCCTCCTGTCTGCCTTGCGTGGTCCGATGTGAAGCCCCTTCCCCTGCCCTCAATTCTCTGTGTCCAACCCCTACCCCTCCCTTCTGTCCTCCATAGTCCTTTGTGCACGCCACTGTCTGCTCCCTCTTGCCCACCATGGCTGTTGCGGTTCCACTACCCCTCCTGCTTGCCATGCATGGTCTTCTGTGCTGCCACAGCCCCTCCCACCTGCCCTATGTGGTCAGCTTGCTGCACCTGACTCTCTGCCACCTTTCCTCCATTGTCTACGTGTATGCCATTATAGTTTCAGTGTTGCCCTGTAAAGTGTGTAATGCTTCCAGTGCCCATCCCGCCTGCTGTCCATGGTCAGCTTGCTGTTCCTGTTCCCTTGACCCCTACCCTCCATTTTCCATGTGCAGGCCCCTTTCTCGTCCCTCCTGCCCTGTGTGGCCCGTTATGCTGCAACTGTCTCTCCTGTCTATCTGGTATGGTCAGCCTACTGCCCTTGCCTCTTTCCCCTCTGCTCTGTGATGTCCATGTGCATGGCCCTGTCCCATCCCTATTGCTTTTCATGGTCTATTGTGATGCACTGCCATCCCGCTTGCCCTGTCTGGTGTATTGTACTGCTGCAACCCCTGACGCCTGCACTGTAATGCCAGTTTGGTGCCCCTGCCCATCTACCTCCTCCCCTCTGTTGTCCAAGTCAGTGTCCTTACCCCATTCCTCCTGCCCTCCGTGATCCAATGTACCATACTTGCCAACATTTTGAACTTGGTAAGAGGGAGTTTATTAAAAATAAATCTGAGGAATTGATGTTCCTCATTGACTAACATTGAAAAAGAGGAAATTTTAGGCATTGGGTCTGTTGGAATGTATGGTTGTACTGCCACTGCCTCTTTCTTCTGCCCTCAGTGGTCTGTTATATTGCCATTGCATCTTTTGCCTATCCTGCATGGTTGGCTTGTTGCCCCCACCCCCTTTTCCCTGCCCTCCACATGGTCTGTTGTGGTGCTACTGCCCCTCCTGCTTGCCCATCGTGGTCAACTTGTTGCCTCTACACCATCCTCCATGCCCACAATTATCCAAAGCCGTGCCCCTGACCTCTGCCATACAACAGTATTCTATATTTATTACAAAAGTGAGGCACGCCTGAGACCATCTTGATGTAATCAAAACTGCAATACCTAAAGCATTTCCTTGATAAAATAAAAAAATCGGAGGGACTTATTTCCATAGAAATTATGGTTAGTACTCTAAAAACTAAAATGAGGACATACCGTCTGTGTTCACAAATACTCACAAAGCACTTTTAAATTACTTGCTCTGTTTACGTTTTTTAATCCAGCTGATCATTTGATTATATGTTTCACTTATGGGAGAGAATGTAGCGTTACGGCCAGAGCTGCAGACTTTTCAACTGGGGAACCTTTTCAAGTTTCAGCATCAGCTCGACATCCTGTGATTCTGGGAAAATAACTTAATCTCCCCATGCCTTAAATCAAAATGAATGTGTCCTTGTGTAATGTAACTGATGATCATCTACAGCACTCCAGTACCTTTGGGTCAGGTCTGAGCTATATAAAAATGCAAAAACATAGAAATAAAGTGTTTTGCACACTTCTCTCATTGAACTATAATTGGGCTAATTTGGGTGATATCTGTGCTACATTTGGGCTCTCTTTTCCTGGTGGCCATCTTGGAAGATTTATTTGTTGTGAAGCTCCTTAACCCCTTCCCCGTCACGGACGTAATGGTTACGTCCATGGCAGCGCCCGTGTGGCGCCATGGACGTAACCATTACGTCCGCAATGCTGCCCTCGGGAGAAGCGCTAGCGCTCCTCCCGAGGGCCGCCCCCCCACCCCCCTAGGTCAGGGCTGACCAGGGAATCCCTTCCCCTTCAACCCCCGACCCCCCCCACCCCCCCTGTGACGTCAGCGCGCGAGCGCGCGCTGACAATCACACAACCTCCCCCATCGCGCTGGAAGCAGAGCTTCCAGCGCGATCGAAAGAGAAATGCTCAGCATTTCTCTTTCGATCACGTGGGGGAGGCCCGGAGGGGCTTCAAAGGGAAGGAAATGTATTTCCTTCCCTTTGAAGTCTCTCCGAGGGTTTCAAAAGCCGGATTGCTTGCAATCCGGCTTTTGAAACCCCACTAGACACCAGGGATTTTTTTTTTTTTAGATGAAATTGACAGAAGGGAGCGACCCCTTGGGCAAGGGTCGCTCCCAGGGGGTCATTTTTTTTTTAGGCCTTTTCTGCCCCCAGGGGGGGCAGAAACCTCTAGACACCAGGGATACTTTTTTTTTTTTTTTTTTTTATTTGTTTTCTTTTGTGTTTTAGGTGTGGGATGCGACCCCTTAGGCAAGGGTCGCTCCCATAGGGGGGAAATTATATTTAGGCCATTTCTGCCCCCTTTGGGGGCAGATTGGCTTATTTTTATGAGGCCAATCTGCCCCCAAGGGGGGCAGAAACCACTAGACACCAGGGAGTTTTTTTTGTTTGTTTGTTTTTCACGTAAGGGTAGCGACCCCTTAGGCAAGGGTCGTTCCCATGGGGGGCAAATTTATTTTAGGCCATTTCTGCCCCCCATGGGGGCAGATCAGCCTATTTTTATTAGGCCGATCTGCCCCCACGGGGGGCAGAAACCACTAGGCACCAGGGATTTTTGTTGTTGTTGTGTTTTACAGATGGGGAGCGTCCCCTTAGGCAAGGGTCGCTCCCCTGGAGGGGCAAATTGTATTTAGGCAATTTCTGCCCGCTTTGGGGGCAGATCGGCCGATTTTAGGTCAATCTGCCCCCAAGGGGGGCAGAAACCACTAGGCACCAGGGATCTTTTTTTTGCGCCGTCACGCAAGGGGAGCGACCTTGTAGGCAAGGGTCGCTCCCCGGGGGGGGGGGTGAGGGGGGCAAATTTATTTTAGGCCATTTCTGCCCCCCCTGGGGGCAGATCGGCCTATTAGTATTAGGCCGATCTGCCCACAGGGGGGGGCAGAAACCTCTAGGCGCCTGGGCAAATAGTTTTTTTGTGTTTTTTTTTTTGTTTGTTTGTTTTTTTAGAGATGGGGAGCGACGCATTAGGCAAGGGTCGCTCCCCTGGGGGGCAAATTGTATTTAGACCATTTCTGCCCCCTTTGGGGGCAGATTGGCCGATTGTAGGTTAATCTGCCCCCAATGGGGGCAGAAACCACTAGGCACCAGGGATCTTTTTTTTGCGCCGTCACGCAAGGGGAGCGACCTTGCAGGCAAGGGTCGCTCCCCGGGAGGGGTGGGGGGGGCAAATTTATTTTAGGCCATTTCTGCCCCCCTGGGGGCAGATCGGCCTATTGGTATTAGGCCGATCTGCCCCCGGGGGGGGCAGAAACCTTTAGGCGCCAGGGCAAATTTTTTTTTGTGTGGGTTTTGTTTTTGTTTGTTTGTTTTTTTAGAGATGGGGAGCGACGCATTAGGCAAGGGTCGCTCCCCTGGGGGGCAAATTGTATTTAGACCATTTCTGCCCCCTTTGGGGGCAGATTGGCGGATTGTAGGTCAATCTGCCCCCAATGGGGGCAGAAACCACTAGGCACCAGGGATCTTTTTTTTGCGCCGTCACGCAAGGGGAGCGACCTTGCAGGCAAGGGTCGCTCCCCGGGGGGGGTGGGGGGGCAAATTTATTTTAGGCCATTTCTGCCCCCCTGGGGGCAGATCGGCCTATTGGTATTAGGCCGATCTGCCCCCGGGGGGGGCAGAAACCTTTAGGCACCAGGGCAAATTTTTTTTTGTGTGGGTTTTGTTTTTGTTTGTTTGTTTTTTTAGAGATGGGGAGCGACGCATTAGGCAAGGGTCGCTCCCCTGGGGGGCAAGTTGTATTTAGACCATTTCTGCCCCCTTTGGGGGCAGATTGGCCGATTGTAGGTCAATCTGCCCCCAATGGGGGCAGAAACCACTAGGCACCAGGGATCTTTTTTTTGCGCCGTCACGCAAGGGGAGCGACCTTGCAGGCAAGGGTCGCTCCCCGGGGGGGGGTGGGGGGGCAAATTTATTTTAGGCCATTTCTGCCCCCCTGGGGGCAGATCGGCCTATTGGTATTAGGCCGATCTGCCCCCGGGGGGGGCAGAAACCTCTAGGCGCCAGGGCAAATTGTTTTTTTTGTGTTTTTTTTTTGTTTGTTTGTTTGTTTTTGTAGAGATGGGGAGCGACCCATTAGGCAAGGGTCGCTCCCCTGGGGGGCAAATTGTATTTAGACCATTTCTGCCCCCCTTGGGGGCAGATTGGCCGATTGTAGGTCAATCTGCCCCCAAGGGGGGCAGAAACCACTAGGCACCGGGGATTTTTTTTTTGGCACCAATGTCACGCAAGGGGGGGCGACCCCATAGGCAAGGGTCGCTCCCGGGGGGGCAGGGGGGTTGGGGGGTGGGGGACAAATTTATTTTAGGCCATTTCTGCCCCCCCTGGGCCCGGCTGA